>NC_064633.1:110801745-111426745 GCF_023864275.1 Schistocerca cancellata | reverse complement strand
AAGCCATCGGCATCGCCTTTTTGTATATACAAGTGAGATTATAATAAGGTAAGAGCACCTATAGTCGACACTTGAAGAGAATTTTTTTCTACCTTCTAATACTATTAAATAAATGTAGGCTCCAAAATTATTTTCTGAAACTTCAAAGTCTCACCTTTCATCTAAAATATCTTTTTTTTTAAAACTGATAGTTTAAACTTTTGTAAAAATATTAGGAACTGAACCTTTGAAGTGCACCTAAAATTGATACTCTAAAATGGACCTGCTCCTTAAGTCTACAATTTTGGCACTTGTAGTTGACGTAATTCCCATATCCCATTTCCTTTTATAAGTAACTAGAGCTCAAAACGCGGCGAATCCAATGTTTAAAGTTTTGAAACGAGTCCACTCTTAACTGTTTAAAAGAATTTTAACGACATTTTACTTTAATTGATAGTTTATAGTAATTTCGTCCCACTGCCCACCAGAGGGGCGTTCGATGTATTTGTTAGATTTTATAAATGATACTGTGGGCAAATCCAGGTCAAATGTAGTTCTGACATAATTTTTCTCAAGTAAAAAAGTAATTTTTGTTGGAAGCGTTTGACAGTCAATTGAGAAATGTGGGTAAAATACGATACAAACATAGGATGGCAGACCGCTGATTTGAAATCCCGCCACGTTTTGCCAACAGTCACGTGGTTTATGTTGGAGCCACACCAGCCCTATACCTTCTACACAGCAAGGCCAGTCTACTAGTATCTATGGTCGAAGGGATGTACCAACCCCTACGAGGACCTAGCACGCAGCGCGACTGTCGCCTGTTCCAGCACTGTGCTAGCCTGTCAGGTTGGCGAGCTGTGTGGAACGCGGAACCATGGGATGCTGTCGTCAGCGGCCAGTTGATCAACAACAACAACAAGCTTCACGGCGCGGGAGTCGCTGTTATGACGCTGTTACTACAATTCCACCAATTTGCAGGGGACGAGTCTACAGTCCCCGGCGGCTTCGATGCCACAGCCCTTTAATTCATAAAAAGCTACGAATACATGTGTTGAGAGCCGCAGTGAAAAAGCAGAGTAACCAGTGAAAGTGTTATTGTTATTGTGGTGGTATATCCCCAGCGTCATCGATGCCACAGCCCAGTGCGTAGTGAACCTGCGTGTTTGCGTGCGATTTACGACTCAACATATGCTAAAATAATTGAATTATAACTTCACCTACAATGTATGTGAATAATATAGTTCAGTGCGAAACTGGGGGAGGTTACAAGTGGTTGGAGGGTCACGTCGTTCATAAACAGTCCTATTCAATCTAGCTGAGGGATGTTCGATAGGGTTCACGTCTGGAGAACATTTTGGCCACTCTAGTCGAGCGATGTCATTATCCTGAAGGAAATCATTCACAAGATGTGCATGATGGGGGCGCGAATTACCGTCCATGAAGACGAATGCCTCGCCAATATGCTGCCGAAATGGTTGCACTATCAGTCGGAGGATGGCATTCACGTATCGTACAGCTATTACGACGCCTTCCATGACCACAAGAGGGGTACGTCAGCTCCACATAATGCCACCCCAAAACATCAGGGAACCTCCACCTTTATGCGCTCGCTGGACAGTGTGTCTAAGGCATTCAGCCTGACCGGGTTGCCTCCAAACACGTCTCCGACAATTGTCTGGTTGATGGCATACGTGACACTCATCAGTGAAGAGAACGTGATGCCAATCCTGAGCGGTCCATTCGAAATGTTATTGGGCCCATCTGTATTGTGCTGCATGGTGTCGTGGTTACAATGATGAACCTCGCCACGGACGTCGGGAGTAAAGTTGCGCATCAGGCAGTCTATTGCACACAGTTTGGTAACACGATGTCCTGTGGCTGCACGAAAAGCATTATTCAACATGGTGGCGTTGTTGTTAGTGTTCCTCTGAACCACAATCCGCAGGTAGAGGTCATCCACTGCAGTAGTAACCCTTGGGCAGCCTGAACGAGGCATGTCATCAACAGTACCTGTCTCTCAGTATCTCCTCCATGTCCGAACAACATCGCTTTGGTTCACTCCGAGATGCCTGGACACTTTCCTTGTTGAGAGCCCTTCCTGGTACAATGCGGACACGATCGAACCGTGGTATTGATCATCCAGGCATGACTGAGTTGCAGACAACACGAGCCATGTTCCACCTTCCTGGTGGAATGACTGGAACTGATCGGCTGTCGGAACCCCTCCATCTGAAAGGTGCTGTTCATGCATGGTTGTTTATATCTTTGGGCGAGTTTAGTGACATCTATGAACAGTCAAAGGGACTGTGTCTGTTATACAAAATCCACAGTCAAAGTCTGTCTTCAGTAGTCCTGGGGCTGGGCAATGCAAAACTTTTTTTGATGTGTGTATATATCGATTTATGTTATATTCGTAGATATATATTGTCAATAAACAATAAAATGTAGACTAAAAAAATCTCTGAAAGTACGTAACATTCACACTGAGTTTATGTTGTTAACAGTACAAAGACTTATAGCAACCATCAGAAGCAGTACAATGAAAATGTCTACCAAAGATCGCCTCTTATGTATAATCATCTTACTTAGATACTAAAGACAGGAATACACCCGCCTACACTCCAGACTTACGCAGGTCATGGTAACTCTTCATTAACGTTTGTTGTTAACAGCTGTCTGTAGAAAATATTATGTGAGAGACTTGTTACAATGGCACATTTAATTTACTAATATAAGATAGGACAAATACTTGACTTACACTAATATGTGTACGTCACAGTACCTATGTATAAATGGTAAATATAGATACATTATATTGTAATTATCTCTTAATAATGATTTGTGTTATATACAACGATAATATGTCTCATCAGTAAAAAGTGAACTTTGCAGTTACGTCGAGAGCAAATTGCATCAGCCATCCCGCTGATTGTAGGACATTTTATCTAAACATGTAAAAAAACAACATAGAAGCATAAAAATTACAAGAATTATATTATTATATCCATCTCTGAATGTACCCTAAATACTACAGCACACAATCTAGACATCCGCTGTCGCACAACAAGGCCTGAGGCAATGGTCACCTACACCCCAAGTAACATATTACACAGACATCTAGTTCCAAAATGGCATACACTCCAAGCATTACACGTCCTATAACTCGAGCTCACATAGATTTCTTGTATTTTTTATAAATTTATCCCGTTTTACCTGTATAGATAGATATCCTATATTAAGCGAGATGGCGGACTCAGAGCTCTTGCAATTTTTTTACATCAATCTCGTTTCATATAAACATAGATAAAATTTCTTGTATTCAGCTAGATGGCTAATACAGTTTACTCTTGACATAACTTCATAGTCTACATGTTATCGATGTGACAAGATACACTACTGGCCATTAAAATTGCTACACCAAGAAGAAATGCAGATAATAAACGGTTATTCATTGGACAAATATATTATACTAGAACTGACATGTGATTACATTTTCACGCAATTTGGGTGTATAGATCCTGAGAAAGCAGTACCCAGAACAACCACCTCTGGCCGTAATAACGGCCTTGATAGGCCTGGGCATTGAGTCAAACAGAGATTGGATGGCATGTACAGATACAGCTACCCATGCAGCTTCAACATGATACCACAGTTCATCAATAGTAGTGACTGGCGTATTGTGACGAGCCAGTTGCTCGGCCACCATTGACCAGACGTTTTCAATTGGTGAGAGATCTGGAGAATGTGCTGGCCAGGACAGCAGTCGAACATTTTCTGTATCCAGAAAGGCAGTCGTGTGTTATCCTGCTGAAATGTAGGGTTTCGCAGGGATCGAATGAAGGGTAGAGTCACGGGTCGTAACACGTATGAAATGTAACGTCCACTGTTCAAAGTGCCGTCAATGCTAACAAGAGGTGACCGAGATGTGTAACCAATGGCACCGCATACCATCACGCCAGGTGATACGCCAGTATGGCGATGACGAATACACGTTTCCAATGTGCGTTCCCCGCCATGTCGCCAAACACGGATGCGACCATTGTGATGCTGTAAACAGAACCTGGATTCATCTGAAAAAATGACGTTTTGCCATTCGTGCACCCAGGTTCGTCATTGAGTACACCATCGCAGGCGCTCCTGTCTTTGATGCAGCGTCAAGGGTAACTGCAGCTATGATCTCCGAGCTGATAGTCCATGTGGCTGCAAACGTCATCGAACTGTTCGTGCAGATGGTTGTTGTCTTGCATACGTCCCCATCTGTTGACTCAGGGATCGAGACGTGGCTGCACGATCCGTTACAGCCATGCGGATAAGATGCCTGTCATCTCGAATGCTATTGATACGAGGCTATTGAGATCGAGCACGGCGTTCGACCAACGCGAGCAACAATGTAGCGATACGACAAACCGCAATCGCGATAGGCTACAATCCGACCTTTATCAAAGTCGGAAACGTAATGGTATGCATTTCTCTTCCTTACACGAGGCATCACAACAATGTTTCACCGTGCAACGCCGGCCAACTGTTGTTCGTGTATGAGAAATCGGTTGGAAACTTTCCTCATGTCAGCACGTCGTAGGTGTCGTCACCGGCGCCAACCTTGTGTGAATGCTCTGAAAAGCTAATCATTTGCATATCACAGCATCTTCTTCCAGTCGGTTAAATTTCGCGTCTGTAGCACGTTATCTTCGTGGTGTAGCAATGTTAAAGGCCAGTAGTATATTACCTTTGTGTATAACACAAATCATTTACTGGGAAATGATCTCCGCAATGTGATGTATCTAGAATTCACACAAATAAATAAGTACTGTGTAGTAAAGTCGGGTGGCATGCATGGCTGGGATACCTCTAAGGGCAGGTCCCGCCTCCAGAACTGGGAAGGTATTTGCTATTCTTTGCATCAATATGCACCTTTCCTTCGCGAAGTGTGTAGTATTTAATAATGGTGACTAATGAATGTGCTTATGTAATCTGGTGCCACGTTCGTGTTGTTTAACAATAGAATGGATAGAGCGAAAGATGGTGCCGGTACATAATGTACTCGTCTCGAACAGCCCTAAGGGTCCCCTTCCGATGGACAGATCGCCATTAACACTGTCGCATGTGCGTACCTCATGAGACTGTCGAGAGCTTTGGACTTTATTCCAGGACACTGGGTGTAAAATCTGGTGATCACAGACTTGACGCCACCATCCCTCCTCTGCCCTCTACCGTGAAGACAAAGGAAAAATTACCAACAGGTGGCGACGTACCCGGATGGTCACCCATCCAAGCACGGCCATGACGGACAATGCCTAATTGCAGACACTTTGATCTGACTGGAACTCATGTATCCGTCGCGGCACGACCGTCGACATAAGTACTGTGACGTGCTCGTATCAGGAGAGATCGGTCATTTGTCCTATTTTATATTAGCGAATTAAACGAGACATTGTAACAAGTTCTAACCACAAAATCGTTTCTATAGACAACTGTAACAGAAAATGTTGATGGAGATGTTTCTATGACCCACGTAATTCTGGACTATAGGTAAATGTATCTTTTGTATCTACATGAAATAATTACATGTAAGAGACAATTCATATTAGAGATTTTCATTGTATCGTTTTTTATGGTTACTGTATGACTTCATATTGTAAACAACAAAGACGCAATGTAAATACGAGGGTGTTCTGAAAAGTAATGCCTACGATTCTTTTATTCTCTTGAGGTATTACATGTCGTGCATATTATTTTGTCGACTTTCCTGCTTGGCTGACGCAAATTGCTACCCTCTGACGTTAGAGGGTTGGAACTTAAATAGTGGCAACTATTTATTCACAACCGGTACAAAAGAGTTACACGTTTGCACCTGTTGCTGTCCTTCAAAGTAGTCACCAGCGTTGTGTAGAACCCGTTGCCAGTGATGTGGAAGGCGTAGTATACCGTCAGCAGAGCCTGTTTTGTTGATGGTGTAGATGGAGCGGTCTTAAGTTATGGTGATTCTCGTGTACGACTGTGATGGTGTTATCATAATGTATTAAGGCAGACCGTCAATGCATAGTATTACTGTTCGTTTTTGGAGCATCACCTGCGACCAGCTTTGCGAAAGAAGCGGTGACACTTTCTGCGCAACTCACTCATGAGTTTGCACGACAGTGCGAGGGCGCATACAGCGCAAGCTTTGGTTGCTCTGTACTGCCGATGGGACTGAGAAGTACTGTACCATCCATCATATTCCCCGGACTTAAGTCCTTGTGACTTTGATCTGATTCCGAAGATGAAGGAACCACTTCGTGGCATTCGCTTCAGAACTGTTCCAGAGATTCGACTGGCATTAGACCGCTCCATTCGCACCAACAGGACAGGCTCTGCTAACGGTATACTACGCCTTGCACATCGCTGGCAACGGGTTCTACACAACGCAGGCGACTAGTTTGGTGGACAGGAACAGGTGCAAGCACGTAACTCTTTTGTATCGCTTGTGAATAAATAGTTGCCACTACTTAAGTTACAACCCTTGTAGTACCGTGCAGCATGGCGATGTGTAAAGTAACCATACTGGTGCGTGAGAAACAGTGTGTTGTAATCGTGTTTCCAACCGCAGAAAGAGTGGCTTCGTCAAGAAAGTCAGACGTTCTACAGTGACGGTATCAACAATCTGTTCTCTCGTTGGGAGAAATGTGTTCGCCGCCAGAGTGACTATGTTGAGAGATGAATATGTATACATGAAGAATAAAGATGTAGAATGTTAAGTTTGTGTTATAATCGAAATCACGACCTGTTATACGTTGCTCTATAAACACATTATGACTCTGATCGTTTTCATTATACCCAATGGGATGTTGAACTGCATGACCATCTAAGGTACAGCTTCTTTGTAAGTGCTTCAACAGGTTTAGGTTGATCAACTTGACAGCTTTTTTGTTTACTGTGTCTACGACGTCTTTTCAAACAATACCGTAACATTTGTGATTTCGCGCCAACAATGTATTGGAGCGAAATACCGTTGGCACCCCTGCACAAGCCAGTGTTTGATATGAAACTGTGGGAAGTCTCATTGTTCCGTGTCTGTTAGTTATTGCTCAGTGCTGTATTGAGTAGAACATTGCGTGAGAACAATAATTGCAGAACAATATCCGAGAGCGCAATTTGTATACTGCGTGGCACATTTTCTTAATTTAGTTCTTGCTCATTCGTGTGAAATACCTATGATATGGAACTGCATTGGAACAGTAAAAAGTATAGCAAACTTTTTTCGACAATCTCCACTTTGGGACAACCTTTTGAAGAAAATTTCAGATCAAACTGACTCATCTCATTCAACGCTGACGCGCTGGACCAAGAAGCATGTGGCTGTTGAGAGATTTGCAGAAATGCCTCCTGTAGTACGCGCGACACTTCAGGCCCTTCAAGACGCTGCTAGTAGGGATGTCGTCGCTGAAGCATACCAACTGCAGACTGCCATGGAAAATAGCCAATATATCATGTCGCTTGTTATATTACGAAAAGTTTTTTCATATACAGCGAACCTGAATAAAGCAATGCAGAAGGTCAATGTTGACCTGATGAACACTTGCAGTTATGGGAAAATAGTGAAAACTACTCTTAAAATATTCCGAATGATAGTGATTTCTCAGTCCTTTTCGAGCAGTCAAAGCAGATGAGCTCAAGTGACATTACTGTTACAAGAACGACTGGAAGGCAAACACAGCGCAACAATGTACCAGGAGAAACTGCGGAAATATATTATCGTCGAATTGTATTTTACCCTTTTATTGAACATATGATCACAGAACTTGATGTTTTAAACCACATGAAGAATAAATCGGAGGAATTCAGATGCTTCTGCCTGAGAAAACTAATAATGACTCCAGGACAAAAGAAAATCTTAAGAAGATAGCGCAAATATTTCTTGATGATAATGTAGGCACAACAATTTTGAGTGAATACGAGATATGGGACAGTCACTGGAAATCTTTAGAGGAAAAACCTGTCACTGCAATAGAAGTTATTGCTCAGTGTGATGAACTGCTTTTCTCTTCGATAAAAAAGCTTATCATATTAGCCACTCTCCCAGCGTCAACGGCGACCCCTGAAAGATGTTTCTCGGCTATGGAGAGGCTAAAAACTTACATAAGAAATAAAATGGGAGGTGAAAGACTTACTGGTCTTGCTCTAATGCGTGTTCATCGTGATCTGGCCTTGCAACTAGATTGTGAAGAAGTTATTAGTACGTTAGCAGCAAGACGTAAAAGGCTAAATATAATACTTTAAATTTAAGTAATTGATGTTTATTTTTAAATTAACTTACGACCTGAAGTTACAGCAAAATGCCGAAGTGTCACATTTTAAATACAAAGACTAATATAATAATAATATTGCTTAATATAAATGATTAATAATGATATTGAAAAATATATGATTACCTCCGATGTTAGCTTACAATTAGCTGCTTTTTCATAAATAAATACCTCAATAGTTACAATACATATGTTTTATTTAAAGACACTTGGATCGATTAGTGTTTCTCTACAGTTTTACCCGCATGTAATATGGATGCTAACGTATTTGTGGATTTTTTAATTTCTGCTTGATTGACTCTATTGGCGTTAACAGCAAAACTTTTTTACGTGGTGGGCGAAGACAGGTTTAGCTTCCTAAATGATAGTGTTTGGCCCCCTCCCCCCTCCTACCCCCATGCAAAAGCTGTAGGTACGTTCCTGGTTGCATTGCACGGTTTGTGAATTTCGAGATGCAGAGTTAGAGCAGCAACGCGTCTGTATTAAATTTTGCATGAAACTCAAGAAAAATTTTACAGAGACACTACAAATGACGCAGAAAACCTACGCTGATGAGGGCTTAAGCCATACTGGCGTTACGAGTATGTTCACACGGATTAAAAATGGCCAGACGGTAGTTAAAGACGACTCCCGTGCAGGATCCCCCTCGACGTCTAACGACGACGGTCATGTCAAGAACTTCAACGGAATTGTAGGTGCCAATCAGAAGAATGTAACATTTCAGTTGGATGGTGTCATGAAATCCCAGTACAGCATCTTGGAATGCATCACGTTGCCGCCAAGTTCGTGCCACGGCTCATGAGTCAAGAACAGAAAGACCTTCACAATCTGTAAAGAGCTTTTAGATCGTGCAAATGAGAATGAGATGTTCCTTAAGAGAATCACAACTGGTGATGAAATGTGGGTATACTGTTACGATGTTGGGCTCATAGTTCAGTCTACACAATAGTCGGTAAAGGTTCTCCAAGACAAAGCTCGTCAGTTCAGGTCAAATATAAAACGATGCTGATAGTTTTCTTTGACTTTGGAGGATTAGTTCATCCAAAATTCGTGCCACAGGGACAAACTCCTAATTGAAGGCACTATCGAGACGTGTTGCGAAGCCTGCGAGAAAATCTGAGAAGGGAACGGCCTGCAATGTGGCGAGACAGTTTATGGCTCTTGCATCACAATAACGCATCCGCCCATTCATCCCTGCTTGTGTGTGACTATTGCACAAAGAACGAAATCACTGTGCCGCTTCATCCTCCGTACTCTCCAGGCCTGGCCCCGGATGACATTTTTTATTTCCAAACCCCGTTGAAAAGACGAATGTTTACAACGATAGATGAGATAAAAGATAATTGGCAGGCGACGGTTCGCGCTATCCAGCAAAAGGCGTACCGAGACTTCCTTCGGAAGTGAAAACTACGTTAGGAGCGGTGTATCAGTTGTGGAGGAGAGTATTTCCAAGGACACAACGCACAATAGATAAAAGGTAAGCGCAAAAATATTATGTGGACAAAGTTCAGGAATTTTTTAACACACCTCGTACTGATAGTACCTCCTATGAAAATGGTCGCTACCACTAACTCATTTAGAAACTAAATAATAAACTTTTTCAGGTGGTCCGCCTTCTTAGCTGAGTAGTCAGGAGTCTGACTGTCATACAGCGGACCCGGGTTCGATTTCCGGACGGGTCGGAGATTTCTCCGCTAAGGGACTAGGTTATGTGTTGTCCTCACACTAAACTGCCCAGCGTGGCGTCAACTGAAATGACTTGCAACTCGGCTGCAAACTTCTCTAGTTGGGGACTCTCAGCCATCAATCCCATACGATCATTTATTTTATATTCGTTGTACAGCTGACTGCAAACGTGTAATTCTTCAAATTCGTTACAGTTGATAAAACTATAAGGAATTTGAGGAATTACACTTTGGGGCTTCAAGACCTGTTTGGACGGTGTTCGTCTTTTTGTTAAATCATTCCAGCAGAGTTGGGTAGGCGGCAGCAGTATGCATGGTGGAATGCACGACATTCGAGCGTTTAGAGGGACTGATCGAAAACGGATCCTACGGGTATCAAATCGACATTGAAGTAAGTGAGGGCGGATTGATGTGGTGAAAGGGGGAGAGACGCAGTTCCATTGATCAACCGGAAACGGGTGTTTCGTTCTATAATTATTTGCTGAATCTTAGAAAGAACAAAATATGATAGTGGGGTTGCCACTGATCTCAGAGCAAACTAATAAAATTCAAGCCGTGCACTTCATTTATTCCACTAATTTTTCTACCTGTCCTCAGTTCGATGGTTGGTTTCTTACTAGATATGGTTCTACTGGAAATGGGATGCCCTTGTACCTAAATTTACCTTAGAAATGTCCTACCCAGCAAGGTATATAGGCACTCTGAACCACACTGAAACTTGGAGCTCTTAAAATATATACAAATTTTTCACAGAGTTGCGAGAAGTGATATGTGACAGACAAAATTCGCAGACCGACTGAAGATTAAATACTAGTCCCTTACACCCCATTATACCACCCTTACGTTAAGTTTATATTGAGTATATTTTAGTACTTAAGACGTGTACTCATTTTCATGTTTTCACGAGCAGCTAGAAGTTCCCACACAAGACTCGTTTAGGATACTCTGTCCCAGTTTCAAATCACCCCTGCTTGGAACAGTTAAATGGGAAGAAATAAATAACTCAATAATGACGGTTAACAGTGCTCGACAAGAACTAGACGATCAGAAAGTACCGTAATACTCTTTATGCCCTAATAATCTTTATGTTACAATATTCAAGCCCCAGCTAGGAAAGAAAAGCCTAGTCCGAATTAGTCTGTGTCTAAAATATGCAAAAGAACTGATATAGTTATTCAGTCGAAGCGATAAAGAAATGGTTGTAGTGTCCTTGGTAATACATGTGTTACAAGTCTTACCTTGTATCGTAGCTGCCCCACGGGAGGAACTGCGTAAGGAATCCCGCGGAAGCTGTAGTAGGGGATCCCCCTCACTGTTGTCGTATTCAGGCCGATCAACGCCGACTCCGGTGACAGCGAGATGGTGACGCGGCTGTCCTGCTGAAACATAAACGTCAGAGGATATTTTAGTACGTGAAGTATTAAGGTGGCTAAATAAAGTGATTCGTCTCTGGTAGCTACTTATACTCTGTCGAGGTACGTCATTATTCCACCTGTTAGGAACCTCAGCAAAAGTTTATTTATGCCTTTATTTCACCTGCATAGTTTACTTGGGTTGGGTTGTTTTGGGGGAAGAGACCGAACAGCGAGGTCATTGGTCTCATCGGATTAGGGAAGGATGGGAAAAAAAGTCGGCCGTGCCCTTTCAAAGGAACCATCCCGGCATTTGCCTGGAGCGATTTACTGAAATCACGGAAAACCTAGATCAGGATGGCCGGACGCGGGATTGAACCATCGTCCTCCCGAATGCGAGTCCATTGTGCTAACCGCTGCGCCACCTCGCTCGGTCATAGTTCAGAGCCTTTAGGCAGGCACTTACATCTCACAAACTGTTGTCTTAGAATTAGTAGTTATCGGTACCATTACAGTGTATAAAATATTGTATCAATAACTTAAAAATACAAATAATAATAACAGTAGCAGTACTATATCTCGTGTTTCACTGCGTTTGCTGTACCCTGGGGTTTTAGAACGAACGCGTTTTCCCAGCACACAAGTGACGGCGAGGATAGTATCAGCTTTTATATTCCACATTCGACTGACATCGAAGCTCAGGAAATAGCAAAAATATATTTCCATTATATGCGATACCTGTACGTATGTTAAGCGCGCGCGGTTAGGTGCACAAGCAAGCCGTGGAATGTCGCCACTGCTGAAGTTATGAATATAATATCACAAATACGAGCAAAAAGTATTAATAATATTAGCGTTTTGTATAAGGAATAAATCTGAGCACCGATGTCAGTAAAGAATGGAATTTAAAAATTGATGTCATCCCCATTAACATTGGTAGGGGAGAGGGCTGCACCTTGAAAACCTTTTCAGATTTTCTCCTCAAGTCAACTTTGTAACGGAAGTTTGTTACAATTTCTTATTACATTTTGAAGTAACAGCATTCACTTTATCCGTTCTGTAGTATTTTTCTGAAATAAAAAAATTGCTCCGAATAAGTAAGTTTTCCCAGATGAATTATTCCAAGGTATAACATAGTCATGTAAATAGAACCTAATATTCTATTCAAATTTAAAAGTGTTGCGGACAATAATTATTATTAGTACTGTATTTAATAGCCTATATATTATATTACTACTCTACTACACACCAATCGTAAGTAAACGAAGTCAAATGAAGGGGAGGTATTATGAAAAACCAGTTAAACATTTAAAAATGATTGAAACAGAAGCTATTGGCCAATAAAACAAATTTCCATTTTTAACAGAAAAAAAATTGTTAATTCGTTTGCGAATATTTCGCTTTCCATGGTACAAGATCTTCCGTGTACAGCATGTTGTTCGATGGATGGAATATCGCTTAAGGGGACGACACCATGGTTCAGGTCGAAAAAAATCGATTTTCGGCTTTCATCATATTTCCATGAAGGTTTTATTTTACTCTGAAAAAGATTTTGCTCAAAAAAATTTTTTTCGAGCATTTAAAGTGCATTTTCCTACCACGTGTGTTTATGTGCCACGCCCACTTTTCTGTCACCCATTGTCAACCCATCCCACTGTCAACTCTAAGCCATATGGAGATGGCGTTATTAGCAAAATAGAATGTGTAGGCCATGTTCAAAAGCGTTTAGGAACAAGGCTGAGAAAACAAACTGTTGATATGAGAGGGAAACAAATTAAAAGATGGAAAATTGTTGACTGTACAGGGTCGGTTAACTAAAACTGAAATAAAAAACTTGCAGGTATACTATGGGCAGACAATTAGGAGAAATAAAGAAAATCTGGAGGTAATAAAGAGAGATGTTTGGGTCATATTCTTCCATAAGTCCACTACTGATGATAAGCCATGTCATGGATTGTGTCCATCAGGACAAAATTTGTGGTGCAAATACAATAGGCAATTGGAGAATCTTATTCTCACCAGCATTCTCTTCCTGATGCTGTTATTACAGCAATTAAACCTATTTTCAGAGAGTTAGCTCATCCTGACCTTCTAAGGAAATGTCTGCATGGGCAGACACAGAACCCAAATGAATGTTTCAGCAACATAATTTGTAACGGCCTTACTAAAACTGTATTTGTAGGCATGAATACAATGAAACTAGAAGTTTATGATGCTGTTATTACATTCAGTTGTGGTAATATTGGAGAGTGTTGGGTACTGAAAAAGCTGGGAATTAATCGTGTTGAAAATATGATCACTGGGCTGCAACATTGCGATAAAATGTCGATAGCCGATGCAGACAGGTCTGCATCTAATATGGCCAAGAAAGCAAGACAAACATCCAGGAAGGTGAAAAAGAAGCTGTAAGACCTGCTAGAGGCCACAGAAGGGCCATCATATGCAGCAGGACAGTTTTAATTAACTGTAAGCAACAAATTACAATTTTTTTTTTAAAGTCAGTTTCCTGAGCGGTTCTGGGCGCTTCAGTCTGGAACTACGCGACCGCTACAGTCGCAAGTTAGAATCCTGCCTCGGGCGTGGGTGTGTGTGATGTCCCTAGGTTAGTTAGGTTTAAGTAGTTCTAAGTTCTAGGGGACTGATGACCTCAGATGTTAAGTCCCATAGTGCTCAGATCCATTTGAACCATTATGGTCCTGCATCAAATAGTTTTTTCACAAATGGGTCAAATACTTGCCTAAATTAACATGTGTTAGATAGGCAGAGTGTGGTCCCTTAGGAGTCCATACGTTATGTAACGGAATTTAAAAATATACAGAATTTTACTCACGATTAAAAGCTGAACTTGGAGCATTAACCATATCCACCAAGCAGCTGTAATATACAGGGTGATTCAAAAAGAATACCACAACTTTAGGAATTTAAAACTCTGCAACGACTAAAGGCAGGGCTAAGCACTATCTGTCGGCGAATTAAGGGAGCTATAAAGTTTCATTTAGTTGTACATTTGTTCGCTTGAGGCGCTGATGACTAGGCGTCAGCGTCAGTTGATGCTAAGATGGCGACCGCTCAACAGAAAGCTTTTTGTGTTATTGAGTACGGCAGAAGTGAATCGACGTCAGTTGTTCAGCGTGCATTTCGAACGAAGTATGGTGTTAAACCTCCTGATAGGTGGTGTATTAAACGTTGGTATAAACAGTTCACAGAGAATGGGTGTTTGTGCAAAGGGAAAAGTTCTGGACGGCCGAGAACGAGTGATGAAAATGTAGCACGCATCCAGCAAGCATTTGTTCGCAGCCCAGGAAAATCGACTCGCAGAGCTAGCAGAGAGCTGCAAATTCCACAATCAACTGTATGGAGAGTCCTACGAAAAAGGTTAGTTATGAAACCTGAACGTCAACTACCCGAGGCGATGGATCGGCGCCAGGCAGCCCGTGACAGAGCACTTCATCACTGGCCTCCAAGAAGCCCTGATCTTACCCCCTGCAATTTTTTCTTATGGGGATATGTTAAGGATATGGTGTTTCGGCCACCTCTCCCAGCCACCATTGATGATTTAAAACGAGAAATAACAGCAGCTATCCAAACTGTTACGCCTGATATGCTACAGAGAGTGTGGAACGAGTTGGAGTATCGGGTTGATATTGCTCGAGTGTCTGGAGGGGGCCATATTGAACATCTCTGAACTTGTTTTTGAGTGAAAAAAAAACCTTTTTAAATACTCTTTGTAATGATGTATAACAGAAGGTTATATTATGTTTCTTTCATTAAATACACATTTTTAAAGTTGTGGTATTCTTTTTGAATCACCCTGTATTATATTCAATATGCAGTATTCATAATATTTACAAATGCTCAACAAAAGACAAATTCATGCCTCACAACAACAAAAACTGTAGAAAATGCCGGAAATAGCTTATGGCTGTCTGTATTGCACGTTCGTACATGTGACTCTAAAATCGGTCACCAGACTGCAACACCGACCATGAAACATCATGTGTGTTTAGGTATCCTATCCCGCATCTCCCGTTCCCCGGGCACAATATCGCAGAACACGAAGAGCGCTCTTTCTACAATCTCAAGATAACTGAGGTGACAAAATTCATGGAATACATCCTGATATCGTGTCGGACCTTCTTTAGCCGACGGAGTGCAGCAACTCGACGTAGCACGCACTCAACAAGTCGTTGGGGCCATGCTGCCTATACAGCCGTCCGTAATTGTGAAAGTGCTGCCGGTGCAGGAGTTTGTGCACAAACTGACCTCTCGATTAGTCCCATAAATGTTCGATGTGATTCGCGTCGGGCGAGCCGTTTAGCGAAATCATTCACCCGAAATGTTAAGAATGTTCTACAAACCAATCGCGAACAGTTGTGGCCCAGACACATGGCGCATTGTCATCCATGAAACTCATACATATATATATATATATATATATATATATATATATATATATATATATATATATATACAGCGTGATTCAAAAAGAATACCACAACTTTAGGAATTTAAAACACTGCAACGACAAAAGGCAGAGCTAAGCACTATCAGTCGGCGAATTAAGGGAGCTATAAAGTTTCATTTAGTTGTACATTTGTTCGCTTGAGGCGCTGTTGACTAGGCGTCAGCGTCAGTTGATGCTAAGATGGAGACCGCTCAACAGAAAGCTTTTTGTGTTATTGAGTACAGCAGAAGTGAATCGACGAGAATCCGCGGGAAACAACTCAGTATGAACGTGACTCGCCTAAGGTGAACGTTTTCTGTGCCATTTCAGCCAATAAAGTATTTGGTCCCTTTTTCTTCGAAGGTGCTACTGTAACTGGACTACAGTATCTGGAGATGTTAGAGAATTGGCTGTTCCCTCAGCTCGAACAAGAAGCACAACAATTCATATTTCAGCAGGATGGAGCGCCACCACATTGGCACTTATCTGTCCGTAACTACCTGAACGTCAACTACCCGAGACGATGGATCAGCCGCCAGGCAGCCCGTGACAGAGCACTTCATCACTGGCCTCCAAGAAGCCCTGATCTTACCCCCTGCGATTTTTTCTTATGTGGGTATGTTAAGGATATGGTGTTTCGGCCACCTTTCCCAGCCACCATTGATGATTTGAAACGAGAAATAACAGCGGTTATCCAAACTGTTACGCCTGATATGCTACAGAGAGTGTGGAACGAGTTGGAGTATCGGGTTGATATTGCTCGTGTGTCTGGAGGGGGCCATATTGAACATCTCTGAACTTGTTTTTGAGTGAAAAAAAACCTTTTTAAATACTCTTTGTAATGATTTATAACAGAAGGTTATATTATGTTTCTTTCATTAAATACACATTTTTAAAGTTGTGGTATTCTTTTTGAATCACCCTGTATTAAATTCAGTATGCAGTATTCATAATATTTACAAATGCTCAACAAAAGACAAATTCATGCCTCACAACAACAAAAACTGTAGAAAATGCCGGAAACAGCTTATGGCTGTCTGTATTGCACGTTCGTACATGTGACTCTAAAATCGGTCACTAGACTGCAACACCGACCATGAAACATCATGTGTGTTTAGGTATACTATCCCGCATCTGCCGTGCCCTGGGCACAATATCGCAGAACACGAAGAGCGCTCTTTCTACAATCTCAAGATAACTGAGGTGACAAAATTCATGGAATACATCCTGATATCGTGTCGGACCTTCTTTAGCCGACGGAGTGCAGCAACTCGACGTAGCACGCACTCAACAAGTCGTTGGGGCCATGCTGCCTATACAGCCGTCCGTAATTGTGAAAGTGCTGCCGGTGCAGGAGTTTGTGCACAAACTGACCTCTCGATTAGTCCCATAAATGTTCGATGTGATTCGCGTCGGGCGAGCCGTTTAGCGAAATCATTCACCCGAAATGTAAGAATGTTCTACAAACCAATCGCGAACAGTTGTGGCCCAGACACATGGCGCATTGTCATCCATGAAACTCATACATATATATATATATATATATATATATATATATATATATATATATATATATACAGCGTGATTCAAAAAGAATACCACAACTTTAGGAATTTAAAACACTGCAACGACAAAAGGCAGAGCTAAGCACTATCAGTCGGCGAATTAAGGGAGCTATAAAGTTTCATTTAGTTGTACATTTGTTCGCTTGAGGCGCTGTTGACTAGGCGTCAGCGTCAGTTGATGCTAAGATGGAGACCGCTCAACAGAAAGCTTTTTGTGTTATTGAGTACAGCAGAAGTGAATCGACGAGAATCCGCGGGAAACAACTCAGTATGAACGTGACTCGCCTAAGGTGAACGTTTTCTGTGCCATTTCAGCCAATAAAGTATTTGGTCCCTTTTTCTTCGAAGGTGCTACTGTAACTGGACTACAGTATCTGGAGATGTTAGAGAATTGGCTGTTCCCTCAGCTCGAACAAGAAGCACAACAATTCATATTTCAGCAGGATGGAGCGCCACCACATTGGCACTTATCTGTCCGTAACTACCTGAACGTCAACTACCCGAGACGATGGATCAGCCGCCAGGCAGCCCGTGACAGAGCACTTCATCACTGGCCTCCAAGAAGCCCTGATCTTACCCCCTGCGATTTTTTCTTATGTGGGTATGTTAAGGATATGGTGTTTCGGCCACCTTTCCCAGCCACCATTGATGATTTGAAACGAGAAATAACAGCGGTTATCCAAACTGTTACGCCTGATATGCTACAGAGAGTGTGGAACGAGTTGGAGTATCGGGTTGATATTGCTCGTGTGTCTGGAGGGGGCCATATTGAACATCTCTGAACTTGTTTTTGAGTGAAAAAAAAACCTTTTTAAATACTCTTTGTAATGATTTATAACAGAAGGTTATATTATGTTTCTTTCATTAAATACACATTTTTAAAGTTGTGGTATTCTTTTTGAATCACCCTGTATTAAATTCAGTATGCAGTATTCATAATATTTACAAATGCTCAACAAAAGACAAATTCATGCCTCACAACAACAAAAACTGTAGAAAATGCCGGAAACAGCTTATGGCTGTCTGTATTGCACGTTCGTACATGTGACTCTAAAATCGGTCACTAGACTGCAACACCGACCATGAAACATCATGTGTGTTTAGGTATACTATCCCGCATCTGCCGTGCCCTGGGCACAATATCGCAGAACACGAAGAGCGCTCTTTCTACAATCTCAAGATAACTGAGGTGACAAAATTCATGGAATACATCCTGATATCGTGTCGGACCTTCTTTAGCCGACGGAGTGCAGCAACTCGACGTAGCACGCACTCAACAAGTCGTTGGGGCCATGCTGCCTATACAGCCGTCCGTAATTGTGAAAGTGCTGCCGGTGCAGGAGTTTGTGCACAAACTGACCTCTCGATTAGTCCCATAAATGTTCGATGTGATTCGCGTCGGGCGAGCCGTTTAGCGAAATCATTCACCCGAAATGTTAAGAATGTTCTACAAACCAATCGCGAACAGTTGTGGCCCAGACACATGGCGCATTGTCATCCATGAAACTCATACATATATATATATATATATATATATATATATATATATATATATATATATATATATATATATACAGCGTGATTCAAAAAGAATACCACAACTTTAGGAATTTAAAACACTGCAACGACAAAAGGCAGAGCTAAGCACTATCAGTCGGCGAATTAAGGGAGCTATAAAGTTTCATTTAGTTGTACATTTGTTCGCTTGAGGCGCTGTTGACTAGGCGTCAGCGTCAGTTGATGCTAAGATGGAGACCGCTCAACAGAAAGCTTTTTGTGTTATTGAGTACAGCAGAAGTGAATCGACGAGAATCCGCGGGAAACAACTCAGTATGAACGTGACTCGCCTAAGGTGAACGTTTTCTGTGCCATTTCAGCCAATAAAGTTTTTGGTCCCTTTTTCTTCGAAGGTGCTACTGTAACTGGACTACAGTATCTGGAGATGTTAGAGAATTGGCTGTTCCCTCAGCTCGAACAAGAAGCACAACAATTCATATTTCAGCAGGATGGAGCGCCACCACATTGGCACTTATCTGTCCGTAACTACCTGAACGTCAACTACCCGAGACGATGGATCAGCCGCCAGGCAGCCCGTGACAGAGCACTTCATCACTGGCCTCCAAGAAGCCCTGATCTTACCCCCTGCGATTTTTTCTTATGTGGGTATGTTAAGGATATGGTGTTTCGGCCACCTTTCCCAGCCACCATTGATGATTTGAAAAGAGAAATAACAGCGGTTATCCAAACTGTTACGCCTGATATGCTACAGAGAGTGTGGAACGAGTTGGAGTATCGGGTTGATATTGCTCGTGTGTCTGGAGGGGGCCATATTGAACATCTCTGAACTTGTTTTTGAGTGAAAAAAAACTTTTTTTAAATACTCTTTGTAATGATTTATAACAGAAGGTTATATTATGTTTCTTTCATTAAATACACATTTTTAAAGTTGTGGTATTCTTTTTGAATCACCCTGTATATATATATAACTGCAAATGGTCTCCAAGTAGCCGAACATAACCATTTCTAGTTAACGATGCGTTCAGCTGCTGGACCCGAGCATACAGTCCATTCCTTGTAAGCACAGCCCACATCATTATGGGGCCACCAGCAGCTTGCACACTGTCTTGTTCACAATTTAGTTCCATGGCTTCGTAAGATCTGCGCCGCACTCGAAACCTACTATCAGCTCTTACTAACAGAATTAGGGCCTCATCCCACCAGGCCACTGTTTTTCAGTCGTCTATGGTCCAGTCGATATGGTGTCGAGCCAAGGTGAACGCTGCATGCAATGTCGTGTTGTTATCAAAGGCTCTCGCGTCTGTCGTCTGCTGCCACAGGTGTTAACGCAAAATTTCGCCGCACTGTCCAAATGGATTCGTTCGTCGTAAGTCCCACTGTAAGTAGGCTGTTTAGGTTTTTATGTTGGTAACGCCACGTAGCACTCTGTATGAAAATCACTGGCTGTGCTGTGTGCAGTCTGTGACTGGTTGGCATTGTTGGAATGTTCGCTATTTAGTGTTGGAAAGTTGGATGGGAACAGCCCGTAGCGTTGCGCAGCTGGAGGTGAGCCTCCAGCATTGGTGGATGTAGGGAGGGAGAGAGAGATGGAAGAATAACGAGAGCAAGGGAGAGAGAGATGGAAGAATAACGAGAGCAAGACTGGATGTCATGAACTGATATATATAATGACTTTTGAACACTATTAAGGTAAATGCATTGTTTGTTCTCTACCAAAATCTTTCATTTGCTAACTATGCCTAGAGTAGTTAGAACCTTTTATATAGCTGGTACTCGTATTGGCGCTCGCTGTATTGCAGTAGTTGGAGTAACGAAGATTTTTGTGAGGTAAGCGATTCATGAAAGGTATAGATTATTGTTAGTTAGGGCCATTCTTTTGTGGGGATTATTGAAAGTCAGATTGCGTGGTGCGAAAAATATTGTGTGTCAGTTTAGTCAGAATAAGTAAAGAGAGAATTGTCTGAGTACGTTCAGTTTTGCTCAGCTCTTTGAAAATCAAATAACGTAGAGGTTTACCAGCACAGTCATTTAATAAATTTTCTAAGGGGACGTTTCGCCACATGAATTTCTTCGGTTATTTCACGCAGTGGTACCTGTATGTTAGCACTGACAGTTCTACGCAAACGTCGCTGCTGCGTGTCGTTAAGTGAAGGCCGAAGGTCACTGTTGTGAGAAGCAAAGACTGAAATCTGGTATTCTCTGCACAATCTTGACACTGCGAATCGTGGAACACTGGGTCCTCTTAACGATTTACGAAATTGAATGTCTCATGCGTCTAGACCCAAGTACCATTCTGCGTTCAAAGTCTCTTAATTCCCGTCGTGAGGCCATAATCAAGTCGGAAACCTTTCCAAGCGAAGCATCTCAGTAGAAATGGCTGCTCCGCCAATGCACTGCACTTTTATACCTAGTGTACGCGATACTTCCGCCATCTGTATATGTACATATCGCTATCCCATGATTTTTGTGCTCTTCAGTCCTGAGACTTGTTTGATGCAGCTCTCCATGCTACTCTATCCTCTGCAAGCTGCTTCATCTCCCAGTACCTACTGCAGCCTACATCCTTCTGAATCTGCTTAGTGTATTCATCTCTTGGTCTCCCTCTACGATTTTTACCCTCCACGCTGCCGTCCAATACTAAATTGTTGATCCCTTGATGCCTCAGAACATGTCCTACCAACCGATCCCTTCTTCTAGTCAAGTTGTGCCACAAACTCCTCCCCAATCCTATTCAATACCTCCTCATTAGTTATGTGATCTACCCATCTAATCTTCAGCATTCTTCTGTAGCATCACATTTCGAAAGCTTCTATTCTCTTCTTTTCCAAACTATTTATCGTCAATGTTTCACTACACTCCATACCAATACTTTCAGAAACGACTTCCTGACACTTAAATCTATACTCGATGTCACCTTAGTGTATAGTAAACTCAGTGAACTGCAAGTATGACACTGTTCGGAACCGGTCTTAACATACGTAAAGTAGTGTAAAACCACTTAACTCACAAGGTCTACTCTTGAGAGAGCTGAAAATAACATGGATTGGACCTGATTGTGTCCAACAACGTAATTTCTGTTTCGAAATTTAAAAATGATAATAACAGCAACGACACAGGATTGTTTAAGAATTCGTTCATGACGTAAATTTTTATCCATATCGTTTTTATAATGACATTTTTCTAATTTAATTCGTGATGGTTGCGAATAATAAAACTAATTATTTACAGAAAAATCGAAAAACTGGTATACGGTGGCTTCGGGGGAAGATCAGCTATGGATCCCAGAGAGAAATAGGAACACGCGGGGCAATACTAACCCTACGCCTTAGAAGACAGGTTGGTAAAAAAAGAAACCATCCCTACCTTAATGGTAACTATAGATTTAGTGAAAGCTTTTGACATTGTTAACTGACTAGAGTCTTCGAAATTTTGAAAGTAGCCGACATACAAGAGGGAACGAAACGTTATCTGCAATTTTCACAGAAACGGGAATGTACTTATAAGAGTCGCGCATGAAAGGTGTTAGTAGTGAAAGAAGTGGTCGTGTGTCCCCGATGTTATTCAAACAGAAGATTGAGCAAGCAATAAAGAAAATCAAGAAGATATTTCCAAATAGAAAGTTCAACCACAACAAATAAAATTTTGAGGTATGTTGTTGACACTGTAATTTTGTCAGAGACGGCAAAAGGGCTTGGAAGCGCAATACTGAACAGTATGGAAAGCATCTTTAAAAGTAAAACAAAAGTAATGGATGTCATCGACATAAATGTTGTGTAGCTGAGGGAATTAGATTAGGAAATGAGACACTAAATGTTGTAGACAATGTAAACTATTTGGGCAGCAAAATGAGTGATGATAACTGGAGTAGATAGCCTTTAGCTTTTAGGTGCGTGTAGTGTCATATGATCCTCAAAAACATTCTAGTGCATATTCAGTTTAATTTCTATAATATATAGCGTAGAAGAGCATTAGATGTATAAATAATTTTTGCAATTCTCTTCATCAGTTGGCAATAATTCAAGTAGCGTAATGCAGGTACTTTCTTTTGTGACTCAGGAGTCCAATGCGAGGACCCACTTGGCGCCCAAAGGGAGGGCAATAGTATACCACACAGGGGCATGTCAGAGGCGCTTGTGTATATGTTCATTTCGTAGCTAAGTTGTTGAGGAAGCTGGCGTCGTGCAACTTGCTCCCGTCCTCGAGGAGTTTCTTCCATCTACTGCGGTCTTGGGTGAGCTCCTGGCATTTGCCGCAGTCAATATTCATCATCATCAGTTATCTGATGTATTAGCAGGTCCTTTGCCTCTCCGTTTTCTGCGGTCCATTGCTTCCTTCTTAAGGATGCTGTATGCTGTACCGTCCATCATGTCATCCAATATCTGGAATCTCTTCCTTCCTCGCTTCCTTTTCCCTTCTACATAACCTTCTAAAACTGTTTTTATCAGTCCGTCATTCTTTCTTAATATATGCCCAATCCAATTTCTTTTTCTTCTCTTTATTACATCTAGTAACTGTCTTTTCTCTCCCACTCTTCTCAGTACCTCTTCATTTTTTACTCTGTCCATCCAACTTATTCTTTCCATCTTCCGCCATGTCCAGATCTCAAAAGCCTCCAGCCTTTCTCTGTCTTTTTTCCTCATAGTCCATGTTCCAGCGCCATATAGAAGAACCCTCCATACAAGACATAAAATCTTTCTGAGTTCTCTGTCCAGACCGCTGCAGAAGATTCTTCTTTTCTTATAAAACGCCTCTTTTGCCATTTCTATCCTTGTTTTAATTTCTGTGGTGCACTTCCAGTCGGTGTCTATCCTGCTTCCAAGATACTTAAAATTTTGCACCTGTTCTAGTGTTTCTCAATTTTTATTTCCTTATTTCCTCCTAGCGCCAATACTTTTGTTTTATTTGTGTTAATTTTCATTCCATATTTTTTTCCGTTAGTTGCAATGGTGTCCACCAAACCCTGTAATTCTTTCTCCCCTGTGGCTAGAAGGACCATATCATCAGCAAATCTCAAACACCCTACTCTTCTTCCTCCAATTTCTACTCCTTTGTCATCTAATGCGCATTGGTCAATCATATTTTCCAAGTAGAGGTTGAAAAGAGTAGGTGATAAACAGCATCCTTGTCTTACTCCTTTTCCTAGTCTGATCCAGTTTGTACTTTCTCCTGTCACTTTAACTGAAACTGTTGGATTAAGATATAATGAGTTTATAAGTCTTCTGGTTTTCCAGTCCACTCTCTTTTCCCTCATTATAGTCGCCTGCTTGTCCCAAACCACATTGTCAAATGCCTTTTCTAGATCGATGAAGCACATATATAGGTCTCTTCCTTTTTCAATAAACCTTTCTCCCAAGATTCGTAGGAGCCCTATTGCATCTCTGGTGCCCGTATTCCGTCTAAAGCCAAAGTGCTCCTCGCCAAGATTCTCCTCCATTACTTTTTCAAGTCTTTTATTAATTATTCTTAACGAGACTGGAATAGAAGGGAGAACTGATAGAGGTACTCGAGGTACCCTCGGCCACACACCGTCAGGTGGCTTGCGGAGTATGGATGTAGATGTAGATCATTTTGGCTGCATGTGAAATGAGGCTGATTGTCCTGTGCTCGATGCATTCCTTGGTTCCTAGTTTTTTCGTTAATGGAATCATTACTGTTGTCAGAAAGTCCTCAGGCCATTCAGCACTGTCATACATTTTATTACATAACCTCAATATTTCTCTTATTCCATCGTGGTTCAAGCATTTTAGTATTTCTCCCGGTATTGTATCTGTACCTATCGCTTTGCCATTTTTCATTGCAGCAGTCAATATTAAATACCTTCATACCTCGCTTGACGCCGTCTCTAAAGCACAAAACAGGTTTTCTAGGGGATCTCATGGCCTATGCTATCCCACTAAGTAGTGTGCGTCGTGGAAGACGGGAATGGCCCATACATTGTTTTTAGGCTGATGTTGACCGGATGTGAGTAGAGGCTGAAATAGTGTTCCACACATCACTGCATTTGTCAGTTACGATCTTTGAAGACTGTTCCACTGTTTTCTTTAATTGGGGCAGTCTTGCTACCGGTGGGCCCAACGACCCTTTTTGTATCCCAGTTCGAGTATAATTATCTACTTCTGCAAATATATATCATAGCTGTCACGTGGCCAGTTTCGGCCATCTCACAAACTTGGTCGATTCAGTCGTGTGAATTCAAAGTCAAAAGATAAGCGTTTCTGCATCTTCATTTACTCTGAAAACCACAGTCAGCTACATCGCAGAGGGTGTTTCCCATAATAACAATTATAAGGCTTTTTTTTCATTTACACCCACGTATGGGGAACGGGAAGACTGATTGTTTAAATACTGCTGTGCATTGTTTAAATACTGCTACGCACAACGTAATTCGTCAAACTTTATCTTAAAGATTTTTGTGAAAGAGATACGTGCGGGAGTAATATGCTCCTAGATTATTCACCTGAAGGTAGTTGCTGAAACTTCATGTTTTCAGCGGATAGTCCGCGTCTACCTACAAGCGTCTGCCAGTCCATTTCTCTCAACGTCATCGAGACACGCTCTCATGAGTCGGACAAACCTGCCATTATTCGTTCCGTACTTCTCGGTATCTGTTTAATATCCTTGGTTAATCCTACCTGATATGGGCCTCCAGACTAGAGCAACATTCCAGGGTGTTCCGCACGAGTGTTTTATATGCATCTCCTTTTTAGACTGACTGCATTTCCCCAGTATTCTACCAATGAACCGCAGTCTCTCATCTGATATACCTACGACTAAGGATATGTGATCGTTCCATTTCGTATCTCTACATAGACAATTATATTATACTAGAACTGACATGCGATTACATTTTCACGCAATTTGGGAGCATAGATCCTGAGAAATCAGTACCCAGAATTACCACCTCTGGCCTTAATAACGGCCTTGATACGCCTGGACATTAAGTCAAACAGAGCTTGGACGGCGTATACAGGTACAGCTGCCCATGCAGCTTCAACACAATACCACAGTTCATCAAGAGTAATGACTGGCGTATTGTGACGAGCCAGTTGCTCGGCCACCATTGACCAGACGTTTTCAAATGGTGAGAGATCTCGAGAATGTGATTACCAGGACAGCAGTCGAACATTTTCTGTATCCAGAAAGGCCCGTATAGGACCTGCAACATGCGGTCGTGCATTACGTGCTGAAATGTAGGGTTTCACATGGATCGAATGAAGGCTAGAGCCACGGGTCGTAACACATCTGAAATGTAACGTCCACTGTTCAAAGTGCCGTCAATGTGAACAAGAGGTGACCGAGACGTGTAACCAATGGCTCCCCATACCATCACGCCGGGTGATACGCCAGTATGGCGATGACGAATACACGCTTCCAATGTGCGTTCACCGCAATGTCGCCAAACACGGATGCGACCACCATGATGCTGTAAACAGAACCTGGATTCATCTGAAAAAATGACGTTTTGCCATTCGTGCACCCAGGTTCGTCGTTGAGTACACCATAGCAGGCGCTCCTGTCTGTGATGCAGCGTCAAGGGTAGCCGCATCTATCTATCCGAGCTGATAGTTCATGTGGCTGCAAACGTCATCGAACTGTTCGTGCAGATGGTTGTTGTCTTGCAAACGTCCCCATATGTTGACTCAGGGATCGAGACGTGGCTGCACGATCCGTTACAGCCATGCGGATAAGATGCCTGTCATCTCGACTGCTAGTGATACGAGGCCGTTGGGATCCAGCACGGCGTTCCGCATTACCCTCCTGACCCCACCGATTCCATATTATGCTAACAGTCATTGGATCTCGACCAACGCGAGCAGCAGTGTCGCGATACGATAAACCGAAATCGCGATAGGCTACAATCCGACCTTTATCGAAGTCGGAAAAGTGATGGTACGAATTTCTCCTCCTTACACGAGGCATCACAACAACGTTTCACCAGGAAACGCCCGCCAACTGCTGTTCGTGTATGAGAAATCGGTTGGAAACTTTCCTCATGTCAGCACGTTGTAGGTGTCGCCACCGGCGCCAACCTTGTTGTGAATGCTCTGAAAAACTAATCATTTGCATATCACAGCATCTTCTTCCTGTCAGTTAAATTTCGCGTCTGTAGCACGTCATCTTCGTGGTGTAGCAATTTTAATGGTCAGTAGTGTATGAATTGACCGATTCCAACTGTGACTCATTGACAGTCGTAGGATATTATGTTTCTTCACTTTGTGAACTGCACATTTTTAAATTTCTAAAAATTTAAAACAAGTTTAAAATGTTGAGTCACGGTATGGGTGTATTTTGAGAACAGTGTTCGGTGTCGAACTTGGTGAAGTACAACCAATGGGTACCTACCCAGGACAGCAAACAATGTCGTTCTGCTGACTCTCTCAGGACACCTATTCACCCGACTAGTAGCTGGGGCATGAGTAAAATATGTGAACCACAAGAATTAACATTTTCGGTTCGGGCGCCTGTATACGCTCTGATGCTTGTTCAGGTTGTGAAATGTATCAGCGACGTCTGTTACGTGGCAGGCCATGGGAAGTGTCCTAAAACCTATTTATGCGACGTTGTGTGATGACCCGGGCGGAAAGCGATCTGGGTAACTCTGCGGATGTATGGATAAGAAATTCCGTACGTCAGATACACCAGTGTACTGTGGATCATAATTTCAAAGCAATGGAAAAAATAGAAAAGTTACCTAGTCATCAAATTTGAGCTAGTAGGTTGGCTATAGTAATGCTCGGACTCTTACGTTCCGCTCATAGAGGGTTGTACTTCACGCCCAACTTACCGTTCCCGCTTAGTCGCGAGAGGAGAGAGTTCTCTTTTTACGTGAAGTATGTTTAATTTGCGCACGTAATGAAATTCTGAAACGGAAAGTGCAGCAAAAGTATGTACGTAATACCGGGGGAAGTTAACAAGCGTGAGGGATGACTGATCACTCAGTTTAAATTCGTACTTTACGAGGGCCACTCCAAAATAAATGCACACTATTTTTTTTAATCCATCTTTTATTCTACATGTTTGAAAGTTTTACAGTGTGTAGATACATCCTTTAGGAACAATATTTTCATTTCACCACATAATTTCCATCCCTCTCAACTTGGAACCAGCGCCTGTATACCCGCATGGTAAAATTCTGGACCAACCTGTTGGAGCCACTGTTTGGCAGCGTGCACAAGGGAGTCATCATCTTCAGACCTTGTTCCACGAAGAGAGTGTTTCAGTTTCCCAAAGAGATGATTGTCACATGGAGCCAGATCAGGACTGTAAGGCGGGTGTTTCAGTGTTGTCCATCCGAGTTTTGAGATCGCTTCCATGGTTTTTTGACTGACATGTGGCCGTCCATTGTCGTGCAACAGCAAAACATCCTGCTTTTGCCGATGTGGTCCAACACGACTCAGTCGTGCTTGGAGTTTCTTCAGTGTCGTCACATATGCATCAGAATTTATGGTGGTTCACTTGGCATGATGTCCACAAGCAATAGTCCTTCGGAATCGAAAAACACTGAAGCCATAACTTTTCCAGCAGAAGGTGCGGTTTTGAATATTTTTTCTTGGGTGAATTTGCATGATGCCACTCCATTGATTGCCTCTTCGCCTCTGGTGAAAAATGATGGACCATGTTTCATCATCTGTCACAATTCTTCCAAGAAATTCATTTTCACCATTCTCGTATTGTTCCAAAAGTTTGCTGCATACCGTTTTTCTTGTTTCCTTGGAAGCCACTGTCAACATCCTGGGAACCCACCTGGCACAAACCTTTTTTAACGTCAACACTTTCAGTATTCTGCAAATACTTCCTTCCCCTATCCCATCGTAGCATGAGAATTCGTTCACTGTGATGCGTCTGTCAGCAGTCACCAATTCGTTAACTCTCTGCACATTGTCTGGAGATTGCGCAGTACTAGGCCTGTCGCTGCGAGGACAATCCTCAATATTGCCGTGCCCACTTTCATCACGTAACCTGCTTGCCCACTGACTAACCGTACTGGGATCGACAGCAGCATCTCCATACACCTCTTTCAACCTCTAGTGGATGTTTCTCACTGTCTCGTTTTCACAGCATCGGAATTCTATGCCAGCACGTTGCTTCTGACGAACGTCAAGTGTAGCAACCATCTTGAAGAAATGCTGTGACGGCGCCACTCACGAGAACAGGTTGAACTAAGTTTGAAAACAAACGGGAAGGATGTATCTACACACGGTAGAACTTTCACACATGCAGAAGGAAAACTTTATTTTTACAAAAATAGTGTGCATTTCTTTTGGAGTGACCCTCGTATGTAACGCTATCGTACAGACAATACAAATGCTTCACTGTCAGGCAGTAGAAACTCGCTTAGAGAAACTACTGTCATCAGTTCAGTGTGCGTTTAGTAATTTTTGTGTACACTGCAGGACGTATTATGGCTTTGAAGACATTCTACATAACATTTCGCGAAATAACTAATAATGTATTGGGTTATTCTTTGTTGTACATGACAAAGCAGACAATATGTGTTTCATAGTCACTGCTTATTTATGTCTATTCCTGTTAATCCTATTACAAAAATTACTTTTAACGTAGCCGATAGGAAAGTTGACTATTGCAAAGCAGCTACGATCGCTAATGCAACGAATGCGAAATCGAACGCTATGATTGCTTTGTGTTTAATGGGAATTATTTGTTGCAGTGAAAACCTCGGATCATGTTCTGGTTACGACAATGCCAAAACTGAAAATGCTCCTCCTCAGATTGCAACACCTAAAGGCCAACCCACAGAAAGTCCTGATTAAGCTTCTAATGAAAATTTGTCGGAACAATTTGAATAACCACGACCTTCAACATTCTGCAGCAACTAAAGGCCAGCCCGCAGAAACTTTTCATTGATCTTCTGGTGAACATCAGGTAGAGCAACATCAAGAACCGTAACCAACAAATCCTGCTTCCATTAAGGCAAAACGTTGCAGAAGTATTTTAGATTTTAAGTTATTACCTGCAGAAAGTCCATGTGTGAAAAAACGAAAAAGTCATAGAACACAGAATGTAAATGTTTTCACAACGTGATGTGGGATGATAAGGAGGCACACAATGTGAAACAAAAACTCTTGAAACAACAACTAAAACATCCATAGACAGTGTACTTCAGTGCTCTGTGATCCTTAACAAGAAGACTGAATTGAGTGAAAATACCACGCATGTTGGGATGAGAAAGGCTGAGAAAATGAGGGAGGAAATTTTGTGTATGATCTCTGTTGATGCAGACAGTGATGTAGAGTTAAATCAGTTTTCATCATTCTTTCAATATTTACTGTTCAATAAAATAAATATAGCAATGCTTAATTAATTAAAATGCTGTCTTACACTTTCCATCAATAAAAGATTATAGAACTCGTGGTGTGCATACTGTAAGACCTTCGGTACACACACCATCAGATTATTAGACTTGTCGCTCCAACGAAGTAGGCGAGTGACAGCAATATGTATCGTGGTCTTATCGTGGCGTGTGTATCTTCTGCCGTTAGGTCAGACGATAGAAATGCCACTTGCACACTTAGAGTAGCAGATTGACGGTGACCCACTTTAAACAGAACTTGATGAGTTTTCACACACATTTATTAAAATAATAAAAAATATAGACATTAGGTAACTTGATTCTGGATGCTGTTTACAACTGACAATCTGAAGTTCCTTTGATCTTGGTACATTAATCTTATTCTCACATATCTCTGATGCTTGACAAAGTGTCTATTCATATGTCTTCATGGCTATGTACAGGAATATGGTAATCTTATTAGGCGCAGACTGAAACTTGACAATAGACTGGTACAGGCAAATGCAGACTAATGCAGACTAACTAATCGGAAGTCTGTACACTCGTTATAATACCTCGAGCATTCAGGTATCACTGCGCGAGTGTGATCTGCAGAGAGAAAAGGTTCTACGTTAGCAGCAATCTCATTGGCTGCGTTACATATTAATACGCGGATCGGCGGAAGCAGAATGTGGTCCGTCTCTAAGACAGCTCCATCTCATAGTGCAGAGACGGACGAGCGCTGCACCTGCGCTGTTGTGTTTAGCGGGGCGCGCTCTAGTGGGAAAGTTGTGTACGCGCTGACTATGCGGAACTATGTACACAACAGAACTTTTACAAGTACTGTTGTTTTCCTGCCCTGAAGTTATAGTAATCTTGCCTCGGTAGTGGACTTGGTGACGTTTTCATATTACCTTCTAATATTATCAAAATAATTGTGATTCTATTATGCCAAAAAAATTTTCAACTATGTATCATACAATAAGAGATCATTTTAATACATGCAAAGAATATCAAACTGTCTCCAAAAAGAATTTATTAAAAATGGTTTACCGATAACTGCCCTGGCCTCCTCTACCTGAATACAAATCCTGTAGTACTATTTAATCAAATCTTAACTATTGTTGTTTTAATCAATGCACTTATCGAAAAATGAATAAGAAAATTAAAGAGCACAATGAAAGACTTATTTACGATAGAGCAATATGTTTCGAAGGAAGGAATATTAGAGATAAGTGTCCCGCTGACGACGTGTCTATTAGAGCTTGCGAACACGTTCGGAAATTGGAAGAAAGGAGAAAGAAATCGTCTGGCAATCCTGAAAGCAACCGTCGTAGGATATAATTCAGGCTAGTTAGGGAAATCACGGAGAACCTTAATTTGCATGACTGAACGCGAATATGAACAACCATCCTCTCGAACGCGAGTTCAGTGTCTTATCACCACCCTCTTTTCTCAGTGTTATGTTTCGAACAATCTGATAAAGTAGATCCAATTTGTTTCGTGAAAACCTGTAAAATTTAACCTCTAGTCATTATTATGGTGATTCGCCACACTTGCATGGCAGCTACAGTATGTCGTTAAGCTCAAGTAGTGTAAAATTTGATTTATATTTATACAGTTACGGCGTTAATAGATATCTACAGTGTAAATACGCAAACGAGAACGGCTTTTTCATGTGTTTTGTTATCTATAAATACTAAACCAAAGCAAAAAGAAGTAATGAGAAAACGAAGAGCAACAGATAAACATACATAGTGACGTATATTAATCCTGTTTATCTGCTACCACAGTCAAGGTCACAACGAAAGTGACTGCCGTGTTGCTTAAAAGTCAACTGTGTAGCAAATTGCAGTTGATTTCTGTCAATCTGCAAAAATCTTTAAAAAATTAAGTGTGTTCGTTCCATCGTAGAGCCGGACAATAGATCTCGAGACATCGACTGGATATGATTACATTCTTAAAAATTCGATAACTGATTGGAAAGTAAGGCATCAATTCCTATCCAAACATGAAATCGTTGCGTTGTCTCAAAAATAATTTGGAGAAATATTCGACTGTTCAAAACGTAGAAGAAAGAATATACGTCGAAAATCTGTCGAAATGAACTTCAATGCGCTCCGCAAATGGTTCTCCGCGCTTCTGGAAAACAGAAAGCCCTTAATTTTGCGTCTTCAGACAAACATGACAGTACTGAAGGTGATATTTATTTTTGACACTGAATTATGAAAAGTAGAGTATCAACAAATGAAGCAGTTATACATCAGAAAACGTTTCGTAATGAGTTCGATGTTTTCGCCATACAAAACTCATCGTTTTGACTTCTGCAATGTTTAAATGAAATAAGTAATTAACATGGTCAAAAATTCCTGGAGACCAATTCTCAACAAATATTTTTTCTGCTGTCATTTTTAATGCTTCAGTTTTGGTACTAGAGTCGTTCTCAGCTAGTTAGGAACCCGAATATACCGATTTCTCTCCACATTGATCAACATCTTTAATTGTGCCATACTTTGGTTGCTCTGACCAATCTTTATCAGCTCTGAGGCTTAAATACCTTACTGCCTGCTGCCATTCCCATTTCGTCCTTTGTTGTCTGCCTAGAGACAGCAAAGGACTTGGAAGAGCAGTTGAACGGAATGTACAGTGTCTTGAAAGGAGAGTATAAGATGAACATCAACAAAAGCAAAACGAGGATAATGGAATGTAGTCGAATTAAGTCGGGTAATGCTGAGGGAATTAGATTAGGAAATGAGACACTTAAAACAGTAAAGGAGTTTTGCAATTTGGGGAGCAAAATAACTGATGATGGTCGAAGTAGAGAGGATATAAAATGTAGACTGGCAATGGCAAGGAAAGCGTTTCTGTAGAAGAAAAATTTGTTAACATCGAGTATAGATTTAAATGTCAGGAACTCGTTTCTGAAAGTATTTGTATGGAGTGTAGCCATGTATGGATGTGAAACGTGGACGATAAATAGTTTAGACAAGAAGAGAATAGAAGCTTTCGAAATGTGGTGCTACAGAAGAATGCTGAAGATTAGATGGGTAGATCACATAACTAATGAGGAGGCATTGAATAGAATTAGGAAGAAGAGGAGCTTGTGGCACAACTTGACTAGAAGAAAGGATCGATTGTTAGGACATGTTCTGAGACATCGAGGGATCGCCAATTTAGTATTGGAGGGCAGCGTGGAGGGTAACAATCGTAGAGGGAGACCAAGAGATGAATACACTAAGCAGATTCAGAAGGATGTAGGTTGCAGTAGATACTGGGAGATGAAGAAGCTTGCACAGGATTGAGTAGCATGGAGAGCTGCATCAAACCAGTCTCAGGACTGAAGACTACAACAACAACAACAACAACAACAACCAATGTACTGTCACTGCAATGTCAACTTAGTGATTAAAGATTTGTTTGCGGTCATCAGAACAGGATTGATAATGTGTTCTGTACAACATTTGAGTGGTGTTTCACTGAACTCAGCTGGACATGATTTCTGATCCGTTATATTCTTGGTTGACAGTATCTATTTTGATGTCGCAATTATAATGTGTATGTGTGTTGTGCTTTTTAGAACTGTGAAGAAATAAATAACATGTCTGCTAAGTCACAGCATTTGGTGCTGCTACAGAAGTAAAGACAGTACCATACCCATAGTCCAACAAATGATTTTATAAGTGTCTGAAGCATTACATGGACAGAACCACGTAATATCATGTAAATTTAACGTCGCAAAAACGACAGAAAACACAAAAACGTGCATATGTATTTATTTACTGTAAATAACTTCAAACCTGAATAACTTACATAAATGAATTTTGTGAAATATAATTACTATTTCATAAATAATATTTCAAAGACGTAGCGGCAACCAGCCTTTGGCTGACTGCGATCGACTAATACATTTTTTTGTTTTAGAAAGTAATCGAAGAGCGGTCGTGCTCGGATCTCTCTCTTTGGTCTGTTAGACCTTATACTGATAGAAAGCACTACAGCTGCGTTCCATGTCTATCATTGATTAATCTTTGTTTTCTGCAGGCAAATGTGATGTAATTTTCATGCATTAATATTATAATAATCATGTATTAATATTATAATAAATTAGTTAAGTGACGTGAGTTCTCATTTGAACAGCTCTCCTAATAGACGTATGATACGCGGAATGTTTTAATCCATCATTGTTACAGCCACCGACCAATACGAGCTTAACGGGTCGTGACGTGAAGATGCAATGGCCGTATACAATAAGTATTCAGCCATTTACTCATTTGCAGGTTGCTACAGCGTCCCTGAGATGAACTGCCGGTCATCGCAAAGTGTTTTGCAAACTTGACTGTAGTCGCGGAACTTTAAATGATCTGACCACAGTCTCCAAGCTATGATTCCGTTTCGCTCATAAATAACAGATACCGGCTCCACAAAAGTGATGGTGCTATTAAAATATGTAATATGTTGCAGGTTTTATAGCTCTTTTCTAGAAATCGGGCCTCTAACAAAGATGCATCCATTATCAACAATGATCGTCTGCTCCAGTTAATTTTAACATTTTCTTTCCTGTGATTAATTTTAATTTCTTTTTAAAGTCAAATTATCATTCATTGTAGTAGTCTTGAGTGAGCAATGTGGGCCGCGGAAAAATAGTTATATGTACATGAATTACAGACGCCTGTTATCCTTTTCATATGTCCATCAGAGCAGGTATATAACAGATAGGCAGAGTTATGTTGGCAAGTGAGTAACATACGCATTTCTGAAGTGATCCCCTCCTCCCCTCAAACACGCACGCACGCACACACACACACACACACACACACACACACACACACATAGGATTAGTAGAATTAGTTAGCGCCGGGGCTGCGCTAGATATTACTTTGCCGTAAGAACTGGGTAAGAAGAGACAGTCTGTGGGTGGAGATATTGGAGCTATTTAGTTGTGTAACATGTAACTATTTTATTTCAGTCTTTTAGAAGTTAAGGTGGAACAATATTAATCAGTCTAGGAGAAATTTCATGTGTGGATTGATCACCATTTTCACCTTCTGTTTGTGTGAGTTGGGACCATGTATGGCACAGTATAAAGAAATTTTACTCTCCCACATAGTTAGTGATACAGAATCTTTCCCAATGTGCAAGATAAATTCAATAAATACAATTGCTTTAAGAATGAGGAAGAATTTTATGTTTTTCCTGAGTTTTATGGAGTTATAAGCACATGACTTTGCTCAGGTACAAGGCCACTTGGACGATAGCAGGCTCATGTCCATTCCTTATTAGCTTCCAGTAAATGCTTGCACCTTCAGTGCACAGTGGTGTCTAGGGAAGTTTCCAACTGTAAGGTGATTTTTCTCTCGGAAAGAGATGGATTTTCTTCGTGTGAATCACAGCGTTCTCAACCACATGTTACTCATAGCACAGTGTATTGCAGTTCCTTATGAATCATTGGATAGGTCTCAATTTGCGGAGTGGAATGTACACTTACATGGCCGAATCATCATTTCATCCTATTCTAGTTGTGCAACTTAATAGATATTTTGGGGCTTGGGGACAAAAAGAAAAGGAAACGACAGGGCATCTTTGTATGCATAGAAGTGTGTTCGACTACGTGTCTCTCAGAGCAGGGTACAAAGAGTTGCAGTCCTCTGTTGTTTCTTTCCCGAAACACAACGAATGACGACATGGAAGGGTTTATGTTTCATCACGGTTACTTTGTGGAATTTCATTAATTTTTCTGTGGTTCGCGACCTGCTCAGTGTTGTGCTATATTTCTCTCCTGTATTATGTTCTGGGCTTCGTAGTAGTTGTCAGTGGTGGTAAACGATGTTTATTTCTGGTTTTTCAGGTATGAACGACTGCGTATTACGAGATTGTCATCCTTATTCAAGCGTGCTTTCTTTATCCCAGCTGAACCCTATCACTACTCAGTTTGGTGCTCTGATAAATTTTATTTAATGTTCATATGAAGTACGGACTGACCCAATATAGTATGTTTATGAGTGTGCTTTCGTTGTGTATGATTAAATGATGATGGCGTCCTCTTGGGTAAAATATTCCGGAGGTAAAATAGTCCCCCATTCGGATCTCCGGGCGGGGACTACTCAAGAGGATATCGTTATCAGGAGAAAGAAAACTGGCATTCTACGGATCGGAGCGTAGAATGGCAGATCCCTTAATCGGGAAGGTAGTTTAGAAAATTTAAAAAGCTAAATGGATAGGTTAAAGTTAGATATAGTGGGAATTAGTGAAGTTCGGTGGCAGGAGGAACAAGACTTTTGGTCAGGTGAATACAGGGTTATGAATACAAAATCAAATAGGGGTAATGTAGGAGTAGGTTTAATAATGAATAAAAAAATAGGAGTGCGGGTAAGCTACTACAAACAGCGTAGTGAACGCATTATTGTGGCTAAGATAGACACGAAGCCCACGCCTACTACAGTAGTACCAGTTTATATGCCAACTAGCTCTGCAGACGATGAAGTTGATCAAATGTATGATGGAATAAAAGAAATTATTCAGGTAGTGAAGGGAGATGAAACTTTGATAGTCATGGGTGACTGGAATTCGACAGTAGGAAAAGGAAGAGAAGGAAACGTAGTAGGTGAATATGGATTGGGGCTAAGAAATGAAAGAGGAAGCCGCCTGGTAGAATTTTGCACAGAGCATAACTTAATCATAGCTAACACTTGGTTCAAGAATCATGAAAGAAGGTTGTATACATGGAAGAACCCCGTACTAAAAGGTTTCAGATAGATTATATAATGGTAAGACAGAGATTTAGGAACCAGATTTTAAATTGTAAGACATTTCCAGGGGCAGATGTGGACTCTGACCACAGTCTATTGGTTATGAACTGTAGATTAAAACTGAAGAAACTGCAGAAAGGTGGGGCCTGGATTAACTGAAAGAACCAGAGGTTGTGCAGAGTTTCAGGGAGAGCATAAGGGAACAATTGACAGGAATGGGGGAAAGAAATACAGTAGAAGAAGAAAGGGTAGCTTTGAGGAATGAAATAGTGAAGGCAGCAGAGGATCAAGTAGGTAAAAAGACGAGGGCTAGTAGAAATCCATGGGTAACAGAAGAGATACTGAATTTAATTGATGAAAGGAGAAAATACAAAAATGCAGCAAGTGAAGCAGGCAAAAAGGAGTACAAACGTCTCAAAAATGAGATCGACAGGAATCGCAAAATGGCTAAGCAGGGATGGCTAGAGGACAAATGTAAGGATGTAGAGGCTTATCTCATGAGGGGTAAGATAGATACTGCCTACAGGAAAATTAAAGAGACCTTTGGAGAAAAGAGAACCACTTGCATGAATATCAAGAGCTCAGATGGAAACCCAATTCTAAGCAAAGAAGGGAAAGCAGAAAGGTGGAAGGAGTATATAGAGGGTCTACACAGGGGCGATGTTCTTGAGGACAATATAATGGAAATGGAAGAGGAGGTAGATGAAATGGGAAGTATGATACTGCGTGAAGAGTTTGACAGAGCATTGAAAGACCGAAGTCGAAACAAGGCCCAGGGACTAGACAACATTCCATTAGAACTACTGACGACCTTGGGAGAGCCAGTCCTGACAAAACTCTACCATCTGGTGACCAAGATGTATGAGACACACCTCAAGGAGAATATCCAATCCCAAAGAAAGCAGGTGTTGACAGATGTGATAATTACCGAATTATCAGTTTAATAAGTCACAGCTGCAAAATACAAACGCGAATTCTTTACAGACGAATGGAAAAACTGGTAGAAGCCGACCTCGGGAAAGATCAGTTTGGATTCCGTAGAAATGTCGGAACACGTGAGGCAATACTGACCCTACGACTTATCTTAAAAGAAAGATTAAGGGAAGGCAAACCTACGTTTCTAGCATTTGTAGACTTAGAGAAAGCTTTTGACAATATTGAATGGAATACTCTCTTTCAATTTCTGAAGGTGGCAGGGGTAAAATACAGGGAGCGATAGGCTATTTACCATTTGTACAGAAAGCAGATGGCAGTTATAAGATTCGAGGAACATGAAAGGCAAGCAGTGGTTGGGAAGGGAGTGAGACAGGGCTGTAGGCTCTCCCCGATGCTATTCAATCTGTATATTGAGCAATCAGTAAAGGAAATGAAAGAAAAGTTCGGAGTAGGTATTAAAATCTATGGAGAAGAAATAAAAACCTTGAGGTTCGCCGATGACATTGTAATTCTGTCAGAGACAGCAAAGGACTTGGAAGAGCAGTTGAACGGAATGGACAGTGTCTTGAAAGGAGTGTATAAGATGAACATCAACAAAAGCAAAACGAGGATAATGGAATGTAGTCGAATTAAGTCGGGTGATGCTGCGTGAATTAGATTAGGAAACGAGACACTTAAAGTAGTAAAGGAGTTTTGCTATTTGGGGGGCAAAATAACTGATGATGGTCGAAGTAGAGAGGATATAAAATGTAGACTGGCAATGGCAAGGAAAGCGTTTCTGAAGAAGAGAAATTTGTTAACATAGAGTATTGATTTCAGTCTCAGGAAGTCGTTTCTGAAAGTATTTGTATGGAGTGTAGCCATGTATGGAAGTGAAACATGGACTATAAATAGTTTAGACAAGAAGAGAATAGAAGCTTTCGAAATGTGGTGCTGCAGAAGAATGCTGTAGATTAGATGGGTAGATCACATAACTAATGAGGAGGTATTGAATATAATTGGGGAGAAGATGAGTTTGTGGAACAACTTGACTAGAAGAAGGGATCGGTTGGTAGGACATGTTCTGAGGCATCAAGGGATCACCAATTTAGTACTGGAGGACAGCGTGGAGGGTAAAAATCGTAGAGGGAGACCAAGAGATGAATACACTAAGCAGATTCAGAAGGATGTAGGCTGCAGTAGGTACTGGGAGATGAAGAGGCTTGCACAGGAGAGAGGAGCATGGAGAGCTGCATCAAACCAGTCTCAGGACTGAAGACCACAACAACAACAACATTTCGTTGTGTATGTTGGGTCCGAACTAACTTGCTTGATCTAAAAATCATTTGGACCGAGGGTTTAAAAGAATCATGGTTTCTTATATTACAGACATGTTCCCTAAACAAATTTGCCAGCAAAATTGTGCATCATATTTTGATTCTTTGGTTGAATGAATTGATTAAACCAAAGTTATCTGTTGCATTTTCTTTCTGAAGAGCCATTGTGAGACAAATCTTACATGGGCCAGAACACCAAATAAGTAAGTAAGAAATTTAAGAACCTTAATGAAAGTAGAGTAAACTAGTTGTTATATATGACCACATTGCAGAGTAGATGCGCATCGGTTAGTGACTTTTGCCAGAATCATAGCTTTTTAATCGTAACTGTTTACTTTTATTGTGTCCACTTCCCAGTATTGTAGGGTTTACAGATAACAGGAACCGTTTATTTGGCTGACACTTCCACGATACATTATCTGAGTGACAAAAGCAACCCTTTACAGTATGAGAATCAGATATTGACAGAGCTTTGGCAGGCGTGCGATCAAATCAAGCAGAACGAATAGATTAATATGCGTGTGAAGACATTAGTGACATACCATCAATCACTCGATCTCGAAGATAGCGAGCAGTCGTACAATTAGCTTCACAGATCATGCTTTCAAGACTCTGGAAGAAAGAGTATACATAAGAATGGAAAAGAAATATGAGAATCTATCAATGACGATACGTTTGACTTTAGAAAAGACAAATGCACTAGCCGGCAGTTCTGGCTTCAGTTTGGCTTAGTGTCTTGAGAAAAGTTAAGACACGTTCGTATAATTTGTGGGCTTAGAGAAAGCTTTTCACTATGTATAATGGTGCCACGTATTTGTCTTCATAAAAATAAAGATAAGCTACAGAGAAAGACCGTTCATGTACGATACGAGTATCTATGGGAACCAAGATGAAAAAATAATGATAGAAGGCCAAGAAAGAAGTGCGCGGACGAAAAAGTATGCAATACACTGTATCTTTGGCCCCTCTTGTTGAGCTTGTACATCGAAAAAACAGTGACGGTAATAAAAGTAAATTGCAGGAGTTGATTTAGAACCCAGGATGAAAGGAAATTAATGATAAGACTTGCTGTTCTCAGTGAGTGGGAGGAAGAATTGCAGGACCTGTTGAACGATACGAATAGTCTTATGAGCACAAAATACAGACTGAGAGCAAACTAAGGAAAGACGAAAGTAGTGAGGAAATGCATAAATAAAATCAGCCTTAAACTTAACATCAAAATTGAGGAACATGAAGTGGATGAATTGAAGGAATTCTGCTACCTGGGAAAATAAATTACGTGTGACGGACTGATCAAGGAGAATATAAGAAGCAGATTAACATTGTGGGACATTACTCGCTAGAAAAAGTCTGCTAGGACCAATAAGAGGCCTTCGTTTGAAGGAGAAATTTCTAGGAATACATGTTTAAGACACAAAACTGGATGTAAGTGAATCATGAATTGTGGAAAATGCAGAAGAGAAAATAATCGAAGCATTTGGGATGTGGTGCTATAGAACGATGTTCAAAGTTAGATGGATTGGTAAGATGAGGAACGAGAATCGTCATGGAAGAAAAGTGGAAAACAATGACAAGAAGAATAGACAGTATGGTAGGAGGTGCTAAGACGTCAATGAATTACTTCTTTTGTAGTAGAGGGAACTGTAGAGGTTAAAAACTGCAGGATAAGACAGATGCTGAAAATATTCAACATATAAATGACGACTTTGGGTCAAAGTGGTAGTTGAGCTGCACGTAGCCATGATAGTGTTGTTCACAGGCAGCAGTGAAGTGCACTTAAATACTAACGTCAAGTATGTGTCGCACACGAGCGTCCATTGCCAGTTCCATAATCCTTGAACTCTTACATGAAATACCTGTGGAGAATGACACCACTGTGATAAACAAAAAATTAGAATACAATGATTCTACGGATTTATCTTCAGGCTGGACACAAAATACATTTTAAATTTCTGTAATACATGGACAAACGCTGACAACTTTTATCAGACCGCAGTTGTGTGATCGGTCCAGTATAAGTGATACAGACTTCGGGCCTGGTAACACAGTGTTCAGATAATGCGGTACCTGTAGCACTATTCTCTGGAACACTTTTCGTTAACCTTTACAGTCTGGCTGTAGTGAAAGAACGTACCCTTAGATACATCAAAGTAAAACACAACAATGAAACATAGTTTCTGTGAGATTGAACGAAAAATTTCACCGCATACTTGTACAGATATCTTATTTTGTAAATACATAAACATTCTCTGGCTCACCGCATAAACGCAGAGGGCTGTCAAAAGTCCGAACACTGCAGCGTATCCGATCATGGCTGGATGAGTGCCAAGTGGGTTGAAGACAGGAGAAGGTGTCAGTGACTGCTGTGTCTCCAACGCACGCATATAAAGCAAATCAGTTATCTTTGCCTTGAAGCTATGATGACAGTTCAAACACATTATATTTAATTACGTGATCAGAGGGCTATACAACATCGGAAAGCCACCTGGTCTTCAGATAACCTTATCAGAAAGTACACCATCGTTTACGGCAGCTGATAATATTTCACAACCGTGGGCTTATGTTTCCGGTACTTAAGCTGTTCATAAATCGTCTGAGCAGTTTTTCACTCCGTGTTATCAACTTCCTCTGAAGAGTACAGATTTTATAAGCACCGGAAACGTCAATAATCATTATGGAGTTAAACAGCTCCTTGTTCGAAATGCGTTACTCATGACTGAATTTTATTATTGTATTTTTGCCTTTGCAGGATACAACTATTTGCATTTTTCGCTACAGCACAACCGTGTAGTAACAAAGTTGTGGGGGAGGGTGAGGGTGGAATGGACAGGTAGACAGACTTACACTGACGAAGCATATCATTATGTCCACTTGCTTCTCTCGCTGGCGACTTTCTAGTATAGCTCGCTAAATAGAGCGGTTAGGCAGAGAAATAATGTGAATTGTTCAGAGCAAATGTAGATATGCTAATGCACATTTATCCGCACCAGAAGTTGTAAGTCCAGAAATGTACGCAGGTATGGATGCGTGCGGATTAAGAAACGATTGGCCACTCTGGCTCATTATTTGAAGATTAATTCCTTTGAGTTTCGGTGTGTGGCTTGATATTTACCTCGTCTTCTCAAAGATGTACAACAATGCCGGCGTGGTTGCGTCTGCTATTCTTTCTTCGTCTTGACTTCTTCTCGGAAGAGATCCATTTCAAAATGAAAGTCCTCGTTGCATTGGGATGTGGAGATTAGCACGTAGCTCGGTCAGTGGCGGATACATATGGAGGGGGGGAGGGGGGGCGCCCCCCCCCCCCCCGCTGCTTGCTGGGTCGCCCGCAACGCCAACCGCGCCGACCACGCCAGTCACCCCACTCGTTATTCGTTCGTTTCTTTCGTCAGTCGACACGACTGCAGCGAGTTATCGAGGGATTGTGTTTTCCTATGTAGTTTGATATAATTTAAAATAATTACACCATTTTGTAAATTTTCTATTATATTATTTGTTGTCTTTCTCTGTTTCATGAATGGAATATTATATTATCGCAACGAGGATGGAAATCACACGATGCGCAAAAGATTAAACATAATCAATTGGAGAATTAATTCCGGAAGGAGCGAAAAAGCCAACGAAAAGATAGGAAAATTCACGATGCATTGCGTGCATGACTGGGCTCTGCCAATACTGGTCGTAGTACCTTTCCTAAACCAGTTCCCAAATTGAAGAATCCTCGTAAAATACGTAGACATTTGGACAGAAAGTTGATTTTAGGGAGAGAAATGCGTGCATGCAATTGAGTTACACCGACGATGTATTTTGATACATTTTAGTAAGGCAGCACTGAACAGATTTCGTAGTGGTATCTTCACTATTACAAACGTAATATTTCATTTAAAAAGTATTCATTTATTTTGTTCTTTTGTAATATTATCAAAAAATGAGTACACAAGATAGGCACATCGTTGCAAGCCCATTGCCGGATAGCCAGGCACAAGATGTCACCCCGCCGACATGGATGTGGTAACAAATGAAATCGTAACTGAACATGTCGCTCGCAATGACGACGATCAATTTCATTTTTGAATTACGTGGACACAGATGATAGTAACATTATCATTCAAAATAATGCGATGATGAAAGTAACTAAAACAAGGTCACAATTTTCTCCAGGGAGTATTTTTTCCTCTGCTGAAAATGGAACGCGCGTTGCCTGCCACACTTACGCCTAATGTAAACGTGATTGCACAGGGCGAATTGCGCACACCGGAAACCCCTATCACGATGTAAGTGTTATAACACTTATTTAAACAAAGCTTCAATGATTTCAAGAACGAGTTTAAGGAAGAGCAAAAACAAACATTTAGTAATAACAATGAGCAAAATCAAGCACTTAAACAAACCAGCGAAGAAAAATTTGATGATTTTACAAAACAACAGACGACACACAAAAGGAGTTACTTGAATAGCAAAAGCAAACTCTTGATGCTTTCAAAACTGACAAAACACAACAGTTCAATGACTTGGCAAAAGATTTACATTCTGATTTTTCAAATGAACTTTCGGGTAAACTTGTAACTAAGGGGAAAGATATAAAAAAAATTGCTCACTGATTTCTCACAAGATATACCAGGTCATCAAAAAGTCAGTATAAATTTGAAAACTTAATAAATCACGGAATAATGTAGATAGTGAGGTAAACATTGGCACACATGCTTGTAATGACATGGGGTTTTATTAGAACAAAAAAAAAAAACCCTCATATGCTAGACGCGGACGCGTGAAAGATCTCTTGCGCGTCGTTTGGTGATGACCGTGTGCTCAGCCGCCATTTTCGTCATGCTTGACCTCCCAGGCCCCCAGACCTCAGTCCGTGCGATTATTGGCTTCGGGGTTACCTGAAGTCGCAAGTGTATCGTGATCGACCGACATCTCTAGGGATGCTTAAAGACAACATCCGACGCCAATGCCTCACGATAACTCCGGACATGCTTTACAGTGCTGTTCATAACATTATTCCCCGACTACAGCTATTGTTGAGGAATGATGGTGGCAATATTGAGCATTTCCTGTAAAGAACACCATCTTTGCTTTGTCTTACTGTGTTATGCTAATTATTGCTATTCTGATCAGATGAAGCGCTATCCGTCGGACATTTTTTGAACGTTTGTATTTTTTGGTTCTAATAAAACCCCATGTCATTCCAAGCATGTGTGCCAATTTGTAGCTCTCTATCTACATTATTCCGTGATTTATTCACTCTTCAAATTTATACTGACTTTTTGATCACCTGGTAAATAATTTGAGTCAAAAAGTGTAATCAGTAGATGAGACACAAGAACAGTTCGCAGAAAAGGTGAAGCAAGCATCAGAGGCTCGGACAAAAATGCAGCAGGAGCAGTCACAAGTGTGCAAGAATACTAATACACTCGCAGATATCGTTGACGAGTTCCAAATAGCTTACGAAAGTACACCTGAAGAGGTGTAAGACCCGTCATTGCAACTAGGTAGCGTAAGATTAAATAGTTTATGAGAAAGGAGCAAGAAAGTGTAGATAAAGACAATAAAGAAGAAAGGACAGAGCCAACGCTAGTACGCTAGACCAACGCAGTACCCTGGCACAGAAGGTAGTCCAGGAACACGAAGGTTCTGTAGACGTGATCGAGGAAGCGATGAAGGTACAGAAGACAGAACTAAGAGCGGGAATGGCTCAGACGCTAAAAGCTGTGTAGGAAAAGTCGCGGACTGGTATCATTAGTAACACTGAAAAGGGATGGGAACACTCAACCCCAAGCTATCAGGTGTCAACAGACAGGACAGATAATCCGAAGAACTATCCGCACTTGAACGCTAACCTGTCAGGTGAAACAGATCACAACTATAGCATGCAGCAGGTGCGGCCGACTTGTGTCCCTGCCGCGCAAAGGTATTCGCAACACGATCCGATACATAAAAACAATGTCACGCCGGCAACGGACAGGGTTGCATGCTTCCTACTTTGCTCGCGGATGAAGGCTTACTATTTATTTATTTATTTATTGTTCGGTGGGACCAAATTAAAAAGAAGTCTCCATGGTCATGGAACGAGTCAATACATGGAATTATAACACGATAGTAGAAACAGATAAAATGAAATATAAAAAACATATTCAGGCGATAAGTCTTAAGTTTAAATAAAGAAAATCAACAATGTAACACTTGAATTTGCTTAATTTTTTAGCTCTTCCAGGAGCTCCTCGACGGAATAGAAGGAGTGAGCCATGAGGAAACTCTTCAGTTTAGACTTAAAAGAGTTTGGGCTATTGCTAAGATTTTTGAGTTCTTGTAGTACCTTATTGAAAATGGATGCAGCAAAATACTGCACTCCTTTCTGCACAAGAGTCAAGGAAGTTCATTCCACATGCAAATTTGATTTCTGCCTAGTATTGACTGAGTGAAATCTGCTAACTCTTGGGAATAGGCTAATATTGCTAACAGCAAACGACATCAAAGAAAATATATACTGTGAGGGCAATGTCAGAATTCCCAGACTATTGAATAGGGGTCGACAAGAGGTTCTCGAACTTAACACCACATATAGCTCGAACAGCCCGTTTTTGAGCCAAAAATACCCTTTTTGAATCAGAAGAATTACCCCAAAAAATAATACCATACGACGTAAGTGTATGAAAATATGCGAAGTAGACTACTTTTCGTGTTGAACTGTCACTTATTTCGGATACTGTTCTAATGGTAAATAAAGCAGCATTTAGTTTCTGAACAAGATCCTGGACGTGGTTTTCCACAACAGCTTACTACCTACACGAACGCACAGGAACTTGAACTCTTCCGTCTCGCTTATAATATGCCCATTCTGTCTGGTCAAAATATCGGTTCTTGTTGAATTGCCGGCCGCGGTGGTCTAGCGGTTCTAGGCGCGCAGTCCGAAACCGCGCGACTGCTACGGTCGCAGGTTCGAATCCTGCCTCGGGCATGGATGTGTGTGATGTCCTTAGGTTAGTTAGGTTTAAGTAGTTCTAAGTTCTAGGGGACTGATGACCATAGATGTTAAGTCCCATAGTGCTCAGAGCCACATTCTTGTTGAATTGTGAGTTAGAAACTGTAAAAACTGAGTCTTACTGTGATTTAGCATCAAATTATTTTCCACAAGCCACGAACTTATTTCATGAACTACATTATTTGATACGACATAGTTTTCGATTATGTTCTTCCAAAGTTAACTCAGTCGTGTTCGTAATAGCCTTCCTGAACATTTCGCCAAGGAATTGGACCGAAGCGCAAAAGATACGCTTTGTGATAGGTTATACGAAGCCACTGCCATCGCGGAAAAATGTCACACCTACGAACAGTTTGATAGGGCATACCTAGAGAATTTCTGGTCGATCGCAGTACAAAAGAGAGGGAGGCGCCAAGTATTTAACTCGGCGCTACTCAGCAGTAAACACGGAGGGATCGGAAGATACTTCGAGAAGCTTCTAAATAAAACCCGTTACTGGACAAACAGATATCACACTTAGATGACGTAAAAATTTTGAAAAGCCGACTACCGGCTAACGTACGTGAGAAATTAATCACTCCCCAGCACGATACAGAGAATTTCCCCTCAGTTCTTGATTCCATGGTCTTATCTACGAAGAGAGACCTGCTCAAGCACAAAGTAATAGCGCACAAGCAGACCCCACACGAACTACGAACAACAAGGCGGGAATGACAATAACAACCAACACGGTTGGCAGCCATATCCCCTTACAGCAGTACCAGCAGGAACCAATTTGGTTACAAAATGGAACAAAAGTTCAAGCGAGGATATGAGAACAAACAAGGACACAATCTCAATCGGAGAGAATTTAATGGCCAGGGAGGCTATCGTCAGCAATCGTACAATGCGCCGCCGACCGGGGACAATGACCCGAACGGCCACTGGCAAGGGCAGAGCGCAAACGGGCCAAAAAATAATCAGCCGCTTGACTATTATCAGTACAATTAAAATTATGTATCGAACAGCGGCCAGGGTCAACTAAATTGTGAATCGAGAGCTGCGCAAGATACTAACTGGCGAAACCAGACACATAATGTGCACATAGTTGAGGTTACCCCTAAAAAGGGTGTCAGTGCCCAGGGTAATTCGGAAAACTCGAACCGGTCTCGATAGCAGCCCGTTCGATGAGGGGTGGTGGAACTGAACTAATGAAAAGCTGACTTTTAGATACGACAGCGGTGGTGATATCAAAGACATTACCAAGTGCGTGGATGAAAATGAAGACACAGTACAGGCAGTACCCAGTGCACAACTATTTGGTTCAAGGGTACGTCCGCAGCTCGTGGTCGTGCGGTAGCGTTCTCGCTTCCCGCGCCCGGGTTCCCGGGTTCGATTCCCTGCGGGGTCAGGGATTTTCTCTGCCTCGTGATGACTGGATGTTGTGTGATGTCCTTAGGTTAGTTAGGTTTAAGTAGTTCTAAGTTCTAGGGGACTGATGACCATAGATGTTAAGTCCCATAGCGCTCAGAGCCATTTGAACCATTTTTGTTTAAGGGTACAAATAATACTGGATACTGGAGGTACCACGTATATACACTCCTGGAAATGGAAAAAAGAACACATTGACACCGGTGTGTCAGACCCACCATACTTGCTCCGGACACTGCGAGAGGGCTGTACAAGCAATGATCACACGCACGGCACAGCGGACACACCAGGAACCGCGGTGTTGGCCGTCGAATGGCGCTAGCTGCGCAGCATTTGTGCACCGCCGCCGTCAGTGTCAGCCAGTTTGCCGTGGCATACGGAGCTCCATCGCAGTCTTTGACACTGGTAGCATGCCGCGACAGCGTGGACGTGAACCGTATGTGCAGTTGACGGACTTTGAGCGAGGGCGTATAGTGGGCATGCGGGAGGCCGGGTGGACGTACTGCCGAATTGCTCAACACGTGGGGCGTGAGGTCTCCACAGTACATCGATGTTGTCGCCAGTGGTCGGCGGAAGGTGCACGTGCCCGTCGACCTGGGACCGGACCGCAGCGACGCACGGATGCACGCCAAGACCGTAGGATCCTACGCAGTGCCGTAGGGGACCGCACCGCCACTTCCCAGCAAATTAGGGACACTGTTGCTCCTGGGGTATCGGCGAGGACCATTCGCAACCGTCTCCATGAAGCTGGGCTACGGTCCCGCACACCGTTAGGCCATCTTCCGCTCACGCCCCAACATCGTGCAGCCCGCCTCCAGTGGTGTCGCGACAGGCGTGAATGGAGGGACGAATGGAGACGTGTCGTCTTCAGCGATGAGAGTCGCTTCTGCCTTGGTGCCAATGATGGTCGTATGCGTGTTTGGCGCCGTGCAGGTGAGCGCCACAATCAGGACTGCATACGACCGAGGCACACAGGGCCAACACCCGGCATCATGGTGTGGGGAGCGATCTCCTACACTGGCCGTACACCACTGGTGATCGTCGAGGGGACACTGAATAGTGCACGGTACATCCAAACCGTCATCGAACCCATCGTTCTACCATTCCTAGACCGGCAAGGGAACTTGCTGTTCCAACAGGACAATGCACGTCCGCATGTATCCCGTGCCACCCAACATGCTCTAGAAGGTGTAAGTCAACTACCCTGGCCAGCAAGATCTCCGGATCTGTCCCCCATTGAGCATGTTTGGGACTGGATGAAGCGTCGTCTCACGCGGTCTGCACGTCCAGCACGAACGCTGGTCCAACTGAGGCGCCAGGTGGAAATGGCATGGCAAACCGTTTCACAGGACTACATCCAGCATCTCTACTATCGTCTCCATGGGAGAATAGCAGCCTGCATTGCTGCGAAAGGTGGATATACACTGTACTAGTGCCGACATTGTGCATGCTCTGTTGCCTGTGTCTATGTGCCTGTGGTTCTGTCAGTGTGATCATGTGATGTATCTGACCCCAGGAATGTGTCAATAAAGTTTCCCCTTCCTGGGACAATGAATTCACGGTGTTCTTATTTCAATTTCCAGGAGTGTAATTTCACAGGGTCTGTTTCATCAATCACAAAAACGAGGACACATACCGACGCTTCCAGTTGAAAACTGTAAAATTCGAACAGCTGTAGGACGTAAGTCAAAAGGCATAAAATTGCAGGCATGGATTCCTACCCAAACTGACAGCTTCTCTTTACAACGCTTTTCTCTTTTGGTTGAAAGGCTAATAGTTAACTGCCTCGGCATGGACACCTTTCGGAAGTACCAATCACAAATTGACTTTGGTAAGAGGAAGTATCATTTTGTTGTGAACGACCAACAATATTCAGTGGACCTAGTTATGTCAAACGCAGCAAACGAAAACACACTGCTGACGTTCGAAAACAATTCTTCTATCTTCTTCACGTTTGTAAACACAGAGGGAACTGAGCAATCACAGGAAGAGGAAATAGGTCATGAGAAAGTGCACGCCAAGGTAAATGGGTCAGCGTGTCTTACAGAAGAACGGAAGGAAGAACTGCATGAGCTTCTAATACATTTTTGAACGACGCCCTGGCTTAATCGAAGGGTGTAAATACGATGGGAGGTGTACCCACTCAAAAACTTATGCTTTTGGTCCCCCATCCCACGGGTCTAGAATTAGGTTGTGAGGAAAGAGATCAATAGAATGCTAAACTTGGAAATAATACTTCTTATCTTCAAACTGTAGCTCCATTTTACAGTTAGCAAGTCAGACATAGTGTCCGCCTCGTTCTCGATGCATGAGGAATAAATAAAATTATTGTGGCGGTCAGGACGTGGCCCGACAACCTGGAAGAACAGCTTCTAAAACTCCGTAACGTTTAGTACCTCACCATAATAGATCTCCGAGACGTACTGGCAAATTGCACTGCATGGAGATAGCCTTTTACGTGGGGGCAGAAGCTACGAGTTCAGTGTTCTCCCTTTTGGTTTAAACGTCAGTGCAGGCGTATTTATTTCTGCTTTAGATTGGTCTTAGGACATGAATTGTTAAGTAGAGTCACTGTGTATGTTGGTGACGTATTACTGGTGAGTACAAGGTGGGACAACTAGCACTCCTCAGGACTCATCCAAAATCGACAAAGTAGGGTAAATTGAACTGGAAGTGGCAACTGCTGTACGCAGGGCCATTGGTTATATAAAAGTCCCTAACCCAGGAATTTATAAGTTAGTATACTTAAACAGTAGTAAGGAAAATGGACTCTACCCACACAAAGATTTAAGTGAATTTGTGCACTAAACAGAATTTGATACTGATCAATAATGTATATAAGTTTGTATAAGAGATGTCGCACTGTCCACTCGGATATACTTATTACAATTGATAACTAGTGTCAAGGAAAGATTTCATTTTGATTTTTTCATGTGCGTTGCCTTATTTGGATGTAAGTTTTAGATATGCAAAATTTTCATTGTATGTTTACGAACCAGAGAAGCTCATAAAACATTACCCTTGCAGAGTGCGGGAAAGTATTCAATCTGAAACTGTACTGTTTAAACACACAATCAGGCGTGCGATTGAGATGCAGCGTATGGAAGAGGCGAAGTGGAGTGAGGACAGAACGAAGCAAGCGCAATAGCTAGCTTTTAGGTTGACAATATCCGCGCATGCGCTCTGCATAACGTAAGCCGACTGATGGCCATCAGAAACGCCAAGCGATATACACTTAGAGAAAACGTTATAATATGAGTTGACTACTAAGGAAATAAAACGCCTACATTATAAAATTAAATTAAGGGTAAGAAATTAGGGAGAACTAACCTAAGGAATATACAGGGTGTCTCATTTATCTTGACCACCCTAAATAACTCTTTGTCCAGATGCAAATTACAAAATGTTTCAAGAAAATGTTTTTATCAGTCAGGGAGACATCAATCAGCATGATTGCCTTCGTTGTAGCTTTGTGACTTTTTTAAATGGCACCCTGTATTTTTTTATTTGGTAATTCATTTCCTCTCCTAAGGACCTATTCAAAAATGTATCACAGTGTACCATTCGCTGAAACAGAACGTTATTAATCATATAACACAACATTGACTTTGAGCCCGGGATTACAATCTCGTCCACTTGCTGGAGTTGTCAGAAAACAAATGAAAACCAAGTAAAAACATAATACAAAATTGATTTTGACTCTGCTGTACCATTCCGTAGGAGTAGAACATTCAAATTGCTCAAAGTGGTGGCCCTGGACACCGATATACTGGTGCACTCGTTGAATGAAAGAATTATTTACTGCTTCCAGTGTTTCGTGCTGAAGATAATTACAAGCGAGCACGATACATTCCTGTATGTCGTCTGGAGTTGTTGGAATATCGCAATAGACAACGTCTTTAATCAATCCCCAAAGAAAAGAGTCCAGAGGATTTAAATCAGGATACCTAGGAGGCCAAGTAACTGTTCCTCCTCGACCAATCCATCTGGCGGGATACCTTCGGTTCAGAACACGACGTGCACGCAAGGCATTATGTTCTGGACGTCCATCGTGTTGACACCACATAAGCATTCTTGGTTCTTAGCTGTACTTCATCCAGGAGAGGAGGAAGAATTCGTCTGAGGAACTTGACATACGCTGTGCCCTTTAGACTACCATTGATGAAATAAGGGCCAATAATTGTAGTAGCAAGCACCCCACACCAGACGTTAACTCTCCATTGACGCTGATGTACCACCTGTCTAAGCCATAGTGGGTTGTCGCTGGACCAATTATGCATGTTCCTTGTGTTTACCTGTCCTTTGTTTGAGAAGTCGAAAAGTTCGGATTGGCGTGGATTTGCTGCTCTGCCCACTGACAGAACTGTACATGATTCTGGAAATCATTCCCATGCAGTTCTTGATGTAAGTGTACGTGGTAAGGATGGAACCGGTGACGTGTAAGAATACGATGCACACTAGTTTTAGGAATGCCAATCTCGTGTTCAAGCTGTCGTGTGCTCAAACGTGAATTCATAGCAACGGAAGCGGGAACAGTAACTTCGGCAGCTTTGTCTGTGCTAGTGCTACGACGATTGCGTTGTCGTGGGTTTCCTAAAGCGTCGCAACGAGAAAACATCCTTCGGCAAGGTGAGTTCATGTCAGGATTTCGCTATCTGTACAGTTCTGCTGCCTGCATAGCATTTCATCTACCTCCAACAACAACAATAAAAGAAACGTTATGTCGATGCAGTTTGTAGGAAGGATAGCGTTTACTGTATGTCTACTCTACACAACAGTGAAGGACTAAACTACTGTCCTAAATTGAGCCGTAACTTACATTCCCCAGAGATAAGTAGCATATCTACCTTCTCTCCGTTGGTGTACATCCTACTCATACAACTCTTCTACTGACGATGTTTGACGGAATGACGGGTGTACATTCTACTTATGTTTACATTTGTCCTCTGTCAACGTCAGCACGTGGATGTGTTCCATTACCCCGAGTACCTGCACTAAGCGCTGCGTGCGTCAACGTGCCGGCCGCGGTGGTCTAGCGATTCTGGCGCTGCAGTCCGGAACCGCAGGACTGCTACGGTCGCAGGTTCGAATCCTGCCTCGGGCATGGGTGTGTGTGATGTCCTTAGGTTAGTTAGGTTTAAGTAGTTCTAAGTTCTAGGGGACTTATGACCTAAGATGTTGAGTCCCATAGTGCTCAGAGCCATTTGAACCAGCCAGCGTCAACGTCAATGTTGTGTTATGTAATTAATAACGTTGTGTTTCAGAATCGTACACTGTGATACATTTTTGAATGGGTCTTTAGGAGAGGAAATGAATAACCGAATAAAAAATACAAGGTTCCATTTAAAAAAGTCATACCGCTGTTCATATCTTTGTAAAAAACAAAACTACAACGAAGGCAATCATGCTCATTGATGTCCCCCTGACGGCTAAAGAAAATTTGCTTGAAACAATTTCCATTTTGTATCTGGACAAACAGTTATTTAGGGTGGTCAAGATTAATGGGACACCCTGTATATACAAAGGACGAAATAAACGCTATCTACAGGAAACTAGCTACCCACTATGATACAAGAACTGTGTATAAGCCATTCACATTTATACAAGTAGCTGTTTACACACTACACGAAAGGGTATATCTACATGAGGAATGAAGCAATATGAAATACGTCTTGAATATACTAGGAGAGATAGGATTGTGCCCCGCCCACACTTTTCATTGCAAGCGCAAAAACGTAAGTCAGAATGACAATCGCAATACGAACATGTGCGCTCTTACAACTCATAAAAACCTGATTAAGAATTAAATGCATACTGGTAGAAATTGAATATATTAACACTGAAAGTGAGATGCATTAGTAGCCAGCGAGCAACTATGCTTTTAGTATTAAGTTAGTATTTAAGTGCCCTTCCAGGAGGGATGCGGAGTCCCGTCTTGGATGCAGTAGGGAACGCAGTAGTTAGGTGTTTGTTACCAAAGCATAAGCGCTGCACCGACAATAAACAATTGTTTGTATAAAAATATTTGTGAGCATGATGGTTTGAATGTGTGCATGAAAAAGCTACGACATATAAAAAGGCTGAACTTAGGTCTTGTGTTACCAAATGAAAGGGGTCAGAACAAATTCTTGTGATAGAACAGCACCAAACAAGAGTTATGACAGCAAATTTGCACACGAAAACAACTTGTTGCAACATTGTTTTACACTTGCTCATTGGCATAATTCTCGAAGAGGCATTTTCATGCACGACAGAATACACAACAGTGATATCACGTAGCAAGAGGAAATATAAATCTCCGACACTGAAGTACACTGTTTCCAGTCGATGAAGACACTTGTATAACATAATACTGTACTCCCAGAATATATCAGTAGATAGCAAAACACGAAGTACGGAGATTAACACTAGTATATAGTCATGAAATGATGTACTCGATAGTTCTCTCGTGACGAACGAAGGATTGCAGTAGTAGAGCAGAAATGAATTTCCTGTAGACCAGTAGGCACATCCTAGTAAACTTGTCACATGCGTGGTAGCTAAACTTAGTTAAGTAGGCTTATCGCGATTTCATGTTATGAAGCTTTCTTTCCTCATCATCTGTAACGATTGGTACTCGCGTCAGGTGCGATGTATGGACAGAAAACCCATGCACATCATGTGGTAATATTGTATGCAAATATTTTGTCAGTACTGGAATATGTGACTGAAAAAATGACAACATGTCTAATGTTAAAGATATGAATACAGATTGTTCACAAATGAACACTGAAAAGGATAATGCCAGCGAGCAAAATGTGATAAAAATTATAATGTAAAAACTGAAAGATGTTACGTGACACAAAATCACAAGAAATGTACGTCTTATATGTATAATTTCTTTACAGTGTTTTTGTAAATTTTTTTACTATATTTATGTAAAGAAATGTAAATGCCTTATGAAAATATATATCTACGGAGTAAGAAATACACAAAACCGGCGTGTCAATATATTTTAAAATGTAACAATGATGTATAAATGTATAAACTACGAACATAACTCAGTGTAAGGTTGAATATGTTTTCCAGGACTGCATAAGTGAACTAATAACTGTAACTGTGCTACAAACATTTTGCGAAGGTTTAAAACCCATAACTCTATGTGTTCCCATAAAAAAAAACCTACATGTGCCAGTGCTGGGCAATAACGAATATTTATATCCTCTGTGGGATGGGGTATCGACAAGGCATTCTACCTTAGAGAGGGTATGGAAACGAATAAAGGCACTGGAGACTTACTTTGAATCCATTCAAGTGTCTTCGGGATTCTGGTAGTGTGAGCCAGGTCCAACCACTAAAACACATTTATTACGACAGGAACAAATGTCTGGGCCGTAGATGATAAACAGCCTTGCCACAGCATCAATGGCCTCAGTACACAACATTGCAGCAATGGCATGAACACTTTTGTGACTTTGGGTAAATAAGTGAAATTGTAGCACACTCATGGACAGCCCAGCTTAACTACAGTTAACAAACTCGTGCAGCATACGTCACGTGAGGTGCAGCACGCTGGACAACGGCGCAGTAGCAGAGGTTAGATTCCAATAATCAAACCCTTAAAAAAATTATAAATAGCAGCAGTATAAATTTGTAAACTCAAGTTGCAAAGCCGGCCGTCGTGACCGAGCGGTTCTAGGCGCTTCAGTCTGGAAGGGCGCGACCACTACGGTTACAGGTTCGAATCCTGCCTCGGGCATGGATGTGTGTGATGTCCATAGGTTAGTTAGGTTTAAGTAGTTCTAAGTTCTAGGGGACTGATGACCTCAGATGTTAAGTCCCATAGTGCTCAGAGCCATTTGAACCATTTTTTTTTTCAAGTCACAAAAAATGGCTCTCTAAGCACTGTGGGACTTAACATCTGAGGTCATCAGTCCCCTAGACTTAGAACTACTTAAACGTAACTAACCTAAGGACATCACACACACCAATGCCCGAGGCAGGATTCGAACCTCCGACTATAGCAGCAGCACAGTTCCGGACTGAAGTGCCTAGAACTGCTCGGCTACGACAGCCTGCAGTCAAGTTGCAGACAGGCACAATTACTAGACACCCACATAAAGCTTTCAGCCACAGCCTTCGTCAGTAAAGGACACACACACACACACACACACACACACACCTCATGCACACACGACTACGAACTCCAGCATCTCGGGCCAGAATGCAGCATCACTTGGGATGCAAGCAGCAATGTGCAGAGAATGGGGAAGGGAACAGGAAAGAGAAAGGGGAAGGGATAGTCATGTAGGTGGGGGGGGGGGATGTGAACGCTGTCTGGTGGGATGTTCAGGGACTAGACTGCCAACAGGCGCAGCATCAGGACGTTGTGTGGCAATGGAGTGGGGAAGAAAGGAATAGAAAAGGAGAGGAGTGGGGAAAGAGGGGCAGATGCGTCGTTAAAGGGCTGCAAATAAACAGGATGGGAGATGTAAAAGGGAAGGAGATGATAGGACGGGGGGGGGTGGAAACTGTTGGGGGGAGCATGTGGGGGGGGGGGGTCATATGTTACCACAGGTTGAGGCTGAGATAATTATGGGAATGAAGAATGTGTTGTAAGGATATATCCCAAATGCACAGCTCAGAGAAGCTGGTGGTGGAAGGAAGGATCCAGATGCCTCAGGTTGAAATCAAGTGTGTTACATTCAGGTGCATGTTGTGCCACAGGGTGGTTTACTTTGCTCTTGGCCAAAATTTGGCAGTGGCTGTTCAACCTGGTGGACAGATGGTTGGTAGTCATACCTATATAAAAAGCTGTATAATGATTGCAGCACAGCTGATAAATGACATGGCTGGCTTCTCATATGGCCTGGCCTCTGATGGGGCACAATAAATTTGGGACGTGACTGGACGAGAAAGTGTTGGGTGGGTGGATTGGGCAGGTTTTGTATCTGGGTCTTCCACAGAGATATGATCTTTGTGGCAAGGGGTTGGGATTTGAAGTGGCATAGGGATGGACTAGGACGTTGTGAAGATTGGGTGGGTGACTTTAGAAGACATGGGAAGTATGTCAGGTAGGATGTCCTTTATTTCACGATACGATTATAGGTAATCAAAGCCCTGGTGAAGGATGTGGTTCATTTTTTCCAGTCTGGGGTGGTATTGGGTGATGAAGGCAACATTCCTTTGTGGCTGGTTCTTGAGGGGGGGGAGGATGGGGGGAGTGAGGGAAAATGGTGCAGGAGATCTGTTTGTGGACTGTTTCTGAAGGACAGTGCCTGTCTGTGAATGCCTTGAGGAGACTCTCTGTATTCTGAGCAATGGAGTTTTTGTCACTGCAGATATGTTGTCCCCTTGTAGTCAGTCTATATGGGAGAAATTTCTTGGTGTGAAAGGGATGAAAGATGTCAAAATGCAGGTACTGTTGGTGGTTGATGGGTTTAATATGGACATGGGTGCAGATGGAGCCATTAGAGAGGAAAAGGTCAACATTTAGGAAGGTGGCGCACTGGGTTGAGGAGGACCATGTGAAGCAGATGGGTGACAATGTGTTGAGGTTGTGAAGGAAAGAAGGTAGGGTGTCTTGGCCCTGAGTCCAGATTATGAAGCTATCATCAGTGTACCTGAACCAGACTAGGATTTTGATGTTTTCGGAGGCTAGGAAGGTGTCCTCTAGATGACCCATAAAAAGATTGGCACAACAGGGTGCTATGCAGGTGCCTATGGCTGTGCTGCGGATTTGTTTGTATAGCTTCCCTTCAAATGAGAAGTAGCTGTGACTTAGGATAAAGGTAGTAAGGTGCATGAGGAATGTGGAATGAGGTGCCGTCAACAGCGATAAGTTGGGATACAGGAGGTAAAGGAATGGGGATGGTCACGTGTGTGTATGAGGTGTGCTTAATTGTGTGTATGTGTAAATGGTGTGTGTGTGTTCCTCTTTTACTGACCAGGGCTGTGGCCGAAAGTTTGACGTGAGTGTCGTTTAATTGTTCCTGTCTGTAACTTGACGTGTCTTCTTTGCGGTAAGTAGCAATCTGCCGTTTCCTACGTTGTAGATTTTCCTACCTGGAGTTTGCATTGTTTGATTTGTGAAGTGCACATTAAACAAAATTAGATATATATTTTACTCAATGACACGTTCCAGGAGTAAACGAGGTAAACTTGGCGATGAATAAAGGTCTCAGTACTCTGACAGACAAAGAGTTTAAAGTACAACAAAGATGTAAATAGTGTAATGCAGCACCACCGTATGCTGACGTCCAGTGACATGGATCACGTCAATGTACAGTTAAGGGGGGGGGGGGGGAGGGCAGTTGAGAGGTTCTTTAAATGGCCTAGACGTATAAATAAATATTAGCAACAACTCCCATTTGCGTCGTCACCGTGCGGCAAAGATATCGTAGGGAGGTATGATCATATCAGAGTAAGGTGACTGAAAGCTATACTATCACTTTTTTATGTACTTCAACTGTGTTTCTTCACAGATCTCGGTGTCTGTCGGTTCTTTGAGGTGGTTTTATGAAGACGTATGAACTAGCACTCTCCACGTATTGTGCTAATTAAAAGTTACAATATGCGGAAGTCGCGAGTTTTCATTCTCCTACTGAGAAACGTGCTGATCTCGACATCCCGATGCTACAAGGACTTTCATTTTAAAATGGACCTCCTTTAAGAAGAAGGCAACACGAAGAGAGAATAGCCGACGTAGTCACGCCGGCATTGTTGCACATCGTTGGTGGGATAGGTAAATATCAAGCCAAAGGAATTGATCTTCAAATAATATCCTAGAGGTGCCACAACGTTTCTTGACTCGCACGCATCCATACTTGCGTGTGTTTCTGGATTTACAGTTTCTGGAGCGACTAACTTGCATTAGCATAACTACGTTCACTCTGAGCAATTCATGTTAACTCTCTCCCTAGCCACTATAGCCGCCTACCCTGTTTTCCGGAGCGTGCAATCCTCTGCCCAGACCACCATGTTCTGCGGTGTGGCGTGGTTGTCCCTTGACACCTACCCGTGGTTTCACCATCCTCCACCACCTCCCACACATGTTCCGACAGTAGAGCGCAAACAGCCGACCAGCTTAGTCATTTCCTACATGATCGTTCCCAGGCACCCAGCCATAACAATCTGCTCTATGTCAAATTCGTTTATGTCAGTGGATTTCCTCCTTTTTCTACTCTTATCGTCGCTTAAATGAGTCTCTATTCGTCTCACTCTGGTTAAATAGCTCGCAAACGCGCTACCACTTTTGTTTTGATTCTATCTGTTTGGAATTTTGATTAAATTCTGCAGTCTAAAGGTACTACATTTATTTAACTCTGATCTCGCTCAGAAGGGGTACATAATCCATGAAGACTAAGTATCATAGTTCTTTAATATTTACGCTAGCTGCCATATAGCCATGGACTTCAATACTTGCCCTAGAACAATGAAGGGACGAAGCAATTACTTTAAGTAAATTTTGTCTTACTCTTGTCCACCATGTGTGTAGTTTCGACCGTTTGGGACGATTCAGAAACTTGATCAAACCTTTGATATTTTGTTCGGCAACAGTCAAGTCTTTGTGATTTGTTTAGATTCCATGGGGACGTAGCGCACGTCACATGAATACCAACCACAAATGAAATTTCATTAAATTTTGTTTTAAATCCAAAAGGACTTCCAGACACCATTTTTCACTCTGTAGCTACGTGCACGCTGATATGAAACTTCCTGGCAGTTTAAAACTTTGAAGCGAACGGGATCTCAAAGTCAGGATCTATGCCTCCGTAGACAAGTGCGATTGAAGTATCAAGCACAACTCGAGAACCGTCCTCACAGCTTGTAAGTAGGCTGTTTAGGTTTTTATGTTGGTAACGACACGTAGCGCTCTGTATGAAAATCACTGACTGTACTGTGTGCAGTCTGTTGCTGGTTGGACTCGTTGTTGGAATATTCGCTAGTGTAGTGTTGGGCAGTTGGATGTGAACAGCGCGTAGCGTTGGGCAGTTGGAGGTGAGCCGCCAGCAGTGGTGGATGTGGAGAGAGAAATGCCAGTTTTGAGAGGTTGCTACAAGCGGACTATCTGGACGAGTGTCCGGCAAAAAAAGGAAATTTGTAAGACTGGATGTCATGAACTGATATATATTTGATGACTTCTGAATATTGGTAGGTAGGTCATCACAGAGCAGACCCACTGTTGTCCTGGTAGAGATTATGGTATTGGTGGGCCACCAGAGGTGCAGACCCACTGCAGTCCTAGTAGAGATAATGGTACTGGTGGGCCACCAAATGTGCAGGCCCACGATAGTCCTGTAGAGATGGCCAGCAGCCATCTGCTACGACTGCACAGCTGCACAATCACCATCAAAGAGTCTTGGAGATAATATAGCAAGTCCATAAACCACCACTTGTGCGCCCACAAACTTCTTGGAATGTCCTTAGAACCAGCAGCGCTGTTAACCAGTCCCTTGCGGAATTATCAACTCATGTGCAAGCACTAACAGTCCTTTTTTTTAACTTCTCACATATTGTGCATGTACTATGACGAAACAGAAACATGTGCAGTGAAATGAAACTTAATTTTAAGAACTGGTGTCTATACAATTATAAATTTACAGCATAAGAATACAATTACAAAGGTACAAGATACATCATTAAAGAACATAATAATACAGATAACAATTGTAGTAATACAGGCCTTACAAAAGAATAGAAATAAGCATATACATCAGTATTACAAGAACTATGACATAAGTAAATAAGTGAGAATATTCAAACAATAATTTGACATATGATCATTAAAGGAAAACATAACAGAGTAAATAATATCCAAACATTTTTCCTCATCATAGTGAATGTAGATTTGTATTAGAAAAATTCCAGAACATATCTCTTATCAGATAAACACATAAGGACAGGAAGAACACAAATACACAAGGGTAAACAAACACATAGCGGAATAACACAAAAGGAAAGGACAGGGTTTGTTTTAAGTGTAACATTTGGTATAGCAGTCCAACCTAAAGCTTCATTCCATAGATCTTTCCTCTTATTTCAACATTTGTTCTCGTAAAAAAAGTCCTATTCAAGCATGCTTTCTGTATTTATGTGTTCACATATTTATTACCTCATTATTTATTTTCAATTGTCTTACCTCATCATTTGTTCCCAAGAAAAATCTACCTAAACCTGTTGTCCCTAAATTCTACTTTTTTGTTCATATCCTCTTTAAAAAAAATTATTCTTCATTGTACACAACTTTTTTGGCCAAACCTTTTTTTCTTATAGCTTCTCAATCCATTTCTTCCTATCTGTCACAACTAATTCTCTTATATAGCCTATCCTATCTTGAGCTAACTGAAATCTACTGAGCTCAGATGCATAAACCAAGGAACGAGGCAATGCAGCAGCACAAAATAATTAACACAAACAGCAATGACAAAAAAATGCCAATTGGCAAAGCAAGTGGCAGTATATCTAAATAAGCAAAGCAAATGCAACATTACAACTATATGAGCCAATGTGCAGCAACAAGAAAAATAAATCAGTAGTAAAACTGCATTAACAGAGTAACACAAAGTGAAATTCAGTGGCACTATGCCTGGCAAACAGCAGCAGCAAATGCAATAACTTATACCTAAACATGATAAAGCTCAAGCAGAAAAAATATTACAGTAAAGATAGGAAATGTCTATTTACACCTTAATACCTATGTCGCATCTTAACACTAGAGTGATGCATAACGATAACTTACTCTATCAAACAAGTTAACAAGTAGTCAAAAAGTTATGTATGTAAATCCTGTGAAGACAAATTTCTATTTGTGCTCCCTTTTTCAAGAGAGTAAATCATAAAATTGTTATTTACTGCATCTGTAGACAGAAAATAGTGATATTAGTACATCTATAAATTTTATTTTAACCAATGCTGCAGTTCAACTAGAAACTAGATATTAAACAAAATGAGAAAATACATATATAAAGCAAAGCATCGAAACGTCATTCACCAGCCATATAGCATTTTATAAGACAGTAAAAAAAAATCTCTCAACTAGACAGACAGTCATAGTCAGATGTATAGATGTAAGATATTTCTCATAATTTCATTATGCATTTCAGTAAATATCAGAAAGTACGAGCACCAAACTGTAATCATATGTTTTCAAGTATGAGTGTGTCGTACTTGCGATGCTTTCTACAAAGAAATGTCAATAGTGAGGTTAATGGCCTCTTTTTTCTCTCCACACTAATGGCTTCCAGGCAACTGTCATGCAGCTGAGCACCTACAATGCATTACATCAAGGTCACCTACCTTCCTTACCGAAATATTTACAGCAGTAGTTTCCACTACAGTGACAGTGTGATACAAATAAAATTTTACAGGTAGAAAAATTAGAGTAGAAATGTGTAGAAACGAAATCTCATAATAGCAGTGCTGTAGTACATAGATGCATGTCTTATAGTACGATTCTCGGTTTCCAACATCCTTTTCACAAATCAGAGTCCCTAACCTCTTTGTATATAACTTTCTTCAATAATTTCAAAACCTAAAAAAAATGTCTGCTCATTTCAGTAGAGTTATTTACGTTCAAAGTAATTCAAAGATCATGATCACATACAAAATACATCATTCAAAGCTCTCGTAGCATCACAATGGTTCCAAAAAAAAAAAAAAAATGAACAGGTCACTAAGTGCAGACAAAATACAATTTCATAAGTGTGAAGTTATCCAACTGTGAAATTGTGTAAACATGTGTCACCGACGTAGTAAAAAGATGTTTGTTTCTCTGTTAAATAATCAGGTAGCTGAGTAATTCTTTGTTACAGAAATATGGTACCAATGTGTAAAGTCGTATAAGCAAATACCATATTAGCTAGGGCTCCTAGCGCTTGCCACATGCTTAGTACACAAAGTAAGCGTGTACCCCCCCCCCCCCCCCCCCGAGGATTAATATAATTGTACCCTCAGGTGTTACAGATTACAGCGACGAAATAAAACGTCTCACCAAAAATCTTCTTTATATCTTTGTAATTCAAGAATCTTTCCAAAAATGTTCCAAGTACACGAGTTAATCGCTCAAATGTGTTTCCTGTAGCGCTAAACTGTGCATCTTGCTGTTAGATAATTTCTGTCATCACTTAACAGTAAAAATGTGCCAAGTGTCGTAATTATCGAAGGTCCATAAGCAAAGTTCTATAGAAGTCAATGTATTTACCTACTTACCTTGTCATAAACAAAAGTGAAATGCTATAAGTATAGATATTGTAGTTATTGCGCTTATTGCCGTGATCAAGAAAGTACTATACTGTAACGTATTGTTACAGACAAGGCTGTCTCATTGTAACTATACCATAAAAGTTACTACTACAACATGTTTTACTTTCCAGAAAAATACAGAAAAACTGTGCAGATATAAAACAGATATAGCGTAAAAGCAACACTGTAAATTGTGTCACTCATTAATAGCGACTTGATATAATCGTGTAGCTGTGAAACAAACCAAATACTAAGTCATCTGTAATCTCTCAGAAAGTACTTTAAATCCAGAATGTATTTCGAAGTGAACCAAAATGTTGCATTACAATATCATTAGCAGTATATGTTCTAGGTATGTAAGCCATATAGTCGTTACGTAATCGTGCAACTAGCAAGCAAGAATGTACAGATAATAACACTGTGTCGCCTGTTCACAATAACAATGCATTCGTAATTACTGTCTAAATAAGTTCCCTAGGTTCTTGACTGGGTAGTTAACTTCAAAACATTGTTGCATGTTAACAGCTTCTAAGTGTGACAAAGCGTACTACTAACGTGAAGTAGAAATCTTGTAGCAATGACTGATTCAGAAAGCAAATTATCTCTCAATAAGCGGTTTTACATGGGAAATGTGGTGTAAAACTTTACTCTTCCTAGTACGCAGAGTTTCAACTTCAATGCAAGTATCATGTGGTATACGTCGGATTTTGTAAGGTCCATTGTAAATCAGAAAGAATTTGTGACTCAACTGTTTCTTCTTATGTGACAATGAATGAACTTTAATGAGAACTTTCTGACCAATATATAGTTTCTTTGCATTTGATCTACCGTGTAGTTCTCTACTTTTGTCTGCAGCAGAATTTATAGCCAAATCAATTATGTCTTTGTGTCGAAGTTTACGTGTATTCGGAAAAGGTACAAGCTCTCTGATTCTGTTTGGTGGTTCTCCATTCTTCAATACAAGAATAGGTGGTAAAGCAGTGGAATCATAAGGGATTTCATTGAGCACGTTTTGAAATAAATAAATAAGTGTAAATATCTGTCCCAATACTGACGCTCTCTGTGACAGTAAAGTCTGGAAAGCTTATTGATTTCTTTCATAATCCGTTCAGACGGGTTACAGTGTGGTGAGTACAATGAAATAAAAACAGGTTTGATTTTATCATTCCGAAGCATGTGTGACCAAACAGCAGATCCGTTATCTGAAATGACTTTAGCAATGCGTCCAACTTCACATAAGAAATTTTTAACATAGGCATTGGATAGAGACCGTAGAGTGGCTTTAAGTAACGGAGTGAAAGAAACAAATTTTGTAGTAAGTTCAACAGCTACTAGAACGTACGAAAATCCATTCGATGTTCTGACAAGGGGTCCCAAGAGATCAACAGCAGCAAATTATTTTAATTTAGAAGGAATGATAGGAAACAACGAAGCACAATGTGAAATGGTTTAGCTTTTTCTCGAAGTTTACAGATAAGCCTCTCTGAATTCTCTTTTCCATGCTGTTAAAATACGAGTCGTCCGAAGAGTATGAAAACATTTTCGTGGACCGAAATGTGCGTAGCTGAAATGAATCTATCAGATGAGCTTAGTAACAAAATCGTCAGGAATGCAAAGTACCTATATACTGTCATCAACAGTGCAACGTTTGAGGAGTATGTTGTTACAAAGGAAATTCTGTCTACAATTATGCGCTAGCAATAAACAATAACTGCACTAATTACACAAACTACAAGAAAAAAAATCAGAAGATTCCAGTGATGTATCCTCGGCTAAGGGACGACATATGAAACGTCCCTTTCAGAAAAATTACGAAAGACTGTGCTGGTAAACCTCTTACGTTATTTGATTTTCAAACAGCTAAGCAAAACTAAACGTACTTAGACATTTCTCTCTTTACTTATTCTGATCATCACTAAACTGTCACACAATATTTTTAGCGCTACGCAATCTGACTTTCGATAATCCCTACAAAAGAATGGCTCTGACTAAAATAACCTACACCTTTTATGAATCATTTACCTCACAAAAATCTTCGTTACTCGACTACTGCAATACAGCGAGCGCCAATACATCCAGCTAAATAAAATATTCAAGCTACTGAACGCACTAACTAATGAAAGATTATGATAGAGAACAAACAATGTATTTACCTCATTAATGTTCAGAAGTCATCATATATATATATATCAGTTCATGACATCCAGTCTTACAAATTTCCTTTTTTTGGCGGACACTCGTCCAGATAGTCCGCTTGTAGCAACCTCTCAAAACTGGCATTTCTCTCTCCACATCCACCACTGCTGGCGGCTCACTTCCAACTGCCCAACGCTACGCGCTGTTCACATCCAACTGCCCAACACTACACTAGCGAATATTCCAACAACGAGTCCAATCAGCCACAGACTGCACACAGTACAGTCAGTGATTTTCATACAGAGCGCTACGTGTCGTTACCAACATAAAAACCTAAACAGCCTACTTACAAGCTGTGAGGACGGTTCTCGAGTTGTGCTTGATACTTCAATCGCACTTGTCTACGGAGGCATAGATCCTGACTTTGAGATCCCGTTCGCTTCAAAGTTTTAAACTGCCAGGAAGTTTCATATCAGCGTGCAAGTTATTAGATTTTATTGTATTAGGTATGGGACGTCAAGTACCAAACATCATACTGATACCAAACTTGAGTCCAATTTTGGATCATAACTATTAATGTAAATGTTGTTGGTTCTTTCTTATTGTGTTGTCACATTCTGTTATTGTGTCGACACATTACGCAAGTGTTTAATTAATAGTAACTAGAGTGCAAACTGCCACCCATTTTATTGATCTGTAGTGGAAACAAGATTTCTCCTACCGTGCATGTTGGGGCTGAATTAACATACACATCCCAACAAGAAATCATATTGGGCTTTGTACTCATCCACTTATGAACGCAGTGGTGTTTTCCGTATACGGTGTATCCTGTCTTCGGCGTCCCGCAGTTCTTCCTTCCTTGTGCATCTTCGATTACCTCTGTTATAAGCCTCGCACTTTCTCTGTCTTGAGTCATCTCGCACGTCATTGCCATGACTAGTTTTTTGCTGGAGGTTACACTTCGACCAAGCGAAGTGGCGCAGTCGTTATCACACGGGATTCGCATTAGGGAGGCCAACGGTTCAAACCGGCGTCCAACCATCCAAATTTAAGTTTTCCGCGATTTTTCTAAATTTGCTCCAGGAAAATGCCAGGATGGTTCCTAGGAAAGGACACGGCCGATTTCTTTCTCCATCCTCGATGCAATGCGACGTCGATGTCGACGGGATGTTAAACGCGATCTTCCTTCCTTCCTGCCGTGACACAGCGCCTCCGATGCCTACAGTTTATTTACAATTGGATTTCTTTGAATGACAAGAGTGATTGGACCTCTTTACTCTCGTTAATATCCGTTGGACGCGTGCGGTCGGAATCCCCTTCACGACGTATGGATAGTTGTTCAACTACAATCATCAAACCTCCTACCTTGTTAGTTATCTTTTTGCCATCTTCGTTTTGCGGAAACGCGTTGACACACACCCTGTAGTGATTAAATCTGTTCTTTATTTACCTCATGCAAAATCTTGTCTCGAGTGTCAGATGTTCCATACACGATAAGGCGGCAGTGCTACATCATTCTTCAGAATGCTTATTTTCTCTTAAATAAATGTGGAAAGTTTCTCAACTAAACGAAACGAGTAGTGGTAGCACATGGTCGGTATTAGTATAAAGGAGTCAAGATGAAACACTAACATAAATTAATAGAAAGAGTTCTGTGATTAGAAGCGAGCAACACTCTGAGGCGTCCAGTGAAATTAATAAAGCGATTTCCAAAGAAATAAGAAGCGTCTGCTTTCACCAATCTAAACATAAATCGTACCAAAGCCTGTTCTAAGGAACATTCAGGCTTACTAATTCGATAATGGAACCCAGAGGGCCGTTCGAAAAGTCCCGCCAGCACCTTATGTCTTGAGGACACGGTTTTTTTGGAGAGTGGACGAGAATCTCACAGCCAATACTTCGGAGAGAGAACCCTCTGACATGCAAAGGAGCATTTTGCTAGATCTGTCCAGAGATCAAATGGTTCATATGGCTCTGAGCACTATGGGACTCAACATATGAGGTCATCAGTCCCCTAGAACTTAGAACTACTTAAACCTAACTAACCTAAGGACATTACACACATCCATACTCGAGGCGGGATTCCAACCTGCGACCGTAGCGGTCGCGCGGATCCTGACTGAAGCGCCTTGAACCGCTCGGCCACACAGGCCGGCTGTCCAGAGCTGCTTAGCAAGGAGAGCACTACACTACCTGTGAGCACTTGATAGTTTCTGTTTTCCTCTCTGTCAGAATTGAGAATACACTCGCACACATACTTGCACAGAGTATGCTGGTTATTACACAAATAAATACACCGAGAACTCAGCACAGTATGAAGCCAGTGCACGGTAGGTAGCAAATGCTCTTGCTTTCCTTTAGGCCTCATAGTTTAGGATATAAAATAGCACTTTACAAAAGAACTTTCTGGATTTAATTTCGGCACATTTAGAGATAACACTAGTCAGATCAGTCTTTCTAAGCAAATAACATTCTCTGTTCATTAAGGGTACGTCGTTTAGACGTTCTCGTCCAGTGGCGTTTCTTAACTAATTTTAAATGCGCTTTAGTGTTCAAACTACAGTTTGCGATGATCGTTGACAAGTAAATGCGTAAAACTACACTATGTGGTCAAAAGTATCCGGACACCCACAAAACCATACGTTTTTCATATTAGGTGCGTTGTGCTGCCACCTGTTACCAGGAGCTCCATATCAGAGACCTCAGTAGTCATTAGACATGGCGAGAGAGAAGAATGGGGCGCCCCGCGGAACTCACGGACTTCGGACGTGGTCAGGTGATTGGGTGTCACATGTGTCATACGTCTGTACATGAGATTTCCACACTCATGAACGTCCCTATGTCCACTGTTCCCGATGTGATAGTGAAGTGAAAGCCTGAAAGGACACGTACAGCTCAAAAGCGTATAGGCCGACCTCGTCTGTTGACTGACAGAGACCGCCGACAGATGAAGAGGGTCGTAATGTGTAATAGGCAGACATCTATATAGACCACTACACAGGAATACCAAACTGCATCAGGATCCACTGCAAGTACTATCACAGTTGGGCGGGAGGTGAGAAAACTTGGATTTCATGGTCTAGCGGCTATTCATAAGCCACACATCACGCCGGTAAGTGCCAAACGACGCCTCGCTTGGTGTAAGGAGCGTAAACATTGGACAACTGAAAAGTGGAGAAACGTGTGGAGTAACGAATCACGGTACACAATGTGGCGTTCGGATGGCACCGTGTGAGTATGTCGAATGCCCAGTGATCGTCGTCTGCCAGCGTGTGTATTGTCAACAGTAAAATTCGGAGGCGGTGGTGTTATGGTGTGATGGTGGTTTTCGTGGAAGGGGCTTGCACCCGTTGTTGTTTTGCGTGGAACTATTACAGCACAGCCCTAAATTGATGTTTTAAGCACTTTCTTGCTTCCCACTTTTGAAGAGCAATTCGGGGATGACGATTGCATCTTTCAACACGATCGAGCACCCGTTCATAATGCACGGTCTGTGGCGAAGTGGTTACACACAGTCAATTACATTTCTGTAATGGACTGGCCTGCACTGAGTCCTGACCTGAATCCAAATGGTCTTCGTGCTCTCCAAACGCTATCTCGGTCAGCAAGGTCACGGATTCTTCACCAACCGAGAAAATTTGCAGCATTATGTAAGGGCCCTGCAGCCTGCTCGGGATTTTGACGAGCTATCGCGCAGAATTTGGCAGATATCCCTCAGGAGGACATCCAGTCTCTCTATGGTTCAAATGCCTCTGAGCACTATGGGACTTAACATCTGAGGTCATCAGTCCAGTACACTTAGAACTACTTAAACCTAACTAACGTAAGGTTATCACAGACATTCATGCCCGAGGTAGGATTCCAGCCTGCGATTGTAGCAGCAGCGCGGTTCCGGACTGAAGCGCCTAGAACCGTTCGGCCACAGTGGCCGGCTAGCCACTCTATAAACCAATGCCAAGCCGAATAGCTATTTGCACATTGCCCAGAGGTGGATCATCGCGTTATTCACTTGCTCAATATGTGAAACTGTTTCTGTTGAATAAATCATCAAATTTTTCTGAATATTTAATCTTATGTCTGTCAGTGCATTTACATCACGTCCACTGATTTTCGTCCAGTTTGTTTGTTCCTCCGTAGTGCGTCCTTTTTTTATATGTTTCAAGAAACCACTTGACTGCGAGGTCGTAAAAGGGCAATGATGTTTACCGCTTTCGACGCCCCGCATGTTGTCTACCATGCAACCAGAATATTGGTTGCTAATGGCAAAATGGGAAGGGACTGTAGGTATCCAACGGCGAGCCTAGCACAAGCGTTAGTTGAATCGCTTAGTGTTGTTAGTGATGTTGATGCAAATCAGAGATATGGCAACGATAAACGAAGCTTACCTTCCATTACATCAGCAACAACAGCTGACAAAGTTGAAAGGAAGCGAAGGAATTTCGCAGAGTGAGAAAAAAGTGGCACATGGAATATTAGCGTTTCTGCAAGATGAGTCAGTGGAATGTGTAGTGTCATTTATGGTCGACTGTGCAGGCAACGTACATGAAACAAGTGAACAAGTGAAAGTGATGCTGAAGATGTCAATCCATGTGGTTCACCACCCTGTCGGACAGGCAGCAACAAAAGCCGTCTTCCGTGAAACGTAGCGAAGAACAACCGTTGCCCAACGAAAGCGTACTAAATACAATTACGTACATGGAAGTCCATCCGCAGAATAGCAAAAAAACTATTGCGAACAGATTTCAAATTAATCCGCCCCAATATGACCGTGTAGTGCATAAGAAAAACTACGAATCTTCAACCGAGGACTAAAGGCACTTGTTACAAAAACTGGTATTTTTCCGTTTCAAGGACGCTCGAACAATTTACGAGATGTGCACGATAGTGACCTACAACGTTATGTACATCAAATTGCGCGACATAGATTACAGTGATTCAAACAGTGCTACAAAATATGAAGAAGCGAGATAACAGCATTTCAAACAAAGCATCAACTTGATGGTGCACAGAAAACTGTGGAATCTCCCTGAAACTTTGTAGATGGGATAAACAAACTCGTTCAGTAAGGAATTTGTTTTCAACTCCGACCGGTCAGGATTTGAAGAGGAAATGCATATGGAACCCTGAAAATCAAAAGTGCCAAAAGAATTGTATCAAGATCGACCAATATCGATGCCCTAACACATTTGTATACAACTACGCCGACTGTTATTGTGGATGGTAAATTGATTGGAAAATTATTTATTGTGCTGCGAAAAGTTGGAGTGTTCTGTCCCCTACGATTCTTCCTCGTGTGCGTGATCTTACAAGAGCAGTAGGGAATATTTACATCACAGCAAGTAACAGTGGGAAAATTAGCGTTATGGGTATGAGCAATACATATGGCCAACAGCTGCTCAAAATAATTAGTTTTTTTCTTGATTCCTGGTCTGTGTATAAAAGTTATGCTTCTTTAAGCAAACTATCCCTCCTGAAAAGTGTGTGATATTACAATGCATACCATCTGTAAACACTGGACAAATTCAGCCTCTGGATGTTTGTTTTTTCCTTGCCTACAATAGATATTACCGCACTATCCAGTTTCACGAGAAGCTCCACAAGAGACTGTTTCGTATTTGGTTGCATGCCATCACATTCGATTAGTTCTCATCACCTCGTTACACCAATATGATTCTACATGCATTCTTTAAAAGAGGATAGCCAGCTGAACATCCTGCACGATTTGTAACTGCGAAAGAGTTCGCCTTCAGTGTTGTTGGGCGATCCTTTCTGGTCACTCTGGCGCGCCATTTTTCAGTCACTGTTCATAGTGCAAGTTAATGGTATGTTTTGAACATTTTCTGAATGTCGACTATGTCCATTTTGTGAAGAGTGATATATACAGCCCACTGAAGATAGACCTCTGCACCTCACGGACATTCATTTTCTGTCGCCATCCTGATTCACATGGTGAGTCATTAACAGCTAATATTTTTCCTTTCATAATATCACACTTTCAAATGAGCCTTACTAAAGATTGAACTTGTGACTTCACCCTCCAAGGGTTCTTTGTTAGTATGTAACTTTTGGGTGTATCCGATCGTCTTGATCATGAATATACCCAATAAAATGTTTGTTGTAGCTATTGAACTATCAAGGAAATATCCTTTTCTACCTCGTTGTGCTGACCTGCATAGTAATTTAGGCTTTAGAGATTTTTTTTTCGTTCTATAAAACCCGTTATTCTGTAATTTACCTCAACGATTAGCGGCATTGTGAAGTGGGTGAATTGGCCTCGAGAAAGTATGTTAAGGTAAAATGGTATCCACCACTATTACATCTCCGGACCGAGCAGAGACGAGATCCATAACGCGCGGCCAACAAACTTCTCGCTGTCTATCGCAGCCCACCTTCGCACTCGCACTTAAAACCGCAGCGACTGGCCACCCATAACACTCAGCAATTGGCCGCCGGCTCCATTTACTGTGGCGCCTTATTTAACGCTGCTACTGACGTCTACAAGTCAGTTCTCATCGTGCTATGTTCTACTCCACAACTTGGAAGTTCTACACTGCCGTCGTGCGGCTTTTCGATGTCGATTTGGCTGTGCTCCGGGCTTTGTATAGGATTGTATTGTATGTTAACCGGGGGCCTAGAAACGACTGAGAGTTTCTGTCCCCTCCGCAGCCGCAGGGCCCACAGCCCCACGACGACTACTGCAGTCCACTTCACCCCCTCCGCCGCCCCACACCGAACCACTCTTTGAGGGTTATTGTGCGGTTCGGCCCCCCGGTGGACCCCCCCCGTCCCGAGGGAACGTCTCACACCAGACGAGAACCAGAAGCTGTTACTAAACCACTCCAACCACTTCTTCAAAGCTAACTGCAGACGCAAGCAACGGAAATAATTCACAAGTTCGGTTAACTCTCCAAATTTTGCAAAACACAGTCACACTGTGTAAGTATTGCTGATTCCCATAACTGTATTTCTACAAGTCGGACGTTGGGCCCGTATTGGCTGAACTCTACAATAAGCTTGCGTGGCTGGGGAATACACGCAACGTTCGACCGTGCGGTTCACGCTTACTGTCGTATAATGATGCTGTCGTGTGAGTCAGCTAAGTTAAAAACAACGGTACATCGCAACAACGGTCTACCATGACAGAGGAAAAGATTACTGTTTGCATGGCTTTCTCTCTTCTGCACAATACGTATATGGTCAAGGGGTATACTCGAACTTCTCAGCGCTAGTGTAAGGGGTCTGACACACATACTCATCAACAAAAGACTTTGTCAAATACGCACCCAGGAAAGAAACGAATTACCTGATAATCACGCTGATAACATGTGATAGCACCAGTTGCCTGGACAATGGCCTCAGGTGGGCGGGGAAAAGTTTCCACAAGTCCCTCCAGAAATTCCATATCCAGCTGAAGCCACCCATTGACGATTTGATCCTGTATAATACCAAGCTATGCTTAGATGAAAGGCATCATTGCCTTTCTCCTGTAATCCTCTACCTGTTTGACAAGTCATATAATCCCTTCCCATTTGAAAATTACGAGTTGCATCCAAGATGGCAGCTTCCTAAATGACATAGTTTTAGAAGCTTCCTCCTCTGCCATCTCACAGTATTGCACATTGTGTTTTCATTTATGCATCTTTTTCTTTTTAGTTGCACTCCTATGGACCACACTTTATTACTTTTTCCCATACACATCTCGCGAAAAAACCACGACGAGAAAATCAGACGATTTAGAATATTTATTACCTCAAATGATACTTTTGAAGTTTCGGAATTTATTTCTTTGCACTAGCCATGTATCTTGATCAAAAGAAAATATCCTGCTCTTACTTTGGTACGTTTCAGTACGTTACTGTGTTGCTTTACAGTGATATCCTGCATCAGTGATTGCAGCTTCCGGTTTTCTTCTTTTTCTTAATATGTAGCCTCTTATGTTCATGTCGTTCATTAGAGTCACATTCCAACATCCCAAACCATCTTCCTAATCCTAATCCACTTGTCTTGTTTCTAAATTCTTTAATTCCGTTTCTGTACTACTATTCAAGTTACTCTGCCGTGCTGTGAACAAACACAGCATACTCTCACCGTTCATCTGAGCTATTAAATTTTTAATCAGATGTTATAATTTTGCTAGTGATTTCTTAAAATACGTTTCACCACGTTACTGTGTTGCTTCACAATGGTATCCTGCTTATGTGATTGCAGCTTCCGGGTTTTATTTTTATTTTTATTTAGCCCCTTATGTTCATGTCGTTCACTACAGTCACATTCCAACATACCACATTGTTGTCGTGAGCCTCATGTCTGCAGCTACATCTGCACCTCTTTAGCCACTGTATAGTGCGTGTTTTCTTCATACCACTGTTAATTACTCTCAGCGTAACTGATTTAAAAACAAAGAAATTAAACAAAGCTTCGGTACATGGTGTAATATATTTTACGAGAATGTTTCGGCACCTGTTCAAGATACAGGACGGAGCCTGCGAATTTGTGTTACAGACTCACTCTGATATTAGATTTGTAAATTTACGCTTCCATTTTAGCGAGAGGAGCGTCCATTTTCTCCATCTATTTCCATTTTAGTTCTCTGAATATCCCTGCAACCACTTTCATTAACGCTGGGCTATCCCAGCATGATTCATGGCCCCCGCCGTCACAGCTTCACTTCTGGTAGTACCTGTCGCTTATATTTAAAATCGCACAGACATTCTCCTGCTTATAGTACGGGGGATTTTCTCTGCCTCGTGATGACTGGGTGTTGTGTGCTGTCCTTAGGTTTGTTAGGCTTAAGCAGTTCTAAGTTCTAGGGGACTGATGACCATAGATGTTAAGTCCCACAGTGCTCAGAGCCATTTTTATTACTTTTGGAAGAAAGGGTATTGGAGAGAACTGGCACACATACTGCCTAGGGTATTCTTGCCAAAATGAAACAACCTCCTGAAAAGTGAGAGATGCATTCTGGAATCCTGTGGATGCCGGGATTCTGGAGCGTGACACGACAACCACTTGACTAAAACACCGGTCCAGTGTGGATCAATCTTAAATGCCAGCTGTCAGCACGTCGCTTGCACGATCACTGGCGCCTGCCTGGACACTGCGTGCCACGCCGATACCAGCTGGCCGGGCTACCAACGCGGAGGACTTCCAGTTTCCATGAAAAGAGTCTCGAGAATGTGTGACTGTGGACTCGCGTTCCTAAATGAAGCTGTAATGTTTTATACGTTTCTTTTTCATATCTTCAACCTTTCCACTGTTTTGATGCAGTCCTCAATCTTCAGCAATCCTGTGCTATCTTTCCACCTTCACATACTGCTACATGTTGCACATAACTCCTTTCACATCTCTTCTATACAGGCTGTTACAAAAAGGTACTGCCAAACTTTCAGGAAACATTCCTCCACACAAATAAAGAAAAGATGTTATATGGACATGTGCTTAATTTCCATGTTAGAGCTCATTTTAGTTTCTTCAGTATGTACTGTACAGCCTCGATTCACCGCCAGTTGGCCCAATTGAAGGAAGGTAATGTTGACTTCGGTGCTTGTGTTGACATGCGACTCACTCCTTTACAGTACTAGCATCAAGCACATCAGTACGTAGCATCAACAAGTTAGGGTTCATCACGAACGTGGTTTTGCAGTCAGTGCAATGCTTACAAATGCGGAGTCGGCAAATGCCCATTTGATGTATGGATTAGCACGGGGCAATAGCCGTGGCGCGGTACGTTTGTATCGAGACAGATTTCCAGAACGAAGGTGTCCCGACAGGAAGACGTTCGAAGCAATTGATCGGCGTCTTAGGGAGTACGGAACATTCCAGCCTATGACTCGCGACTGGGGAAGATCTAGAACGACGAGGACACCTGTAATGGACGAGGCAATTCTTCGTGCAGTTGACGATAACTCTAATGTTCGCGTCAGAGAAGTTGCTGCTGTACAAGGTAACGTTGACCACGTCACTGTATGGAGAGTGCTACGGGAGAACCAGTTGTTTCCGTACCATGTACAGCGTGTGCAGGCACTATCAGCAGCTGATTGGCCTCCACGGGTACACTTCTGCGAATGGTTCATCCAACAATGTGTCAATCCTCATTTCATTGCAAATGTACTCTTTACGGATGAGGCTTCATTCCAATGTGATCAAATAGTAAATTTTCACAATCAACGTGTGTGGGCTGAAGAGAATCCGCACGCAATTGTGCAATCACGTCATCAACACAGATTTTCTGTGAACGTTTGGGCAGGCATTGTTGGTGATGTCTTGATTGGGCCCCATGTTCTTCCACCTACGCTCAATGGAGCACGTTATCATGATTCCATACGGGAGACTCTACCTGTGCTGCTAGAACATGTGCCTTTACAAGGACGACACGTGGTTCATGCACGATGGAGCTCCTGCACATTTCAGTCGAAGTGTTCGTACGCTTCTCAACAACAGATTCGGTGACCGATGTATTGGTAGAAGCGGACCAATTCCATGGCCTCCACGCCGTCCTGACCTCAACCCTCTTGACTTTCATTTATGGGGGCATTTGAAAGCTCTTGTCTACGCAACCCCGGTACCAAATGTAGAGACTCTTCGTGCTCGTATTGTGGACGGCTGTGATACAATACGACATTCTCCAGGGCTGCATCAGCGCATCAGGGATTCCATGCGACGGAGGGTGGATGCATGTATCCTCGCTAACGGAGGACATTTTGAACATTTCCTGTAACAAAGTGTTTGAAGTCACGCTGGTACGTTGCTGTGTGTTTCCATTCCATGATTAATGTGATTTGAAGAGAAGTAATAAAATGAGCTCTAACATGGAAAGTAAGCGTTTCTAGATCGTGATGCCGAGGTATACGTATGTATGGGTAGTTGTGCATCCAGGTATTGAAAGGATATCCAAAACAAAGTGCGAACTGTAGCTTTGCAAGTGCATTGTATCCAGAAATCGGCTTGTTATGATTCATAACTGTCATGCCCTGACAGACAATTACTACAAAATACACTCCTGGAAATTGAAATAAGAACACCGTGAATTCATTGTCTCAGGAAGGGGGAACTTTATTGACACATTCCTGGGGTCAGATACATCACATGATCACACTGACAGAACCACAGGCACATAGACACAGGCAACAGAGCATGCACAATGTCGGCACTAGTACAGTGTATATCCACCTTTCGCAGCAATGCAGGCTGCTATTCTCCCATGGAGACGATCGTAGAGATGCTGGATGTAGTCCTGTGGAACGGCTTGCCATGCCATTTCCACCTGGCGCCTCAGTTGGACCAGCGTTCGTGCTGGACGTGCAGACCGCGTGAGACGACGCTTCATCCAGTCCCAAACATGCTCAATGGGGGACAGATCCGGAGATCTTGCTGGCCAGGGTAGTTGACTTACACCTTCTAGAGCACGTTGGGTGGCACGGGATACATGCGGACGTGCATTGTCCTGTTGGAACAGCAAGTTCCCTTGCCGGTCTAGGAATGGTACAACGATGGGTTCGATGACGGTTTGGATGTACCGTGCACTATTCAGTGTCCCCTCGACGATCACCAGTGGTGTACGGCCAGTGTAGGAGATCGCTCCCCACACCATGATGCCGGGTGTTGGCCCTGTGTGCCTCGGTCGTATGCAGTCCTGATTGTGGCGCTCACCTGCACGGCGCCAAACACGCATACGACCATCATTGGCACCAAGGCAGAAGCGACTCTCATCGCTGAAGACGACACGTCTCCATTCGTCCCTCCATTCACGCCTGTCGCGACACCACTGGAGGCGGGCTGCACGATGTTGGGGCGTGAGCGGAAGACGGCCTAACGGTGTGCGGGACCGTAGCCCAGCTTCATGGAGACGGTTGCGAATGGTCCTCGCCGATACCCCAGGAGCAACAGTGTCCCTAATTTGCTGGGAAGTGGCGGTGCGGTCCCCTACGGCACTGTGTAGGATCCTACGGTCTTGGCGTGCATCCATGCGTCGCTGCGGTCCGGTCCCAGGTCGAAGGGCACGTGCACCTTCCGCCGACCACTGGCGACAACATCGATGTACTGTGGAGACCTCACGCCCCACGTGTTGAGCAATTCGGCGGTACGTCCACCCGGCCTCCCGCATGCCCACTATACGCCCTCGCTCAAAGTCCGTCAACTGCACATACGGTTCACGTCCACGCTGTCGCGGCATGCTACCAGTGTTAAAGACTGCGATGGAGCTCCGTATGCCACGGCAAACTGGCTGACACTGACGGCGGCGGTGCACAAATGCTGCGCAGCTAGCGCCATTCGACGGCCAACACCGCGGTTCCTGGTGTGTCCGCTGTGCCGTGCGTGTGATCATTGCTAGTACAGCCCTCTCGCAGTGTCGTCCGGAGCAAGTATGGTGGGTCTGACACACCGGAGTTAATGTGTTCCTTTTTCCATTTCCAGGAGTGTATTTGTTTACAACAGATCTATGTTAGTTCGTAGAAATGAGTAAGGAATACTCACGTGCGGATAAAAAGGTGCCGAGGCGCTCGTATCATTTTATAAACCTACTTTACACGTTTAGACTTGCTATCTTGAAGCTGTGAGTCTTACTTTGTTCTGGTGCTTCGCCACTCTCCACTGTCCAGTCCTCCAAAACCAGGGTTGCTCTAACGCACGGCTTTCCGGGCGGGAAGGAGCGCCGGACCCCGGCACGAATCGGCGGGGCGGATTTGTGTCGAGGTCCGGTGAGCCGACCAGTCTGTGGATGGTTTTTAGGTGGTTTTCCATTTGCCTCGGCAAATGCGGGCTGGTTCCCCTTATTCCGCCTCAGCTACACAATGTCGGCGATTGCTGCACAAACAAGTTCTCCAGGTACGCGTACACCACCATTACTCTACCACGCAAACATAGGGGTTACACGCGTCTGGTGTGAGACGTTCCCTGGGAGTCCACCGGGGGCCGAACCGCACAATAACCCTGCGGCGGAGGGGTGAAGTGGATTGCGGTAGTCGTCGCGGGGTTGCGGACCACTGGGGCTGTGGCGGGGACGGAGCCTCTCCGTCGTTTCTAGGTCCCCAGTTAACACAACATAACAGAAAGCCAGGGTACTACGGTGTTTTCCGTTTGTTTTCTGCCTGTTTCGAAGCTTTTGCACTTTTATTTTCTAGATCTACATCTACATAGACACTCCGCAAGCTACCGTACGGTGCCTGGCGGAGGCTACCCTGTACAACTACTTGTCATTTCCTTTCTTGTTCCACTCGCAAATACAGGGAGGGAAAAAAGGCTGTCTGTATGCCTCCGTATGAGCCCTAATTTCTTGTATCTTCGTGGTCCTCGTGCGCAATGTATGTTGCTGGCAATAGAATCGATCTGCAGTCAGCTTCAAATGCCGGTTCTCTAAATACAATATGCTAGTGCCTGTGTTATTCTGATTACGATACAAAGTTCTTTTCGATGTGCACGTAAGTCCGGACGAGCTTCAGAATAACACAGACACTGCAATATCGTATTAATCTGCCGACATGAGGTAAGCGACTTTCAAGTACAACGTCTGACCCGTACAGGAACACACATAATGGATGTACGAGCACATTTCGTAGACGCATGGCTGACGACATATGGAAGTTTGGGAATGGCCGGGAGTTGTGCACGGATAGCCAAATGGTAAGTCGACAGCTCGATACAAGCGGGAAATTTTCATTGTCTTCATTCAATTCTACAGCTGATGGTAATCCTTACTCGCAATTGCGAATTCATTTGATGTGGTTCTCTAAATTTTCTCAATAGCGTTTCTCGAAAAGAACGTCGCCTTGCCTCCAGGGATTCCCGTTTGAGTTACGTATTGTTCCAACCTACCGGTTAGAAATCTTGCAGCCCGCCGTGAATTTCTCCGATGTCTTTCTTCAGTCCTACCTGGTAAGCGTGCCAAACACTCCAGCAGTACTCAAGAATAGGTCGTACCAGTGTCCTACATGCGCTGTCCTTCATAGGTGAACCAATCTTTCCTAAAATTCTTCGCCGACCGAAGTGGCCGTGCGGTTCTAGGCGCTACAGTCTGGAGCCGAGCGACCGCTACGGTCCCAGGTTCGAATCCTGCCTCGGGCATGGATGTGTGTGATGTCCTTAGGTTAGTTAGGCTTGATTAGTTCTAAGTTCTAGGCGACAAATGACCCCAGAAGTTAAGTCGCATAGTGCTCAGAGCCATTTGAACCTAAAATTCTTCCAATATACCGAAGCCCCATTCGCCTTCCCTATCACAGTTCTCACATGCTCGTTCCACCACATATCGCCTTGCAACATTATGCCCGCGTATTTAAACGACTTGGCCGTGTCAAGCCGGACACTAGTAATGCCGTGTCCGAACATTACATGTTTGATCTTCCTACTTATCCGCATTAACTTACATTTTTCCACATTTGGGGCTAGCTGCCATTCCTCACACGAACTGGAAATTTTGTCTAACAAGGGGAGGCCGCCAATTGTGAAATTCAGATTCAATTCATACTGCGCATAATAAAAGCTCATGGCCAGAGGTGTAATGTGGCAAAGCACCAAGATGCACTTCTCAGCCGTTGTCGAGAAAATCGACAGTTAAAATAAACCGTTGCGGTGAAATACTCTCTACGATTAATAATTTTCTACAGCGTCGTGGCGCAGCGGTAAGCGCTCGGGTTTGTAATCCGAAGGTCGCCTGATCGAATCTCGCGCCATGCAACTTTTTTTTATGTGTGTGTATATATATGCACACACACACACACACACACACATATATATATATATATATATATATATATATATATATATATATATATATATATATATATATATATATATATTCTTCGCCGACCGAAGTGGCCGTGCGGTTCTAGGCGCTACAGTATTAATTGTCTTCATAATGTTAACCACGTATAGTTAACGGAAGACGTAGAAACGATATTCCGAAACGAATACGTATAGCGTAAGTCAAACGTTCGAATTAGAATAGAAACCCCACGAACACAAATTTGCTGTGGCAGGTAAGAAACAAACTCCGTTACTCGCTCGTTACACTTGAAGGACAGATGTTGAATGGGCCGAAACGAGCCGCCGCATAACAGCGTAGTTGCCTGCTAACTTCGAAAGAAGGTAGATGCGGTCCCTAGCGCAACTTATAACATCGTCGAAAATCAGTGCGGACGTGAGAGCTTTGGTACACCCTGTTAAACAAACGGAAAAATGGAGGCGATCCGCCTTCACCAACATGCATAAGCAATTCATTAATATTTTTTTATATATATATTCGATCCGGTGACCTTCGGATTACGAACCCGAGCGCTTACCGTTGCGCCACGACGCTGTATAAAACTATTAATCGTAGAGAGTATTTCACCGCAACGGTTTCTTTTACTGTCGATTTTCTCGACAACGGCTGAGAAGTGCATCTTGGTGCTTCGCCACATTACACCTCTGGCCATGAGCTTTTATTATGCGCACTATGAATCGAATCTGAATTTCACAATTGGCGGCCTCCCCTTGTAAGTCGTCTTGTATCTTCCTACAGTCACTCAACTTCGACACCTCATCTATACCACGGCATCGTCAGCAAATAACCACAGATTACTGCGAATCCAGTCAGCCAAGTCATTTACATATGTAGAGAACAACAGTGGTCCTACAACACTTCCCTGTGGAACTCCTGACAATACCCTTGTTTCTGATGAACACTCGCCGTCGAGGAAAACACACAGGGTTCTATTATAAAGGAAGTCTTCGAGCCATTCACATATCTGCGAACGTATTCCATATGATCGTACCTTCGTTAACAGCCTGCCATGGGGCACCGCGTCAAATGCTTTCCGGAAATACGGAAATATGCAATCTACCTTTTGTCCTTCATCCATAGTTTGTTAGAAAAGGGCAAGCGGAATTTCGCACAAGCGATGCTTTTTAAAACAACGCTGTTTCGTGCACATAAGCTTCTCAGTCTCAAGAAAGTTTATTACATTCGAACTGAGAATGTGTTAAAGTATTGTGCAGCAAATTGAAATTAGGGATATTGGTCTGTATTTTGCGGATCGGTTCTTTTACTTTTCGTATATACTGGATTCACCTGCGCCTTTTTCTAGTCTCTTTCCACTGGGAGCGAGATTCACGATAAATGCTAAATACTGTATGTAAGGGGCCAATGCCGTAGACTATAGAGTACTCTTTGTAAAATCGAACTGGAGTTCCATCCGTACCTGGTGATTTATTTGCTTTCAAATCTTTCAGTTGTTTCTCTACGTCAAGTGTGCTTATTACTACGTGGTCCATGCGGGAGTCTGTCCTATAGTCAAAAGACGGTAAGTTTGTACGATTCTGCAATTTCGTCAACGTGACATTTAAAACTTCAGCTTTTGTTTTGCTATTTTCAACTGCCAAACCAGACGGGTCAACAAGGGACTGAAAGGAAGCCTTAAATCCTTTTAGTCAATTTACGTACTACCAGAATTTTCTCGGATTCTCTGCCAGACCTTTTGCAAATCTGTGACGTTAGTAGTTGTTGTATGCTTCAAGCACACATATTTTCATAGACGCACGAATCTTCGCTTGTCGTCATTTATGCGCTTCCTGTTGAACCGAGAGTGTAACAGCCTCTGCTTCCTCTTCATCCACCGAATTTTCTTAATAAACCATGACTGGTTTCTTCCATCCTTTATCCACTTACTAGGCACATAACTATCCGGACCACGATTTAAAATCTGCTTAAAATTTGCCCGTAATTCCTCTACATCCATCTTACTGGAACTAAGTGATGTCAATTCACTGTCTAAAGTGAGATATTCGTAATTGCTTATCAGCTCTCTCTAGCATAAACACTCTTCAGGCCTCCTTGAATGATTTATTAACTATCTTAATCATAGTTCTATAATGAGATCATGATAGCTAATATCCATTTCTATACTGACATTGTACTTTTAGCAGGGATATGGATCCCTTCTGTCTGTAGCGAAGGAGTGAAGGGCGTTTTGCAAGGTGTCTGTTGGCTAGTCAGATGTTCAAGAAAATTTTCAGTAGTCTATGAAAGTTCGTACATACTTCGACTGATTTACTCTTGTTCCCCATAAATTAATTGCTGTCCAGAAAATACGAGATTATGTAGCCTTATGTACCTGCTAAATGATAGCTATAAATATAGAATTGTAGTTCACAACAGTAGAAGAATTTAACTGTTCTGGTTCAGTTTTCACAATAAAACTAAGTCGATTCATTCGTTCACTCACTTTCTTAGGAAAACTTACTCTTCCTTGTTTTTCGCCTCTTACTCACCTTTTTTATAGCGAATGTAAGAAAATTAACTTAATATTTTCTAAAAACAGTGAATGTAAGGGGAAAAAATCGACTTTAAAGAAATAAGGGGAATGAAAATACTGGAAATCTCAATTACTAATTAATCGCAAATATGTGGCTGCTAAAATAATTTCAAATTCACTATCGAGAAGTAAGTGCGTAATTCGAGCGCCATGGTAGCTAGTTACATGAACAAGCTATTTGACGTATTAATTTAAATTTTTGTCACCAAGTGCAAAACGTTCCCCATCAAACAGCTTCCACTCGTTTAGAGTTTCAGGCCTCTGATCCTGTGTACACGGCTCAGGACGAAGATTAGCTTCAGGGCTAACTGAAGTGATACAGTTTTCCCCGGTCGTTATTGAGGGCACATGTCAGGATAGAAATCGTATTGTCAAATGGCTATCTCTCTCCACATTTATGACGCACTTACAACTCCATCAGATTTATGGCACAGTCCTTCAGTTGACGTAGTTATGCAAAGTTTGACAGGGAAAACAGGTCGTCAGTTTGTATACATAGTTGGTATTCAAGAGACGAAGTTAATTCAAATTAAGTCATTTTCATCAGTTTATTTTGGACTTAAATAAATTATTTTCCTTAACGTTATTGTATTTTATTTGATGGGATGAGACGTAACCATCATTACACATTTCAAACATGCAACCACATACTGCTTTTATTAACGAACCAGGTCTCTAATCTCTAATTATGAAATCAAAAATGAAACAAGATGAAAAATTTCAAGATTGGGCTTGTGATGAAGTTTTTGACTTCAGTAAGGAAATACACGGAATATAAATAGCAAATGGCTACAGAAGAAAAAGAACAAAAAGATGAACAATTTCTAATCGAATTTGAAAATAAATTAAAAATCGAAGGAAAAGAACAATGTATTGGAAAACTAGAAGAAGAAAAATCTAAGAATAAAAAACTATGACAAGTAAATCAAACAGGTAAAAAAATACTCTACTTTACTTTCAGCTAACGCAGTTTCAGCTACTATTTGAAAAAATTAAATTTTGTATTTTTTTAATAATAATTTTGAATCTCTAATTCTAGCTGCTTTTACACAATTCAAATGTCTTTTAGCGCTATAAATGGATGCAGAAAATAAAATGTGTGCTACAAATAAAAAATATTTTGTAAAAGAGCTTCTGGGAAATAAAACAAAACCAACTAGCGAGAGACTTGGCTTATGGTTACTTACAGATGACATAAATAATAATAATCATCTTATTACAAACACTGAGGATATTAATTATACAAAACGAGAAAAAAATTAGATTTTTACCAGTTAAATAACCATTGTGAGATAAATTAACTGTCCACAAGACATAGGTGAAAAAAATTTTTAGTTAAGAGAGAGGTATGCAGACCATTTGACACTTGCTTGACAGGAGCACTTTCTAAATTTTGTTGTGTTAGACGTGCTGTTAAAGCTAAGTTACCTCTTGTTTGTGATTCGAATATAAAAACATCTAAAGAGGCTAAACAAGTTATTAATGTAGGTACGGATATTATAAGAAATAAATATATTAACCCAGTTATTATTCCTTACAAGAAAGAATTATCAGATGACAAGACTGTTGCCATATTAAAAGAACTTCGCAAAGAACATGTTTTTAATTACATTTAGACGTAACACAAGATTTTGTTGGAATTTTTAACAAAAAAGGAATCTGCAAAAATTAAACAGGTAATTTTCAATTTCATATGCAAGTAAAATAAAAAGAAGAATGTAGTGTGATAGTTAACAGCAATACATCTGTAGGAAAAGACTGCTTAACATGGGTAAATCCTAATTACTGAGTGACAATCTGAAACAAATTCATCTCCTAGTTAACAAGTCGAGCAATTATGATGACGTTCGATGTGTGGGGAACTCAACTGCATGGTTAGCAGCGCCCTTGCAAATTCCCAGTCTGTGCACAGTCCAATCGAGTCACTTTCACGAATGATTATGGTATGATGAGGACAACACAAACACCCTGTCCCCAGGCAGAGAAAATCCCCAACCCAGACAGGAATCTAAGCTGGGACCGGTTGATCCAGAGGTAGCAACGCAAGTCACTAGACTACGAACAGCGGACGTCCAGGAGTTAAGAAACATCTAGGCAATCACACTGTTGTTGTTGTGGTCTTCAGTCCTGAGACTGGTTTGATGCAGCTCTCCATGCTACTCTATCCTGTGCAAGCTTCTTCATCTCCCAGTACCTACTGCAACCTACATCCTTCTGAATCTGCTTGGTGTATTCATCTCTTGGTCTCCCTCTACGATTTTTACCCTCCACGCTGCCCTCCTATACTAAACTGGTGATCCCTTGATGCCTCAGAACATGTCCTAACAACCGATCCCTTCTTCCAGTCAAGTTGTGCCACAAACTTCTCTTCTCCCCAATCCTATTCAACACCTCCTCATTAGTTATGTGATCTACCCATCTAATCTTCAGCATTCTTCTGTAGCACCACATTTCGAAAGCTTCTATTCTCTTCTTGTCTAAACTACTTATCGACCCTGTTTCACTTCCATACATGGCTACACTCCATACAAATTCTTCCAGAAACAACTTCCTGACGCTTAAATCTATACTCGCTGTTAACAAATTTCTCTTCTTCAGAAACGCTTTCCTTGCCATTGCCAGTCTACATTTTATATCCTCTCTACTTCGACCATTTTGCTCCCCAAATAGCAAAACTCTTTTACTACTTTAAGTGTCTCGTTTCCTAATCTAATACCCTCAACCTCACCCGACTTAAGTCGACTACATTCCATTATCCTCATTTTGCTTTTGTTGGTGTTCATCTTATATCCTCCTTTCAAGACACTATCCATTCCGTTCAACTGCTCTTCCGAGTCCTTTGCTGTCTCTGACAGAATTAGAATGTCATCGGCGAACCTCAAAGTTTTTATTTCTTCTCCATGGATTTTAATACCTACTCGGATTTTTTCTTTTGTTTCCTTCACTGATTGCTCAATATACATAGTGAATTACATCGGGGAGAGGTTACAACCCTGTCTCACTCCCTTCCCAACCACTGCTTCCCTTTCATGCCCCTCTTATAACTGCCATTTGGTTTCCATACAAATTGTAAATAGCTTTTCGCTCCCTATATTTTACCCCTGCCACCTTCAGAATTTGAAAGAGAGTATTCCAGTCAACATTGTCAAAAGCTTTCTCTAAGTCTACAAATGCTAGAAACGTAGGTTTGCCTTTCCTTAATCTAGCTTCTAAGATAGCAATCACATTATAGATTATTAAATTGTCCAGACAGTATATTAAAGAAAACATTTGCTTCTAAATTATCTAAAGAAAATATAATTACAAGACAGGAAGGAAGAATTGACAATTACATTAACCCAGATTTCTCAAAAAGAACAGGAATTCGATCCATTAACAGGCTGTGTAGATTTAATAGCAAATAACAGCAAATATTTTGAGAATGGTCCTTTTTATTCTTTTTCATTAGCCAAAATATGGTAAAAATTAACACATTCGTTACCAAATACTTATTGGCTACTGCAATATGTCTGTTGTGGTAGCAAAAATGCGAAAAAATTGACATAAATACAATTAAAAATGGGAAAAGGTAATAAAGAAGAAAGAGAAAAATTGATTAAATTCATTTTATTTGATTTTTGCCATTAACTGTATAGAAATTTTCGAAAAGACAGAGAATGTAATTTCTGTGAAAGGAACATGCTTTATAAAATCTGGAGATAGATATTGCTCTAAATCTAATAGCTCATTTTTGGCAATATCCAAAGAAATAAATATCGAATAATTTGGATTAATAAAAACAAGTAATGTTACCCCATTTGTGTGTAGGAAAAGAATGAATGCACATAGCAAACTTTATCCATATACAATTAAAGAAATTAAAAAAACTAATAAGATATATTTAGATTCTACTAGGAAACAAGAACAAGAATGAGAAAACTTAAGCACACAAGAAAGAAAACTGGAATATTTGGGTAATATATAGTCTTTAAAGGGAAAACACAAGAATATTTTGCAGAAGGAACAAAAAATGATAGAAAGCGAAGAACAAATAAAAAATTATTTTAAACAACAATGGATAGATTTTTCCCACAATGGAGTTTATATAATTTACAGTTATGTGATAACGATAAAAATAAGTTTATGTATTTATGGTTACTGAGTGAACATAATGGCAAGTCATTTATATATATTGTTAAAGGTTCCAATAAAAATAAATTTATTGAAATGAAGAAAGATAGCAATAATCTCAAAAAAAGAAGGATTTGTTCATATTTCATGTAGTAGTCTTCGACCAGAATTAGAAATTTTGTACTGTCCCAAGTAAGAACCAACATGTCCTGGTTGGTTACATTTAACGTTAAATGTTTATATTTAACATTTACGTTTAACGTGAAATTGTGACCAGGTCTTACCTCAATAAACATGAACAATTGACAGTTCATAAAAATCTCATAGCTGTTAAACAAGAAATAATGAGGAGAATTTTACATAAATAAGTCCTAGAGTATATCTTTATGTTCATATTTTTCAGAATATATTAAGCTTTTTCCTTACTTTCGCTTTTTCAGAAAAAAGTCAAGTTTTTATCATAAAAAAGGTGAGCTATAGGTGAAAAAATTTGGAAGATTAGAAGAAGTTGGTTGGTTCTGGCTAAGCTTTCCTAAGAAAGTTAACGAAAGAGTAAAACGAGTGAATGAGCTTTCTTCAGAAGACTTACCTAGAACCGATTAAATTCTGCCACTCGCAACCATACAGTAGAATATAAATTCGACTATTACTAATTGACCATGATTCACTCCTATCTTACGTTGGGCATGAGACTGGGCTCTTCCCTGGCTGGTTAAATTTGAGAACTGTAATTCCACTCAGCTTTAAACTGTTGCCAGAAATTAGCATTTATTTAAAAATACCGGTTTCTGACAGCAGTTTACAGTCGCAGCGGAACAACGATTTTCTATTGCAACAACTTCATAGCGGTAATGGAAAGGAAACTGCCGATAATCATTTACCTATTTTATGTTCTGTGATGGAAAAATTGCTGTATGTTGCCGTTTTCAGTGCTGATACATATCAAAAAGTTTCTCTGTTGGTCACAGTTCGACAGGGCTAACCAATATTACGAATTGCGTTCCTGTCAAAAATTGCTAGCACCGGTAAATCTATTGACAGCTGTAAAAAATGGTGACAAACGATAATATTTTTTGGCAAGATTTCCATTCTTTTGCTTTCAGTAGCTGTTGATAATGATTACAGGATGGTGAGTTTAGAATGAAGTATGTACACACGATGCACAACTGAAATTCTTAAAATAGTAATAATTTCAAATTTTAAAGCTATAATTTCGCGGCACCTTAAACTACTGTAAATAATTAAAATACTTATTATAATAACTATTAATAGTAATTTATAATACGTATTAAATATTTATTTTTAATGATAATTTATGGTTACTTGAATTTTGATTTATATGATGATTACGCTTACTTTTAAAAATTTTAATAATAATTAAGACTGTAATAATTGCACTAACTATAATAAAAGTTGTAAAAATTATATTAACTACAATGTGAGGGTCAGTAGAGGCTATTGCTGGTATATATGACTCAGTGCAAGGTTTTTCGGAAGTCCATTCCTCTTCACCAGGTAATGTCAAGGAAGGAAGATCTCCAGCAGAATATTCGCAGATGACCAGCAGTTCTGGCCGAGCCCGCTTGAACTGCGTCTTTATGGACTGGCAGTGGAGATCTCGATTACCCGCCAGAGAGAGAACCTTCAGGGCTGTCATCCCCTCCACGGTAGCAATGTCCATGGTCGCAAGGTTGCAGTTGTCCAGGTACAGATGTTCCACGGAAGAGCTGACCAGTCGTGGCAGGTGACGGAGGCTGGGGTTATCCTCCAAGTTAACGGTTTTTAAAAATTTGTTACAGGTGAAACTCAAGTCGTCTAGCTTATCCAACCTGAAACAAGAAATGTGCGAAAATTTAGTTGACCGCTGCGGTGCTGCTTATCAAATCACCAGATATACGAGTAAAACAATGCCGGTATAGTTCAATACTGCATACCAATGTAGCTGCTGAAGATTAACTAAACTGATTCAAATGGAAGATGCAGGTAGTGGATCAACAGCGCTTTGTGTATTAGTTCTGAACTCATCTCTTCCTGTTCTCTGAGTATGTGTTACACTGAGTGTATTTTAGACAGTATCACTTGCTGCGCTTGTACCCCTTCCTGCCGTTTGTTGCTTTCACTGTCCCTTTCGATATTTAATAAAATTATCACACGTCTTAGAAAATATCATACACAACTCTCCGCCTTTCTTCACGACATCTTTCATTGACCTCATTCCACTCTTGGCACTTTAACACTAAATTCGCCCTTTGCCTCCCAATCTGCACTTTGCTCATCATCTTAAAGAAGAGGTGGCTAGTATGAATGTACTGTCGACTTCTTGATCTTTTAGATGCAGAACACAAACTCTCAATGGAGAAGATAAAGAGTCAGGTCTCTGTATAAAGAACCACCCTCGTACATGTCTCATGTGATGCATGAAAGCTACGGAATAGCTGGGCACTGTGTAAACAATTATTTCTACAGAAAAAAATGAACATGACGGTTTTGAAGGAGATTTAATGTAGTTAAATTTTGTACTGGGATATGTCTCCCCTGGAGGCCACGGTTTTCGAGTTATTCAAGAAAAACGCATTTGAAGGACTCTCTTGTAAATTTTTCTTGACTAATTAGAAAACTATGACCTCTAGCAAAAACCTATTCATCTACCAAATTTAACTACATTAAATTTATTACAAAAAGTTCTCGTTCATTTTATTTCTGTAGGACTAAGGGTTTGTGTGTAGTGAGATACAGAATATGAAAATTTGTGCTTTGTTTTGGAAGGTGATGCGTGATGGATAAAACCCATATATAGGGGCAGTCATCCTGTACAGGTAGACAGATAAATTTGTAGATATTACCTCTCATCAATGAGTAACATAATGAGGAGGGCTGACTGGAGTGTGCAGAGATGTTGATCTCATTTTTAAACAAAACAATAATATGACTTAAATTGTGAAGTATTATCCTCTAAAAACTATTTCTCAAAGCAATAAACTTTTTATAACAACTGTTCAAACTCTTTTTCGGTGCAACCACTTTTTTCTAATAAATTATCAGTAAAGTGATAGAGGAGAGTATAGAATTGTGAACAACTCACTAACTACAGAGAGCTTAGAAGAGGTAGTCTAAAAACAATATCAGTAGAGTTTTCAGAAGATTTCTACTTCAACTCAGCAATGGTCGAAATGATGTGAATGAATTAGTTTCTTCGTTTCTAAATCAGCTGTAACTTTACAAGATTCTAAGTGCATTCACGTATTACAAATAATTTTGGAGATATTGGTTCTTTTAGCTAGAAGTCTATGGAACAAATATTGCAGAACTAGGAATTGTAAAATCCTATTACTCGTATTACAGTGTTAATGTGTGTTATTATTTGTAACACATAATGTATAGTATTTAGATGGTGCAGCAAGTTTACTTTCTCGCCTCACTCTCTAGCCTCAATTTCATTACATTTACTAATTGAAGAAAAGTTTCAGTACTTTAATGTTGTGCTTTTTGAGGTTTGATTTAAAAAAACAGGTTTCGAAATGAATATCTTGTGAACAAAAATGTGGTACTTAAACTTCGTGCTTTGTAAGATTCGGGGTTCAATAGGTAAAAGTAAAACTTTTACAGGATTCCTTTGTTGTCTGTCTATCCGTCCGACTTTTAATATCCCCTTTTTCTCAGGAACGTGTAAACGTATCAAGTAGACATTTATCTCACAGACGTCATTTTGACATTCATCAAAACCTATAGGGTATTTTTCATTGATCTAGATCATGAAATTCACAGTATATCCAAAGAAAAAATTCGAAAACTATACATTTACATCTCATTAAACATTGTTTTTGTCCTATTTTATCTGCCTCTCTTCCTTTTCATACGTCTGCTAAGACTCTTTTTTTCAGGAACAGGTAGATTTATCAAGGTGAAATTTGTGTCACATACTAAGATCTATAGGGCCTTGGCGGTACAAGAAATATAAGCTTCTAGGTCCTAAAGTCCTAAGGTCATATATTCTGATTCCCATCAAAACCTCTAGGGTACTTCCCGTTGGCCTAGTATCGTGAAATTTAAGAATAAGCAAGAATTCACAGTATAAGTAAAGGAAAAAATTCGAAAATTGTTCACCTGTATTAATGGAGCAAGAAAAAATATTATTTTGCCTTTTTTCATCAGTCTGTTTGTTTGTCTGTCCGTCTGTTAGGACCCCTTTATCTGCAAGCAGTTTGGCGAATCATGTTCAAATTTATGTCATATAATACGATTATGGTCCCTAGGCGGTGTACTATATTTAAGTTTCTAAGGCAATTCAGTAAAATGATTCGTGCATTTGTGTCACATACATCGATACTAGAAAACTCACTCATCAAAATCTGTAGGGTACTTCACATTGACATAGGGAATCATGCATTTTGCCAAGACACACAATTTCTCACTACACATAAAGGAAAAAAACTCCAAAAATTATTAATCTGTAATTATATCACATGAAAAGAATATTTCTTTCATAATTTTTTATCTATAAGTTTGTCTGTGCGTCTGTTAAGATCACTCTTTCCTGGAACAGATTGGCGTATCACGTTCAAATTTGTGTCTTATACTAAAGTCTATCCCTTGGCGGTATAAAACATTTAAGCTCCCAAGTCAATTTAATCAAAAGATTCGGCCATTTATATCACAATTTTGAAACTCACAAACCCACATATCGAAACATAGGGTATGTATGAATTTTACCAGCAAGCAAGGTTTCACAGTACAGGTAAAGGAAGAATCCGGAAATTGTTGATATGTAGTTATATTATACGAAGAAATATTTTTTTTGTCACTTCTGGCTGTATATCTGTTTGTATGTCCGTTTGTTAAGACCGTTTTTTCTCGTCGACAAGCAGGATTGGCAAATACAATTGTATGTCATTTACTAAGGTGCACAGTCACTTGGCTGTGTAAAACTGTTTAAGCTTCTAAGTCAATGCAATCAAAAGATTTGGCCGTTTATGTGACAAATTTTGCTACACACAGACTCACTAATCAAAACCTGCAGGTTATCTCCCGTTGATGTAGAAACATGAAATTTGGTAAGAAGCAAGGTTTGACAGTACAAGCAAAGTACAAAAATCTGTAGATCATTAAAATATAATTGTATCAAATAAAAAATATCTTTTCCGCATTGGAACGTACATTGCATTCATCATTCGTTGGAAGCATAACAGACGAACATAATTGCTTGCAAACATAACATGTTCGTTTGTTATGCTTCTGGCGGATGATGAATGCAATGTATTTTCCAATCTACATCTACATCTATATCTATATTCCGCAAGCCGTCTGACGGTGAGTGGCGGAGGGAAACTCGAGTTCCTCTATCGGTTTTCCCTTCTATTCCAGTCTCGTATTGTTCGTGGAAAGAAAGATTGTCGGTATGCCTCTGTGTGGGCTCTAATCTCTCTAATTTTATTCTTATGGTCTCTTCAAGAGATATACGTAGGAGGGAGCAATATACTGCTTGACTCCTTGGTGAAGGTATGTTATCGAAACTTCAATAAAATCCCGTCTGAGCGTCTCTCTTTCAGACTCTTCCACTGGCATCTATCTATCACCTCCGTAACGCTTTCGCGATTACTAAATGATCCTGTAACGAAGAGCGCTGCTCTCCGTTGGATCTTCTCTATCTCTTCCATCAACCCTATCTGGTACAGATCCCACACCGGTGAGCAGTATTCAAGCAGTGGGCGAACAAGTATACTGTAACCTACTTCCTCCTATTTCGGAATGCATTTTCTTAGGATTCTTCCAATGAATCTCAGTCTGGCATCTGCCTTACCGACGACTAATTTTATATGGTCATTCTACACTACTGGCCATTAAAATTGCTACACCATGAAGATGACGTGCTACACACGCAAAATTTAACCGACAGGAAGAAGATGCTGTGATATACAAATGATTAGCTTTTCAGAGCATTCACCCAAGGTTGGCGCCGGTGGCGACACCTAGAACGTGCTGACATGAGGAAGTTTCCAACCGATTTCTCATACACAAACAGCAGTTTACCGACGATTCCTGGTGAAACGTTGTTCTGATGCCTCGTGTAAGGAGAAGAAATGCGTACCATCATGTTTCCGACTTCGATAAAGGTCGGATTGTAGTCTACCGCGATTGCCGTTTATCATATCGCAACATTGCTGCGCGCGTTGGTCGAGATCGAATGACTGTTAGTAGAATATGGAATCGGTGGATTCAGGAGGGTAATACGGAACGCCGTGCTGGATCCCAACGCCTCGTACCACTAGCAGCCGAGATGACAGGCATCTTATCCGCATGGCTGTAACGGATCGTGCAGCCACGTTTGCAAGACAACAACCATCTGCACGAATAGTTTGACGACGTTTGCAGCAGCATGGGCTATCAGTTCGGAGACCATGGCTGCAGTTACCCTTGAGCTGCATCACAGACAGGAGCGCCTGCGATGGTGTACTCAACGACGAACCTGGGTGCACGAATGGCAAAACGTCATTTTTCGGGTGAATCCAGGTTCTGTTTACAGCATCATGATGGTTGCGTCCGTGTTTGGAGACATCGCGGTGAACGCACATTCGTCATCACCATATTGGCGTATCACCCGGCGTGATGGTATGGGGTGCCATTGGTTACACGTCTCGGTCACCTCTTGTTCGCATTGACGGCACTCGGAACAGTGAACGTTACATTTCAGATGAGTTTCGACCCGTGGCTCTACCCTTCATTCGATCCCTGCGAAACCCTTCATTTCAGCAGGATAATGCAAGACCGCATGTTGCAGGTCATGTACGGTCCTTTCTGGATACAAAAAATGTTCGATTGCTGCCCTGGCCAGCACATTCTCCAGATCTCTCACCAACTGAAAACGTCTGGTCAGTGGTGGCCGAGCAGCTGGCTCGTCACAATACGCAGTCACTACTCTTGATGAACTGTGGTGTTGTGTTGAAGCTGCATGGGCAGCTGTACCTGTTCACGCCATCCAAGCTCTGTTTGACTCAATGTCCAGGCGCATCAAGGCCGTTATTACGGCCAGAGGTAGTTGTTCTGAGTACTGATTTATCAGAATCTATGCAGCCAAACTGCGTGAAAATGTAATCACATGTCAGTTCTAGTATAATATATTTGTCCAATGAGTACCAGTTTATCATCTCCATTTCTTCTTGGTGTAGCAATTTTAAAGGCCAGTGGTGTATTTTAGATCACTCCTAATGCCTACTCCCAGATAATTTATGGAATTAACTGCTTCCAGTTGCTGACCTGCTATGTTGTAGCTAAATGATAAATGATCTTTCTTTCTTTGTATTCGCAGCACAATACACTTGTCTACATTGAGATTCAATTGCCATTCCCTGCACAATGCGTCAATTCATTGCAGATCCTCCTGCATTTCAGTACAATTTTCCATTGTTACAACCTCTCGATATACTACAGCATCATCTGCAAAAAGCCTCAGTAAACTTCCGATGTTATCCACAAGGTCACTTATATATATTGCTAAGAGCAACGGTCCTACGACACTCCCCTGCGGCACACCTGAAATCACTCTTACATCGGGAGACTTCTCTGCACTGAGAATGACATGCTGCGTTCTGTTATCTAGGAACTCTTCAATCCAATCATACAATTGGTCTGATAGTCCATATGCTCTTACTTTGTTCATTAAACGACTGTGGGGAACTGTATCAAACGCCTTGCGGAAGTCAAGAAACACGGCATCTACCTGGGAACCCGTGTCTGTGGCCCTCTGAGTCTTGTGGACGAATAGCGCAAGCTGGGTTTCGCACTATCATCATTTTCGAAACACATGCTGATTCCTACAGAGTAGATTTGTAGTCTCTAGAAAAATCATTATACTCGAACATAATACGTATTCCAAAATTCTACAACTGATCGACGTCCCTTCTTGAAAACGGGGTTAACCTATGCCCTTTTCCAATCTTTTGGAACGCTACGCTCTTCTAGAGACCTACGGTACACCGCTGCAAGAAGGGGGGCAAGTTCCTTCGCGTACTCTGTGTAAAATCGAACTGGTATCCCATTAGGTCCAGCGGCCTTTCCTCTTTTGAGCGATTTTAATTGTTTTTCTATCCCTCTCTCATCTATTTCGATATCTACCATTTTTCATCTGTGCGACAATCTAGAGAAGGAACTACAGTGCAGTCTTCCTCTGTGAAACAGCTTTGGAAAAAGACATTTAATATTTTGGCCTTTAGTCTGTCATCCTCTGTTTCAGTACCATTTTGGTCACAAAGTGTCTGGACATTTTGTTTTGATTCACCTACCGCTTTGACATAAGACCAAAATTGCTTAGGATTTTCTGACAAGTCAGTACATAGAACTTTTCTTTCGAATTCATTGAACGCCTCTCGCATAGCCCTCCTCACACTACATTTCGCTTCGTGTAATTTTGTTTGTCTGCAAGGCTTTAGCTATGTTTATGTTTGCTGTGAAGCAACATAATTACATTTTAAGAGTCTCCAGATTTTTCTACTTTGCTTGTACTGTGAAACCTTGCTTCTTGCCAAATTTCATGTTTCTACATCAACGGGAGGTGACCTGTAGATTTGGATTAGAGCATTTTCGAGTATCAAAATATGTGAAATATATATATATGGAACCCTCGGTGCATGAGTCCTACTTGCATTTGGGCACATTATTTATCGTAGATAAAAACGTATAATATTTCCATAAAAAATACCGTCTGAGAGTCAGTGGTATGGCCACACTGAAAGAATATTTTGTGTGGATCCACAATGATCATTCAAATGCCACATTAAAGAAAGTGTTTGCAGATGGTAATACTCACCGGTTGCTGGACAAGTAGAGCTTTGTCAGCACCGGCAGCGTGCAGAAGGCGTGGGCTGCGACGCTGGATAGATTACCCTGAGCTACATACAGGGTCGTCAGCTGCGGAAACTCAAGGCCGCGGAAGGTGGAGTTGTCCAGAGACGAGATGGCTGTACCCGTCAGGAGTAACATCTGCAGGCTGTTCTTCAGCAACCTCGGCACCTGCGTCACCCTCATACCAGAGCACTGCATTCCCTCATTCTTAAATTCCAGTGAAGGATACGGCTCGCACAACGACTTCGTTGTTGTGCAGCCCGAAGCACTCAGTGACACTAAGACCAGCAGTAGGGTCAATTTCCCGTTGTCCTGTGAACGATTGTGCTCGTTAGAGAAATAGTTTGATTCTGGTATGCTGCAGGATCTATAAATTCGTCAACAATAGTGGAATATACACTAAATGATTAAACACTCATAAAAATTTCTAATTTTGTATACGTGTTGTGGTCTAAAATATTACATATGTAAGAAATCGCATGTGTATCTATAGGTTCTAAACAATATTTTTGGATAAGCCGCAGGTTAAAACTGAAGAAATTGCGCACAAGCTAGGAAATTAAGATGATGGGACCTGGTTATTTTTTAGGATAAACTGCAAGTTAAAACTGAAGAAATTGCGCTTTAAGGAATTAAGATGATGAGACATGGTTAAGTTGAAAGAACCAGGGAGTGAGGAACATAGCAGAATGGATACCCTTTAGGAATGAAATGTGAAAGCAGTAACAGATCAAATAGATAAAAACACAAAGCCTTATGGAAATCTCTAGATAACGCACGAGACATTAAGATTAATTGACGAAAACATAAAATATATGAAAGCAGCCCCTGAAGCACGGAAAAGTGAATGAAGAAGTCTGAAAAATCAAATTCACGGGAAGTGCATAATGAAAATCAGAGACGAATAAACGAGAAATGCAAGGATTTAGAAGCATAGACACCTAAGATAAAAGACAGAAACAGTCTGTATAAGAGACTTTTGGAGAAAAGAGAAGCAGCTGTTTGCAAATGAAAAGCTGAAATGACAAACCATTCCTGAGCAAAGAACAGTGAAGTGAAAGATGGAAGGAATGTATCAAAGCTATGTACGAGAAAAAAGAATTTGAAGGCATTATTGCTGATAAGGGAAAGGTAGTAGATGAAGATGTTAGGAGTTGTGATACTACGAGAAGCATTTGACACCTAATTTGAAGCAAGGCCCTGCAGAAGACGACATACCCTCATAATTACTGACGTCCTTGTAAGAACCAGCCATGAAGTAACTGTTCCACCAGGGGATAACATATATGAGAGAGACAATATACCCTCAGATTTCATGCAAGACGTAATAATTCCAAAGCCAGTGCACTCACTTGATGAAAGGTGTGAATATTGCCATGAATTTAACAAGTAATTATTGGAAAATACTAACACGAATTATTTGTAGAAGGATAGAAAAACTAGAAGAGACTGGCTTTGGGAAGATTAGTTATAATTTTGTAGGAAAAGGAGGAACATGCAGTACTCAACCCTACAACTTAGCTTAGGGGATAGCTTAAATTTATATTTAGAGCATTTGTAGAATTAGAGAAAACTTTGGAGAGTGTTGACTGGAATACCATTTTGTAATTCTGAAGGTAGTAGAGGTAAAATAAATAGAGAAAACGGCTATTTACAGCTTGTACAGTAACCAGACGGTCGTCATAAGAGTAGAAGGATATGGATGGGAATCGGTGATTGAGAAGAGAGTAAGGGATGACGGGAGACTATACCGATGTTTCTCATACTGTACTTTGAGCAAGCAGTAAAGGAAATCAAGGGAAATTTGGAAACTGACTTTAATTTGAAGCATAAACTTAACTTGTACCACAATGAGGCCTTTGTTTGACCCTTATCAGTTAAGTGAATTGCGAACAGTTCTGAAACATAACATCTTGTTCATAGCGACATTATCGGCCCTTTAAAGTAAGCTGAAGTATGCTGTAAACTAAAACAAAGTTCGATTTATCATAAGAGAACTGACAGCGGTGAAACAGCAGCAAGTAATAAAGCTCAAGTTCTATATGAGCTCATCCAGACTGAGCAAAAGACCTTAGCCTTTCACGTGAAACACAGTGTGCCACAGCTCGCAGGTAATACTTAACAGTCAGCAACGAGATTACAGACCTGAAAAGATGTTATTTCACTCACGGGATGGCTGACTCAGAACAACAACAGCTTTGAAGGCTTCGGCCGACAGTAGCAGTTCAGTTGCCAAAACAAAGTGAAAAGGCAGAATTTTTATTATTTGATAACGATTTGTGTCTAAGACACTCTATACTGCCAGCTTATCCAATGCATCGAACTAAGGTGATTCGATATTTTTACAAGAGGAAGTCTCCGAAGGCTGGTTCAAATATTCTGCATTCGGAAGGACGTTGTGGCAGTTAACAGACAGAGGTTCATTTTTCTCAGTTACGCGTTAAACAATGAAAGAGAAGTGTGAAAACTAACGACTATTTGATCATATGAAGCTTCCTGCGAATAACCTATTAGGCAACTTGTTTCTGACAAACTTAATAAGTCTTAAACTGACGTGGATCTGAAGGATCAACAAAATGTGTTACTGATGAAGGTCAAAAAAGTACTTACTATGAACATTGCTGATAATTAGCAGCAGCACCCTTTAGAGGAGTCGACAGAACTGCACTAACTACTTCTCTGGTCGTTCCTCCTTAGATAACGTTATCAGTTGTACGACTGGTTACGAATTGAGTCGAAGATCACCGAAAGCCGCTCTCTCGTAACAGATAAATTCTAGGGAACAACAAATGAAAGGAACTGGTAGTTACACATGGCTGGTTCACAATGCACTGGCATCACACGACGTATCGGAATAGTGCGCTATATCGAAATAGTAGGTAAAGAACCATCTACAATAGTACAGTACAATTTTTTTTTTTGACGTACCTCCATCCTCTTCTTACTCTGCCCTTGCGATCGTGAACAACCATTCTTCGGGCTGGTTTCTTTGATTTGGAATTACAGCCTCCACAAGACTGTTTCTTTGGTTAAGTATGGGACATCTTTGGTTTTATAATAATAAGGGTTTCTAAATGGTGGGAAGTGCTGCCTCAGAATGAAGTTGGCGATTATCTATATGCAGATGAACTAAGTTAACAGTTCATGATGACTTCCTTGATAAAACTATTTGAATATGAAACTGAATCCAAATAATTTTCAAAAAAGTAATTAAGAACGAAAGGAACCTTTTTACTGATAATAGATCCTCTTGGTTGAAATGTCCCATTAGAAAAATTATACATGACTGTGCTAACACACAGTATTTTAAGCGCAACACAATCTGACTTTCAAAAATCCCTACAAAAGAATGGCCCTGACTAACATTAACCTATACCTTTCACAAATCACTTACCTCACCAAAAATCTTCGTTACTCGAACTACTGCAATACAGCGAGCGCCACTACTGCCAGCTAAATAAAAGATTCAAACTATGGAAGGCACTAACTACTGATAGGCCTAGTTAGCAAATGAAAGATTTTGATAGAGAACAAATAATGTATTTACCTTAATAGTGTTCAAAAGTCATCATATGTAAAACTCCCCCACATCTGCCACTGCTGGCGGCTCACCTTCAACTGCGCAACGCTACGCGCTGTTAACAGCCAACTGTCCAACACTACAATGGCCAACAACAATGCAAACCAGCCACAGACTGCACACAGCACGGCCAGTGATTTTCATACAGAGCGCTACGTGGCGTTACCAATATAAAAACCTAAACAGCCTACTTACATGGTACATAAAGTACTCTTATTTGCTAGGTAACAGTGAAAACTTAAATCCTCTTGAATACTAAACACACAAGGAAAATGAAGAACCTAAAACAATAATCCTCTTGATATATATCCTCTTAATAAAGCCTAATTACGAAAACATAATCTTTATCTTGACTCTCACGAACCTCCATTCATCTTAGCCCCTTTGTTGTAGCTAAAATGCACTGAAAATAAAATAATATCCATGGAAAATAATGTAAAACTTCTTGTGACTGAAAGAGATCTTTGGCAACTTTTCTCTTCAAATGTAGAAATGTCTGTAAGTTTACTTTATCCATAACAAATGGTTGAGGAAAGCCTGAGACTATAAAAACTATAACTATCTTTGCAACCAGTCATAATCTTCTTTTTATTTGTCTTTACGGGGCGCATTTTGGAAATCATTCCAATCTAGGCCAAACTGCGTTTTTGCGTACTATGTCATTTATGCATGATTTTCTCAAGGCGTGATAGTAGCACTATTCTGTTGTTATTACTGTGAAATATAAATATGCGTTATTTTGTAATTAATGATCAGTATTAATGTATGGCGAATTTGAAAAAAAAGGAACTTTTATTTAAGATTTTCTTGTTATCATCTTACGCCAAAACTCACACATATTACATATCACTCATAAATTTACTGTGGACAGTGCTCAAAGAAAATTTAGCTTTTAGTCAGTAGTTATAACACTGTAGATCACTCATAGAGTGTGATATAATATTCATCGACAGGATGTTACTCATATATAACATTTATCATCACTCTCTTACATTTGATATACAAAGGTACATGTTTCAATGTATCACTATTTTAATTGGTTATTTAGGGATACTTATTGAGGCATCCGAAAAAATTCAGTCATTCACTTCAAATTTTTTATTTCATATAATCTCGTCTTATATTCTTTGTGATGCATGTATATTTCTAGTTATTCAACATATCCACTTTATGACCTTTCTTTTGTCGTTGTGGATCATAAAATTGATCATTATTTTTGTGATATGAATATATCTCCAAATCTTGAACATAACCATTTTATAACGTTCATACAGGGTGTTACAAAAAGGTACGGCCAAACTTTCAGGAAACATTCCTCCACACAAATAAAGAAAAGATGTTATGTGGACATGTGTCTGGAAACGCTTAATTTCCATGTTAGAGCTCATTTTAGTTTCGTCAGTATGTACTGCACTTCCTCGATTCACCGGCAGTTGGCCCAATTGAAGGAAGGTAATGTTGACTTCGGTGCTTGTGTTGACATGCGACTCATTGCTCTACAGTACTAGCATCAAGCACATCAGTACGTAGCATCAACAGGTTAGTGTTCATCACGAACGTGGTTTTGCAGTCAGTGCAATGTTTACAAATACAGAGTTGGCAGATGCCCATTTGATGTATGGATTAGCACAGGCCAATAGCGGTGGCGCGGTACGTTTGTATCGAGACAGATTTCCAGAACGAAGGTGTCCCGACAGGAAGACGATCTAGGCAATTGATCGGCATCTTAGGGAGTATGGAACATTCCAGCCTATGACTCGCGACTGGGGAAGACCTAGAACGACGAGGACATCTGCAATGGATGAGGCAATTCTTCGTGCAGTTGACGATAACCCTAATTTATCAAAACTAGACATAGTTGTCTCACTGGGAATTCCGCGATCGTTCAATAAGTAAAATATGGAGTTTCAGTCTTCGATCGCTATTCTTTATTTTCAATTACCGGTTTCGGGCTAGCTGCCCATCTTCAGATCTGTTAGACAATGTTAAAAATGTAATTAATAAGAGAGATACAGTTAGTGAAAAACTATCTTAGTTTACAAAATGAGATTTTGGAACATATAAAATGCCAACATACCATATGTTGTAGTTACAGAGTAACTTGTCCGTACAGAACACACTGTTCACTGTCATAAGTAAAGTAAATTTCAATCTGTTAAAACATTATATCGCAGTATTTAAGAGTAATCTGATTGGTAACAGTAAAAAGTGCCCTCTACCTATAACAATTGTGCATCTGTTATTATTTCGCCGTATATATTATTGGCGAATATTCTTTTTAATAAAACAATTTTTAAGGTAATAACAAATGAATAATCTTTTTGAGTGGACCATGAAACGAAAAATTTTTACATTAATTTAAAATTTCTTTATAAAGAAACATAAAATATAATTAAAATGTAGATATCCTTCCGAAAATGTGCGTTTACTCTTCTTTGTTTTTGATTGGTGGTTGAGTGGATTTCCCTACGCCTGAGCGTATACAACGCCACGCCGAGTTGTCTTGCGCCGCGCCCAATTCACCTCGCCGCCAGTACGCTGAGGGCCGTTCCGCTGTAGCTGTTTCTTACTGGGGCGTGCTGCTGCGTTCAAGAGTAAGCCTAAAACAGGTCTTTAAAAATCTCATAATAATTCCTGTGCATAAAATCACTTTGCTCATTTAATAGGCCTGGGGTTTTTCTTTGATGTGCGTATATTTCAAGCTCTTCTAGCACGTTGAGATAGAGACTTTTTGGAGCTTTATGTAGCACCTCCATTTGTTGATTTATATTACTAACTTCATGTCTACTCTCTTTTACATGTGTTCCAAATGCTGTTCGATTGCTATGGCTACAATGTTCCCTGTATCGAATTTCAAAGTTCCGCCCTGTTTGTCCTATATAATAACTGTCACATTCAGCACATTTAATCTTATATACTCCGGAATTATTGTATTTCATTTGTTTCGTCGTTGCTGGTTTATGTCTTAATCTATGTGCCATTTGCCCTTCGTTCTGAAATGCCACTGCGATGTTTTTTGGAAAGCATTTAGCAATTCTATGTCAGCGTCAGAGAAGTTGCTGCTGTACAAGGTAACGTTGACCACGTCACTGTATGGAGAGTGCTACGGGAGAACCAGTTGTTTCCGTACCATGTACAGTGTGTGCAGGCACTATCAGCAGCTGATTGGCCTCCACGGGTACACTTCTGCGAATAGTTCATCCAACAATGTGTCAATCCTCACTTCATTGCAAATGTTCTCTTTACGGGTGAGGCTTCATTCCAACGTCATCAAGTCGTAAATTTTCACAATCAACATGTGTGGGCTGACGATAATCTGCCCACAAATGTGCAATCACGCCATCAACACAGATTTTCTGTGAGCGTTTGGGCAGGCATTGTTGGTGATGTCTTGATTGGGCCCCATGTTCTTCCACCTACGCTCAATGGAGCACGTTATCATGATTTCATACGGGATACTCTACCTGTGCTGCTAGAACATGTGCCTTTTCAAGTGCGACACAACATGTGGTTCATGCACGATGGAGCTCCTGCACATTTCAGTAGAAGTGTTCGTACGCTTCTCAACAACAGATTCGGTGACCGATGGATTGGTAGAGGCGGACCAATTCCATGGCCTCCACGTTCTCCTGACCTCAACCCTCTTGACTTTTATTTGTGGGACTTTGTGGCGATGATAGTTTATACCATAACTGCTTGAATGTTAGATCCACTTTCTCCACAGAAAAAAATAAATTCGTAAAACAGTTTTGATGAACAGTTCTGGATAACACCCCAAGACTTCTATCGATAATCATAACATTTTTTTGGTAATAATAGTTTGTAAGATAATTGAGTAATTGTGGGGCTCACTTACTCTACAAGAAAATAATGTATCTATTCGTACAACAGTTTTGATGAGAGCTCTGGATAGCATTGTAAGAGTTCTGTCAAAAATGCTAGTAACATGTTTTGTGCATGTAATTTTTTACAAAGTAACTGCATTTAATAAGGAATGCTTATGAGCATTTCCTGTGAAGTTTGTACACCTTTTACGAGAAATATACATGTTTTCTATAGTTCTTGATATGTATGCAGTAGTTCTATAGTTCCCTACTCAAAACACGAATAGTTCTGCAGAATTTCGGGAAGAAAACAATAATTCGTCAAAATTTTGGTATGGTAAAAAAAAATATTTGTCAGTTTTGAAAACAATAAATTTGTACAACAGTTCTGTTGGTAGTTCTGGATAGCACCCGAAGAGCTGTATTGAAAATGTTAAAAACATTTTTGTGGCGATAACAGTTTATACGATAATTGTTTTAATCTGATACTCACTTTCTCTACGAAAACAAAATTCGTAGAACATTTCTGATGACAGTTCTGAATAGCACCCACAGAGTTCTACCGAAAACTAACATTTTTGTGACGATAACATTATATGAGATAATTACTTTAATGTGGGACTCACTTTTGTTATGTAAAAGTAATAAATTCGTACAAAAGCTCTGATGGCATTTCTTAATAGGACCCCAAGAGTTCTACCGAAAACTGTAATAACATTTTTTTTGTGGGGATAACAGTTAATGATCTACGTTATAATAATTTGGCACAACTCTTTTGTTGACAGTTCTGGATATCACCGAAAGTGTTCTTTTAAAAACCCTCATAACATTTTTATGGTGCCAATAGTTTATGAAATAGATTGTGTGTTCACTCTGCAGTGGATGTGCGCTGATGTGAAAGTTGCTGGCAGATAAGAACTGTGTACCGGGCTGGGTCTCTAACCCCAGGCTGTGACAAAGCAAAATCTTCAATATCTTTTCAAACTGACAAGGAAGTTCAAAGAGTGTCTTAGATCGGCAAATGAGAAAAGGGATCCACTTGCAATGTCGGGAATATACCGTATAGCATACACATGCGGAAAATTTATGTCGGAATGACTGAACGATCGATCAGCACCAGGATCAAAGAACATAAGCGACATTGCAGGTTGGGGCAGGTGGAGAAATCGGCTGTAGCAGAGCACGCACTGAGTGAGATCGACCACGTAATAAAATTCGCCGACACGGAAGTTCTGGCTCTAGAGAAGCACTATCACACGCGCTTGTTCAGAGAAGCTGTAGAAATACAAAAACGCGCGAACAGTTTCAACAAGAAAGAGGAAAGCCTTAAGGTAAACGGATCCTGGATTCCCGTACTGCAGCTAACGACCGTCGCAGGTAGCAAGAGGAGAACCCCACCGGAAATGACCGAGAAGAAGCCCTCGGACGTTGGCGCGCCAGGTGCACATAGTCTGCGGCCGCGATCTCGGCTCCAGTTCATCACCGGCAATAGAGGGTGAAGCTCTGACAATGCCAGCCACCCGTGCTGGCGAAACGTCAGTAAAATCATTATATGAACGTCGGCCGAAGAACCCGAGACAGAAGCCAATAGGCAGTTTATCAACAAGTGGCCACGAAAACCTTAACAATTTTGCTTCACAATATCCTTTCTTCCAGGAGTGCTACTTCTGCAGTTTTCGTAGTACAACTTCTGTGGAGTTTGGAACGGAGGCGATGAGGTACTGCTGGAAGTACAGCTGTGGTTACTGAAAATCCAGATAATTCGGAAATATTCTACTAAATACAAAAAGTCTAAATGTTCAGCACTATACAAATGCCTGTACACCTTCTTAAGACTGACTCTAGTAACTGTAGGTGGAAGCGTGGGATGTACACTCTTAGATGATTCAAAGAGAGAAGGCGCGTCAGTGCAAAACAGATGGCTGAGAGAGTGGATACATTCGCACGTGCCACTAACCAGATGGTGTCACATCTGTCGAGAAGTGCACCAGAGGTACACTGAGCTGTGGTGGGAGAGCTGTTGGCGTGGTTACTATGCAGCTTACTTGATGGGCCCCAGTACACCGTTATATTAATGTACAATACTGGAGAAACAATGTCATTCACACTCTCTGAGTTCCTTAATCACTCCGTACTAAACTAAATTTCCGGCCTAGTGATAAGGAGCCTATGTACTCCAACGACTACATATCTTCGTGTTATAAGAAAAAAAGAGAAAAAGACCAAAGAACACAAAATATGAATACGGATAAACCGGAAATCCGGATTAGTGAGGGCCAAATAAACGGAGTTCTTGTTTACAAATTTCGAACTCCTTATTAACGTTAATACTGTATCCACTCAACATAATAACACCTCTATGTCATGTACTGAATTAGGATTTTGACATACTACTTAGTTCGTTTGTGCAATATATTCATTTAAATACACTTATATTTCTATACATTGTAAATACTTTTGACTCTCGCTGTAGTGTAACTCATAAACCTTCCACACTTCCTTTCTGACTAGAAAAAATTTTTGCAACAATATTAACGGTACAGATTTCAAATTTACTCGTTACACACAGCACAGGTTTTTTTGTATCCTAGAGTCTGGTGATGTTGCCACCTAACTTTCATCCATGAGGTTCGTGGGCATATTTTTAGCTGTTAGTGGGTCCTGGATGTCATGAGAGCACAAAAAAATTAGTTTTACATGCTAAAATTCTGCTGGTTTCCGTAGAAACTCGTTTATGTAATATCTTTGACAAACCTGTCGGCTGTCGTATGTGCAGGAAAAATGATTACATGGCATGAAACGAAATTAGAATGCGTTTCAACAGTTGTATTTGGGAACACTTGCCGAAATCTGTTTTTGTTGGCACTTCACCTTTTCAAATTGGTGGAATGGATGACATAATATGCTTTAATGATGGAGTAAAAAGCAGATTAATAACAATGAGCAGACCAGGCATCAATATAAGGAACAACATGAAAATTGTGCTGCTGTGAGTGGACAGTTGACATGTCACAGAAATTGAAAAAGCTTCTGAAAACATGAAAAATGGTGAAGGAGACCAGAATAACAAAGAAAAGAAGTAAAACTAAAGAAAAGGAAAAGGACACGAAAGGAATCAACAAGATTATTTAGCAGGAATGGTTTGAAATGTCGTCATTGAGAAGAATATGACATACAAATCTTTAGTTTCAATTTTCTGCAATCAACGTGTTTGCATACAGAGATATAGTTACTGGTATCTCATCCACTATTAAAGCTATATAAACAAAGTTTGAATGATTAATAATATAGTGCTTGCCTACACACTGAACCACATTATTCAACAATGGATTAAATATATTAAGCTGGAGTATGTCAAATTATGTTCTTAAATTATTAGGAGAAAAAATTGACTATTAAAATAGAATTTTTTTAAAATAATCAGAACACGAAATATAAAAATTACTGGTTTACTGTTACAGCAAGGTAATAATTCAAAGAAAAAAATTTATTTTTTATCTTTTATTTGGAACTGTATGTAAGTGTATTGAACCTAAAATAACAATTACATGTAATTCAGTATGTAAGAAAAACATCAATATTCACTGCACAATGTATTCCACAGATTTACAAATTTTTGTCACCTAGAGATCACAATATGCTAATTGTTTGATGAAAGTTTCATTCCTGTATCTATTGACTGTTTTGCGTTATTAAATTTCAAAGTACCAGTAAAAACTACAGGCCATGATGTACAGGTCCCTTTAAAAGCTCTTCTTCAGGGAACACTAAAACACAGAAGGAAATACATATACAGGGACTTAAGTAAAAAATAAGCATAGAATTTATGAGGTGTGAAACAACTAAGTAAAATAGATACAACAAATATATACATGAAATTTATGGCATAAAATGCTCATATTCTAGTAACTAAAACAGTAACTAAAACAGGTAGGCTGTGGTTCCAGAAACAAAGAAACTAACAATTAACATAAGAGCTGTATTTGGAATATTTAGAAATCAAGTCTTTGCAGTTGCTTACCTTATAAAGCAAAGTTAGTATGTAGGAACTACTTGTTTCGTCTCGTCAATCTTGTAGCTGCTATTTGGAAATTTTCCTGTCTTCACGTACATGAACAGGTGTGGAGAAATTATCGTTTCTTTTGAAACTCTCTCTACATCTTTATACAGGTCATCGTTCTGCTTCCTGTAGGTTCCATCGAAGACATATGACGTGTAGTGTTTGATGGAACTATTATAATGAACGGCAGCAACGAGAGTGTACTCTTAATTGTTGACTACTATTTCTTTCGTGGTCGTTTACATCACAAATTTTTTCCTTTGATTCGGAGGAACTGATCTTCAGTTAGTGGACAAGTTGTTATACCAGTGTCCATCATCAAGTAGCACCCGAATTCCTTTTCTTCGACTGCTTCCCCTTTACATTTCTTGCATTTTATGATAGTCTTTAGACCTCCATTTGTTGCATCTATAGCCTCTTGCATGAAGTTTTAAGCAAGTCTGAAAAGCACATACGTATCAACGGAAATATAATGTAGTTTCACGTAGCGTGAATTTAGGCACTTCAGACACGATATCTTTTTGTTGCAAATCGGGATATCTTTTAATATTGTCTTGTATAATTTCCCAGCATTCGACTCTGCATTCAGAGACAATATTTTTCGAGAGATTAATTCTTATTTTATGAAGGGCGTCACATTTAAAATATCAAATATCTGCTTAAAACGCTGGGGGTTTATGATTTTTTTTTTCAAAACATCCAAAGCCAGATCCAGAAATGGATGGATCACGACTGATTCTTTTGAAATCATCACTGAGTGATATTGCTTGCATGAATGCATTGCTTGCATGAATGAATGAATCGAAACGGCACGTTCACTTCAAGTAGCACATTTGAATTTGCTTGAGGACCCATTTGCGGAAAGTGGCAAATTAATGTCTATGAATTTCATAGTCGACTTCCGGTATGAGTCATCATCCTCCATTTTATTGTTACAGGTCTCTCGGTTGTCTTCTGTTTTCGAACCACAGGATGAAATTTCAATGACATCCCTGGTGAAGTATGATTCACGATAGTCTTTTGTGGAATGAAATATCTCTTTGTAGTCCAAATTTGGCAGTAAATTATCATCTGAAGAGCGCTGAAAACACACACTATCACTCTTAACTGAGAGACTGTTGCTCTCCGCATTCATAACAAGTGAGCTCAAAGTAGGAGGAAATCTGTATTGAAAACTGTTAAAAATTTTATTTAACTCTGTCTCATGGCCATCTTCGTGCTGGATCTCATTTCGTAAGGTGTCGTTTAGTGTGGTCTCAGAATTATCGAGCAGAAGATTGTTTTTGGGGTTTGTTATGTTCAGCTTCTTATTTATTCCTCTCCAGTATTGGGTTGTGTTGTTTGGGAGAGGAAGCCAGATAGCGAGGTCATGGGTCTCATCGGATTAGGGAAGGACAGGGAAGGAACTCGGCCATGCCCTTTCAAAGGAACCATCCCAGCATTTGCCTGGAGCGATTTAGGGAAATCACGGAAAACCTAAATCAGGATGGTCGGACGCGGGATTGAACCATCGTCCTCCCGAATGCGAGTCCAGTGTGTTACCCACTGCGCCAATTCGCTCGGTCTCCAGTTTTCTTCTTCATGGTAAGGCAGTGATGCTTCAGTTGGTTTGTGCTTCACAGCTTGCTTTGAATATTGTTTTTCCATCATAAGTTGCGCTAACAGTTTTGTTTCCTCACACAACCAGTTCAAATGTTGAAAAATGAATTTGTCTACTCGTAAAGGTAGCTTGTCAAAGCCCATTGTCTTTAATTTTGAAAATTGTCCTTCAGTTGCTTCTGATGAACGAATAGATAAAGGAATATGGAAAGAAGGATACATCACAGCTGTTCACAGTGGTATATAGTACATCAACTCTTTCAGCATCTCTGCAGCATTAGGAATGTTGTATGGATTCACATCAAAGAGATTGTCATCCTTAGTCTGATTCGCAATGACTTCAGTTTCATTGTACACACGTTTTGCCCTAACAATCCACGTGTGTGCAGTAGATACCTTAGAGTTCACAATTGATTCCAAAAGACAGTCATGATTGTTTTCAACATCATCAGTTTTCTTGTCATCATCTTTCTTTTCGTCAATATATGAATGACGTGGACCACCTCTGATAATGTTATCAAGGTGGCGCTAATGGTCCATTGATGAAAGTTCTTGTCCGCACTGATCAATAACAAGATGTTCACTCAACAAAACAAACAAAAGTGAGCACAAAGCACTTTCGATATCGTGAAAATCTGTCATAGTGTAAACATGGGCCAAAACGCGAATATAAAGTTGTTTGACTTGTGATTTACCTCTAGAGAGGCATTTCCACCTCGATATCATGACCATATAATGGTTTAAATCTATTCTCAAACAACAAGAGGGTAGAATTACTCTTTCATGCAAAACAATATGACTATAACATCTATTCAAATATTCTGTTGAGTCCGAGCAATTGGCTTTGCACTAGAAATGGCAACCAACAAAGCTTAACCAAATCAGTTACCATGATTTTTGGTATGGGAGCTGCAGATCTGACGATTTACATAAATAAAAATGACAAGAATGATGCGTCCTGCCTAGAGAATACCATCTGATAAGTTGGGCAAATGATTGAGGATCGACTGACGATATTTGGATCTTTACTAGTGGCGTTTACTTCGCGGATGCACATGTACTGATACAAGTATATGTACTTTAGATTTAATTTACACACAGTCAACCCTGTTTAACAGATCACCAAGTCGTGGAATAACTCGAGATGCAACGCCACCTTGTAGCATCTAATGAATCGTATACACTGCTATTGATTTGATGACAATATTTGTGCAGCTCATTTTGATCTTTCAGCCAATATATACAAAAGAATGGGTCCAATCCGACTGCGTCCCGATGGGCTGTATGTTTTGCGATTTGCAGGCTTTCAACAGGCTGACAATATTGTCTGTCCCTTTCCTCTTCTTTAGCCTTTCCCAAGACATCAGCATTTGGTAAATTTGGAGGAATCATGTCTCCAAGAGACATATTTTCTTCATTTCGTCAAAGAGCTGCAGGCATCCTGTTATCAACCAATTTAGCAGCTACCTGTTGTCTTCTCGTGCCATGAAGTTGTCTTCTTTCCAGGTGATTACTATCGTCTGTAAAGTTTGAAAGTCTGCAGTTTAGAATAATATCGTTGTCCTTTTTGGCCTTCTTCAGAGCAATCCCTACGAAAGTGGCTCCGCATTCTGTACATCTTCCTTTGATCTTCATGAAGTACTTTGAAATTAAACTCTCACACACTTTCGCCTATTTGAAAGAAAAGGTACATGGAATTTTGTGATGTTCATAAATTTTACCAGCCATCAAATCGGTCCATTTCCCTATTTCCAGTCTTCCAGTCTTGAAGGCTTTTCAAGTTCCCTGTTTGTTGGTTTTATAGTAGACTGTTTTTCTGCTGACAGTCGTGGGTCAAATTGCGTCATGTCCTTGTTGCACAAAGAACGAAAAACAATCCACGACTCATCTTTGCTGTCATCGTCTTTTTCTTCAAGGAAACATTCCAGTCTATAGGTGTTTATAACAAAAGTAAGAAGATCATGACGATCATCTTTAATTGTCATGTAAATATGTTTTGAAGAGTTTCGAACTGATGTCGGCCATGGCATCGGACGGTTTTTGGAAGACCGGATGAGATGCAGGGAATTGAATGCCTCTATCATCGATCACTTTATATTCCTCCATGCTGAGAAGACCTTTCAATTCTGGTAGATTGTACATTTTTATGGGTATTACTGTGCATAAATATCACTTGCACAACAGCACCGACTGCACAACAGGCACCGACTGCAGAAGAGATCTGACTGAACGAGCATAATGATTATTCGCATGAGTGTGAGTAGTATTGTTGTGTATTCTCATTAGGGGTAGATCAAGGAGCGAAATGCAGCACTGGCGGGCGCCTTCACACGACGCGGCGCGCGCCACCCAAAAAATGCAGCTGTTGTCATTAGCTTTGATACTACCTCGAGAAGTTTTGATGCTACAACTGTTGTAGCTGCTAAGCTGATGTCACTTGCCGGTTGCTTAAATGTGGCAGTACACATGTTCATTGTTTCCAGATGTAGTGCCACAACTTTTGCATTGTTGCTGTGCTTTTTCTTGTTATCTTTTGGTCTTGAGAGGTCTCATGGATGTATCATAGTTTTTATTATCCTTCCATAGGGCGCAGCTGTTCAGATTGATACACGACGAAATTTTCTGTAAACTACTTTTCAACAATTGGCAGTATTGGGGCCTTCTCGTTAATAGCTTCCCTTCTCCGTATGCTTTTCATTGTTGTGTGATTCTGTAAATTACTTGTCAACAATTGGCAGCACTGGCGCCTTCTCATTGAAGCTTCCTTTCTCTGTATGCTTTTCATTGTTGTATGATTCAGTATCGCCGCTAGTGCTCTGTTGATGAGACATGACCCGATTGCTGATTTTTATCCACTGCGCCCTTTCTTATTTCATTTCAATAATTAATTTATTTGTTTATCAATGTAGTAAGTAGTACAAAGCTAATCCAGAATGTAAAATGCACTGAAATTCTTTTTGAGCTGTTTAATCGTCAGCGTCTGCTGTCTGAATGTAAAATATCAAATCAATACACTGCGCCTGATTGCGTATTTTATAGGAATTTTATTATTTTAAGTGGGATGTAGTAGATCATGTTGAAGAAATTCAAAGCGTGTTGTTCGAAGAGGATAATATTATTCGAAATTAACCTGGACCTATAGGCGCAGCCAAAGCAGCCTTTGTGATGCTGTAATTGCCTCATAGATCACGATACTTTGTCTATTGTAGTTTTGTATTCAAATCAGCATTTTGAGAGCGTCAAAGCTTCAATTCAGCGTGAGAGAGGGATACGGTCAATAGATCTTATTCAATTGAAAGCCTTCATCAGTCTCTTGTTTTTAACTGTTGTTAACAAACGTAACAGATAAAGCCTGGAAGATCTGTGTGGAACTGATGGGGATGGCGTTGAAAAATTTCACCTCGGAAATGAACACACAACGTTTCAAATTTATTGTGGTGTGCCTTAGATTTTACAGTCACGCTATTCGTGATGAAAGGAGATAATTAGACAAGCTAAAAGCAATTCGGGAAATATTTACTGTGTTTGTACGCAACTACCAGAAATCTTACACCCTTGGAGAAAATGTTACAGTAGACAAGAAGCTGGAAGGATTCTGTGGAAGCTGCAATAGCTAATAGGTATCTAACAAAAAAAACAAATATGGATTTAAATCTATGCTTTTGTGGATTCTTAAGTATTTTACCTGTACAATTTGGAAACATACGGTGCGTTGCAACCAGAAGGATTGTACCGACTGAGCAATAAACATTTCGATGTTGTTCTGTGACTGTGTAAACCTATATATCAGTCAGGTCGAAATGTGAAAGCGGACAACAGGTTTACTACTACTGGACTGGTAATAGAGCTATGAAAGGAGAATTCTTCCTTTGTTAGCACGATGAAGAAAAACAAGCGTGAGATTTCTCTAGAGTTTGTTATCAGTAAAGGAAGCGCTGGCCACAGTTCCTTTTTTGGCTTCCACAAGACTGAACTATAGTTTCCTCCATACCTAAAAAGGGGAAGTGTGTCATCCTGGCACCACGTTTGCATGAAGATAATTCGATAGAGGCTGACACTGGAGATAAACGGAAGCCATGCATTGTAAATTTTACAACAGCGTCAAATGTGGTATTTTCGCAACGGGTAAGGTGAATGCTTTGTACAATGCTGCAAGAAATATGCGCCGTTGGTCAATGGTTATATTTTTGTAATGATCAATACGGTTGGAATCAATGCACAAGTGATTTATTGTGGCAACAGTAAGAATTGTATCAGAAGGAAAGGGTTCCTGAAGCAGCTATCTTATACATTGTTCTTTTCTTCTCTATATTCTGCAGAACTACTCAAATTTTGTACAAAGAACTGTAGAACTATACCATATCTACCAAGAACTGTGAAAAAAATACACATTTCTGAAAAAAGTGATGCCAACTTCACAGTAAGTGAAAAGATTTTCTCCTTAAATTGCAATTATCTCGTAAACTACTAGCTGCAGAAAAAAAAATGTTATTTGGACTTTCGATAGAACTTTTGGAGCCCTGCTCAGAACTGTTGATCGAATTTATATTTTGCGGAAATTGACAAAGAATGTTTTCGATACAAAATTTTTTTCCAGTATTGTTGTTTTCTTCGTTAAATTGTACAGAACTACTGAAATTTTGTACAACTCTAGAACTATGGCACATCTATCAATAACTATGAAAAAATGTATACTTCTCGAAAAAGGGGTGCTAACTTCACACGACTGCGGCAGAGCACACACAGCCTTCACCCGGCTGCCCTTTGTCAGGAGCTGGACGGCGGCTGGTGCTGGGGTGAGGTCCGTCGGTCGGCGGGGCTGTGGCCCCAAGTCCCGAGGAAGCAAAGTCACTTGAGGCAGGCGCAACACTGTATCGAACCCACGGTCGGTGCTAGCGACGCCCAGTCGTCTAGCTGTCCAGCATGGCTCTAGTGCCGTGGTGGTGCTGCTGGTTTCCAGCAACGAGAACTGCCCCTGCCTTGAAATTTAGACTTACTTACACAGGGTGGTCCATTGATCGTGACCGGGCCAAATATCACACCAAATAAGCTTCAAACGAAAAAATTACAAAGAACGAAACTTGTCTAGCTTGAAGGGGGAAACCAGATGGCGCTATGAGTGAGCCGCTAGATGGCGCTGCCATAGGTCAAACGGACATCAACTGCGGTTTTTTTAAATAGGATCTCCCATTTTTTATTACGTACTCGTGTAGTACGTAAAAAATATGAATGTTTTAGTTGGACCTCTTTTTTCGCTCTGTGATAGATGGCGCTGTAATAGTAACAAACGTAATGTACGTGGTATCACGTAACATTCCGTCAGTGCGTACGATATTTGCTTCGTGATACATTACCCGTGTAGCAATGGACCAGTTGCAGAAAAGATCGATAACGTGTTGACGTATGGCTATTGTGATCAAAATGCCCAACGGGCGTATGCTATGTATGCTGCTCGGTACCATGGACGACATCATCCATGTGTCCGGACCGTTTGCCGGGTAGTTACGTTATTTAAGGAAACAGGATGCGTTCACCCACACGTGAAACGTCAACCACGACCTGCAACAAATAATGATGCCCAAGTAGGTGTTTTAGCTGCTGTCGCGGCTAACCCGCACATTAGTAGCAGACAAATTGCGCGAGAATCGGGAATCTCAAAAACGTCGGTGCTGAGAATGACACATCAACATCGATTGCACCCGTACCATATTTCTATGCACCAGGAATTGCATGGCGACGACTTTGAACGTCGTGTACAGTTCTGCCACTGGGCACAACAGAAATTACGGGACGATGACAGATTTCTTGCACGCGTTCTATTTCGCGACCAAGCGTCATTCACCAACAGCGGTACCCTAAACCGGCATAATATGCACTACTGGCAACGAAAAATCCACGATGGCTGCGACAAGTGGAACATCAGCGACCTTGGTGGGTTAATGTATGGAGCGGCATTACGGGGGGAAAGATAATTGGTCTCCATTGTATCGATGGCAATCTAAATGGCGCAATGTATGCTGATTTCCTACGTAATGTTCTACCGATGTTACTACAAGATGTTTCACTGCATGACAGAATGGCGATGTACTTCCAACATGATGGATGTCCGGCACATAGCTCGCGTGCGGTTGAAGCGGTATATTTCGTGACAGGTGGATTGGTCGTCGTCGAAGCACCATACCATGGCCCGCACGTTCACCGGATCTGACGTCCACGGATTTCTTTCTGTGGGTAAAGTTGAAGTATATTTGCTACCGTGATCCACCGACAACGCCTGACAACATGCGTCAGCGCATTGTCCGTGCATGTGCGAACATTACGGAAGGCGAACTACTCACTGTTGGCCGGCCGGTGTGGCCGTGCGGTTCTAGGCGCGTCAGTCTGGAACCGCGTGACCCCTACGGTCGCAGGTTCGAATCCTGCCTCGGGCATGGATGTGTGTGTTGTCCTTAGGTTAGTTAGGTTTAAGTAGTTCTAAGTTCTAGGGGACTGCCGGCCGGAGTGGCCGAGCGGTTAAAGGCGCTACAGTCTGGAACCGCACGACCGCTACGGTCGCGGGTTCGAATCCTGCCTGGGGCATGGATGTGTGTGATGTCCTTAGGTTAGTTAGGTTTAAGTAGTTCTAAGTTCTAGGGGACTTATGACCACAGTAGTTGAATCCCATGGTGCTCAGAGCCATTTGAACCATTTCTAGGGGACTGATGACCACAGATGTTGAGTCCCATAGTGCTCAGAGCCATTTGAACCATTTTTGAACTCGCTGTTGAGAGGAATGTCGTTCTACGTATTGCCAAATGCAATGAGGTTTACGGAGATCATTTTCGAGCATTTACTGCATTAATGTGGTATGTACAGATATTCACTCTGTAACAGCATGCGTTGTCAGAAATGATAAGTTCACAAAGGTACATCTATCGTATTGGAACAACCGAAATAAAATGTTCAAACGTACCTACGTTCTGTACTTTAATTTTAAAAAATCTACCTGTTAGCAACTGTTCGTCTAAAATTGTGAGCCATATGTTTGTGACTATTATAGCATCATCTATCACAAAGCGAGAAAAGTGGTCCAACTAAAACATTCATATTTCTTTACGTACTACACGAATATGTAATAAAAATTGGGGTTCCTATTTAAAAAACGCAGTTGATATCCGTTTGACGTATGGCAGTGCCATCTAGCGGGCCAACCATAGCGCCATCTGGTTACCCCCTTCAAGCTAGACAAGTTTCGTTCTTTGTAGCTTTTTCGTTTGACGCTTATTTCGTGAGATATGTGGCGCAGTCACGATCAATGGACCACCCTGTATGCCTCTGGCGCGCATTTGTTTCGCTTAAACGCCGCTATTACAGCTATGGCCAGGCGTACTGGCGGGTTGCTGCAAGAACGCTGATGCCGCACTTGAGCCGAGTCTCTCGTAGCGCACTGACATTCGAAAGTGGCAGCGCTGAGCGTCCGTAGGTGCCTACCTCGAGCGCCAGTAGAGTGTCGGTAGTGAAACCGTGTGTAGATATTTGCGCAGTTGTTGTTTTCCATTCCATATTGAGTAATTAGTTTCGGCAGTTTGACTTGAATTGAAAAAGTGCTTCTCGCCGTATTATTTGTCGCAATTTATTTGCTGAATGGAAGTATTTGTGTGACTTGAAAATGGAAAAACAGTAGCAAAGCGAGATTTCTTCTATGCCATATGCAGTTTCTAAACAGCTCCAACAAGACGTACTTTGACAGCAAGGAAAAATGCGACTGAAAAAGGCAACTGAAATTCGACGGCAAAGCAAATCCATAATCCACAGTGTCTATAAATATTTAAAACGTCTTGTAGACAATGATGCTGAAGTGTTAACATCTACATGCACGTCCGTTAGGAAAGATCTGAGAAAGGGAGACACAATCAACAGCGCGATGTTATCAAGAAATACAGTGACATGTTGCAAAAGTAATAATAATAATAATAGTAATAATAATATGTATGAAAAAATATGATACTGCACAGGCTGTTTTTACTGCAGCTTGTAGCCTCGGTTTAAGAAATCTGCGGCGCGTGTGTGTCGCGAGGAAAAATTCCCAACTTTCAATTCTCCAAGGAAAAATATTAAACAACACAGCTCTTTAACAGAACTAAACGATTTACAAGAGACGTTGTCAGGCGGACAGTATACGAATTTTACGACAATAGTACCCAACATCAGGTAAATTAAGGAAAAACTTAAGTGAAAAAATTAAATTTACTAGATCTGCCAGCCACATATAAAGCGATATAGGATTTAAATACAGGCGTCAAACGATGAATTCACTGCGTACTTCACATGCCATGCGATATACATTCCATTTAGTTGAAACTTTGGTTATTCAAAACCATTGCCTTAAGTACATATGGGAGAATTCGAGCCTTTCCGTATTGTTATTACTCAAGGCAACGTCTGGGAAAGGGGCCAGGCTGATTCTTGTCTATATAGGGTCAGTGAAGATTGGTTGTCTTGAAAAAAATAAATTAGTTTATAGATGCAGCAAAACAAACAAGTCATAAGATTACAATTTGTTAATAAACACAGCTAAATTTGAACAATTATGCATTTTCATTAGCGTGCCAATTTTCTTAAAATTCCAGAAGTTACAGCACTTTTTTCTCTGATATATGTTTTTGTCAGTTATCTATGTACATTTACGGGTTACATTTGCAATACCTAATGTTGTCTATAATAATTTTACACAATGTAGACCACAAATAACGATCTGAATGGCAAGGCTTTTAAAAAGTTTTTAAATTCAAATAATGTACGCATACATTGTTTCCATGACTATTTGACTGACATCGTCTAGATTAATATTTCACTGCAGAAATGTAATTATATTGATCCTGACAAAAGCAGAAACTACCACAACGAGTAACAGAGGTGGATGTGGCTATCAAATGTCTGTGACTTACAGACTGACTACAGCGTGTTTACAACCACCAGACAGTATGCCTGACCATAGCAATAAGCTCGTGCCCATAACTTGAGAACTGTCCCGGTTTGGTTCAGTTTACTGCTGCGCTCGGTTGTCCTGGCAATTCCCTCGCGTGTCTGTTATTGACATTCACATGTTGGACCACTGGCGGCTACTGGCCAGCGGCTGCCAATGCAGCGCTAAACCGCGGCTTATTACTTTTGTTGAAAGACGGGTAGCGACACAACAGAGTGATGTCCTATTGATGAGTGTCAATTTTCCCTTACGGTAGTGAAAACCTGATCTCGACATGAAAACACATTCCGACAACTGGTTACTGTGCTCAGTATGTGGTGTGACTACCTCTGGCAGCAATACAGACCTCACAACGACGGGCCATGCTGTGAATCATGTAACCAATCTCATGTTGGGGCACTAACGTCCATTCTTCTCGCAGATATGCTCACAAGTCTCGGAGAGAGGTTGGTGGATGCGGACGTCATTTAACCCGTCTCCATAGTTCATCCCAGACATGCTCTATGGGATTCAAATCAGGAGAGTGTGCAGGCTACGCCAAGGAAACATCAACAACCCGTGTTCTATGAGACAAATGCGAGAATTATCGCACAATCAGCTTAATAGCTCATGCATCGAAGCTGCTTACAAGAATAATATACAGAAGAATGGAAAAGAAAATTGAGAATGCGCTGGGTGACGATCAGTTTGGCTTTAGGAAAAGTAAAGGGACGAGAGAGGCAATTCTGACGTTACGGCTAATAATGGAAGCAAGGCTAAAGAAAAATCAAGACACTTTCATAGGATTTGTCGACCTGGAAAAACCGTTCGACACTATAAAATGGTGCAAGCTGTTCGAGATTCTGAAAAAGGTAGGGGTAAGCTATAGGGAGAGACGGGTCATATACAATATGTACAACAACCAAGAGGGAATAATAAGAGTGGACGATCACGAACGAAGTGCTCGTATTAAGAAGGGTGTAAGACAAGGCTGTAGCCTTTCGCCCCTACTCTTCAATCTGTACATCGAGGAAGCAATGATGGAAATAAAAGAAAGTTTCAGGAGTGGAATTAAAATACAATGTGAAAGGATATCAATGATACGATTCGCTGATGACATTGCTATCCTGAGTGAAAGTGAAGAAGAATTAAATGATCTGCTGAACGGAATGAACAGTCTAATGAGTACGCAGTATGATTTGAGAGTAAATCGGAGAAAGACGAAGGTAATGAGAAGTAGTAGAAATGAGAACAGCGAGAAACTTAACATCAGGATTGATGGTCACGAAGTCAATGAAGTTAAGGAATTCTGCTACCTAGGCAGTAAAATAACCAATGACGGACGGAGCAAGGAGGACATCAAAAGCAGACTCGCTATGGCAAAAAAGACATTTCTGGCCAAGAGAAGTCTACTAATATCAAATACCGGCCTTAATTTGAGGAAGCAATTTCTGAGGATGTAGGTCTGGAGTACAGCATTGTATGGTAGTGAAACATGGACTGTGGCAAAACCGGAACAGAAGAGAATCGAAGCATTTGAGATGTGGTGCTATAGACGAATGTTGAAAATTAGGTGGACTGATAAGGTAAGGAATGAGGAGGTTCTACGCAGAATCGGAGTGGAAAAGGAATATGTGGAAAACACTGATAAGGAGAAGGGACAGGATGATAGGACATCTGCTAAGACATGAGGGAATGACTTCCATGGTACTAGAGGGAGTTGTAGAGGGCAAAAACTGTAGAGGAAGACAGAGATTGGAATACGTCAAGCAAATAATTGAGGACGTAGGTTGCAAGTGCTACTCTGAGATGAAGAGGTTAGCACAGGAAAGGAATTCGTGGCGGGGCGCATCAAACCAGTCAGTAGACTGATGACAAAAAAAAAAAAAATGAGATCGAGCACTATCATCCATCGAAACGAAGTCGGGGTCCACAGCGACACGCAAAATCGCACCTGTCCCAAGATCTCTTCACGATACCTGACTGCAGTTAAACCTTGCCGATCCACCCGCACAATTTCATGAAGAGGTGTTCGAGTGCTCAACATAATCCCTGTCCACACCATTAGGGATCCTCCTCGATCTCTGTCTCTTTCCACGATGTTTCGATCCCAAAATCGTATTCCATATTCCCTCCAGATGCGAATCTTCGAGAACCATTCTACAGAACAAATCATTGCTCATCTGTGAAAAGAAGGTTTGCCCACTGTTCGACCATATGTTGAAGACTCCACACTAGGCGTTCCCTTCTGTAAAGATGCGTCAGAGGTGCACACACGTCTTCGTGTACAGGGTGTTACAAAAAGGTACGGCCAAACTTTCAGGAAACATTCCTCACACACAAAGAAAGAAAATATGTTATGTGGACATGTGTCCGGAAACGCTTACTTTCCATGTTAGAGCTCATTTTATTACTTCTCTTCAAATCACATTAATCATGGAATGGAAACACACAGCAACAGAACGTATTAGCGTGACTTCAAACATTTTGTTACAGGAAATGTTCAAAATGTCCTCCGTTAGCGAGGATACATGCATCCACCCTCCGTCGCATGGAATCCCTGATGGTTGAAATAACGGTTTGTTGCTTTAATTTTGGACACCAGCGTATATGTGCTACAGAATGCGTTACTTGGCGTTTGATACGAAGCGCAATGCCCGAGAGATTTGCAAGTATTTTAGACATCTCTTTTTTGATGACTGAGTCGGTTGCCGTATCGTACCAATGGCTTCTATCTTTTGTAGGAAATTGTTAAATGGGCATATTTGTCCAGGCAATCGACCAGTTAATGCTCGGATATTCCTTGCATTCGAGGTGCACTGAGGAATTTTTTATTAAGTCCCCTTAACACGCGGGGTGCAAGTCCACAAAATTTGCATTGCAATGTAACTTTGCTCAACAAAAGTAGCTCTCGGTGTAATTTCTGAATTTCTATGGATTTCTTGAACTAGCGTGTGTGCTACTTCCTCTCCAGAGCAAAACACTTTGTGTCAGCGAACTTTATGACTTGGTCGATCTCACACAGCGAGTGTTCCCCCACGGCCAGTTTCTCAACAGTCGCAACCTGCAACACTGTTTCTGTTCTGTTACACCTGTGATCATTAATCGTTCAGTCATTCCAACATAGGCCGGCCGCGGTGGCCGAACGGTTCTAGATGCTTCAGTCCGCTGCTGCTGAGGTCGCAGGTTCGAATCCTGCCTCGGGCATGGATGTGTGTGATGTCCTTAGGTTAGTTAGGTTTAAGTAGTTCTATGTCTAGGGGACTGATGACCTCAGATGTTAAATCCCGTAGTGCTTAGAGCCATTTGAACCATTTCAACATAGACTTTTCAGCATTCCCGACATTGCGAGTGGGTTCCTCTCGTCGTCTGGCGATCTAAGACACTCTTTGATCTCCTTGATCGGTTAATAAAGAATATTCAAGCGTTGTTTGTGCCATATACGGCCGATTCTGCCCGTCACTTGGCGGTTGTATGGCCGAACCCCCTTACCCGATATTTTTTCTTCCGACATGTCAGCTCTCTGAGTGTTAGGTTTCGTAACACTTTCTACATAACGTATTCCAGACGTTTCATCTCGCGTCCGACGAGCTACAGTTCACACAATCGTTAAGAGTATATTAAACATCCCCATTTTCTTGCCCGGGTAGTGATCTGATGGTCTGTGCAGGTATTATTCCGTGTGTGTTCTCACTATTCCTTGTAACAACTACGGGCTCTATTGCAATTCACCACCAGCAATAAGGGATGAATCATAGACAACGTAAACCACTGGTGGGTCGAGGGTCCACAGATAGGTCAATAGACAATACGTCAACTGGGCTCGGAAGACAGCAGTTTTATACTCTCTTGCTATCTCTCTCCCCTGCCCTCCTCCCCTCCCACCCCCTCTCCATCTTTAGTTTACCGTCCACCCTAAATGTCTAAGCTCATAGACTATTTCAGCCAAAATAATTGTTGTGATTCATGAACTTTTTATTTTTAATGATTTACACTACAGGCCATTAAAATTGCTACACCACGAAGATGACGTGCTACAGATGCGAAATGTAACCGACAGGAAGAAGATGCTGTAATATGCAAATGATTAGCTTTTCAGAGCATTCACACAAGACTGGCGCCGGTGGCGACACCTACAACGTGCTGACATGAGGAAAGTTTCCAACCGATTTCTCATACACAAACACCAGTTGACCGGCGTTGCCTGGTGAAACGTTGTTGTGATGCCTCGTGTAAGGAGGAGAAATGCATACCATCACGTTTCCGACTTTGATAAAGGTCGGATTGTAGCCTATCGCGATTGCGGTTTATCTTATCGCGACATTGCTGCTCGCGTTGGTCGAGATCCAATGACTGTTAGCAGAATATGGAATCGGTGGGTTCAGGAGGGTAATACGGAACGTCGTGCTGGATCCCAATGGCCTCGTATCACTAGCAGTAGAGACGACAGGCATCTTATCCGCATGGCTGTAACGGATCGTGCAGCCACGTCTCGATCCCTGAGTCAACAGATAGGGACGTTTGCAAGACAACAACCATCTGCACGAACAGTTCGACGACGTTTGCAGCAGCTTGGACTATCAGCTCGTACACCATGGCTGTGGTTACCCTTGACGCTGCATCACAGACAGGAGCGCCTGCGATCGTGTACTCAACGACGAACCTGAGTGCACGAATGGAAAAACGTCATTTTTTCGGATGATTCCAGGTTCTATTTACAGCATCATGATGGTCGCATCCGTGTTTGGCGACATCGCGGTTAACGCACATTGGAAGCGTGTATTCGTCATCGCTATACTGGCGTATCATCCGGCGTGATGGTATGGGGTGCCATTGGTTACCCGTCTCGGTCACCTCTTGTTAGCTTTGACGGCACTTCGAACAGTGGACGTTACATTTCAGATGTGTTACGAGCCGTTTCTCTACCCTTCATTCGGTCCCTGTGAAACCCTACATTTCAGCAGTATAATGCACGACCGCATGTTGCAGGTCCTGTACAGACCTTTCTGGATACAGAAATTGTTCGACTGCTGCGCTGGCCAGCACATTCTCCAGACCTCTCACCAATTGAAAACGTCTGGTCAATGGTGGCCGAGCAACTGGCTCGTCACAATACGCCAGTTACTACTCTTGATGAACTGTGGTATCGTGTTGAAGCTGTGTAAGCAGGTGTACCTGTATACGCCATCCAAGCTCTGTTTGTCTCAATGCCCAGGTGTATCAAGGCCGTTTTTACGGCCAGAGGTGGTTGTTCTGGGTACTGATTTCTGAGGATCTATGCACCCAAATTGTGAGAAAATGTAATCACATGTCAGTTCATGTATAATATATTTGTCCAATGAATACTCGTTTAACATCTGCATTTCTTGTTGCTGTAGCAATTTAAGTGGCCGTGGTCTAGGGATAGAGTCTTTGATTCATAATCAAAACGTCATCGCTCCCGGGTTCGATCCCCGCCACTGCCTAAATTTTGATAAATAATCAGCATTGGCGGCCAAAGACTTCTGGCATAAGAAGTCAGCCTCATTCTGCCAACGGCCTTTTCAAAGAGGGCGGAGGAGCGGATAGAGGTTCAGGGCACTCTCTTATCCCAGGGGTGGGAAATTGCCCCTAAAGGCGGAAGAATCAGCAATGATCAACGACATGAGGATGCAGAAGGCAATGGAAACCACTGCATTAAAGACACGTAACGCGTATCCACAGGACATGTGGCCTGTATTTGAAGAAGTGTCATGATGATCTCTCCATTGGCAAAAGATTCCGGAATAGTCCCCCATTCGGATCTCCGCGAGGGGACTGCCAAGGGGGAGGTTACCATGAGAAAAAGATTGAATAATCAACGAAAGGATAACGTTCTGCCGGCCGCGGTGGCCGTGCGGTTCTGGCGCTGCAGTCCGGAACCGCGGGACTGCTACGGTCGCTGGTTCGAATCCCGCCTCGGGCATGGGTGTGTGTGATGTCCTTAGGTTAGTTAGGTTTAAGTAGTTCTAAGTTCTAGGGGACTTATGACCTAAGGTATTGAGTCCCTTAGTGCTCAGAGCCATTTGAACCATTTTTGATAACGTTCTACGAGTCGGGGCGTGGAATGTCAGATGGTTGAACGTGGTAGGGAAACTAGAAAATCTGAAAAGGGAAATGCAAAGGCTCAATCTAGATATAGTAGGGGTCAGTGAAGTGAAGTGGAAGGAAGACAAGGATTTCTGGTCAGATGAGTATCTGGTAATATCAACAGCAGCAGAAAATGGTATAACAGGTGTAGGATTCGTTATGAATAGGAAGGTAGGACAGAGGGTGTGTTACTGTGAACAGTTCAGTGACCAGGTTGTTCTAATCAGAATTGACAGCTGACCAACACCGACAGCTATAGTTCAGGTATACATGCCGACGTTGCAAGCTGAAGATGAACAGATAGAGAAAGTGTATGAGGATATTGAAAGGGTAATGAAGTATGTAAAGGGGGACGAAAATCTAATAGTCATGGGCGACTGGAATGCAGTTGTAGGGGAAGGAGTAGAAGAAAAGGTTACAGGAGAATATGGGCTTGGGACAAGGAATGAAAGAGGAGAGAGACTAATTGAGTTCTGTAACAAGTTTCAGTTAGTAATAGCGAATACCCTGTTCAAGAATCACAAGAGGAGGAGGTATACTTGGAAAAGGCCGGGAGATACGGGAAGATCTCAATTAGATTACATCATGTTCAGACAGAGATTCCGAAATCAGATACTGGATTGTAAGGCGTACCCAGGAGCAGATATAGATTCAGATCACAATATAGTAGTGATGAAGAGTAGGCTGAAGTTCAAGACATTAGTCAGGAAGAATCAATACGCAAAGAAGTGGGATACGGAAGTACTAAGGAATGACGAGATACGTTTGAAGTTCTCTAACGCTATAGATACAGCAATAAGGAATAGCGTAGTAGGCAGTACAGTTGAAGAGGAAAGGACATGTCTAAAAAGGGCCATCACAGAAGTTGGGAAGGAAAACATAGGTACAAAGAAGGTAGCTGCGAAGAAACCATGGGTAACAGAAGAAATACTTCAGTTGATTGATGAAAGGATGAAGTACAAACATGTTCCGGGAAAATCAGGAATACAGAAATACAAGTCGCTGAGGAATGAAATAAATAGGAAGTGCAGGGAAGCTAAGACGAAATGGCTGCAGGAAAAATGTGAAGACATCGAAAAAGGTATGGTTCTCGGAAGGACAGACTCAGCATACAGGAAAGTCAATACAATCTTTGGTGACATTAAAATCAACGGTGGTAACATTAAGAGTGCAACGGGAATTCCACTGTTAAATGCAGAGGAGAGAGCAGATAGGTGGAAAGAATACATTGAAAGCCTCTATGAGGATGAAGATTTGTCTGATGTGATAGAAGAAGAAACAGGAGTCGATTTAGAAGAGATAGGGGATCCAGTATTAGAATCGGAATTTAAAAGAGCTTTGGAGGACTTACGGTCAAATAGGGAAGAAGGGATAGATAACATTCCATCAGAATTTCTAGAATCATTGGGGGAAGTGGCAACAAAACGACAATTCACGTTGGTGTGTAGAATATATGAGTCTGGCGATATACCATCTGACTTTCGGAAAAGCATCATCCACACAATTCCGAAGACGGCAAGAGCTGACAAGTGCGAGAATTATCGCACAATCAGCTTAACAGCTCATGTATCGAAGCTGCTTACAAGAATAATATACAGAAGAGTGGAAAAGAAAATTGAGAATGCGCTAGGTGACGATCAGTTTGGCTTTAGGAAAAGCAAAGGGACGAGAGAGGCAATTCTGACGTTATGGCTAATAATGGAAGCAAGGCTAAAGAAAAATCAAGACACTTTCATAGGATTTGTCGACCTGGAAAAACCGTTCGACAATATAAAATGGTGCAAGCTGTTCGAGATTCTGAAAAAAGTAGGGGTAAGCTATAGGGAGAGACGGGTCATGTACAATATGTACAACAACCAAGAGGGAATAATAAGAGTGGACGATCAAGAACGAAGTGCTCGTATTAAGAAGGGTGTAAGACAAGGCTGTAGCCTTTCGCCCCTACTCTTCAATCTGTACATCGAGGAAGCAATGATGGAAATAAAAGAAAGGTTCAGGAGTGCAATTAAAATACAAGGTGAAAGGATATCAATGATACGATTCGCTTATGACATTGCTATCCTGAGTGAAAGTGAAGAAGAATTAAATGATCTGTTGAACGGAATGAACAGTCTAATGAGTACACAGTATGGTTTGAGAGTAAATCGGAGAAAGACGAAGGAAATGAGAAGTAGTAGAAATGAGAACAGGAGAAACTTAACATCAGGATTGATGGTCACGAAGTCAATGAAGTTAAGGAATTCTGCTACCTTGGCAGTAAAATAACCAATGACGGACGGAGCAAAGAGGATATCAAAAGCAGACTCGCTATGGCAAAAAAGGCATTTCTGGCCAAGAGAAGTCTACTAATATCAAATACCGGCCTTAATTTGAGGAAGAAATTTCTGAGGATGTACGTCTGGAGTACAACATTGTATGGTAGTGAAACATGGACTATGGGAAAACCGGAACAGAAGAGAATCGAAGTATTTGAGATGTGGTGCTATAGACGAATGTTGAAAATTAGGTGGACTGATAAGGTAAGGAATGAGAAGGTTCTACGCAGAATCGGAGTGGAAAAGGAATATGTGGAAAACACTGATAAGGAGAAGGGACAGGATGATAGGACATCTGCTAAGACATGAGGGAATGACTTCCATGGTACTAGAGTGAGCTGTAGAGGGCAAAAACTGTAGAGGAAGACAGAGGTTGGAATACGTCAAGCAAATAATTGAGGACGTAGGTTCCAAGTGCTACTCTGAGATGAAGAGATTAGCACAGGAAAGGAATTCGTGGCGGGCCGCATCAAACCAGTCAGTAGACTGATGACCAAAAAAAAAAAGTGTATTTATTATTGGCTTCTAGTTACATACATTTTAGCAATCACAAATTAAAAGGTTATACAAACTATACAAAGTAACATCCTGAATATCATCAAGTAACGATGTTGTCGAGTCTTTTTTGGTTAGTATTGTGTAATTATCATGCTCAAATTCGTGGGTAATTGAAACTTCTTCAGTTGTTGACCATTATTTGCAGTTATGAACACACCGTTCACGTAAGCTTGTGCGTATAGGCATTTGTACACCACGAAAGAAGAACCCACTCATAGTGGCAGGTAACTGTATGTATGCCGATGAACTTTCATCACCCTGCCATTACAGCTTCAGCAGACGAAATGCGCCAAAACGCAGACGCACTCTTATACAGTCGATACACGTGAAGCAGGGAAGCCTTTGTGCCCAGGCCATGCGCGCATTAGTCTTTTGGTTTTCGTCGGTGAAGTTACTCTATAAAGTACTAGAGAGATTTAAGAAATACCGTTGATGTGCTATACCCGAATAAGGGAAACTCCTGATCTACACCTCTCCCTGGCATTCTTTGCGAGCGGCTACGTTGACAGGAACTGCAGAATGAGCGTGATAAGTCACCGCCATTTGGTGAGCAGGGCACCCGCTTGTACTGGAAATCCGAAACCATTCCCTAACGCAGAGGAACCAGTCAACAGTCAACGGCACAGGACGAGGAAGGCAAGGGGAAAGCATCACATTAAAGATCCATGGATATCTCAAGCATCAGCAGTATAATCTTTAACGTTTTTCGAGGTTAAAGTACTCCCCCAATCGATTCTCCGGGTTGGGACTGCAAAAGATACAGACAAGATGAGGAAAACACTCCCAGTCTTAAAATGACGCCAATAAAACTAACCTAAAGCTGAAATGGAACGACAAGAAATCGATGGCCCCAGTCAAGAGCCTTCTGGTCTATAGAATACAGAGTCAGTCATAACAAATCCGTTAAAGACAGACCACAAGTGGGAGACGGTGGAGTAATTATGAGAAAGAACGCTGTCTCACCTATCGAGGGATACGCGCAGTGTAGGTCTAGGATAATGGCAAAGGACAATGAAGTAACTGAAGTATACATGGCAACAATCTTAGAGGAGAATTCGGTAGTTGAAATACACTCCTGGAAATGGAAAAAAGAACACATTGACACCGGTGTGTCAGACCCACCATACTTGCTCCGGACACTGCGAGAGGACTGTACAAGCAATGATCACACGCACGGCACAGCGGACACACCAGGAACCGCGGTGTTGGCCGTCGAATGGCGCTAGCTGCGCAGCATTTGTGCACCGCCGCCGTCAGTGTCAGCCAGTTTGCCGTGGCATACGGAGCTCCATCGCAGTCTTCAACACTGGTAGCATGCCGCGACAGCGTGGACGTGAACCGTATGTGCAGTTGACGGACTTTGAGCGAGGGCGTATAGTGGGCATGCGGGAGGCCGGGTGGACGTACCGCCGAATTGCTCAACACGTGGGGCGTGAAGTCTCCACAGTACATCGATGTTGTCGCCAGTGGTCGGCGGAAGGTGCACGTGCCCGTCGACCTGGGACCGGACCGCAGCGACGCACGGATGCACGCCAAGACCGTAGGATCCTACGCAGTGCCGTAGGGGACCGCACCGCCACTTCCCAGCAAATTAGGGACACTGTTGCTCCTGGGGTATCGGCGAGGACCATTCGCAACCGTCTCCATGAAGCTGGGCTACGGTCCCGCACACCATTAGGCCGTCTTCCGCTCACGCCCCAACATCGTGCAGCCCGCCTCCAGTGGTGTCGCGACAGGCGTGAATGGAGAGACGAATGGAGACGTGTCGTCTTCAGCGATGAGAGTCGCTTCTGCCTTGGTGCCAATGATGGTCGTATGCGTGTTTGGCGCCGTGCAGGTGAGCGCCACAATCAGGACTGCATACGATCGAGACACACAGGGCCAACACCCGGCATCATGGTGTGGGGAGCGATCTCCTACACTGGCCGTACACCACTGGTGATCGTCGAGGGGACACTGAATAGTGCACGGTACATCCAAAGCGTCATCGAACCCATCGTTCTACCATTCCTAGACCGGCAAGGGAACTTGCTGTTCCAACAGGACAATGCACGTCCGCATGTATCCCGTGCCACCCAACGTGCTCTAGAAGGTGTAAGTCAACTACCCTGGCCAGCAAGATCTCCGGATCTGTCCCCCATTGAGCATGTTTGGGGCTGGATGAAGCGTCGTCTCACGCGGTCTGCACGTCCAGCACGAACGCTGGTCCAACTGAGGCGCCAGTTCCACAGGACTACATCCAGCATCTCTACGATCGTCTCCATGGGAGAATAGCAGCCTGCATTGCTGCGAAGGTGGATATACACTGTACTAGTGCCGACATTGTGCATGCTCTGTTGCCTGTGTCTATGTGCCTGTGGTTCTGTCAGTGTGATCATGTGATGTATCTGACCCCAGGAATGTGTCAATAAAGTTTCCCCTTCCTGGGACAATGAATTCACGGTGTTCTTATTTCAATTTCCAGGAGTGTATATGGAGGTACATGTAATGTTATAAGAGATGTTAACCTTGAACATACAGTAAAAACAATTTAAAAAATAAAACCGCACTGACAGAATTTGCTTGGTGTACTACGTTACATATTTTGATGGATTTTTGTTATTTTTCATAAAGTTACGACAAAAACTTTTAAGCAAATGACATTCTTCGGATGCGTGAATTCAGAAAAAAATAACTTTGCCAGCATTACGTTTGATGGGCTTTTCTATGAAGGAGATGAGTTTATTGCAAAGTCAGTACGAAAATGGACACGTTCAGTGTCCCTGGTGACTCTTTATTGTTAATACAACGTTGTCAAAGGTTCTCCCTGGCCAACGCACGCAAGTGATCCTGCTCCCACAGTGTCTGAAGTTTCCAACATGTTCTTTGATGAGTAAAACGTACATATTAAATACACCTTCACCAGTTCTAAAGTGTCACGTGTTATTTAGTATGACAATGGAAATGGTGCTCTGAACCACGAATGAGGTTTTGAACAAATGAAGATTCTGTCGAACTGAGAATCTTTTTTGGTATGCTACTTATTGGTGGAGCTCATCGCTGCCTAAAGGAATCCGTTTCTGGTATGCAGAATACAGACGAAAAAATTCGTCGTGAAGTCTTTACTAATGGCATAGCACGGAATCGATTTGCGCCTATTCTTCAGTTTGTTAGGTGTGACGAAAGAGCATCGCGTCAGCAATGATTATTTAATTTAATACATCCATAGTGTAATTTTGTACAGTACTGTGCTAGGAAAAGAAGAAAAGAAACGATGTTCCAAGAAGACTACAGTTCGGCAAACGTCGTCGACGATGTGGGCTTGGCATGCTAAGGCTTACGGGAGATGAAAACCATATCTTATGAAGGACTAGGCTGCAAATGTGGACGTAGAACAGGAACAGTGTATTGTCGACAATTATTAACTTGGAAGGAGAGATGAAATAGGAACACGACTAACTGTGTTCTGCTTGAGCCACGAATTTTTTGTTTCAAATCAGTTTTTCAGCATCACAAGCGAGAAAGGCCTATAGAGACAACAAGTGGACTAAACTTTAGCGAAATTACGTTTTAGAAACAGAGTTAAAGACTGCAGGAGCTATCCATCAGCAGAAATAGTGACCATAACCTAGTGCTGGTGAAAAACTCACTTACATACAAATATGTGATGAAAGAAAAGTAAAAGACTTATGAGAAACCGCAAAACTGAAAACTGAGGCACTGGGTAAGCATTATGTACTGGAAACTAACAAAAGAGTAAAAAAATTCCACCACAGGAAGTAAATGAAACAAATTAAATTGATACGTACAAAGCAGGGAAAATGACAGTTGGTAAAATTAAACCCAAAAATTAGTATCGTGCGCTATCATCTATGCTATGACAACAACTGACATTAATTGTATCTGGCGGCGGGCCACTTAAATTTGCGAGAAACTGCCTAACTGCCTAACTTCACAGTCAATTTATTCAGAAACGGTGCAACGTATCGATTGTTTTCTTTAACAATTATTTCTCTGTACATCATACCCTGCAACATTCCTACAAGCTTTTCAGATTGTTTCTGACCACCTTGTAAACAACCCCTGATTCCTTAAATAATAGAACTCCAAGATGTGAAACAGTTTTGAATGTCTGGTTACAAATGAGTTAATGTGTTAAATATTTAATGTTAAGCGTGTAAGGGAGAAAATTTTGTAGAAATGGTTTTAAATCATGCTTAAAGTTTGCTGGAAGTCGCTAAATGCTCTCATTATGGAACACTGTAGTTTGCGCTCCATTCTAAGCAAAACTTAGTTTTTTAGGCAGTTACATGTTTCTGGCGTCACATCTCCTGAACTGTATCGTAGAATGATATAATTTTGCGGGTATATTCAGTTACATATGTGGATACCGTCTGCAGACTGTTGTGAATAGAGGTGGTAGTAGATAAGTAATGAACTGAACCTAATGTCTGATGCTGACGTTTTACTTCATGAACAGCGAAAACTTAGTGCGCGATAAACTTCTTCCTTTGATCGTTTTATGGGTGGCGTAGCGAGAAAAAGTTTCGCAAAAGTATAAATTTATGTGTAAAGTTTTTTGGAAGTCGCTGCTAAGTGCTCTAATTTTCAAATACGGGATGAATTAAGTCCGGATACTTTCGTACCGTCAGTGACGTGGCCTCAAGGCAAACATACTGTTTCCAAATGTAATACTTGTCTTATTGTTTCCGAAATGAGATTTTCACTCTGCAGCGGAGTGTGCGCTGATATGAAATTTCCTGGAAGACTAAAACTGTGTGCCGGACCGAGACTCGAAAGTGGGACCTTTGCCTTTTGCGGCTAAGTTCTCCACCGACTGAGCTACCGAAGCGCGATACACGACTCGTCCTCCCAGCTTCAGTCCTACCATTACTTCGTCTCCTACTTTCCGAACTTCACACAAGCTCTTCTGCGAACCTTGCAGGACTAGCACTTCTGGAAGAAAGAAGACGAGGTACTGACAGAACTGAAGCTGTGAGGACGGGTTGTGAGTCGTGCTTGGGTAGCTCAGTCCGTGGAGCATTTTCCCACGGAAGGCAAAGGTCCTCAGTTCGAGTCTCGGTCCGGCACACAGTTTTAATCTGCCAGGAAGTTGTCTTATTGTTTTAACATAAGGTTATTCCTCTTAATGAGGAGATTACAACAGAACTTTAAATTTTTAAATTCGATCAGTAATGAAGAGAAATATTGATAGTCAAATTTTTGTTGCTCCTCGAAGCTAGGTAGCCAGTCTGCAGCTGGCATTGGGTTACGGGATTATCGTCTAGTAATGTAGACGCTTACATGCAGGAAGCCACTGACCAAGTTCGCGAAAATACAGAGGTGAGGATCATAATTAATGGGCAGAAAATAACATACGCTGATAATACTGCTGTGTCTATGGAGACGAAAGAGCTAGAAAAGGCCGTCACCACAATCTAAATGTTTTCTGTAAGCAATATCGAATAAAAGTAAAGAAGCGAAAGACTAAAGTGATAGTATGCAGTACGAAAGAAGTATATAAAACTCTTAGAGTAAGAAATAGGAGAGAAGAGTTAAGCATGATAGAGGCGTTTACCTATCCAAAAAGAAGGATCAGAAGGGATGGACAGAGCGTGATAGAAATTATCAGTGGAATATAGTTTCCCAAAACTGTATTTAATTCGAGAAAAAAATGGCTCTGAGCGCTATGGGACTCAACATCTTAGGTCATAAGTCCCCTAGAACTTAGAACTACTTAAACCTAAGTAACCTAAGGACATCACACACACCCATGCCCGAGGCAGGATTCGAACCTGCGACCGTAGCAGTCCCGCGGTTCCGGACTGCAGCGCCAGAACCGCTAGACCACTGCGGCCGGATAATTCGAGAAAGAGCTGATGTAATATCACATTTTATTGCGGAAATGTGTCAGATATTGTGTTGTATGTAGGAACGAAAAGCGAACATTACCATTTGTGGCGCCTCGGTAGCTGAGTGGACAGTCTGCGTTCGGCAGGGCAGCAGTGCGCACCGCGCTCGGCCGTCCACGCCGCTGCGCGCGCCGAGTGTTTTGTTTACTTCCTCGTCACAGCGCTTCTCAGTCGAACACGCTCTAATGGCCAACTCTCACAGGAAGAACACTCTTAAGTTCACCTTCTCAAATGAATAGGCACGACCCAAAGCACTGGCCGTCGAACGCTTCCTACGCGAAGACGTGAAGATCCCCTTTGACGAACTCATCAGCATACACCTATCGATCATTAGCAGCGTCGTTTATGTTAAGATGACTTCCGACGCTACCTGCAACGAGATTATTCAAAGGACGCGACATGGACTAAAGTTTAGGCACTCCGACGGAAACGTAGGGCCTGTGGATGTCGACCATGCGGGATTTGGACTTCGGACGATCCGTGTATTCGAACTGCCTTTCGAGGTGAATGAAGATGAAGTCATCGCGGCGCTAAGTCCGTTCGGGAAAGTCCAGAGCCACGCAGCCGAGACATGGGCACAGTTTACGACGTATCCGGTGCTTAATGGTGTGGGACAAGTCCGAATCGATCTCAAACGGCACGTTCCATCGTACATTTCTGTCGGCGGCTGCCGTGCGGTGGTCATTTACGACGGACAACCTCGAACATGTTCCGGTTGTGGCAAAGAAGGCCACGTCCGTAATGAATGCCTGCAACACCGCATCACACAACTAAGGCACGACGATACGAACACCGACAGAACCACAACCACTCTTCCAGTCACCTAGGTGGCGACACTGCACGTCCAGCCCTCACAAGACGCCGTTCATGAGCGTCTCTCTGGACCTATACACCCGGAGGCGTCCCAGAACATTGACACCGGCGATGCCGCCTGTGAACATGACCAACAGCCGGACACGCCCCCGCTAGAAGATCACAAGGATACCAATGAGAGTGTTCTGGAGAATGACGACCGCATCATAGCACCCGCGGTTTTTGTACCGGAACGACGTGAATCTCTTCCTTCCTCAGACACCGAAACTCATTGCCGGAAGCAGAAGTCGCCCAAGCGACGAAAAAAACGCTGCAAGACATCAGAATCGACCATTGAGCCCCCTACGCAGGACGAAGAGATGGCACATCACCCTGACGGAGTACACGATAACACTTTCTCCCTTGCCACGGCGACGCGTCATCCACAAGACGGTGAACCGTCCAACAGAGATCGTGCGCAAAACCCGCGCCCAGAAGTCATCGAACATAGCACTCCTGTTGTCACCGACGCAATTGAGCCGACTCGGCCAGCGCTGCCACCTCTCGCCCATGTCAAACCTGTCGGCTTTTTCATGGGCGGATGACACGGATTCCCCATCTGATGCGGAAATGACATCTGTTCCTCCGTTAGACCAACAATAAAATAGGGGAAGTTTCTACGGCGACTCCTGCGACTTCTATGGACTTCCAGAATCCACCACGGCAATCTTCACAAGCTATGAACCTATCGGCAGCACTATCAATACTAATAATATCGGCTCCCACGTTAAACTTCAACTGCTCCCTGACCCACTAAGAGTAGTGGACATCGACATCACCCTGTCTCAGGAACTGAGGACAGCAACTTGGACTGTGTGTGATGGATATGAGACGTACGCCGCCCCTGCAGCTATGGAACACGTAGGCGCAGCCATCCTCCGACAAGAAGGGATTGCAGTTCCCGATGTCGCATACCTCCCAACGTCGTGAGGGGTAGCCATAACAGCTGAAGGACTCAAAATCATAAATCTCTACGCCCCATCGGGCACTGATAAACGGAGGGATCGCTCCCAGTTCTACACAAAAGATATCACGCCTTTATTCCTCGACCGATCCGATTATCTCATCGTAGGTGGAGATTTCAACTGTGTTCTCGAGCGCACAGACCAATACCCCCATTTCACCACATGTCCGGAACTTCGCTTCCTCGTCCGCCGCCTTCGGTTCCTCGACACTTGGCGAGTGGTACACGGCGACCGCCCGGGGTATACACACATCACGAGCCACTCCGCCAGACGACTTGATAGAATATAAAACTTCCTGGAAGATTAAAACTGTGTGCCGGACTGAGTCTCGAACTCGGGACCTTTGCCTTTCGCAGGCAAGTGCTCTACCAACTGAGCTACCCAAGCACGACGGACGCTCCGTCCTCACAGCTTTACTTCTGCCAGTACCTCGTCTCCTACTTTCCAAACTTTAAAGAAGCTCTCCTTTCAGGAGTGCTAGTTCTGCAAGGTTCGCAGGAGAGCAGGAGTGGAATCACCAAACAACTGATTTCTACTGTAGCGCTCATGGATCATCCTCCATCGCCGCATCGTCTAAAAGAAGCTCAACGCATCAAGGCAAAGATTTTAACGTTGACCAGATGCCGTCTAGAGGGAGTGTTTTACGAGCACGCAGCCAAGATAGGATTAACGGTGAAGAACCTTGTATGCATCATATTGCTCAAAATGTTCGCCAACGCCGACAGTCCTTTAATGGTAACTTTAGACCTACCTGATGGACGTCGGCTGACTTCGCAAGCTACCATTGCGGATGCATTCACAACGCACTATAGACATTTCTATCAAGAAGTACCTGCCGGTGCAGAGGCCATTGCTGAGGTTGCCCAGGAGACACTTGGTACTCTAAACGCAGCAGCTGCAACCCTCCTGACTTCTGAAGTGACCACCGACGACGTCCAAGGCGCCGTGGGCAAAGGGTCTCTGAATCGATCTCCCGGCCCGGATGGTTTACCTCTCGAATTTTACAGAACCTCCCAAGATTTGATGTTGCCACGATGGAGGGACATGTACTGGGAACATTTGTCCGGCGCGGCGAACCCGCCACCAATGTTCATGAGAGGCTTACTTGTACGAGTCCCGAAACCCGCAGGAGGAACACGACTCGACAGTTATCGGCCGATCACGTTACTCAATTCCGACTTCAACATTTTCACACGCCTTCTAGCAGTGCGACTCAAACATGTCTTACGAGACATTGTTTCCCACGAACAAACATCCTTAGGCGGTTATCGTAATATACAGACAGCCCTCAGTGAATTTCGAGATGTGATAGCTGTGGCAACACACTCGCGACTGCCAGGCGTTTTAATCTCCATCGATTTCAAACAAGCGTTTGACCACGTCAATCATGCATTCCTCAACGCAGTGATGGACGGAATGGCAATTCCCCCGACGTTCACGCAACTGATTATGCGGCTCCTTCGTGGAGCAACGTCGACTTCTCGTCAACGGCAGACTTAAAAACCTATACGGATTGAACGCTCAGTACGGCAGGGTTGCCCTTTGTCGACGATGCTTTATGCCATTGCGATGGAATCAGTCATTTGCGGATTACGGCGAAGTTTGACAGGTATTCCACTCCGGGATCATATGTTCCGCTGCCGAGCTTACGCGGACGACTTGGCCCTCGTCGTACTGTAACACTACCGCCCTGTCGGACGTGCGTTAGCTCAATAAAGCCTGTACTGTAATAAGTTCACGGGCTTCACCTTGTAAACAAGGATTTAGTACATAAATTGACCGCGTGTACCTAATGGAAGCAATTCGGACTTATATTCAGTCAGTAACTACAGTGATGCGTCAAGCAAATGTAAAGTATAATTACGCGTTCGCATGGACAAGAAGTACACACAGTAGATACTACCAATGATTAATAATACGGTCGCCAGCCTAATTAGGCATTGAGTGAGTTTTTCCTTGTACAAGTGGTTGCATGTACAAGCATAACAACACGTAGTAATGTTGCGTTTTATAGCAAAATTTAGAACCAGAAAGAATCTACTGAACTAAGGTTTTCTTCTTTTGTATTAGTTTGGATGAGTTACTTTTACACAACACCACACAGTAATGATTACTACGAGCTGCACTTTGTGTATTGATCAGACTGAAATCGGGCATAGATTACCCTAGAATCAGCAATTTTGAAATTATACATACAATGTCACTATTAAAATCGAAAAAAACACTAATACACTTAGGTTTAATATAGAAATTAATTTTACTGTTCAATTCTGATCAGTACACTTCAAAATGTGCTAGAATAGACAAGAGAAGGGGGGGGGGGCCTGAATCTGTTATGGTAGTTATACTGAAACTAGCAAGTCCTGAAAGTAAATTAACACTCAAAGTTATCAATCTGTGAAAAACTACTTTTCTTTTCTTAATTTTTGAATTACTTAGTTATCATTATTTCAGTCACAAATCAATTAACTAACATTGCTAGCTCAATTCAGATTTTATCTTTCAATTTAATCACACTGATATTCTTTACTAACATTTATATTTGCACTCCTATCCTTCAACGTCTTTATAGTATAGATTGGTCTGCAGATAATTTAGTACTAACTGTAACTTTCAGTTCGGGATACTCGGGTTGCACAATATGCGGTAAGGACCCTGTCTAGGTCAATGATAAGGATAAGTGATGTCTAAGGCAATTCTGGTAAAAGTCACGTTATTATTGAACAGTTAGAACAGTTTCAACACTGGTCCACACAGATACACTTCTAAAGATGAAATAAATGTTTGACCTGTGCACGTCGTTGCGGCGGATGGCGGGCAGCGAGATAGCGGGCAGCACAGCACACATACAAGCACGGCTAAGGCTCTCACAGTATCGGCATTTTCATTCTTCTTAGCGTCGTAATCTTTCCAATTTTTGTGCCTGAGGAAATAGCCATGCCAAGTAGTCGTCGGAATCGGCCCATCCGAGGCTCAATGGAATCCACTTTTCCTAGATAGCCTCCTCGGTACAGTACATGTTCCTCTGACCGATGCCCAACTCCGACTGTTTCACTGAGCCCGTTGTGCCGATCCGCGCCAGTGTGCGTTTTCCCGCGCTCGCCTGCATCCACCTTTTCCCGCGCCCCTACAAGTAGGGTATTCACCACAGGTTTTCTACTACACATATCACAATGCATTACCTACGTATGGACCAAGTGTTTAAATTACAATTTACACATTATACAATAGTTTTAACATTAAATACACTTTCCTTTGGTTATCAAAGTGCTTAAAATCTAACATAAGTAATGACATTCATTTCAAAAGTTGTGTACAGTTTCTTTAACATGACACGAAAAGGAAAAAAATCCAAAATAATATTTACATTATTTTACATAAATTCAGACAGAAACATTTATCTAAATGCATAAAGAAAAAAATTATTATAGGTACATTATTGTTACAGTACGTTCAGCGGCCGACGTACAAGCTGCGATGCGGTGGATTACCTGTTACAGTGCAGGGACAGGGAGCGCTATGAACGTGGCAAAATCATGCGCCATGAAGATCGGCCTTCTCCCATTTCAGGTGGTGGACACCCTTCGTTGTCTCGGATTAGTGTACACGCGAGACATTCGCCGCACCTCGGCGATCAATTTTCGGGAGCTACTGCAACGCATCCGGGCCAACATACGAAATCACATACTACGCCCACTGAATATGTGCCAGAGAGTCACCTTCGTCAATACCCATCTGGCAGCTCGGATACCCCATATAGCGTGGATTCTGCTCATCACTGCGACAATGGCAGCCATATTACAGGCGGCTTTCGGCTATTTTATTTCTTCTGGACACATCTTCAAAGTCCAGAGCGAATCTCTCATCTTACCGAAGCGGGACGGTGGCCTATATCTCGTTAATGTGAGAGCCAGGACTACGGCACTTTACACCAATACTATGCTCCGGTTATGGAAAAGCCAAAATGCTAGTTTTACTGGAATGTTGACCACCGAGCTCGCACCTGTTTCTAGACACCCACCGACGTCTCTGGCACACATCCCACTTCCGATGTCACATATCGGCCGTTTCTTTGTGGAGTACAGCTACGTACGCACCGAGTTCCCCAGGACCAGGACCAGGACCAGGACCAGTGCGAACACCCGCGACATCTATTGCCTTCTCCGAAAGTCTCCACCCCGTAACCCCGTCGAAACACGTCACCCCCAGGTTTCATGGCCTACAGTTTGGAAAACGATCCACCAACCATATCACACTACTGACACCACCTCTGTGTGGTACTTTCTCGTCAACGGCAAGTATACTACAAGACAGACAGAAACTGCATCGCATCGCACTGGTGGACTCACCCCTGTGCTTCAAGTGCAATGTCGAAGATGCAGATTTACATCGTTTTGAGTTTGGGCCAGCAGCAGCTGTCTGGACCCTCATACAGAAGATTGTGGCTTTCTACCTCCGAGTACCACCACATCACGTTCCTCCTACCATGATGATATATCTCGACACGACCTACTTTCCATCGGCTAAGTGGCACGCCATCACATGGATCAGTGGCATGGCTGTCAACTACCTCTTCCGGGACGACATAGTTGATCCGGCGGTCTTTTGGACACGCCTCCAAGTACATCATCACACCCTTCGCCGACATCGACACTATCGGGCCACTTTCGCGAACTATTTACAGAGTATTTTCACCAACCCGCCTCAAAGCTGGAATGTCGACGAACCGTGCCAACCAAGACTGGACGATCCCACGTTCCCCTTTTCACGCATAGCTCTCTATCTGCAGCCTATTTGTTTTCTTTCTCCTGTGCTCCCCCCCCCCCCCCCGCAAAAAAAAAATTAAAAAATATTTGGGTTGCTGCTGATGGTGAGACTGTACACTCATTTACGTTAACAAAAAAAAGGGGCCGTTGCGGAAATATAGCCACCCTTTATGTTTTACGTTTTTCAAAGGATATTGTGTTATTTTGTGAAGAGCGTCGTCTTTTACTTTCATACACAAGAGGTTTTTTATTTCTAACAAAAAAAGGTAAAAAAAAAAACAAAAAAGTTGCTAGAGCACTTGCCCTCGAGAAAAAAAAATGGTCAGAGCGACACACTGTCAGGCATAAGGACCCAGGTTCGATACCCAGTTGGGTCGGACATTTTCTCCGCTCTTGGAGTGGGTGTTGTCCTTATCATCATCATTTTCATCCCCATCGACGCGCAAGTCGCCGAAGTGGCGTCAAATCGAAAGACTTGCACCCGACGAACGGTCTACCCATCGGGAGGCCCTAGGCACACGACATTTCATCGTTGCATTTTGTTCTTGCTCTGATAAAGACGAAGGGAATTAACAGCATTGAATATTATGTATTACAACTCGACAGTAAAAAGTTGTATGCAAGGAAGAAATAAATAAGCTCACGTCTCTGATAAATAATTAGGTGAGACTGGAACGTAAGTATTAGTCATTCTAATTACTACAGAAAGTTTCATCTCCACTACGTTGACGTGAAGTTGGAGAGGCGTTGGAGAGATTGGTCGAACGAACCAGCAATTAAACACGGCGACTTTTAACGGACTCTAGAGCACACAACGAGAAACCTGCAACAGTTCTTTATCAACATACTACCACACAGCAAAATACACACAAGGTGAGTTTAGTTACAATGGACATTTCAATACACCATTTGAAACCCAAGAATACATATTAATCTCTTCTATAAAACCGTAAGATACCATAAAAATAACAATGCAATCTGTCCACCATTGACAGCACTAATCTTGAATCTGAAAATACCTCGCGAGAGAGAAAATGTTAAATACATTGTAGGATTTTACGACCTATTTACCAGATACGTAACATTGTATCCTATCAGCGCAGTCCATCATCAATAGACAGTCCGTCATCAATAGACTCACAAATGACTGGATCCCTCGTGATTGCAAGCTATGTGTATTATTATCAGAAAATGCAGCCAACGTTATGGGATATAGGTGGAGAAGATACTTATGAAACAACGGGATTAGCGAAATTTTGACCCTCAGGTTCCATCCGGAAGCCAACCCAATAGTGAGCTCGTTTCGTGAACTGAACAGATTAATCCGCCAGTATTGGCACCATAAACAAACATTGTAGGTGAACTGTTTACAACCGTTTGAAGAAGTATACAATAATTAGACTCACTCATCAACTGACGCTATGCCAACAGAAGTTCTGTTGAATAAAAAGGAAAACAATGAATGGATCAATTATTTACCCAAGATGACTGCTATAGAAGAATCTGGACAGGCCATGATTCATCATGCGTTAGATGCGATAAATGCAAAGCACAAGGAAACAAGAAGTACTATGACCAACAGCTGAATAGGACGCAAATATACGCAGTGGGAACAAAGGTGTTTCTAAAGAGTCACCCAAAGGTGTCATTACTTAAGAAGAAAAACAAAACTGGTCTGATTTGTTCTCAGAACCGTATCGGATAATATTAATATCTATTCCTGCTGCAAGGTGAAGAGGATATACCTTCATCATGATCTAAAACCATATTGTTCTAAAGACGGATGTATTCTGTGAAAGAAATATTTTCTTATAATATTTAATGGCAGACTTTGAGTTAGTGTTTGTTCTCAACTACATTCACATGTCACTGACAAACAAAACTGAGATGTAACATTAGTTGAGATATAATTTTGCCATTATGTATATTATGTTGTTCGTTATTCATGGAAATTAATATTAAGTGTACTTAATATTAAGTGTATGTGACATTATTGCAGAAATTTTATTATGCAATTTCGTTATTTTTTCATACTATTACGATAGTAGTTATATGTTTTAACTTTTACTGAAGAGAATGCAAGTGATCTGTTCCATCATTACACATACAGAAGACACACTGGAATATGTCTCCACATGTCTTACTCTCAGTTTTGTCCATTTATTACTAATACAGATATCTGAGTGATGTCTGTTCGCCTCCTTTGGGCATTTTCTTAGCCTTTAGTCTTTTTTTTCGCGATTAACACACCCATCTCCATGAGATGAGTCAACAGATGTGCATGTGAAAATGTACATACAAAGGTACAGCCGCAATGCATGCAAGTAACCGTTGTAATTGTGCATACTTTAAGTTACTGGTAATATAGAGTGATAGGGCATTCGTGTACAGAAATGGCTGTGGGTATTCTAAAGACATTAGGACACAGTGTTTTCATAGAACAGTTTAGTGATGTGATCTCCTGTGCAATGACATTCACAGACACATAATTATCTGTATGAACTTAGTGCAGTGGTTAACATCAATTTCGTATTGTCACTTGTGTTTCAACAATACATGATGCGTGACGCAGATTTATTGCTGTGTCCATGGAGACGAAAGATCTAGAGAAGGCCGTCAACGCAATGGGAATGAGTTCTGTGATGAATATGGTATGATAGCAAATAAGCTGAAGACTAAAGTGATGGTTTGCAGTACTGAAGAAGAATATAAGCCTCATAGATTAAGAAGTAGAAGAGAGTAGTTAAAAGTGATAGAGGAATTTACCGATCCGGGAAGAAGGATCAGAAGAGATGGAAGGAGCGAGATAGAAATTAGGAGTTGAATATAGTGGGCCAAAATTGTGTTTAATTCGAGAAAGAGCTTATGTAATATCATATTTTACTGCGAAAATAACTGTGTCAGATACTGTGCTGCTTGTAGGAACAAAAGGCGTTACTCCTTGCAAAAGAACAGCAAACATTATAGCAGCGTTCTATCTGATTTTTATTCTCTCTGTTGTTGAATGTAATGTTAACGACCCCGATTTTTTTTCTTGCTCTGATAAACTCCAAGGTCCAGCAGCGGATGTTTCCAGTCTTGTACTTGCTGTTCAATGTTCTCATGAACTCGTTGGCCAGGGCTTATGGACTTTGTAGTTATCATCCATAACATGTAACCTGACTGGATAATTCAGAACTTGTGTATTTGTCGTAAGAAGGAACTTGTACAGTCAACCGTTACCAGAAGGATATGTATTCATTCTTTTCTTAATATTACGAGCATTTAGAATAAAAGAAAATTATGTGTGTTTATGATAATAGTGCATTGTGATGCACGCTTCCGTCAACCAATTGAGGTCCAACATGCGCGGAAGACGAGATATAACACTGACAAATAACGTTTCTCCAAAAGTGGAAAACTACTGCAAGGTACAACGTGGTCATGTACCCATGAACAAATATTCTATTCAAATTTTAAGGTACTGCAATCGAGAAAATCTTGTCAAAGATGTGTTTAATAATCTATGGTTACATTATTATTTTATTACTCACCAATAATCAGTAAGTGAAATACATTTAAGAAAAAATGTTGTCAGATACTACATAAAAGTTAAAAACATTTTGAAATAGGAGGTAGTGAGGCAGCCAACACAAGTTCCTATTTTCAAAACAGGGAAAGTTGTGATGACGTTCAAGAAATTCAAATGCTTTGCAAATATCACTTTTCCATGGTAGAAGTCCTTCGTAGATTTCAAGGTTTCAGATAGTGCACGACCGTTAACAAGTTACATAACTAGTTTTTAAAATACACACAGTTTTACTCACACAAGAAAAAACTATAACAAATGCCGGAAATTGCATACGGGGGTCTCTAGTGCGCATTCCTTCATGTGATTCTAAAATCAGTCACTGGACTAGAACAGCGAGCAGGAATAAATCTTGTGTTTCTATCCTCCAGGTACAGCGCCATCCCCGATTGCTTTGACTATCGTAATTACGGTATTTCGTCCGCAGCAAACCGATTCAATAGCTATCTGTGTTCTTGATTTGTTGCGTTCTCATTATTGTTCGTTCGTGTAACGTTCTTCAGTGTTACTTGCAGGGGATTTAATGGTGTCGTAAAGCTTACTGAGGCGATGTAACGAATCGCCGTAACTGGGAAGGTTCTTGTCACCGTCGTGGGTCGCTATTAGTAGGAGTCTCCTAGTCGTTATAACTTTTTAACCAACGCATTTCGTGCATGGTCCTTCAAGAGAATATCAGAAAAGAAGTTATTGCACAGTATCGTGTCCACGGGTATTTATCGTAACATTAGCACTCAGGCCGGCCGGAGTGGCCGTGCAGTTCTAGGCGCTACAGTCTGGAGCCGAGCGACCGCTCCATGCCTCGGGCATGGATATGTGTGATGTCCTTAGGTTAGTTAGGTTTAATTAGTTCTAAGTTCTAGGCGACTGATGACCTCATAAGTTAAGTCGTACAGTGCTCAGAGCCATTTGAACCATTAGTGCTCATTGCCCGTTCAACACCAATCTTACAGCCGGCAGGTGTGGCCGTGCGGTTCTAGGCGCTTCAGTCTGGAACCGCGTGACCGCTAAGGTCGCAGGTTCGAAACCTGCCTCGGGCATGGACGTGTGTGATGTCCTTAGGTTAGTTAGATTTAAGTGGTTCTAAGTTCTAGGGGACTGATGACCTCAGAAGTATTATAGGTACATTATTGTTACAGTACGTTCAGCGGCCGACGTACAAGCTGCGATGCGGTGGATTACCTGTTACAGTGCAGGGACAGGGAGCGCTATGAACGTGGCAAAATCATGCGCCATGAAGATCGGCCTTCTCCCATTTCAGGTGGTGGACACCCTTCGTTGTCTCGGATTAGTGTACACGCGAGACATTCGCCGCACCTCGGCGATCAATTTTCGGGAGCTACTGCAACGCATCCGGGCCAACATACGAAATCACATACTACGCCCACTGAATATGTGCCAGAGAGTCACCTTCGTCAATACCCATCTGGCAGCTCGGATACCCCATATAGCGTGGATTCTGCTCATCACTGCGACAATGGCAGCCATATTACAGGCGGCTTTCGGCTATTTTATTTCTTCTGGACACATCTTCAAAGTCCAGAGCGAATCTCTCATCTTACCGAAGCGGGACGGTGGCCTATATCTCGTTAATGTGAGAGCCAGGACTACGGCACTTTACACCAATACTATGCTCCGGTTATGGAAAAGCCAAAATGCTAGTTTTACTGGAATGTTGACCACCGAGCTCGCACCTGTTTCTAGACACCCACCGACGTCTCTGGCACACATCCCACTTCCGATGTCACATATCGGCCGTTTCTTTGTGGAGTACAGCTACGTACGCACCGAGTTCCCCAGGACCAGGACCAGGACCAGGACCAGTGCGAACACCCGCGACATCTATTGCCTTCTCCGAAAGTCTCCACCCCGTAACCCCGTCGAAACACGTCACCCCCAGGTTTCATGGCCTACAGTTTGGAAAACGATCCACCAACCATATCACACTACTGACACCACCTCTGTGTGGTACTTTCTCGTCAACGGCAAGTATACTACAAGACAGACAGAAACTGCATCGCATCGCACTGGTGGACTCACCCCTGTGCTTCAAGTGCAATGTCGAAGATGCAGATTTACATCGTTTTGAGTTTGGGCCAGCAGCAGCTGTCTGGACCCTCATACAGAAGATTGTGGCTTTCTACCTCCGAGTACCACCACATCACGTTCCTCCTACCATGATGATATATCTCGACACGACCTACTTTCCATCGGCTAAGTGGCACGCCATCACATGGATCAGTGGCATGGCTGTCAACTACCTCTTCCGGGACGACATAGTTGATCCGGCGGTCTTTTGGACACGCCTCCAAGTACATCATCACACCCTTCGCCGACATCGACACTATCGGGCCACTTTCGCGAACTATTTACAGAGTATTTTCACCAACCCGCCTCAAAGCTGGAATGTCGACGAACCGTGCCAACCAAGACTGGACGATCCCACGTTCCCCTTTTCACGCATAGCTCTCTATCTGCAGCCTATTTGTTTTCTTTCTCCTGTGCTCCCCCCCCCCCCCCCCCGCAAAAAAAAAATTAAAAAATATTTGGGTTGCTGCTGATGGTGAGACTGTACACTCATTTACGTTAACAAAAAAAAGGGGCCGTTGCGGAAATATAGCCACCCTTTATGTTTTACGTTTTTCAAAGGATATTGTGTTATTTTGTGAAGAGCGTCGTCTTTTACTTTCATACACAAGAGGTTTTTTATTTCTAACAAAAAAAGATAAAAAAATAAACAAAAAAGTTGCTAGAGCACTTGCCCTCGAGAAAAAAAAATGGTCAGAGCGACACACTGTCAGGCATAAGGACCCAGGTTCGATACCCAGTTGGGTCGGACATTTTCTCCGCTCTTGGAGTGGGTGTTGTGTTGTCCTTATCATCATCATTTTCATCCCCATCGACGCGCAAGTCGCCGAAGTGGCGTCAAATCGAAAGACTTGCACCCGACGAACGGTCTACCCATCGGGAGGCCCTAGGCACACGACATTTCATCGTTGCATTTTGTTCTTGCTCTGATAAAGACGAAGGGAATTAACAGCATTGAATATTATGTATTACAACTCGACAGTAAAAAGTTGTATGCAAGGAAGAAATAAATAAGCTCACGTCTCTGATAAATAATTAGGTGAGACTGGAACGTAAGTATTAGTCATTCTAATTACTACAGAAAGTTTCATCTCCACTACGTTGACGTGAAGTTGGAGAGGCGTTGGAGAGATTGGTCGAACGAACCAGCAATTAAACACGGCGACTTTTAACGGACTCTAGAGCACACAACGAGAAACCTGCAACAGTTCTTTATCAACATACTACCACACAGCAAAATACACACAAGGTGAGTTTAGTTACAATGGACATTTCAATACACCATTTGAAACCCAAGAATACATATTAATCTCTTCTATAAAACCGTAAGATACCATAAAAATAACAATGCAATCTGTCCACCATTGACAGCACTAATCTTGAATCTGAAAATACCTCGCGAGAGAGAAAATGTTAAATACATTGTAGGATTTTACGACCTATTTACCAGATACGTAACATTGTATCCTATCAGCGCAGTCCATCATCAATAGACAGTCCGTCATCAATAGACTCACAAATGACTGGATCCCTCGTGATTGCAAGCTATGTGTATTATTATCAGAAAATGCAGCCAACGTTATGGGATATAGGTGGAGAAGATACTTATGAAACAACGGGATTAGCGAAATTTTGACCCTCAGGTTCCATCCGGAAGCCAACCCAATAGTGAGCTCGTTTCGTGAACTGAACAGATTAATCCGCCAGTATTGGCACCATAAACAAACATTGTAGGTGAACTGTTTACAACCGTTTGAAGAAGTATACAATAATTAGACTCACTCATCAACTGACGCTATGCCAACAGAAGTTCTGTTGAATAAAAAGGAAAACAATGAATGGATCAATTATTTACCCAAGATGACGGCTATAGAAGAATCTGGACAGGCCATGATTCATCATGCGTTAGATGCGATAAATGCAAAGCACAAGGAAACAAGAAGTACTATGACCAACAGCTGAATAGGACGCAAATATACGCAGTGGGAACAAAGGTGTTTCTAAAGAGTCACCCAAAGGTGTCATTACTTAAGAAGAAAAACAAAACTGGTCTGATTTGTTCTCAGAACCGTATCGGATAATATTAATATCTATTCCTGCTGCAAGGTGAAGAGGATATACCTTCATCATGATCTAAAACCATATTGTTCTAAAGACGGATGTATTCTGTGAAAGAAATATTTTCTTATAATATTTAATGGCAGACTTTGAGTTAGTGTTTGTTCTCAACTACATTCACATGTCACTGACAAACAAAACTGAGATGTAACATTAGTTGAGATATAATTTTGCCATTATGTATATTATGTTGTTCGTTATTCATGGAAATTAATATTAAGTGTAATTAATATTAAGTGTATGTGACATTATTGCAGAAATTTTATTATGCAATTTCGTTATTTTTTCATACTATTACGATAGTAGTTATATGTTTTAACTTTTACTGAAGAGAATGCAAGTGATCTGTTCCATCATTACACACACAGAAGACACACTGGAATATGTCTCCACATGTCTTACTCTCAGTTTTGTCCATTTATTACTAATACAGATATCTGAGTGATGTCTGTTCGCCTTCTTTGGGCATTTTTTTAGCCTTTAGTCTTTTTTTTCGCGATTAACACACCCATCTCCATGAGATGAGTCAACAGATGTGCATGTGAAAATGTACATACAAAGGTACAGCCGCAATGCATGCAAGTAACCGTTGTAATTGTGCATACTTTAAGTTACTGGTAATATAGAGTGATAGGGCATTCGTGTACAGAAATGGCTGTGGGTATTCTAAAGACATTAGGACACAGTGTTTTCATAGAACAGTTTAGTGATGTGATCTCCTGTGCAATGACATTCACAGACACATAATTATCTGTATGAACTTAGTGCAGTGGTTAACATCAATTTCGTATTGTCACTTGTGTTTCAACAATACATGATGCGTGACGCAGATTTATTGCTGAGTCCATGGAGACGAAAGATCTAGAGAAGGCCGTCAACGCAATGGGAATGAGTTCTGTGATGAATATGGTATGATAGCAAATAAGCTGAAGACTAAAGTGATGGTTTGCAGTACTGAAGAAGAATATAAGCCTCATAGATTAAGAAGTAGAAGAGAGTAGTTAAAAGTGATAGAGGAATTTACCGATCCGGGAAGAAGGATCAGAAGAGATGGAAGGAGCGAGATAGAAATTAGGAGTTGAATATAGTGGGCCAAAATTGTGTTTAATTCGAGAAAGAGCTTATGTAATATCATATTTTACTGCGAAAATAACTGTGTCAGATACTGTGCTGCTTGTAGGAACAAAAGGCGTTACTCCTTGCAAAAGAACAGCAAACATTATAGCAGCGTTCTATCTGATTTTTATTCTCTCTGTTGTTGAATGTAATGTTAACGACCCCGATTTTTTTTCTTGCTCTGATAAACTCCAAGGTCCAGCAGCGGATGTTTCCAGTCTTGTACTTGCTGTTCAATGTTCTCATGAACTCGTTGGCCAGGGCTTATGGACTTTGTAGTTATCATCCATAACATGTAACCTGACTGGATAATTCAGAACTTGTGTATTTGTCGTAAGAAGGAACTTGTACAGTCAACCGTTACCAGAAGGATATGTATTCATTCTTTTCTTAATATTACGAGCATTTAGAATAAAAGAAAATTATGTGTGTTTATGATAATAGTGCATTGTGATGCACGCTTCCGTCAACCAATTGAGGTCCAACATGCGCGGAAGACGAGATATAACACTGACAAATAACGTTTCTCCAAAAGTGGAAAACTACTGCAAGGTACAACGTGGTCATGTACCCATGAACAAATATTCTATTCAAATTTTAAGGTACTGCAATCGAGAAAATCTTGTCAAAGATGTGTTTAATAATCTATGGTTACATTATTATTTTATTACTCACCAATAATCAGTAAGTGAAATACATTTAAGAAAAAATGTTGTCAGATACTACATAAAAGTTAAAAACATTTTGAAATAGGAGGTAGTGAGGCAGCCAACACAAGTTCCTATTTTCAAAACAGGGAAAGTTGTGATGACGTTCAAGAAATTCAAATGCTTTGCAAATATCACTTTTCCATGGTAGAAGTCCTTCGTAGATTTCAAGGTTTCAGATAGTGCACGACCGTTAACAAGTTACATAACTAGTTTTTAAAATACACACAGTTTTACTCACACAAGAAAAAACTATAACAAATGCCGGAAATTGCATACGGGGGTCTCTAGTGCGCATTCCTTCATGTGATTCTAAAATCAGTCACTGGACTAGAACAGCGAGCAGGAATAAATCTTGTGTTTCTATCCTCCAGGTACAGCGCCATCCCCGATTGCTTTGACTATCGTAATTACGGTATTTCGTCCGCAGCAAACCGATTCAATAGCTATCTGTGTTCTTGATTTGTTGCGTTCTCATTATTGTTCGTTCGTGTAACGTTCTTCAGTGTTACTTGCAGGGGATTTAATGGTGTCGTAAAGCTTACTGAGGCGATGTAACGAATCGCCGTAACTGGGAAGGTTCTTGTCACCGTCGTGGGTCGCTATTAGTAGGAGTCTCCTAGTCGTTATAACTTTTTAACCAACGCATTTCGTGCATGGTCCTTCAAGAGAATATCAGAAAAGAAGTTATTGCACAGTATCGTGTCCACGGGTATTTATCGTAACATTAGCACTCAGGCCGGCCGGAGTGGCCGTGCAGTTCTAGGCGCTACAGTCTGGAGCCGAGCGACCGCTCCATGCCTCGGGCATGGATATGTGTGATGTCCTTAGGTTAGTTAGGTTTAATTAGTTCTAAGTTCTAGGCGACTGATGACCTCATAAGTTAAGTCGTACAGTGCTCAGAGCCATTTGAACCATTAGTGCTCATTGCCCGTTCAACACCAATCTTACAGCCGGCAGGTGTGGCCGTGCGGTTCTAGGCGCTTCAGTCTGGAACCGCGTGACCGCTAAGGTCGCAGGTTCGAAACCTGCCTCGGGCATGGACGTGTGTGATGTCCTTAGGTTAGTTAGATTTAAGTGGTTCTAAGTTCTAGGGGACTGATGACCTCAGAAGTTAAGTCCCTTAGTGCTCAGAGCCATTTTTTGAACCTATCTTACGAACAGTATGCTGTATTAAGAGTTTTTCTGATGTTATCATGAAAGGTCATGCCAGAATGGCGTTAATAAGAGTCATAAAGACTATTCGCGACATAAAGCGGTTATAAGGATATACTCAGTTATTTAAACAGCATGTTCCAGTAGGAATGGTCAACTGTCACTATGTGACAGAAACCGTTAATTGAAGCAAAAATGTCTAGTAATCATGAGCTCTCAAATGCATATGTATGAGCACTGCTTCTTCTTCGATATTGTAAAACAGATTTCTTCTACTCCAAGCTCTTTGTTCCCCATGTTTTGAGAGAAGTCGGTATGGACCAAAGCAAGAACAAAATGTTCAGTAAGCAAGTCCACACTTTAAGAGCTATGAGCATTTGTTCATAATCGCTACTGTGAAAGACGTGCTCATAGCTCATAAGGTGAGCATTTCGCAGCCCATGTTTACTAGGCAAGTTTTTCTTTTTGGAGCGCACTACCTCCTCTCACAATATGGAAACCAAAGAGCTTGCAACAGAAGTGACTTGTTTCACAGTATTGTGGATGAAGAAGCACTCATGGCTCTGAAGGTAAGCAGTTTAGAGCCCATGTTTACGGGACTATTTTTCTTCGAATGATCGTTCCTGTCACATCCCTGAACATTGACGATTCCTCCAGGGAGACCTTTTACAGACCTGCAGTGCGACCTTACTTCGGAAGGTTAAAAAAAACCTGTATATCATTTTGCGTCAGATGTATTTGTGCCACGCATTCTGTAGTTCTTTAATTAAATGATACTGCACACTTTTGCGTTATTCTATTATATAAAAATCCGACTTCTCATTCCGAAAATTTGGTTTTCTCCTCTTTGACTCTCTTTTTGAACCATGCACGGCTTATTGTATCATTTCATAATTTTGGCCCTGTGCTTTTTAGTTTTTTTTCCTTTATTGAGTTTCGATTCCCCCTGAAGGGGGCAGGCTGGCAGCAGCTTATTACGCCGCTCTTCAGCCTACAGAATTTGTTTTAAAAAGATGAAGGAAATAAAAATGCTTTTTAGTGAAAGGAAGTCCGTGTTATTGTAGAGTTGTTACATCTCTGTGAAGCAAAAATCTTTGGTCATCCTTAATCAGTCTGTGAGCACTGTAGGTCGAGGCTTCGAAAACAGTGAGTTTGGATTTTGCGAAGATTAACGACAGGCAGCTACAGCTTAGGACTGATACGTGGTAAAAAATTGCTTTTTTGAATAGTAAGCCGCAGCGCGTAGTGTGAAGCAGTCGCCCTACGTTTCTGGCGGTAGCGCCGCTGTGGCAATCGCAGCCTGGTGGGAAAGGTTGCCTGTTCATGTGCATTTAAGGGGCGCTATGAGCTCGCCAGGGAGAGGCAGTTGGTCAGTCGGAGTGAGTCTGGGTCAGTCACTCGTCACCAGTTGCTGGTCTGTCTCTCGTTCGCATTTGCGCGGCAGTTAGTGTCTGTCTGTCGTTCGGAGTGCTAGTATGTCTGTCGTTTGGATCAAACTTTAAAGCCGGCAGAATGAGAGTCTTGCCACTCCGCCAGTAACAGAACTCAGCTAGTGGTCGCCCGGTCGGGGCTGAGTTCCTGCATCTGAGTCTGCGCGTTAGGCCGCCAGTCTGCTCGAGTTGCTCGGCAACGGTCATTAGCGGTTCGATCGATCGGTTGGTCGGTCCCTCACTGAGACACAAGATGACTTGTCCGCCTTGAGCGTCGGCGCATGTGAGGTCGCCACGTGAGTCCAGTGGGCCGCGCCGTATAGCGGGGGATAGTGGCTTCGCGGCCGACACGAGAGCAACAGGAGTCAACCCACGACATCGGTCTGGCCGGTGCGAGCTGCGACGCCGTGAGACGGGAGATCGGCGCGTCTTCCTGCGTCCGTTGAAGTGGCTGGCAGCGGACGGTTCGGGAGAGCGTTTTGGGGGTGCTGCGCCAGGTCTTCGCCAGAAATCGCAGTTTATTAGAAATTAAGTGATTGGAGATATGTTGTTTCATTTACTTGCTAAATTCTACTTGTTTTCTTGGTGAGGTCACCAGCCGCTTTGTTTTGGGGTCGTCCCACCATTCTTCTTCGTTTGCCCACCCGCGGGAAGGTGGTTATTTATGAATTGAGTGGTCCGTTTTTCCCTTGTGGAGTAGGGGCGGGTTAGAGCAACCTGCGGTTCGGGTTGCTCAGTAATCTCCCTGTTAATATGCCATACGTTAATAGCTGCCTCTGTCATGTTTGTCGGATTCGGTGTTAACGAATTTATTGCTTGAAGTGTGACGGCCGAATTCCTGAAATATGTTTTTATCTTGCCTATCATCGTGAGAGGCGGTATATATGTATATATAATGTAGAGCATGTTTGGCTAACCTTGTATATTTTCTGTAAGATTGCATTTGATGAGTTTTTATTTAAATGTTTTTTTTAGTGTGTAAAGTTGCAACCCTTCCACCGCAAGAGTTTTTTTTTTTAATCAAGTTGCACCTTCGGTGGCAAGTTAAGCTTTTAATGTTAGTGTTTTGTACTATTTCCATCCCTCTTATAGGGTGCATAGTTTATGTGCTTGTGTGAGTTGTTAAAATTTGTAGTTTAAAGTAATCTGGTGTGTTGCAGATTTGCACCAGTGTATCTTTCAGAGGTTGTTGTGAGCGGTTGTGACTACGGCCATGTCAAAAGGGAGTGGCAAGGTTTTCAGCCCGAAAGCTCATACTGTCAAAAATTTGTTCTTTCTACCTCTGAATAAATTGTAACTTGATATTTAGAGGGTGCTTTCTTATTATAATTTTAAATCTGTTTAAAAAAAAGGGCTTTTAGGAATAACATTTCCATTTGTTCAAAGAAATTTGATTTGTTTTCATCGGTTTCCGACTGGCAACTACTTCCACGCACACATAGTGTGATTAAGTGTGTTAATGTTCTAAATGAATCGCTATTAAATAAAGCAAATTCTTAAGAAAAAGTTTTGAAAGTAAATTCACGGTTCAGGAACCTTACATTCAGACCATTGTTAAGTAGATCTGAAAACAATACTGTTGTTAAGCGGTGACATTTGATCACTTGACGTTGCTTCACAACAGACAATTTTTAAATCCACTTGAAAATGTCTTGCGTGTGTGGGCTTGAACTGGCTGTGAACTTAAATAACGTACATAACAGCAACTGGAAAAATAATAATAGCACTCTGTCAACAGGTAGAAACTAATATTTGCAAAGGATTTCCACCATTCGATAGCACTACTGTAATTTCAATAGAATCTCACCACTAGAACTTTTTAATTTACGCGCCCAATTTCGCCCCCAAGGCCACTTTTGAGTGTGACTATCTCAAGCGTCGTGAATCCATTCAGCATGAAGGTCAACTGAGTTGCCGTTGCTCCGTGTCTTTACGTCGATCATGTCGAACACACTGCACAAGAAAACTAACTAATGTAATAATAGAACTATTTCTTAAGGTTACTCCATACTTTGGCCACTATATGCGTCAAACAAGTCGAAATTTAACATCCATACACTTCTTCCTCTGTAATCCTTCTGTTTAGAAGATGGTATGTCGCGTGGTTGGAGAAGGAGTGACGTCAGAATTCTGGTGGCAATTTTCTCCCTAATGCCCGCATTGCCAGCTGACTTGCTGTTTATTCTGTAACATGGGTAAGCGCTAGCACTCTGGGGCGTATTTTCGGCCAAGTGTCCGTATGATGCAAAACTCGCACTGTTTAACTGATCACGGTAATTGTAACTGAGGACCTGATCATCCTTCTGTGGACCACAGGTGAAGTTGCCGCTTAGTACATCGGAAAGTGACAGTTCTTGAATAAAATATGATCTCGCCGGCTGAAGTGGCCGCGCGGTTCTGGCGCTGCAGTCTGGAACCGCGAGACCGCTGCGGTCGCAGGTTCGAATCTTGCCTCGGGCATGGATGTGTGTGATGTCTTTAGGTTAGTTAGGTTTAACTAGTTCTAAGTTCTAGGGGACTAATGACCTCAGCAGTTGAGACCCATAGTGCTCAGAGCCATTTGAACCATTTTGAAAATATGATCTCACTCCGGAAAAATCCGCTCTAGCTTGTTTGCTATTGGTTCCCGAGTGCGAATAAACGTTTATGATTTGAAGATCGATAAATAAAATTCCTGTTCCTGAAGGTAAATGAATATGGGATGCGTTCTATGTACCGTTTCGAATAGGGCTGCAGTGCCGCTTCGCTTCTAGCGTGGCCCATGGGAAATTGTACATTTTCAGATGGGCAGCCTGTGCACACTCCACCTACACCATCTAATCGAAATAACATAGAATGCAATTCGGTGCAGTATGTAACATGGCCAGTTGAAGTGCATATTGAGGTAGTCAAGGAGTTGCGTGGTGTGCAGAGCGTTACAGCTGTGCGTAATACAGAGCTCGTAGGAAGGGAGAGACGTTTTCATGTTCGAGGCAGGGACAACATACAGATGGATGAAACAATCGTGTGAGACGTGTTCTGTAACCAATGTGAAGCATAAGGAGCCTGAAATCATAGTTAGAACGTCGGAAAACATCCGGCCTGGAGACGAAGTCAGAAGGCGCAATTTCTGTACAACATTAGTGGACAGGTTGACCAGGATGATGCATTTCAGACAAATCTTCTGATGACTGAAGAGACAAACTTTCATCTGACTGGGCTTGTCAATGAAGAAAACGTCCGATATTTTTCGGCCACAAACGATGGCAGGCGAGGTCACCTTTTCTTCTAGGGGCTCATTTCAAGGACAAAAATTTTTTACGGCAACTCCGCAGGACTGACGAATTGAAAGTCGCACTCTGGGAAGAGAGAGTCCATTTCCAAGAAATGGTCGAGAACGTGATAAGCAGGTTATGGGAACCGTTTCAGCAGTGCCTTCCCAATGATGCACTTTTGAAGTAGTGCACTTATGTTTGGCTTTTCAGTAATAGCACTGCGCGTAGAACAGTTTCCTGTAAGTTACATTTATGTAAATATACTCTAAACCTTGTAATAACCACATGAAAATGTGGGCAGGCCTGTATATCCACTATAGCATTATATCCATTAATTTCGGCAATATTCGTGTCTCCTTCTACAAGAGTGTATCGGTGCCGTACAACCTAACCTGTATACGCTTTGTGCTAATAGTTCAAACTTATTTGTTTGCGTGTAACTGCCTCCATTCATAAATATCTTCCTGTCTCGTTGCCACTGTTATTGAATCTCTTATGTCCTGTGCAACTGATGTGTTAGTTGTGTCCTCGTCATGCTTATCCATCTTCTTATTTCCAGACATTTCTCCCTATTCCATCTCACTTTCGTCCAGTGTTCTTTGACTGCAGCAACGCTTATATACTTCATCTTTATATGTAATACATTGGGTTTACTAAAATTTCAGTACATTTTGCGTAGACTGAAAATCCATGTAGTCTTTGTTATTTGTATGTACAGTATTCAAGAAAGACGTTAATTATTTGTAATATTTTTGTTAATTATTTCGCTCAACCGAAGTCATTTCTTCATAACTGAACACGAAATTCGCATGTAATACTGTGCTGGTGTAACATAATCTCGTTCACACCTTGTTGCATTCTTTGTAGCATCAGTGATCAATCAGTGTGCGAACTGTCAAATACGCTGCTATTTCAGACCATTAGTAGTAGCCCCTCTCTGTACGAGTAATTTCGGCCGCAGAGAGGTAGGTCATTGAACGCTGTTCTGGAATGCAGATCACTGTGGAAGATCGTGCATTGTGTTTCTTTGTATAACAGTGATACATTTCGTAAAACATGGGATAGTGAGACGTTTTTTGTTTTTAATATCTCCAGATTTCGCTTTAAATTACGTAATGAGCTCGTAGATTAAATGAATGGTTTGTGTAATCCATATTTTTGAGCCTAGTTTCAGCGATTACAGATACAAGGAAACATCTTTTTGGATATAAACCTGAAGTATACACATTTTATACTTCTGAGGAGGATTTGATGAATGATTATGCCTATTTGGAGTACCATTGCATAGCTATGTAAATTTATTACCGTCGCACGTATATTCAGAATAAACGTGTATTTTCTGTGACATCCTTCAATTATTTGGGGCCAGATAGCGTCCTCAGTTGTACAAAGATGTAAATATTTAATCTACATATTAAAGATTTGCTTAATAGATCCGGGTTTCACATAACTACTCTTGATAACAGCTTACCTTTTTACCGTAGCACTTCGCTTATAAGGTTAAAAGTAGGTTGTCAACTTTGCTGCACCTGTTAAGGGAGGGACTCAGAACTGCGGCGTTGTTTCTATTCATTAGTGGCTCCGATGTATGTCCATTGAAAGGATAGTTATTGCGTACTACAGTTTAATTCCATGTAATCTTCAAGGTAGTCTTGCTAGTTTAACACTTTCCGTACTGTATTTACAAGACGTTCGAAATTCTCAGAAAATATGTATTAGCTGCAAGAAAAGACAAATAATATACATAAGCACAAGAATCAGGAGGGAAGTGTAAGACTGGAAGACGAGGGGCGAAATGATCGAATTAAGAAAGGTGTGTTACACGAGTGCAGTTTTTCTTTACTTTTCTACAGTATGGACCTCGAGGAAGCAATGACGGAAATGAAGGAAAAATTTTCAACGCGCAAAGAGTGTTCGCAGATCTGAAACTTTCTGACATCGTAACTGCGTACAGGTTTCGAGTCTATCAGGCACACAACTGTAACCTGTCAGGAAGATTCAGTGACTTAAAATACAAGAAATGATTGTGAGTGGGATTAATATTCAGTACGGAAGGATATCAATCATACGATTCGCTGATGACATTGTTACAAACAATGAAAGCGAAGAAAAATGACAGGACCTGTTGTATGAAAAGAGCAGGCTGTTGAGTACAGAGTATGGACTGACAGTAGATCGAAGAACGAAGAAAGTAACAAGTTGTAGCAGAAACTAGACGAATAATAAATTTAACACTAATTGTGAGGTCAAAGAAGTAGATGAAGCAAAATAAATTTGCTAGATTGGAAGTAAAAATACATATATGCTGACTCGGCAAGGAGCACATAAGAGACAAACTAGCACACGCAAGGAAGGCAGTCCTGTCCAAAAGAAGTCTAATACTATCGAACGTAAAGTGTGATCTGAGAAAGAGAGTTCTGAGAGTGTACTTTTGGAAAACAGCACTGTGTGGAAGTGAATCTTAAACTGTGGGAAAACCGGAAAAGAGGAGATTAGATGTACTGTAGACGGATGCTCAAAATTAAATAAACTGATCATGTAAGAAATGAGGTTATCCGCAGAGTCGGCCAGGAAAAGAATACACTGATGACAAGATCGGACTGTGGTCAGAGATCAGGGAGCAACTTCAGTGGTACCTGAGGGAGCTACAGACTGTTTAAAATGTAGGGGAAGACACAGACAGTTGAGGGACTTGGGTATAGGTGCTAGTCCGCTTGATGAAAATTTGGCAACTTCATCACGAAAAGCATTTAAGTCCACTGTAACCGGATCTAACTTTGTGCACTAAGTGTGTACAAGTGAGTGAGAGGTGAATGAAATGTAACGTAAGTACGCACAGGTCGTCGGCTGTGCACTTCTCCACATGTGGAAATCTTAAAGTAATTTTCAACAGGTAATAATTGCCAAAAATATATACCACATACTTCAAACACGTCTTTTATATACATTCTCAGGGCTGCTCCGAGAAAATTTACGAAGTAATCTCCACACTTGGAACTTTTACTTTACACTACTCCGCTTTTGAGGTCAACAGGAACTTGTGATACTGTCAGTCGGCTTTGATTAGTATTACAGTGGTAATAACTGTTGCGACGTAACTTCGTAGAGTATATTTTGAATTTAATTTCAGTAGCATTGACATAAGGGGAGCTATCATATGCTACAAATAATTTGTTATTTGTCTTCACTGCCACGTCTTTTGAACATGAAGACCGGTTTCGATTGTGCAATAGCTCTCTTCGGAATCTCTCATTCTACTGCACCGCACGAAGTCATAAACGTGTAACAATAACACCGTTCGTGTTTACGAGCTTACATGTTCATGATTCGTTGCAGTGCAGCAGAATGAGAGATGATTATGATGGGTATTGCATAGCCGAAATCATATTGTTTAAAGAATTTAGCGATGAAGCCAGTTAAATAAAAAATATGAACTTAATTTCTTTATAACGTTATTCATTGTTATAGTTTCTTGGTTTGTGGGTAACTATTTTCAACTTGTACTGTATATTAAATTATCTCTTCTATGTCGCTGAGATTTCTAAAGGCATCGATTTCTCGATATTTTTTACTTTACGAAAGCTGTGTGTTTTATTATGATTCTAATTGTAATTTATAGTGCAGCTGTTGAGCTTTTTTTAGGAGAATCTATTCGTTTTCTTTTGATAAATGTCATTGTTAAGATTTTTAACGTGATAATCGTTTGAATTATATAAAGGCACATTTGCATGCCGTGCGTGAGTTTCCTCCGAAACGCGAAATCTTAATTAAGTAATTAATCTCTGACAAATAAATAAAGCCTATGGCACGGAACTGCAGCGCTATCCCGCTGATAAAATACAATTACGACACTCTTATGTTTCATAATGAAGAAGTAGGTCTGGTAGAATAGCTGGTGCGGGGAAGCACGTATATTTTATTAACTGGCACACCGCCATATTTGATGTTATATAAGAACACTGCGAGTTGCAGTCTCACTAGGTATTCGACTCTGTAAAGATTATATATTTATGAAAGTAAGTTGAATTATTTAACTGTAGGCTTATTCGTTGAATATATCTGATTTAACTAACTGTGTAAACTTTTTTATGTTTAGTAGACAGTCACCTATGTACGACGTATTGACATGGCTGTCAAATTATTCTAATATTGAGATTTTGAGTCCACACCTACCGCAGCAGTCTTTGGAAACGATTTAAATACGAAGTCCGATTATTTGAATCACATTTCGCGGTCAAATACGAATGACATTACATTTACCAAAAAGCCATTGTCAAGCGTCTGACACCAAATAATTAAACGTCCACGTTCCAGATAAGCAAATATTAATTACAACCAATTACTATCATACATATACAATAATTAATATTTTTTTTATTTTTTATTTATTTATTTTATAATTACTCATGAAACGTACGTATATTCATAACAAAATCTACTAATCTACGAATCTCTGAAGCGTATTTTGGGATTTTTAGCTTCAATTTCTTTACTATAACTGTATTTTTTAGTTCTTGCTCTATGGGATATTCTCTGCCACAGCTGTATTGCTTTTTTACGATAGTTGCTTCGTTTCCTTTTCGATAAAATGTAAATATTCTTATTGTGACTTCATAACAGAGCATCGCTCTCTGCTTGAGCTACATGAAGCGCCAAAGAAACTGCTATCGGCGCGCTCATTGAAATACAGATTACGTAAACATGCGGGAAGCGGCGCTGCGCTCGACAACACATATGTACAACAAATGTCTGCCGTAGTTGTTAGATCGGTTACTGCTCCTACAACGGCAAGTTATCAAGATTTAAGTGAGTTTGAACGTGGTGTTATAGTGGGCGCACGAGCGATGGGACACAGCATCTTCGAGGAAGCGATGAACTGGGGACTTTCCCGTACGACCATGTCACGAGTGTATCGTGAACATCAGGAATCCGGCAAAACATCAAATCTCCGACATCGTGTCGGCCGGAAAAAAGTCCTGCAAGAACGGGCGCAACGACGACTGAAGAGAATTGTTCAACGTGACAGAAGTACAACCCTTCCGCAAAGTGCTGCAGATTTCAATGCTGGGTCATCAACAAGTGTCTGCGTGTGAACCATTCAACGAAACGTCATCGATATGGGCTTTCGGAGCCGAAGGCCCACACGTGTGCTCTTGATGACTGCACCACACACAGCTTTACGCCTCGCCAGGGCCCGTCAACTCCGACATTTGACTGTGGGTGACTGAAAACGAGTTTCCTGGTCGGAAAAGTCTCGTTTCAAATTGCATCGAGCGGGTGGACGTCTACGGGTATGGCGACAACCTCATGAATCCACGATCCCTGCATGTCAAATTGATGGCGGCTCTGCGATGGTGTGGGGCATGTGAACATGGAGAAATACGGGACCCTGATACGTCTTGATGCGACTCTGATAGGTGACATGTACGTAAGCATCCAGTCTGACCACCCGCGTCCATTCATGTCCATCGTGCATTCAGACGGACTTGGTCAATTCCAGCAGGACAATGAGATAACCCACACGTCCAGAATAGCTACAGAGTGGTTTCAGGTACACTCTTGTGAGTTTAAACACCTCCGCTGGCCACCAAACGCCCCAGACATGATCATTATTGAGCGTATCTGGGATACCCTGCAACGTGCTGTTTAGAAGAGATTTCCAGCCCCTCATGCTCTTACATATTTATGGGCACCCTTGCATGTTTCATGGTGTGAATTCCCTCCAGCACTACTTCAGACATTAGTAGAGACCATACCACGTCGTATTGCGGCAAATGTGCATGCTCCTGGGGCCCAGTGCGTATAGTCAAGTGTATTTTGTGACATTAGCTTTGATTTCCTTACGATAAAGCTATGTATGAGTTATTACTATGTACCGAGGTCATTGGTACATCTGTAGACATATTTTCACGATATCAGAATCGTTTTCTGTCGTTTTCTTTCCGATAAATAGTTAAAGCTCTTTGGAAAACTAGTTCAATTTGCTTCTGATGGTACTTGCACCACTAACTGCATATCGCATTCCCCACTGGCGCTATGTAGCTATACGGTATTAACCTATGATTCAGGAGATTCTCATACTTAAGTGAGTTTTATTTACGTTTCGTATTTTGACCAATGGTTCAAATGGCTCTGAGCACTATGGGACTTAACATCTCAGGTCATCAGTCCCCTATAACTTAGAACTACTTAAACCTAACTACCCTAAGGACATCACACACATCCATGCCCGAGGCAGGATACGAACCTGCGACCGTAGCGGTTGCGCGGTTTCAGACTGAAGCGCCTAGAACCGCTCGGTCACCAGCGCCCGGCTGACCAATGGTATGATGTTGCTTACGTCATCTGACGGATGTTCACTTCGTCACCGGTGAAGGTCGTTGGTTAGTATCGCAGTTTCATTTTATTCCAACTTTTCAAACCGAAATACGATTACTTAGTCTGATTTGCACTGTAAAACGTTTTCTGTGCCTTAGGGATTTCTGTTACTCGGCGTTCAATACGTACATGAAAAAAACAAGAACGTTATGTATTTTGAAAGACATAGCCTATTCAGGGTCTTGTTGTATAAACTATTAACAACCCAGTGCAAAAATTCACATCTATTAAAATCATTCTGTGTGCGCCTAAAGGACTGTTCGGTCGTATGTAATGAAACGTCATGTTTCAAACGTATTCAAACCTAACGCTTCAGTTATTCGTGCCTGTCCAGACGCGCATGACCTGGAGACCGATAAACACAGGCTGTTGTCGCCTTTACTTTCCTCGTAAGATGCACTATCGAAGACTGATTAAATTTTATCTAATTCCAAGTGGAAAATTCCCAGTATCGCGATTAGCTGGCATACAATGCTCGCTTTTCATGTCATTCGAGATCTTAAAGAAAAAAAAATAACACTTCGTGCTTATTTCACTAGGTAACATTATAATGTAGCAGGGATGAAATAAATGTTTGTTAACTATATCGACCACGCTGATGACGAAAGCTACAATGAAAACCTCGAAATACCTCGCTTCTCAAAGTTAAATGGTGGTGCATTTCATTAATGTTATATTTTATTAGCAGTCTTTGTCAATCCATTCCTTTATAGGCTTCGAAATTCCTCTGATAGTAGACAGAGTAACGAAGTTTCAGGGAACAATAACTGTGTGTGCTTTGTCGCTGTTTTTAGCCTGGGCTCGTAGCAACAAGTGGAGGAGGAAGAGCATGTTTCATTTAAGCGTAGTTTCGGTCTGCTGCAAGTTGTGTTCCGTTCGTGTGCTGGAAGAACGTATTACTGAAGTGCAATTAGTGTCTGTGGTCACTGTAATTCCCTTGATTCAGTAGGCCTTGCAAATGCGTAAACAGTGCTGATAGTTTTTGCAACGTTTGCGGACAGACCACCATATATTAGGAAGACGTACAGACTATACTTCGGCTGTGAAATCGGGGACCAGGACAAGCCCTAAGCTCTTCAGATACGTTGCGTAACTTGTGTCTTGAGTCTTCATTCGTGGTTAAACCGTAAAAGATCTTTCATGGACTTTGCTACACCATCAAATCATGTGAATGACTTTTACGTTCGTATAAAAACTCCATTATCACATGGTATTTCCAAGAAGAACAAGTCTTCCTTGACGAGTCCTCACGAAGACGGACTGCCTCTTCCTGTTCCACCTAATTGTGATGGTGACGAGGACAGTAGTGAAATTAGGTGCTGCACCATCGCCTTCAAAACCCAGTTCTTCGGAAGGTCCTGGTTCTGTTTGTAACGATGAGTGTACAAAGATTCACAAAATAACACGGTGTAAACTTAACGGCCTAGTGCGAGATCTGGAATTGCCGTAAAGAAAAGCTGAACTGTTGACGTCAAGACTATAATAATGGAAACATGTATCTTGATAAGACGGTAAACTTGACTAGGTTCCATTAGTTCCATATGCCATCCCTTCCATTTTTTGAAAGCGAAAAGAACTTGGTATTTTGTAGTTGTGTACAGGGCCTAATGGAAGCTATGGGCATTGACTATGAAAGTGATTAGTAGAGGTTGTTTATCCACTCATACAAAATAAGTCTCAAGAACGAGCTACTGCATAATGTTAACATGTTACCATCATTCCGATTGGGTAAGGCAGCTTACATGAAAGAAACGTATGGTAACATGAAACAATTGTTATTGCGATTGAACTATGACAAGTTTGTATGGCAGATTTCCGGGGATCTGAAAGTCATAGGCATCTTACTTGGGCTACAACGAGGCTACAACAAAATCTGCTGCTTCCCGTGTCTCTAGTCGCGACAAAGCACTTCATCATAAAACGAATTATTGATCTCAGCGCCGATCACTTGAACAAGAATCTCACAATGTTATGCATGAAGCACCTGTCGAATACAAGAACGCAGTTCTCCGTTCTGTTCATATAAAATTGGGCGTAACGAAAAACTTCGTTCAGGCGATGGACAAAACTTGGGAAGCATTTCTCTTTTTGCGCGAGAAATTTCCAGGTGTTAATGAGGTGAAAATAAGAGAGGGGATTTTCGTGGACCTACAGCTACGCAAACTGTACAAAGATGAGAATTTCAACAGTATCCTGACAAATGACGAAAACTTCGCTTGGGAATGCCTTTTTATAAGAGTGTCAACAGATTTTCTAGAAAATAAGAGAACAGAAAACTGTAAAGATCTTGTTGTGGCAAGTACTCTGCACTGCTACAACAGGCAGGAGTGGAACATGTCTCTAAGGTTATACTTCCTAAATTCCCACTTGGTCTTCTTTCTTGACAAACGTGGTGGCGTAACCGGCGAGCACGGAGAACGCTTCCACTAGCAAATTTCGGATATGGAAATGAGATACAGGGAAAAGTGGAGTGCATCAATATTAGAAGATTACTGCTGGACACTAATCATGGAATCACCAGCAAAAAACTACAAACACTAGGGAAAGTGGCTGCACCTTCAGTGACCTTCCGACTGATAAGTTTATGTAGGCAATAACGCACAGTTATCATAACTTCAAAACGAGAACTAATCTTTCGTTTTCATTAACATTTTCGCTGTCAGCACTCTCTAAAACATAAAGATTAGCTGTTTTCATGCCAGTTACAGAAATAAGTAAAACATGGTTGGCTAGTGTTATCTTTGTTTAATAATAAGAATAACTAATACATTGATCAGCCCGAACATTGTGACCAGCGGATTTTTTTCTTTTCTTTTCTTTTTTTTTTTCTGAGTCATCAATCTTCCGAATGATTCGAAGCGCCCCACCACGAATGCTTCTCCTGTGCCAACTTCTTCATCTCAGAGTAGCACTGCAACCTATTTCCTTGATTATTTGCTGGATGTATTCCAATCTGTCTTTCCCTACAGTTTTTTTGCCCCCTGTATCTCCCTCTAGTACCATGGAAGTCATTCCCTGATGTCGTAAGAGTTGTCCTATCATCCTGTCCCTTGTTCTTGTCAGTGATTTCCATGCATTCCTTTCCTCTCCAGTTCTGCGGACAACCTCCTCATGTCGTACATTCTCAGCCCAACTAATTTTCAACATTCGTCTGTAGCAGCACATCTCAGATTTTTCGATACTCTTCTATTCCAGTTTTCACACAATTCATGTTTTACTACAATACACTGCTGTCCTACAAACGAATCCATGTTTTACTACAATACACTGCTGTCCTACAAACGAATCCATGTTTTACTACAATACACTGCTGTCCTACAAACGCACATACTCAAGAAATTTCTGCCTTAAATTAAGGCCTCTGCTTGTTCAAAAAATGGTTCAAATGGTTCTGAGCACTATGGGACTTAACATCTGAGGTCATTAGTCCCCTAGAACTTAGAACTACTTAAGCCTAACTAACCTAAGGAAATCACACACATCCATGCCCGAGGCAGGATTCGAACCTGCGACCGTAGCGGTCACGCGGTTCCAGACTGAAGCGCCTAGAACCGCTCGGCCACACCGGCCGGCCCTATGCTTGTTACCAGTAGACTTCCGTCGGTTAGGAATGCCCTCTTTCCCTGTGCTAGTCTGCTTTTGACCTCTTTCTTGCTCCGTCCAATATCGATTATTTTGCTGCCCAAGTACAGAATTCCTTAACTTCATCTACTTCATGATGATCAATCTTGATGTTAAGTTTCTCGCTGTTCTCATTTCTGCTACTTCTCATTACTTTCGTTTTCCTTCGATTTACACTCAAGCACAAGCTCTCCGTAGTCATTTCAAGCCTTAATTTAAAAAATGGCTCTGAGCACTATGGGACTTAACTGCTACGGTCATCAGTCCCCTAGAACTTAGAACTACTTAAACCTAACTAACCTAAGGACAGCACACAACACCCAGCCATCACGAGGCAGAGAAAATCCCTGACCCCGCCGGGAATCGAACCCGGGAACCCGGGCGTGGGAAGCGAGAACGCTACCGCACGACCACGAGATGCGGGCTAAGCCTTAATTTATTTTAAACTTAATATAAGAATCGTAGATTTGATTTCACTGCGTAACTTGAGATGTCGTTCTGTTTCAGGCAGTTTCAGACTGCTTGTTGAATAACAATTATGTCTCGCTAGTCACCACATTGGTTGAATCTCAGCGGCAGAACACACGATAGTATTATTTCGTCCAGTACTGGGACATATTTTCTATCGAAGGTTGTGTTTGGTCAGAAAAAGTGGGTCATTGCCTTCTGAGACGAGGCTTCAAATCGTTATAAAATTAACACTTTAATTTCGGAAGTTTTGCAATCCTACTTCCTTTTGCTGTTATTATACAAAGAGTAATCATCAGATGTCATGTGCAGAATGTCACATTGATTCAAGGCTGAGGTTTTTTCTGCGAGGAGGTGTTCCTGAATCATAAAGCAAATACCAAGATTGAGTAATAATTATATGAACATCTTCCTAACGTCCACCAATATTTTATACTGTATCATAACCAGCTACAATAGCAGGACTCTTACTACAGGCCATCACCTTCTTCAGATATCGATTGAAAAATTTTGAAAAAGCTGACAGAGCTCTTTCGTTTTCACCCTGATGTCTCTTCGTGAGACACAAATTAAGTCTCAGACATTTTTATCTGATAACTCCCACTCTTACGGTGAGGAAATCAGAAGGTGACCTCTCGAGTGTTTGGGAGTCTCCCATCTTTGTTCCCAAGATAGCGGAGCACTTGTGATGTGATTAGATTATTTGGATTCAGTTATGAGAACAGGAAGAAATATAGTCGACATAGAAGTAAATGACTTCTTGCAAAAAGAAAGTGAGCTTATTTATTGTTATAACTTCCTTTTATTTGAACACTTTGCATCCAACTCTTCTGCAATGACTGGCTAATATCCCACAACAATAACTTCGAGAGGTCTGTCTGCCTGCCTGAACCTATTCATTACATTCAAAACATCTTTCAGTAAATCTTTCGACACGTGAAAGTATTTCCTGTTTCAAGAAAGAAGGGAAGTTTGAGGGTGCCAGGGGACAATTTATTTGACTTGCCACTTTTCATTCAACATGAAAATCAATTTCAAGCAGAAGTCAATGAGGAGGGAGTATCTAACAGTAATAGTTTTGAAGAATAAATATGACTGCAGTGTCTGTAAATGCTGACTCCTAAGTAACTTCTTGTCTTAATTAGCGTCTTCATATTAATCCTGGCGTGGGACTGTTCTTTGTTTTGCAGAGAGAGTTTTGGAATCGCATGCACGATGGATTTAGGACAGATGATGCGGGGCACAGCAGAGAAATCGGGCTTGGTATCGAGTAGGGAGACAGGCGTCCTTAGAATCAGCGCTAGGCGAGGCCGCAGGTAGACAGAAATGGGTTCGCTGAGTGATAGTTGCATCACCGCGCAACACCTAGCTGACGGCAGCTTTTGTTTATCTTTATGGCTTGTTTCTACTATCACCAGCGAGCACAGCTGTTGGGTGAGAAAAGAACACCTATCAGCAGCAGGCTGGTGTTCTTCTGCGTTCTGAAAAGTGCCTTCAGCAGATAAGCATATTAGTAGCCTGCAGGATTAATGGCTAGTCTCTGGCTCAGTTCATAACTTTCAAAGACCTGGGAAGAGAAGGCAACTGCTGGGAGCGACAAAACACCATTTGGTAAGAACAAACGTGTCGTCATGAGGCCAGATCACATAGAGGGAAGCTACACTCCTGGAAATTGAAATAAGAACACCATGAATTCATTGTCCCAGGAAGGGGAAACTTTATTGACACATTCCTGGGGTCAGATACATCACATGATCACACTGACAGAACCACAGGCACATACACACAGGCAACAGAGCATGCACAATGTCGGCACTAGTACAGTGTATATCCACCTTTCGCAGCAATGCAGGCTGCTATTCTCCCATGGAGACTCTGGATGTAGTCCTGTGGAACGGCTTGCCATGCCATTTCCACCTGGCGCCTCAGTTGGACCAGCGTCCGTGCTGGACGTGCAGACCGCGTGAGACGACGCTTCATCCAGTCCCAAACATGCTCAGTGAGGGACAGATCCGGAGATCTTGCTGGCCAGGGTAGTTGACTTACACCTTCTAGAGCACGTTGGGTGGCACGGGACACATGCGGACGTGCATTGTCCTGTTGGAACAGCAAGTTCCCTTGCCGGTCTAGGAATGGTAGAACGATGGGTTCGATGACGGTTTGGATGTACCGTGCACTATTCAGTGTCCCCTCGACGATCACCAGTGGTTTACGGCCAGTGTAGGAGATCGCTCCCCACACCATGATGCCGGGTGTTGGCCCTGTGTGCCTCGGTCGTATGCAGTCCTGATTGTGGCGCTCACCTGCACGGCGCCAAACACGCATACGACCATCATTGGCACCAAGGCAGAAGCGACTCTCATCGCTGAAGACGACACGTCTCCACTCGTCCCTCCATTCACGCCTGTCGCGACACCACTGGAGGCGGGCTGCACGATGTTGGGGCGTGAGCGGAAGACGGCCTAACGGTGTGCGGGACCGTAGCCCAGCTTCATGGAGACGGTTGCGAATGGTCCTCGCCGATACCCCAGGAGCAACAGTGTCCCTAATTTGCTGGGAAGTGGCGGTGCGGTCCCCTACGGCACTGCGTAGGATCCTACAGTCTTGGCGTGCATCCGTGCGTCGCTGCGGTCCGGTCCCAGGTCGACAGGCACGTGCACCTTCCGCCGACCACTGGCGACAACATCGATGTACTGTGGAGACCTCACGCCCCACGTGTTGAGCAATTCGGCGGTACGTCCACCCGACCCCCCGCATGCCCACTATACGCCCTCGCTCAAAGTCCGCCAACTGCACATACGGTTCACGTCCACGCTGTCGCGGCATGCTACCAGTGTTGAAGACTGCGATCGAGCTCCGTATGCCACGGCAAACTGGCTGACACTGACGGCGGCGGTGCACAAATGCTGCGCAGCTAGCGCCATTTGACGGCCAACACCGCAGTTCCTGGTGTGTCCGCTGTGCCGTGCGTGTGATCATTGCTTGTACAGCCCTCTCGCAGTGTCCGGAGCAAGTATGGTGGGTCTGACACACCGGTGTCAATGTGTTCTTTTTTCCATTTCCAGGAGTGTATTTGAAACAGGGGGGAGATTACAAATGTCACTGGAGTTTTTATGTGACACACTTTCTTGGTAGTAATTTTGCTGTTAAAGCACTTACGTCACTGGGAGACAGAGAATGCTTGTAAAAGGACTGATAGTCATGTTGTCGCGGCACGAATGAAATAGCACGCTCCTCGATTCTGGCAGACAAGAAAGGACTTCCATGTGAGGCTTGGTGCTGAACACAGCTCTGCAGGCTACAGTCGCCACTCTGGAGATCCAGGGCTCGACTCTGCAGAACTGTGATTGCAGTGTCGATCTTCTGAGGGCCAGAGATGGAGCCAACTCTCTGCTCTAGTTTTGCTGATAATTTATGGTGAGCAGAGGAACATCACCAGCATAGTGGGATAGTCCCTGGCGAGAATTTAGTCAGAGCATTGCAACTGCCTCTTCTACAGCCTTAAGTGCATTGACAGATGCATGCATCTTTTCAGTTTAACATTCAGCCATGGAGTCAGTGTAATCTACGAGTTTCAGAATGTCAGTTGCATTTATAGCTGTGCTTTTCAACTTTAGAAGTAACTTTCTCAACAGAAGATTCACTTTGTTTGGAGTTCTTGGTAAGTATTATTGTAACACCCTACCTGTCACTTATCTGGTTTTGGCGTGTGTTCACCCCAGCTAATTGACTAACAGACCAACAGAGAGTGCAAAACTGCCGTAATATCGGATAACGCAAAGAAAGTAATAAGGCACTGTGACTCCTGATTGAACTGCGGTGGCAGTGTTGACATTAATTGATTCAGAATTGATCACTTTTATTTAAAAAGGGGTGCACATTGATGTTATATTCAGCTGTTGAACAACAGATGCAAATGTTGAACATAAAATTAATTAAGAACGTGACTTGGGATTTCAACTACTTGATTGAAAGTCGATTAGCACAAATATATTTTAACTTCCGACCTTCAGTCATCACATTACCTGACTCTCCTAACAGGCAGTTGTAATAAATTGTGTTTACGTGGAGTAAAGCGCGATAAATCAAAATTAATTCCTATCGACTGACCCAGGCGTAATACGAAGTGCGAGAATAATTCCACAATACATGGCCCGTGAAACACTCGTGGAAACTTTGCTGACGTGATCCAACAAATTAACCAATGACCTAATTCAAGCCGGAGCGGGTGCAATATCACCAAATTCAGCGTGGCTGGGCGGCGTCGTTGTGCGGACGTCGGCCGGCCTCGTGGTGCTGCAAGGCTGCACTCATCTATTCACTCCTAGCTATCTTGCTCAGTACATAGCTGAACCAAAACTTTGTCTCAATCCTAAACTGCAGAGATGCTCACTCTCTCAGGCAAGCTGAGTAAAGAACGCCACGTCCGCACTCAAGACAAGCTGGGAATGGAAGACCTCTATGGAGACTTCTGCCAGTCTGCTCTTCGCCTCGGTTTCCCCTCCAGCAAAATCACTTACGCAAATTGCAGCGCAAGACGCGTTAATAATGCGTCGCTTCCCAGCGCCGACCAATGCCTGCTCTGGGAAGTGAACGAATTCCCCCAAAATTTCCCTTCCTCTCAACTTCTGCTATTTAGCTCCTCCCAGGCCACCCATCAAGGTTAGCATCTGCACAAAACACCAATTTTCCGGAATTCCTTGGTCCTACGTTCCCGTCGGAGGCTGGCGTGTTTCATTCTGTCGCTCTTCACCTGATTTACTTCAGTCTGTTCACGCCCTTCTCGGCGGGAGGAGGTAGTTTTGGCCCGGTTAAGAATTGGACACTGCCGGTTCAGCCATCGCCATCTGCTGACGGCTGCGCCGGCGCCGTTTTGCCGCTGTGGGCACTTGTTGACGGTTCGACACATTTTAATGTCCTGTCCAGATTTTAACACACTGTGTCTAGATCTTAACCTGCCAAGTACTTTCGATGCCATTTTAGCGGATGACCCACGAGCAGTTGCTTGTGTTCTTCGTTTTATCAATTTGACAAACCTCTCTAAGGACATTTGATGATGCTGTTTTTTAATCCTATGCCTGTCAGTCTGTCTTTTATCGTGTTTTCCCTTTTAGTTGTTGTTGTCAACTTGTGCCTCGCGGTGCATTCTTAGAGTAGTCAGGGCGCTAATGACCATTGAAGTTGTGCGCCCTAAAACCACAAAAAAAAACTGAAAACAGGACGACGAACATTTATCAACAGGCGTACAAGTTCTCCATCTGCTTCCCGGTACACGAGCATGGGGTCAACCAACCCCCCTCACTATCACTCATCTTAAGACAGCTGGAGGCCGTGCCCCATTACCGCTTTCTCAGAGTTTGAGCCGTCCTAAGCTGCCTGTTGTCGCTTCCCTTCGCGCTCCCCAGCCGCACACCACGGTCAACTCTGAATACTTCTCTGGGATAAACTAACCTCCAGTAAATCGTTGCGTTTCCATAAGGTTTTCATGTCGCATGAATTACTTTAAAACCGTCACTCAACATTAATTATTCCAATACGTCCATGCTATACCCTCGACAAGATGCATTGTGCCTTGTCAGTTATTTTTGTTCAGCCCTACTGTTCGCTCAACGTGAGTTCAGTGATCTTTAATGACTTCATGTAAGGGGCATAGTTCTTGCCATCTTACGTAGCCCCTCTCTTCAAATCAATTTTGTAGTACAGGTGATGACTCCCATGGTGTTACCACCTGTGGTACAAAATTAATATCTCCATAACTGGTATCTTAATCCGTTCACCTGATTAGTTATGGGCGATTGATTACCACTGCCTCCTCTCTGATGCACACTCTCACTCATTCCTAGGGTACCTGCCTTCAGTACTGGATTTACTGTTAAAGACGTGGTCATTATTTAGTGGTAATTTTACTTTAATCTCTACCGATTCCTGAGACAATTATTGGTCAGAGTACTCAAAAGAAAACTACAATTATATTACAAGGACACACGTCGAAAAGGGCAAATACACATGTTTAAGCACCTCTGTGCTTGTCATTTGAATGGCAAGACCCGCTATTATAACTTAGGGTCCATTCACTCTGCTATCCATCCCTACTAGACTTAAAGTACTAAAAGCATACATGAACAATATTCGTGTAACATTTTGTGAAGTTGATAGTGGTTGCTCTTATTCAATTATATCTGAACACCCATTTGACATTTTATAAATAAAGGGTTTTTTTTGTGTCTCACTGTCTCTGGACGTTTATATTGTGCATGGTGTAAGTGTCATCTTTACACAATTCAGCAAGGTCTGACCCAGTCCAGTGTCTGGATTGTGTACACACATGTACCATATACAGGGTTATTACAAATGATTGAAGCGATTTCACAGCTCTACAATAAATTTATTATTTGAGATATTTTCACAATGCTTTGCACACACATACAAAAACTAAAAAAGTTTTTTTAGGCATTCACAAATGTTCGATATGTGCCCCTTTAGTGATTCGGCAGACATCAAGCCGATAATCAAGTTCCTCCCATACTCGGCGCAGCATGTCCCCATCAATGAGTTCGAAAGCAACGTTGATGCAAGCTCGCAGTTCTGGCACTTTTCTTGGTAGAGGAGGTTTAAACACTGAATCTTTCACATAACCCCACAGAAAGAAATCGCATGGGGTTAAGTCGAGAGAGCGGGGAGGCCATGACATGAATTGCTGATCATGATCTCCACCACGACCGATCCATCGGTTTTCCAATTTCCTGTTTAAGAAATGCCGAACATCATGATGGGAGTGCGATGGAGCACCATCCTGTTGAAAGATGAAGTCGGCGCTGTCGGTCTCCAGTTGTGGCATGAGCCAATTTTCCAGCATGTCCAGATACACGTGTCCTGTACGGTTTTTTTTGCAGAAGAAAAAGGGGCCGTAAACTTTAAACCGTGATATTGCACAAAACACTTTAACTTTTGGTGAATTTAGAATATGCTGCACGAATGCGTGAGGATTCTCTACCGCCCAGATTCCCACATTGTGTCTGTTCACTTCACCATTAAGAAAAAATGTTGCTTCATCACTGAAAACAAGTTTTGCACTGAACGCATCCTCTTCCATGAGCTGTTGCAACCGCGCCGAAAATTCAAAGCGTTTGACTTTGTCATCGGATGTCAGGGCTTGTAGCAATTGTAAACGGTAAGGCTTCTGCTTTAGCCTTTTCCGTAAGATTTTCCAAACCGTCGGCTGTGGTACGTTTAGCTCCCTGCTTGCTTTATTCGTCGACTCCCGCGGGCTACGCGTGAAACTTGCCCGCATGTGTTCAACCGTTTCTTCGCTCACTGCAGGCCGACCCGTTGATTTCCCCTTACAGAGGCATCCAGAAGCTTTAAACTGCGCATACCATCGCCGAATGGAGTTAGCAGTTGGTGGATCTTTGTTGAACTTGGTCCTGAAGTGTCGTTGCACTGTTATGACTGACTGATGTGAGTGCATTTCAAGCACGACATACGCTTTCTCGGCTCCTGTCGCCATTTTGTCTCACTGCGCTCTCGAGCGCTCTGGCGGCAGAAACCTGAAGTGCGGCTTCAGCCGAACAAAACTTTATGAGTTTTTCTACGTTTCTGTAGTGTGTCGTGACCATATGTCAATGAATGGAGCTACAGTGAATTTATGAAATTGCTTCAATCATTTGTAATAGCCCTGTATATATATATATATATATATATATATATATATATATATAAAACACAACCAAACTCGGGGCGGTTGGTGGACCCGCAACCGAGCGCCTCCCCAGGTGGCGGATAGGGGAATGCCTCCTAGATATAGGTGGTACCGAGGAAATGAAATACTCGGGGCGGACCAAAACTACTAGTAGCGTCTGTTCCCGCAGTGGGCGGCTACAAAAGACATCTGCTCCAGATGTCAGTGGCGGCCTCAACCAACCTCCTGATCTGGAAAGTCAGGTTGTACTCGGCAGCATGCCATACAAACATCATGATGGTACAACGAGAAAAATCTCATTACCCCGGGCCCCAGTCAATAGACTGGGATTGTCGTGAGCATCGGATTCCGGGGGCTCACGGACATCATGAGAAGAATCGGAGCTTCCCAAACTCCCTCAAGACCAAACGCAAACACTACATCGGCACACTCAACGTGAACACACTGATGAAGACAGGAAAGATGAAACAACTGACAGACACTCTCGAAAAGTTTCAAATCAAAATATGTGCACTGCAAGAAACACGATTCACAGACGAAGACCATTTCAACACGGAGAATTTCAGAATATACAAAGGAAAACCATCGAGACAACTGAAAAACCTAAGGCTTTTTGGCACAGGATTTGCAGTGCACAGGTCCATCACGGACAGCATAATCGACTTTTCGTCACCAAACGAAAGAATCAGCACCATCACAGTGAAATCAGCCAATAAATCCTACACAATAATCAACGCACATGCACCGACTAATGACTACAACAGGAAAAACCCGGACGAAATTGATGACATCTGGACGACAATGGAAGAAACTATCAGAAAAATTCCTGCACATAGAGGCAAAATAGTACTGGGAGACTTCAACGCCAAACTCGGAAAAGAAAAGATATACAGACATATCACAGGAAAACATACTCCACACAAGGACACCAACAAAAACGGAAAACATCTGATAGACTTTTGCAAAAGCCACGACCTCGCCATTATGTCAACAAAATTCAAGAAACCAACACGAAAACTTACCACATGGAAATTCCCCAGCGGAAAGCAAGAACTACAAATCGACCATGTGATAGTGCAGAAAGACTCACAAAAAGAAATTTTGAACATAGACACCCGTAAAGGCTACTTCGACTCAGACCACCACCTACTACAGATCAGGATTCGTCTTTTGCCCAAGAAAAAGCTCCAGAAGAACAAAATTGTTAGACCAGATCCAGAATACGTTACTTTAAACCAGACACAAATATTACACAAAATTAAAATGGAGAAAACGACAGACTGGACACAACTTTCACGAAGAATCCGAGAGGCCATGAAACTAGCACAAGCACCACGAACACGGAAACACCGTTGGTGGAACCACACATGTGACCAAGCTATTGACCAACGAATCAGTGCATGGAAAAAATTTAGTAGCCATAAATCCCAAGAGAATTGGATGAACTTCTTGAAAACACAGAAGCAATCAAGCAAAATCATTCGCAGTGAAAAACGACAGTATGACAAACGGCGACTGACAGAGATCGAATCGGACTTCATGAAGAACATGAAAGGGTACAGTACCGCCCGACATTGAATATAGGTACAACATACTTCATTATTTTTGTCAGAACAACATATTTTTTTGTAAAATAACTCAATTTCAATTAATACAGCGAAGCCGGATACCAGTGTAGGAAAGAATGACAATTTATTTATTTAATTTATCATATGTGCACTCCCACAAAATAAATCCCTACATCCAGTTTGGTGAGATCTTTTGAAATGAATGAATGTATGGTCGTCTGCTAACCACAGATAGTGAATGTGAATATATGATCATCTTTGAGTCGATCCTTTGGCCACCTTTGGTGGAACCAAAGAGATGAAATTTACCAGAGCTTTGAGCGCCTGAAATGTGGCTGACCAATAAGGTAGCAAGGTGCTTCTCCCACTTCGACAGAGGTGCGAGAGAACCTGAATACGGCCATGTTTCAGCACTCTGCCGCTGGATCCTGTGCTGTTAACACCTGTTTTAGATGTGCTCCGTAATGACGAAAGAGTGGAGGCATGGTATGCATGTGGAATATTTAAGAGTAGTTTGAAATAATAATTTCTCTATTTCAGGAACTTTTGTGGGGAGAATTAAATGTCAGGCAGGTAATATTAATGGGATTGTAGTAATCTTCGGAAGTGACCAACGGTCACAAAGAAACCACGTGTAGCAATAAGTTGAAATACTACCGTGTGCTTAAGTTAAGCTGAATCACTAGCGTGTGTACAATAAGTTGAAATATTTAAGAGATAGCGTGTGTACCATAAGTTGAAATATTTAAGAAATGGCGTGTGCAGGACTTGAAATTAGAGACGAGTACTTCCACGTGGTGAGTACTGTGTGAGTCTCAATCTGTGTATGAGACAAAGGATAAAGAGAAGTACTCGTCCATTGTATCAGTTGAGGACTCGCGGGTGTGATGAATTCATTAATATTACTTTACGTGTGACGCTAGATTCAAACTCTGAGAGAGAAGAAAGGTGAGTCGGCCGTCTATCCAGCAACGCCACATGGCTTGCATTGCACAGGAAGACGTGCATTTATCTCCAGAGTTCACAGTAGGAAAGTAGAATTACAAAGTGGGGCAGTGTCGTGTGAAACTGGGATCAATATTAATTGAAGTGTGAAAGCTGAAAGTGATAATGTTGTAACCATTCTCTGTGTAGTATTTCATATTGTAGTGTGGTGTATGTCATGTAATTTGGGTATGTGTGGTTTCCATGGGTGCATAGCGAAGTAGTTTCAAAAGATTAGTGGGTTATGCTTGTTCCTTCTGTACCGCTCGGTCTGGAGGAAAGTTTCGTGATGATGATTGTGAGAGTCGAAGTGTGAGGTATAATAAAAGATCCACCAACCTATCCAGAAAGTGCACCGTAGCGTTAAATAAATTACGAGACCATAATATAGAGATTCACTAATGTAAAGCCATGCCCACTGGGCGGAATTTCTCATATGTTACTGTTGTAGGTTATAGAATTTGTGTGTTTAGGTTAGAGAATTTATCGGAATAAATCAGATAGTGAAAAGAAAGAGATTGGTAGACTATTCTTTCAAATTGTATGTTGTCATAATGTCCCGAATTTATAATGTGTGCGCCATTCATATTCAGTGGGATGGCCACGTGTTAATAAAAGCCGTCAAATAAAAGACAAAAAGAAAATGTGGTACTGCCAGTGCGTAGTGTACAGTCAGAGTTCTGTAAATCACTGATAGTCAGATATGCGTGTTTCCGTTGCGTAGTAATCATATAGGAGGATAACTTGTAACTTAAGTGGGAGTACTAGAGCTAATATTACTCGTTAGATTAAGAATGAATCCACTCGCTTGGCAGACCACTCATCTTGCAGGCCTGACTGCTTGATGCCACAGTATGAGCAAGGCATGTGGGTGCCTCTCATAATTTCGACCTTGCCAGGATATTTTTTTTGCAGGATATTTTTTTTGCAGGTTATTTTTTTGCAGGATATTTTTTTTGCAGGATATTTTTTTTGCAGGATATTTTTTTTGCAGGATATTTTTTTTGCAGGATATTTTTTTTGCAGGATATTTTTTTTGCCAGGATATTTTGCTGTTAGGGTTTGCTGTTAAGATTTTTTTTTGATGGAATGTATGGTGATAGCACTAAGAAGTAAATTTTTTTTTGCTGTTTGCGATTTCTTTGTGGATTGGTGAGGATCTTTTATTTTTTATGTAATTAATTGCTATATCGTCCTAGGCTGGAAGATCGTGGTATAATTTTTTTTTGCGTAATGTCCATAGTAACTAGGTCGCAGTCGAAAAGTGTAGCCACCATGGAGAATAGCGATTCTGGGGTGGACGTAGCAGTGCAGCAGGAAGTAGCGGTTGACCATCTGTTAATGAGCGGGGACGGCAAACACTCCCAAGGGGCTGAATTGTTCAGTGGACCGCTGCAAGGTGATCCTTTGAGCGGCGGGCTTTGTTCACAATCGGGGGCTTTTCCCGACGACGTGGGCGAGCCGGGACTAGGTCAGGTATGCAGTGAAAGTGCAGCTACCCTTAGTGAAGCTATGGTTTCTCAGACGAATGAGGTGAGCTCACCGAAAGTAGCAAATGACAGTGTGCTACTGCAGTTGTTACAGCGGTTGGATAGAGATAATAAAGAGAGAGATAGAGAGGCTAAGGAGAGACATAGTGAGAATAAGGAAAGATTCGAAGCGATGAATAGAGACAATAAGGAGAGAGATAGGGAGAATAAAGAGAGAGATAGGGAGAATAAGGAAAGATTTGAAGCAACTAAGGAAAGATTGGAAGCAAATAAGGAAAGATTGGAGGCGATGGATAAGGGGAATAAAGAGGCAATGAGGAAGCTACACACAGTTATCGATGAGCGTCTGTCCGCAGTTAATAATCGGTTAGATGAGGGGGAGAAGAATCTGGGTGCGTTGAGGCAAGTATGTGATGGCGTGAAAGAAAAAGCCAATAATTTGGAGGTACGAATAAGTGCAATAGAGAGCGATATTACAGAACATAGGGGCGTGTGGCCGGATGAGCGAATCAAAGAGATAGTGGAGGAATTACTTGCAGATAAACAAGGGGCATTAGACAGCGTGGAAGCTCAAGTCACACGGCAGGAAGTGGCGCTAAATAAACACAGGGATGAAGTTGCGGAGGTAGTGGTCAGAATGAATACGATTAGCGCAGATGTAGAAAAGATCAGTATGAGAGGGGAAACAGGCTCTGACAGTACGCAGCGAGAGGTTTATGCCGACCAGGAGGAGATACAATCACTATTACAGTTTAGAGAGGCACAATTAGAAACAAATAGGAAACATAGGGAAGAACTTGCACAGTTGCAATTAGCGTGCAGAAGTGAAGGAGAAACACCACCAGGTAGACTGCAGAGGGAGAGTGAGATAAATTCAAAAAACGAAAATAGACAGAAAGAGGAAGACGAACTCAGAGATTTAGAAGAACGGTTGTGTCGGATAAAACAGGTGGCAAACCCGACTGGGTATGGTCCAAGGTCGGAAAACATAAGTGCGGAAGAAGAATGTAGGAGGCACTTCGTGTCGGTACAAACGTACACTTGTTTTCCGGATCCTGATAATTACCAACATCCATGCCTGTGGCTGTCTCAGTTTCAAGATTCATTACCTTCATCGTGGGGACCGCTCCTCAAAATGAAGTTTGTGTGTAACCATTTGAGGGACGAGGCTAGAGCGAAAATGCAGGAAGTTATTAAAGATTGTAGTAGCTACAAGATATTTTGTGACAAGTTTTTAAATGAATTCTGGTCGAAAAGTAAGCAGGACCAGGTTAAGCAAAGCATATTGATGATGCCAAATTGTAATGAAGGTGGTATAAGAGATCCAGTGTCATGCTATCAGGAAATGCTGAGACGAAATAGGTATTTGGATGTGCCATACGAAACTGGGGAGCTCATTAGGATCTGTATAACGAAGTTGCCAGTGAGATTGCGCAGAGATATAGTGATAGCAGGCAGAGGCATAGACGATTCCGCGTCATTTCAGCACTTGTTACAGGAACTGGGTAATGAGAACAACATTGTGAACGGCGACACGACTCATACGTCAGACAGAGTTGAGGATAGGAACGGCAGAAACTATCATAATGACAGGAGAGCATGGAATCAGAGGAATGACGGAAATGCAAGATGGCGAGGAAATAGGGGGCAGAATTCATGGGGATATCGACCGGCAAACCGGGAAAATAGAAGATGTGACAGAGATGGAAGAAGAAGGGAAAATGAAAATGATGGGCGAAGAGAGGATAGGCAGTCATTGGGTTCACGAGAGGACAATCACTCTCACAATGACGGAGGGACAAGAAGGTGACTACATGATAGACGGGTAAAAACCAGGGCTATAAATGACGTAAATATTAGGTATATCGATTACGGAAAACTAAGAGAGAATCTGTTAGAGGAGGTAGGAGATGTGGGGAGTGAAGTCCACCCAATAATTAGCGTAGAAATAAATAATATAATCGTACCTTGTGTCATCGACACAGGCAGTGTAATGAGTGTTTTGAGGGAAGATGTGTTTAAGTGTTGTAGTCTTACAAAACCATGGCCAACGTTGCCATTGCAAAGGACAACAGTGAGAGGGGCAATTACAGGAAAGGGAATTGAGGTGAAGTTACAAGCGCAGGTAGACTTTGTGTGCCAGGCGAAGAGGTTTAGTACAGTGTTCATGATTGTGTCGTCTCTAACTGTTGAAGGGATATTAGGCGTTAATTTTTTGAACCAATATAAAGCAGTCGTTAACATGAGAAATGGTCCGATGGAGTTGAAACGAGATTCGGAGGAAATTACATTAAGATTCGACGATTGCTTATATGCTAAAGATAACGCACACTTAGCGTTATGTCTGGCGGTAAAGTCCGGTAGACAGGCACAGAATACGGGGTTCGAACAAGAGGAGAAGGAAATTCATAAATGTTTGGAGGAGGAGATCAGGGAGAAAATCTGGCATTTACGAGGGACCACGGTCTACGGGGAATTGCAGAAAATTTTATACGAGAATAGAAAGGTATTTAAACATGCTGCGGGTACAATAAGAAATTTTGTGTATAGATTCAAGGTCAAGCCACATAAACAGTTTAGGGCCCAAGTGTACCCGATACCCGTTGTGCACAAAGAAAGAGTGGAAGCTGAGATCGAAAGCATGCTACAACAAGGGATTATCGAACCAGCATCCAGTCCGTACAACAGCCCTTTAGTTTGTGTTGAAAAAAAGGATGGGTCAATTAGATTAGTTTTGGACGCAAGAAGGATTAATAAGATAATAGAGCCAGAGACAGATCGGCCGCTGACACTTGACGAATTGCTAATCAATTTTTACAGAAGGTTCATTAAGATTGGGGGTGCAGCGACACCCAGACTATGTCAGCTGACTGGAAAGAAAACGGTACGGAATTGGGACTCTGTCGCGCAGAAAGAGTATGAGGCGTTAAAGAAGGCACTGCTATCGGCACCTCTTCTCGGGCATCCAGACCTAGGGAAAGAGTTTTGTATGGCCACGGACAGTTCCCGTAGTGGACTTGGGGTAACATTGTTCCAAGAGCAAGAGCAAGGAGGAGAAGTAATACAACAACCTATTGCATTTGCGAGTCGAGTGCTTAGCAAAGCTGAGAGAAATTACACGGTAACTGAGCTTGAAGCTTTGGCAATAGTATGGGGTTTTAGTAAGTTTAGATACTATTTGTATGGGAGGCATACTAAAATCTATACTGACCACAAGTCACTACAGTTTCTGATGTCGGCCAAACTTAATCATAGACGACTCGCTAGGTGGGCACTCTATTTACAGGAGTTTCAGTTTTCGGTCATGTATATTCCTGGGCCACAGAATATAGTGGCAGATGCGTTGTCAAGGAGCCCAGTAGGTCATGGTCAATGCTTTGATGAGGAGGTAAACGAGAACAGATATGATATATTGTATATGCAGGGCGTGCCGTTCGAGAAATACATAGGGACGGTACTCACAAATATCGCGAAAGAGCAGGATAAAGACGCGTCATGGAGAATGGTGAAGGACAGAGTTAGAGCGAACTCAGATGCCAATATAGTGCGGTTTTATACAATTCAGAACGGGGTCCTTTTCTACCGTAGAAATCCGAACACACAGGACTGGGTGTTGTGTATACCAAATGAAATAGTCAACAAGTTGATCTGGTACACGCACCTAAGTTACGGGCATTATGGGGCAAGGAAATGTTGTAAGAAGTTAAGGGAATCAGTTTATTTCATTAGTATGGAGAGGAGGATCAAGAACGTGCTTGGTAGTTGCAAATTGTGCCAGAAGGCAAAATCGTTAACTATCTCATGCAAAGCACCGCTTTTTCCGATAGTGCCAGGTAGCTTGAGGGAATTCGGAGCAACAGATTTGTTTGGCCCGCTACCTAAGTCAGTGCAGGGATATAGATATGTTTTAGTAGCAGTGGAATTGGTGTCAAAGTATGTGACTTTTACCGCATTGAAACGGGCGACGGGAAGGACAGTAGCAGCAGCGATCGTTAAAAAACTTTTTGCGAGAAGTAGGAACTGTAGAAAAGTTCATAGCTGACAATGGACCACAATATAGATCCAGACAATGGCTAACCACACTGAAGAGAAGAAGGATAAAACCGGTGTTCATATCCCGATACCATGCTGCAAGTAACCCCAGTGAAAGAGTAGTAAAAGAACTGGGAAAGTTGTGTAAGATCTATTGCCATAGGCAACATAGAAGTTGGAGTATTTTTCTCAAAGATTTTCAGGACATCCTCAATGAGCTACCACATGGAGCAACTGGTTTATCACCAATTACGGTACTAAAGAATGAACCACCACCAGATCGAGTCAGGGAGCTGGTAGATTTTCCGCGATCAGGAAAGCAGAGGCACACAGAAATTGTCAAGGTTGCGATAGAGCGTATTAAGAAAGCAGCTAAGGATAGGCAGGAGAAGCAGAAAGGAAAGATCCGTAAGATCGAATTGGCAGTAGGAGACAAGGTTCTAATTAAAACTCATCGATTATCAAAGAAGCACAGATTCCTAACTAGCAAATTCTTTACGGTATATAGTGGACCATTCGGAGTGAGGTGGATTGTCCATGAAAATGCTGTACTGATTGAGACGATCAAGGGAAAACAATCTCGTGGGCTTCATCACATTTCTAACATCAAATTATGGAAAAGTTAAGGATAGATCTAAAGTAGGCAATTTATGGTAGCTAGTCAGTGTATTTATTTGTGGTGTGTAACGTTGTGCAGGGTCAAATCGAACATAAGAATTTTCAGGCGGGATGTCAGGAAGTATGACGGAATAGACTGGTCGAATGAGTCATGAACAGGAGTCGACAGAGTGGTGTATGTACGTATTTTTTGTCATATGAATAAGGATCAAGCAGAAACGACGTGATGATTAATGAGTGGATAAAGATGGTAGATAGAGAAGCGACGTGATAAATAGTAGTGGATAAAGGTGATATTTAAGGAAAGAAGCGACGTGAAGCAGTGTGATTAATAAAAAGAGATTCGACGTGATGAAACAGTGGTAAACAAAGGTGAGTAGAATTAATAATGTGGAGATGTCTTAGATGTATGTTACAGAGGGTCCTGTGTATGCTGCAATAGAGATTGATGCCAATAGCGAAGGAAGACCAGGAATTGATGGAGTAATGGACGGACGGAGAGCCGAAATACGAATGAAGAGATGAGGACAACTGCACAATGTGAAGGGACATGAAGGGAGTATGAGATTCAGATGGTGAACGTTGTGGAATACTGACGTAAGATGCAATATAAGTGTAGATCTAATTCTTACCATAAGATTTGCAATTTTCGAAAATAATATTTTTTGTTGTGGTTGAAGCCTGGTACCAGTATAACTAATTAAAACGGTACCAAGAATGTGTACAGTTATTTTGCAGGATAAGTAATTTGTGTATTTTTTGTTCTTAGATGAAATGTCGCAATTCTAAGTGATATTTAGCAGGAGGAATGCAGAGGTAAGCCGATGGAGAGAGGTGCCAGAGTGAAAGGACGAATTTGGAGACTGGAAAGCTATCTCCGAAACAGCTTCATGTGTTATGTGGTTGAGTATAAGGGAGCGAAGGTATGGTATGTTGTCGTGAGAGTGGTGGTGTTATGAGTATAAGGGAGCGAAGGTATGGTATGTTGTCGTGAGTGTGGTGGTGTTAAGGTTAGCTGACTTCTAGACCTATTCTGTTAGTGTATTAATGGATTGAATGAGAAGGAAAATGTGATGTCTGGCGAGTGAGAGTCGTAGAATTTAGTGTGATCAATGCGCACACTCCTGTAAAGGGGATGCTACCGATCCATAACCAAAACATTATTGTGTTTTATTGTTTGATTGGGATGAACCTCGACGGCAGGTCAGGATCTGATATGTGGATGGTACATACGTGTCCTAGAAATGTTGTTATATATAATAAAATGTAAAATATATAAAGAGATACTAATATCAGTCTGTCACAAGCACAAAGGTGCATTGTATGTTGTAGATTTAGAGTCATCAGTTTCTAAAATGTTTATTGTGTTAGGATGTTAAAGTAGTTTACTATTTAATAACATGTGGTAGGTAATTGTGAGCTGTGTAGATGATTTCTTATTTTTTTGTTGGAACACTTTCAAGGGGTATTAATTTCAGTCTGTCACAAGCACAAAGGTGCGTTGTATATTGTAGTATTAGGAGCAACAGTTTCTAATATTTTCACTGTGATAGGATGTTAAAGTAGTCTACTATTTGATATTGTAAGTATGAGCTGTATAGATTGTTTCTTATTCCTTTTTTTAACACTTTCATGTTTTGTATGAAGGACGACAGGTACAATCAGTAGCACAAGTATGGGCTGTGTATAGAAAAGAGATAAATGTTGATGTTGTATGTGTAGAAAACTAGGGTGTATAATTTTATGTTTTTTAGAACAAAGATACTTTTATTACCAATGTATCTAATAGATCATACATGTAATCAATGAGTATTTAAATAATGTAACAATATCCTTTTGTCTGTAATGTTGCGAGATGCACCGAAGGATCTGACTGATTGGGTGTCGTAACGCCCATACCGCTAGCGGGCCGAGCTGACGTTGCCATGGCGACGGGCGACAGAGCCGCGGCACTCCCCACTCCACTGCCGGTAGGGGGTACGCTCCACGCGCCCGCTACAGTAGGTCAACGGCCTGGGGCGACACGCACGTACCACTGGCCATTCGTAAGTTCCGCCACCCTTACGACTGGGGAAAGTACCCCGCGGAGGCAACAGCGGGTGGTTTCTTCTGCTCAACGGGGCGCGCAGCGGCGCCACGGCAGAATGGACGACGCGCGGCAGAGCCCGGCGGGCATTTGTTACCAGCAACTATTAACTAGTACTGGACTGTGGAGCCGTGAAACAAGATGACTGCTCGTACGTCTCCATAAGGTGGAAAGTGAAGGACTGGTGTTTCCACGTTCTGAGCGGTGGAAAAGATTTTGTCTTTAGCAGACAGGACGATTGTTTTGTTTTTTCTTGACCACTGAACGGTGGGATCCATAAACTTTTGGCAGTGACTTGTTAAATGTGCTTTGTGAATTGCATGTGGGACGCTTGGTATTCTTGAAGAGGACAGTTGTCGTTTGGTGACTAATTATTGTATGAAAGCAAGAAACTAGAGTGGGACATTGACATTTGCATTTGTACTAGGAGACATTTCTTGAATTGGTGCGGGAATAAGTGCTGTTTGTTGGAACTTACGACTTTTAATTACACCACGAACTGAAAGGACAGAACCGTGGGTAATAGTAGTTGTAGGGCCATTTCTGGACGGATGGAACGCTGAGAGTGACTATGACATTTGTGTTTAATGTGAGATACAGTTTACTGTTCAGTGCGTGTTCAAAATGCCGATTTGAGTGACTTAAAGACTTTCGTCCGGGTAACCATGGGAGAGCTTTGACACCGAGACAGTGTTTCTAGGGAACCTGTCGGCAACTCTTTTGACCCCAAGAAAATCAGAGAATGAAATGATTCCGTGTGACTCGCAAGATAGGGAATAATGTATATGTACTTGTAATTGTGTAAATTTTTTTATATGTTTCATTCCTGAAGGGACAGCAAGTGTAATTGTATTTCATTAACATTTGTGTTTAGAATAGTTAGTGTTTGTTTTTGTTTGTTCTGGGTTATCAAGTTCACGTAGCATGTTTATTAAAATATTTGGTACAATGATGCTTTAATTATTAGCCAGTGGCGTAATAGTAACGTAGCGGCCCTTGTTGCATTGGTCAGTAAGGTTGTCATAGGGGACAGGAATTTGCATTGCACAACAAATATCGGGATTAACTGATGCATTTTGATGTCGTGGACAGTAATGATCTTGTTGGTGTGTTGACTGAAGCCACTTATTTGCTTTATCACAGTGGTGATATTTCACATTAAAGTGTAAAGAAGGCTAGTCGAAATGCAAGTTCTTGTCGTCTAAATGTGTAACAACAGAGAAATGAGCAGTAGAGTAAGATACGAGAGCTACTGGTGGATTCAAGCACTTATTGCTAAACTATTTACTGCGTGTATTGATCCAAGTTGATGGACTGACTAGCTCAGCAGCAGTTATTTGTACTGGTGGATAAGGATAAGGTTAAACTCACTGCCGAGTAGTTGTGGCAATTGCGTAAGTGATAATAGTTAATTAGGTATGACATGATGTCTTAGACGAACTATGTTACGTAACCAGTATGTAACTTGTGGTATATTTCATTGTTTTTCTTCTCAGTTTTATTTCTCTGTAGGTTTGAGGTATATTTTAGAGTAATGGTATGGAGCCTGACATTCTACGTGTAACTAGTGTACGAAATTTTTTCTTTTGTTGATTTTGTTTTTTATTTAGACATTGCCGTGTAAAGATTATTACAACGCAATTTATGAATGTCAGATTACTTGTTCTGTGTTTGGACGGTGAGCTGTTTAAAATTTCATGAGTACAATTAGTATTTTTTTTTATTTGTCATAGAATTAGTGAAGTTTGGATTACTCATAAAAATAACGAAGATCCCAGTAACTAAGCCAATTTTTATCTCACCATTATTTTTTTTTATTTGTATGATGTGATGTTTTATTTGTCATTTGGATTGTTATAAATATGTATGTGTACGTTACTCCGGATTGTGGAGAGTACAATAATGCAACAACTCTGTCAAAAAAAAAAAAAAAAATTTGGTAAAATAACAACATTTGGTCGTCAATTTGAGGTCACCAGGGGCTAAGGTCTCCTCCTGGTTATTTTGATGACTTGCTCTGTTTGTTATAATACAGTTTTCTTAAAAAAATGTTCGGAACTACCCTCGCATTGCAAGAATAGTACCGTGCCATTTTTTTCTGCATGGGTAGCCGGTGGTAAAAGGGTACAGTACCGCCCGACATTGAATATAGGTACAACATACTTCATTATTTTTGTCAGAACAACATATTTTTTTGTAAAATAACTCAATTTCAATTAATACAGCGAAGCCGGATACCAGTGTAGGAAAGAATGACAATTTATTTATTTAATTTATCATATGTGCACTCCCACAAAATAAATCCCTACATCCAGTTTGGTGAGATATTTTGAAATGAATGAATGTTTGGTCGCCTGCTAACCACAGATAGTGAATGTGAATATATGATCATCTTTGAGTCGATCCTTTGGCCACCTTTGGTGGAACCAAAGAGATGAAATTTACCAGAGCTTTGAGCGCCTGAAATGTGGCTGACCAATAAGGTAGCAAGGTGCTTCTCCCACTTCGACAGAGGTGCGAGAGAACCTGAATACGGCCATGTTTCAGCACTCTGCCGCTGGATCCTGTGCTGTTAACACCTGTTTTAGATGTGCTCCGTAATGACGAAAGAGTGGAGGCATGGTATGCATGTGGAATATTTAAGAGTAGTTTGAAATAATAATTTCTCTATTTCAGGAACTTTTGTGGGGAGAATTAAATGTCAGGCAGGTAATATTAATGGGATTGTAGTAATCTTCGGAAGTGACCAACGGTCACAAAGAAACCACGTGTAGCAATAAGTTAAAAAAACTACCATGTGCTTAAGTTAAGCTGAATCACTAGCGTGTGTACAATAAGTTGAAATATTTAAGAGATAGCGTGTGTACCATAAGTTGAAATATTTAAGAAATGGCGTGTGCAGGACTTGAAATTAGAGACGAGTACTTCCACGTGGTGAGTACTGTGTGAGTCTCAATCTGTGTATGAGACAAAGGATAAAGAGAAGTACTCGTCCATTGTATCAGTTGAGGACTCGCGGGTGTGATGAATTCATTAATATTACTTTACGTGTGACGCTAGATTCAAACTCTGAGAGAGAAGAAAGGTGAGTCGGCCGTCTATCCAGCAACGCCACATGGCTTGAGGAGGAAAGTAGAATTACAAAGTGGGGCAGTGTCGTGTGAAACTGGGATCAATATTAATTGAAGTGGGAAAGCTGAAAGTGATAATGTTGTAACCATTCTCTGTGTAGTATTTCATATTGTAGTGTGGTGTATGTCATGTAATTTGGGTATGTGTGGTTTCCATGGGTGCATAGCGAAATAGTTTCAAAAGATTAGTGGGTTATGCTTGTTCCTTCTGTACCGCTCGGTCTGGAGGAAAGTTTCGTGATGATGATTGTGAGAGTCGAAGTGTGAGGTATAATAAAAGATCCACCAACCTATCCAGAAAGTGCACCGTAGCGTTAAATAAATTACGAGACCATAATATAGAGATTCACTAATGTAAAGCCATGCCCACTGGGCGGAATTTCTCATATGTTACTGTTGTAGGTTATAGAATTTGTGTGTTTAGGTTAGAGAATTTATCGGAATAAATCAGATAGTGAAAAGAAAGAGATTGGTAGACTATTCTTTCAAATTGTATGTTGTCATAATGTCCCGAATTTATAATGTGTGCGCCATTCATATTCAGTGGGATGGCCACGTGTTAATAAAAGCCGTCAAATAAAAGACAAAAAGAAAATGTGGTACTGCCAGTGCGTAGTGTACAGTCAGAGTTCTGTAAATCACTGATAGTCAGATATGCGTGTTTCCGTTGCGTAGTAATCATATAGGAGGATAACTTGTAACTTAAGTGGGAGTACTAGAGCTAATATTACTCGTTAGATTAAGAATGAATCCACTCGCTTGGCAGACCACTCATCTTGCAGGCCTGACTGCTTGATGCCACAGTATGAGCAAGGCATGTGGGTGCCTCTCAAACAATACAAGAAACTTCTACAGAACGTTCAGAGAAAATATGACTGGATATCAACCACCCAACTTGTGCTTCAGAAGACCGGATGGAACCCTAGAAACCAATACCAAAAACAATTGTGACATTCTGGCAAAGTATTTTGAAAAACTGCTCAACACGGACCCCCCCATGGAACAAATGATGACAGAAACGAGGACATACAATCCAGATAGTGAACCTCCAACTCTAGAAGAAGTTAAAGAAATAATCAAGTCACTCAAGAATCGTAGAGCACCAGGAGAAGATGGCATCATCGCGGAAATCTGGAAGTTACAAGACCCAGAACTCACCAAAGACATCCACAGGATCTTGGAAGACATCTGGAAGACCATGAAAATTCCTGACGACTGGAAAACTGCCCTGATACACCCACTACACAAAAAAGGTGACAAGACTGACCCGAACAACTACAGAGGAATATTCCTACTACCGGTCACATACAAGATCCTCTCTAAAGCTTTACTGAACAGACTAGAATGCCAGACCGACCACTTGATTGGGGAATACCAAGCAGGCTTCCGTAAAGGGCGGTCTTGTGCGGAACAAATTTGGAACCTGAAAATGATTTTACAACACAAACAGAACCTGATCATTGCCTTTGTTGACTTCAAAAAGGCGTTCGACTCTATCGATCGGAAAACTCTCTTCAAAATTCTATCAGAATACAAAGTAGACAACAAAATACGGGCTATCATAGAGCAAACTTTAACCAAGACGACCTCCAAAGTAAAGTTCTGTGGGGAACTATCAGAGCCCTTTGAAATTCGCACAGGTGTCCGACAAGGCGATGGCCTCTCACCTCTCCTTTTCAATCTGGTGTTAGATAAGGTCATAAAAGAATGGGAAACATCACAACAGGGGATAACCTTAGGAAACCTACAGATTAAATGCCTGGCTTTTGCAGACGATTTGGCGATTGTCACGAAAGGTATAAAGGAAACAAAAGACGCTATTGAAAAACTGCACGAAATCGCTTCCAAAACTGGACTACAGATCTCTAACGAAAAGACACAGTTTATGAGCACAAAGAAACTCTCATCTCTGAACACAAAGTATGGCACGATTTACAAAACGGCAAACTTCAAATACCTCGGTGAAACACTACAAATGAGTGGACATAACCGATACTCAAACGAAGAAAGAAAGACTAAACTGGACAAGGCATACAAAGTAGTGTGGAATCATTACAACAAGAAGTCTATCTCACAGAAAGCCAAATTACGCCATTACGACACGGTGGTGCTCCCCGAGGCACTATATGCAGCAGAGACCACACTAATCCTAGGGCATAAACGTATCAGACAATTAGAAAAAGTAGAACGGAAAATACTTAGGAAAATATTTGGCGCAACTAACAACAATGGAATATGGATCAAGAAACCTACAGAGGAACTGCACAAACATACGGAGACAATCACAGAAAAGATCAGAAAACGCAGTCTACAATTCTATGGACACCTATACAGAATGCCATCACACAGGCTGACCAAACAGATCTCTGACTAGGTAACCACTAGAAACAACAAATGGGTGGCAGAGGTAGCAAACGACCTGAACCAACTCAACATAATAGCAGACACAATAAACGACAGAATAAAGTTCAGAAACATCATTAAGAAAAGTAAACTACATGAGATACAATGTGACAAACGAACAGGCATAAAATGGACCGAAGAACGCAAGCAAGATCACAGCAGAAGATGAAAGAAATATGGCCAACCAAAAAGGCAATCAAGATGAAGCCGAAGACACAAAGCCGAGCGAATGAGGGAAGTTTGGGCAGCAAGGAAGGCAGCAAAAGGAACTGGCCATGTAGTTTAGTCCAAATGCGCTCTTTAAGGGCAAAACACCAATAATAATAAAACACAACCAAAGTGACAAGAATCATTGCGTATTGAGCGACCACTGTTGTTATTCGTAACAAGGTATAAGTATGAAATCCTATAATCCTATTCTAACACAGAGACGTGGCATGACAAATATGACTTTTTAACAAATGGCACATTTATAAAAACATAACCTTCTTATAACATAATTCATAAACAGAACAAATGAGTACTTTACGTTCGCTGAGGCGCATGTTATTCATTTGAATCCACACTGACACTCTCACACACACACGGCACCAGTTTCTTGCAGGAACGGAAGTGACGTTAGTTCTGACTAGCAAATTGAGGGATGGCTAACGGCTGAGAAGACAGCAACGTCGATTACCGAGATGGCGCCACAGGCACCCGCATCTTCTTGAGGCAGGATGGCTCTCACCTAAGAGCTCGTTGTTGACATCTTGTCCGACAGGCACAAGATCCCATCGGTGCATCTATGATCGGTGACCTCTCGCAGCTCAGCCACAGGTCATTGCTCCTTCTATAGACGCTTTAGGACAAGGGAGGGACCGTGGTCAGACGAGAGCCTTTTTTTTAGCTCAGGTCCTCAACGTTCGTGTCATTAGGCACTAAAGGTCAGCTGGGCTGTCGCTCCACCTGACGTGGCGAGCAATAAATATAGAAACCTTCTTGGACCTTTTCATTACTGCCCCCGATTCGCACCGTGTACAGAGACCAGGACCGACCTCTTTGCCGTACACAGAGGTGCTGGATCTCACCCCTCCTTGGCTGCTGAGTTGACCACCGGCCCCGTCGATTCAGGGCGTGGTCTGCATGCCATCACCATCGTCAGCTGTGTGCTCCCCTCATTGCTGTCGTCCTCGTTCCATGTCAGCTCGTGTGTGGTGTGCCAGGTGTCGTAGCTTCAACACCTTCTTGCTCAGTTACGCCACCTTAACACACTAAGACAACCAATTCTAGTACATGTAAAGTATTCATGTTTAACTATCAGTACCATGCATTAATGGATCCGCCGACAGCTTGTCTCCGTCCCACAGTACAACTCACAAGGAGCTGTTCCCCTGGAAGACGACAGATTCGCGCCCTCCCATCGGCACGAAGAAGAAGGTATCGAGATTCATCAGATCATGCAACGCTCTGCCACTGCGCCAACGTGCAATGCCGATGCTCACGTACACCTTTCAGTCTTAGCTGTCGAAGACGTGGTGACAGAGGCATGCGTCGTCGGCTGCGGAGGCCCATCGTTCGGAGTGTTGGGTGCACTGTGTTCAGAGACACTTGTACTCTATCCGAACTGTTTCGCCACAGTTCGTCGCCTGTCCTGTTATACCAGCCTCCAGGCCCACGACCTCCGACATCTGTAATGAGGAGCGGCCACCCAACCCCACGACGTCTGGACGATGCTTCACCTTTGTTTCGCCACGTGTTGAAGACATTCACCGCAGAACCCTTCGAACACTCCACAAGTCGTGCAGTTTGCGAAATGCTTGTGCCCATCCTATGGGCCATCACGATCTGCCCTCAGTCGAACTCAGATAGATCGCGCCCCTTCCCCATTCTTCCCATTTGGAAGGGTTTCACAAACGTACTCAAAAAATTTTATTGCGGCGTGGTAAGGCATGTGTTGACTTTTAACAGGTTGACTAAAATTTTGTCTCCCAGTTAAACAGTTGAGTGAGGATTTGGAGTTAGTATTAGGGAAATAACATACAAATCTTGAGTTATGGAAGAGTGGTGATGTCGCGACAGATAGTGTGGGGGATGAGATAACAAAACAGGACAGAAGGGTCTTGTTCGAAGACGCTAGACGACGTACGAAGAAGATGGAGAGTTGTTTGCATGAAACCAGACGTTAGCCAGTCTCCATCAGGTATAATTTGTATCAATACGATATCGCAACGAAAAGAACAGTTGGGAACAATAAACGGAGGATGTAAATTTTATGAGTGAATAAAAAAGATTTTATACTTTGTAACGTTGTTACTTTAATTTGCTATGCTGATGTGTAATGTTGCAACTTTAATTTGGTATGCTGATGTGTAATATTGTTACTTTAATTTTGGTATACTGAAATCGGTGCTAATTGACAATGAAAGTGGGTTAAAAGCCGTGATCTGTCTGGAGACGTTAACCGTGGATTACTGGGCAACTGTTTCATCAGATATTTAGCAGACTAACATTAATGATAATCTTTTAATAGTCATACAAAACCGGTAAAATATATATATATATAAAAAGGAGAATTTAAATAAAAAGAAAGAAATCAGTTTATACTTGGAAATTTATTTTAAGATTGTTCATTGAAATTTCAGCATATTATACGTGAGTTATAACTGAGCTGGTGCCTTATTTACGATTGAAAAAATGTGAGATTGTAATCTTACGGAACACATAAAATATGGAGCCAAGATTGGGAGACTGGATACAACACTGCATTCATAAAATAACACACGAAGAACATTGAAACATAAGCAAGAAGAAATTAACCACAACCAACAGATTCAGTTTTTACCCAAAGAAATTACGTTCATACCATAATCCTGTCCGTCATGTAATTACCACACACTGGTATACTAAATTCATATTAAATCTTTGCGAAATCTTCGCAAAAAGAATAGCTGAGGGCTACTTTGATGATTACACCACATGCTTCACGTGGTCAACTTGGTTTACACAAAGCGTACAACTCCACAATAATTTTGATAATTAGATCGAAAAGCAATTGACCAAAGAAAAACCTTGAACTGGTTACTAACGTCTTACTATTAATCTGATGGGTCAAACAGTTATGTAAGCACGTGGTACTGGTCTCGCAAAGTACACTCCACGTGGGTTGAACATAAAGAAAAGTTGCTATATTGCAAAATATTGTCGAGACGAGACGTTATAATCACACAAACATTCGCATTTAAGATTGATGAACTTAGTTAGAGTTACTGATCAACACGTGGTTCCAATTTACTCACAAAGTAGTAACAAAGCAACTACCCCAAAATAATCTGAATTTAACACGAGAATTACACTCCGCTGCACTTTAAGATAGCATTAGATATTTTAGAGCTAAACCTGAAATCAAGGTGATTAAATTTTCAGTTAGGCTGAACTTAAGAAATCCATTGTCCTACGGACTTAACAGACACGCGCTTAGCCGGAGATCTTACCACTTCAGACGCTCGCCACGGCCACACTGCAACTGCCTACTGCCGAGCGTGCTTCCTGAGGGATGGCTCACAAAGACCAACGGAAGTGGCCAGAGGGGCAGCTTCCTATACCAACATGACAACGGACGGACAGGACCATACTAAGGATAGAAACCTCTTTGCTTTTAGGAAGCGTAGCTACCTGTTCCGACGTTGGTCCTACTGTTCTCTAGCAGACAGCCTTGTCTGCTACCCTCAAGCATGCAACTAGAAATACATATGCTCATTCATCCTCTCACACAAAAGGGAAGTGGGATGACAGTATCTTATCATATACAGTATATAAAAGAAAGCGGATGTAGGTTCCGTATGAGACTGTGTGACATGAATTACATATAAGAATTACATATAAACTGTGCTTTAAAGTGTAGTAGTGTGACAGATCGTTCTTGTTTATGTGTAAAAGTAACACGTTCCACTGCTCAGTCTCCTCCCAGATAGTCAGAAACGCCACAGTACATTTAGAAGAGGAATTTATTCCATAAATGGCAACAGATTTAAGAAATTAAACATGAAAGGAATCCAACAGAGACCTTTCATAACCCCAACGCTCCGGGAAAAGACTGTGCAGGGAATTTTCTAGCCATGCTAGGACATTCCCAAGCAGGCTTCTCACACCCTACTTAAACCAAAAGTGTAAAAGAAAAGGCAAAAGGACACCAGCTACTTGCTAAAACACAATAATTTCAACACATCTTTAGAATCTACCAATTTCAAACAGAAAAAAAAGAACACAATCTGTGACACCTATTTAAAAGGTAGTGTAGACCTAATTCGGTCAGCAAGTAAAAACAATGGTTCCTGTGTCATTAATATGAAAACAATTTCTGGTTGTTACCCTTATGGAGTTCACCAGTATTTGCTCACTGCAAGAGCCAACTGATCACAGGAAAATTTATGACTGTTTATTAACAAGCAAAATTTATGAAAATAGCAAAGGTGCCACAGCAATTAAAAAAAGAACATCAAATAACATCGGTATTAAAAAGAACATAACAATCCACAATCTGCAAAAGCAACAAAATGATAAGAGAAAAAAACATGTTTTACAAAGTGGTTATCGCAAAAAAATTCTATATCATATAAAACTAATAATTTGTAGAATTAAAATAACTATGTGGCACTCATTTAATCACTCTACTATATTTCAATTAGCTAGCAAACAATGAGCACTGTGTCATTATACTGAAACTCCAATAATTATGTGATTGTTACCCTTAAGGGGTTCCTCACAGTAAATATGCCCCATGCAAAGGCTAATCGATCACAGTTCAATGAGAATAAAAAGCTATCTGACTGATAAACGAAGCAATGCCACAGCAATGAATTTACGAAACAAAATATCACAAATCTAATACATTACACAAAAACAAACATTGATAAATAAAACAGTACAATAGTCAACATCTAAAAACAAAAAAAACACCTATAAATAAAACACCTGCAAAATACAAGAGTCAAAGTCTAAAAAAGATAAATAGAACACCTGCAAAATACAAGAGTCAATCTAATAAACACCAATAAATCGAACTCCTGCAAAACACACGAGTCAGAGTTTCTTTGACAGAAACACACGTATATGCACTGGACTAAGAACCGTACGATCACTGTTCACTGACACACTCAGTACTTCCACTGTTCCGAGGCACAATATAGGGGAAAGAGGGGGGGTTCGTCGCCGCAGCTGTCAGTAGGGATTTTTTTTGTCCATCTGTTGCGTGCGATCCCGCCGTCTCTGCCCTCTCAGGAAGTTTCTCTCGTGTCACGTACATCTCGATTTGGTTCCATGTTTGTATTGTCAAATTCGTGCGGTATCCTCGTTTGACACGCCAGGTTGATATTCTCGGGCAAGGATGACACTTAATGGCTCTTCTTTTGTGCCACCCTTAGCGACCAGAGAACATCGAACCAAGATTTACTGTCGCTTGACAGTAGGCATCCATCAGGAAATGTCGATAGGCGTCGTTGACGTCTGCAAGTTTCTCTGGGCAGTACCTGTCAAAAGGCTCCACGCCCCTTCTGTTGTTTCACCGCGGCCGTCTCGTCACGGTCGCGTGCGTGTGGTGCGTTGCCAGCAGATGGATTTCCGCGCGGTGGACCGCTCGCCCATCTCAGGTCATCGCCTCGAGGAAAGGTCGCCCGAGGCGGCCGCCCATTAGCTCCAGGTACAAGGGAAAGTGTTTGCCGCTTACTCTCCTTTTGTTGTCGGCCGCGCTCCCAAAGTGGCCCGGATGGCAGCGTGTCCCGCTGGGAAACCCGCCAGTTTACAACTAGTCCGGCTGCTCCCGCTGTCTCTTAAGAGTTTTGCCGGTTCGCTTTCACGTTCTCAACTGCATTCACAGAAATTTTTCATCATCCTTATGTGATTACACAATGTCATACATAATACCACTTAGTATTGTCTTTCACAATTTTTAAGAACAAAGTGAGACTTAATTTTTTTTAAATAAAAAAATTAGATGAATCGACAATATAAAATAAAATTTAAATGACTTGACAATGTAAAAAAAAATAAAAGTGAAATGACTTGACAGTATAAAAATAAAAATTTAAATGAACTGACAATACAATATTTAAATCCACATCACTAATGTGGTTCACTTACGTTTTAATAAATCAAATGCTATTTATTAATTCACTAAAATGAATAGGATTATGCCTTGTGCACGTATAGGTCAGGACAGCATAGGGTTCACATGTTATTTACACACACATACATGCACACCTGTTGTCTATTCTACAAACTAACTACCCATAAACATGCATTACTCAATATTCTACTTCTATCCACTACTAGTTAACCCAATAAGCTACTTCAATGCTATTTCAACACCGTGTATATACCACTACAACATTCTTCTTGACGCTCGCGGCATACGTCTTGTCACATGATAAATATGGAGAACTTTCCTTAAACATACACATTAAAAAGAACAATGGTTATTTACACGCCAAAACATTTATACCAGTTCGCACACCTGAAAAGAGACTCGCAATTATACATTTATCATACTCATATATTCACACATAAAACAGTAAGAAAATTTCACCTAAAATTACGTTATCACGACAATTAATCACGCAGATGACTCTGAGAAGGTTAAAAATGTTTGCATTATACAGGTTATATTACATTTTCTTACCCATTTTGCTGCGATTTCGTTCCTTCTTTACGTTACCTTTCGCTTCCAAATCAGTTATTTCGCCTGTGGTGGTTATTCTGGATTCATTTCTCATGAATGGCAAAATTGTGGTCACCTCTATTCTGTAAAACAGTATCATCTTAACATATTGAACTTACAACAGACACAAAAGATCCGAATCCTCCTGTAGTTTAAATGACAAATGTTTTGCTTTATCCTTATTACCTTAAACCAAGCTTTCCTTCGTTCCCATAATCAAAATTATTTAATCATCCTCTACCTTCAAGAGGGAAATTTCCTCAGTACAAATCATATAGGCTGCAGTGCATCCCGCACCAGCGAAAACAGTAAGCTGTAATGCTCACAGCATCACCAAAACACATAAACGTCGCTTTTCTAGGACAAGTATTAACGCAGAATAATTTTTTAGGCTTTGGCTCAACATCAATCAAGACTACAAAAAGGATCCATATTTCCGTTCCATTCTCCATTTGCTGAAAAGCTGCTCGTATTTGACTACCACAATAATATTTCAGAGCCACGTAAATTACACAAACCACAATTCTTCTTTCACCTTGAAGGGAATCAATATACTTACGAAATCCACAGACAGCACTTTATGTACTCAGCTATAAAGAACAAAAAAGACATATATCATCAATATTAACATATTAGCGTATATTGGGAAGCCAATGGTTCAACAATCGTATTATCGCATCCTGTTTTCAAGATTCCAAACTTACTCATTCCTTTCTCAGAGTTCTCCTATCTTAAAATATTCATACAGCACGCATACAATAGTAAGTGATCCTCATTTATACTGACAGATATAGAATAGTAATAGATAGATAGTAGCACTGAAAGCAGAAAATCGGAAACAAGGCTACTAACAGCTGGGGACCTGGGTTTGCCAGACCCATAATACCCACAGATCGGATATTCCCCTGAGTTTATGCACTAATTCAGCAACGATCTTGCTTCTCTCAGGAGCGACTCCATTCAATTTACACACAAAAAAAACATAAACAGCATTTTCCTCATTCACAAAGAAACCTTTTATCTTCATGTTTGAATCAAACTAAATCCTAATTGCACAAAAAAAATTTAAAACATCACTTCAATCCATCACATAGAAACATCTTTATCATTAATTTTTATCAACATATTATTCAAAATGCATTTATCACAAATGTAAACTAATCAATTGTTTCTCTTCACCGTCCTCTCTACTCCTCACTGCTCTTTCTACTCAATGTATGGTTTTACATTTGACACATGGTGTAGTCCTTTTGATTTCTTCGATCGAAGAGTTTCCACTTCTATGGCGTTTTTATGGGGAATCTTCCTTATCCGATACGGGCCGTTAAAGAGATTAAAAAATTTCTTGCAGACACCTGACCGTTTGTTAGACAGCTTGTGTGATCTGATAAGAACTTTTTGTCCTACATGAAACACTGTTTTTCTCACGTGTTTCTTATACGCCTTGACTCTGGCTTCTGCTGCACGCTTGATGTTGCGTAAAGCTAAGTCAACAATTGCGTTCCGGCGTAGTCTCGGCTCTAGTGGCCAAGGCACCACCTCTTTGAATTTGCTTGGGGGCTCCTTGTTTTTTAGCACAGTGATTGGCGGAAGCTTTGTTGACGTATTAGGCAACTCATTAATTATGTTCTGAAATCCTTTTAGGTGTATGTCCCACGATCGGTGATCACGACTGCAGTATAACCTACATAATTTTCCTAATTCACGCATAATACGCTCACTGGGGTTCGAGCTGGGGTGAAAGAGAGATATATATATAGGTTTAATTCTTCTTCTTCGAAGCATCCGCTGCCAGTATTGTGATCTAAATTGTGGTCCATTATCCGAGATAACCCTTTTCACGCTCCCAACTTCATGCAGAAACTGCTTTGCAAATGCAGTTGCCACTGCCCTTCCTGTGGCTCGCTTCAACGGAGTCAGACACACAAACTTGGAGGTTAGCTCCACCGCTACGAAAACATATGCAAAACCTGCTTTAGATCTTATTAGTGGCCCAAATAGATCCACGGCCGCGAGGTCACAAAGTTTTCTTGGTATTATCGGGTGCAATGATGCAGCATAAGTCACTGTGGCCGCCTTTGCTCGCTGACAAGCTCCGCACACTCTAAGTACACCACGAATACGCCGTAGCATGTTATTAAAATAGCATGTCTCTTTCAGTTTTTCACAACATTTCTGTGCTCCGAAGTGACCATAACTCAAATGTATGTACCATATAATTTTGTTTACGAGTTCCTCCGGAATCACCAACACCCATCTGGAGTCGTCCGGGGCTCGTTTCTTGAATAATATTCTATTGCGCACTAAGTAGTACTGGCGTATTCCTACATTCTCCTTGTCCTCCCACTTCTTCTTTATATCTTTCAATACTGCGTCCTTATCCTGTTCGTCCGCTATACTCCCTAAAGAGGTGGTAACAAAATTCTCGAACGCTACATTCTGTAAGTATAGGATGCTAAAATTATTTTCACCGAGTTCCCTTTCTTCTGTGTGAACCAAACCTATAGGAATGCGCGATAAAGCGTCAGCAATTACATTTTTCTGTCCAGGAATGTATTCTACAGTGAAGTTATATTCCTGTAGGTATAGTGCCCAGCGTCCTAGTCTCCCATGAGTGATTTTTGTGCTCATAAGAAATTGGAGTGCACGATGGTCAGTGTACACCTTGGTGGTCCTCCCAAATAAAAAATACCTAAATTTTGAGAATGCCCAAACTATCGCGAGTGCTTCGAGTTCCGTGACAGAATAATTTTTTTCACATCGAGAGAGCACCCTGCTCCCAAACGAGATTGTTTTCCAAGTTGTAATATCATCATTTCCTCCCGTTTGAAACAGTACCGCTCCTAATCCTGACAAGGAACTGTCCGTCATTAAACAGAATTCTTGTGTCAGGTCGGGATGCACGAGGATGGGAGCCTCTACCAATGCCTTTTTTAATTTATAAAATTCATCCTTTGCCTCTTGATCCCAGACCCACAAAGCGTTCTTCCCTGTTAGTCCACATAGACGGGGTGTACCAAGTACACTAAAATTTATAAATCGCTTATAAAAATTACACAGGCCTAAGAATGCTCGCAACTGTTTTTTATTTGTCGGAATTGCACACTCCGCTATCGCCGCAATTTTCTCCGGGTCAGGTTGTATTCCATTTGCTGAGACAATATGACCTAAGAATTTTATGTTCTCTCGTCCGAACTGTGACTTATCTAAGTTGACTGTTACACCTGCCTTCTCAAGAACATCCAGTAGTCTGTTCAGAACGTCATTATGGTCCTCCCACGACTTTTCCGCAATTAATATGTCATCCACGTAAATTGTCACTCGCTGTTTCAAATCATCAGGTAAAATGCTATTTAATCCCCTTATAAAAGCAGCTGATGAGACGTTTAGTCCGAACGGGAGACGCCGGAATTGGAAACAATTTCCGTAACACAGGAACGCTGTATATAATCTGCAAGATGGGTGTAGCACGATTTGCCAAAAACTCGAACGGAGGTCGACAGATGATAGTACCTTTACTCCGTGGAAACGTTGTAAGAGTTCCTCAAGGCTCTCAGGCCTGTCCGTTTCCGACATAATAATTGTGTTTATCTGTCTCGAGTCTAGCACCAAACGAACTGAGTTGTCGCGTTTTGGCACGACAAGCAAGGGTGAATTGTACGAGCTTACTGCCCGCTCAATTATTCCTTGTTCTAACATCTTGTTTATTTCCTTCTCCACCTGGGCTTTATACGCCACGGGAATAGGGTATGGTCTAACAGAAAATTTCTGATGGTCACGTACTCTGAATTGGTACGTAAAACCCTTAATAGCCCCCGGAGTCTCAGAAAATACCCGTTCATGATTCCTAAGTAGACAATACAATTTCTCCTTTTCCCTGTCCGTGGTTCTGACACCCGCGATGCTCTTTCTCAGTGCATCAGCAAACGCAACATCTTTCCCCTGCTCACCAGACGGAGAGCACGACTCACTTATATAGTTCACGAGTAGCTCCAGTCTGGGTTGCGACTCGGTTTGAGCTTGAAATTTTAGGCAACTAATTTCTGACTCGGCACGTAATATGCATTCATCAAATTCTAAACAAATTGGCTGATCCCCAACTTGAACTGTCATTACTCCTCCACCCATGTCAATTACTGCATGGTGGGCATTCATGAAGTCATTTCCTAAAATCATTGCCACATTCAGCATTGGGAGCACAAAGAAGTTGTACTCAAACTCTCTTCCCTGGCAGGTAAAATTAAGCCGAGTTTGCCTTCGGATTTCTATGCTCTTACCGTAGATTGCGCCCTTCACCTTAATTCCTCGCACTTGAAAAACGGGCCAAGTCCCAGTCCCTTCGCATTTTTGAAATGCTGCCTCGCTCACTATCGAGAAAGGGCTTCCAGTGTCAATGACACACTTAAAACATATTTCGTTTACTGCAACTGTCACGACTGGATTTACTCCCGAAATTTTAGTACTCGTAGTTTCTTGCAACAAATCCTCTCTAATATCTTCCCTCTCTATATACCGTATGCACTCCTTTGCCATGTCGTTCATTGTTTCCGATTGGGCGCCTTCTGCGCTGATCGTTTGTCATTGCCGGTTTTGTTCATTTCCATTTGCTGGATTATGTCTAGGGTTAGCTGGCCGAATTTCAACATCATGAAGTGCTCCGCCTATAGTCCTATTCCCACCGTGTTCACCGTAGTATCGATTCTGGTTGCCGTAACTGTTCCGTTCACGATTCTGTCTACGTCCTCGATCATTTCTGTTGTTCCACCTGTGTTCGCGAGTGTCACCCCAGTTTCTATACGGCCGGTCCCGATTATTGTTCCGTTCGCGTCGCGACGACCAGTCACGCCGTTGATTAGTACTGCGGCCACGACTGCGATCGCGCTGCTGTGCCCCGTAATAACTTTGTGCCTGATTAGGCGGGCATTCTGCTGTATTATATTCCAAATCTTGGAGAAGTGTTTTAAACGTTTCCACGTCCTCTTTGCATCGTCCCGCAAGAATGACGTGCCGCAAGTGCATCGGCAATTTGGTGATGCATATCCTAATTAGTTCCGCAGGCCCGTATGGGTCGTATAAAAATTGATTTGCCTGCAGCATGTGGTCGAATAGACGTGCAGGGCTGCCGAAACCAGACTGGTTCAAATTTGGCAGCATAATTATGCCATGTTTGACCCTATCTTGTGCCGCTTCCGACCAATAGGCGGACAGAAAGGCTTGTCGAAACTCCCGAGTGGAGTTGCAGTGACGCGCTGCCGACCTCATGCGAATCGCCGGTTCGCCTTCCAAATAGCCACACATATATTCTATCTTATGTGAACTTGCCCAGTCGGGGGGAAGACAAAACTCAAATTGCTCGAGCCATGCATGTGGATGTATTCCTTTTCGCGAATTTCGGAATATCTCAAACTTTCTTACCGTAAGGAAATGTTTGAAATCAAATCCCCGCATTTCCTCCTGGCGAGGCCCTTGAATGTTTCTGTTTCTCTCATGTCTGCCCCTTAAATTACATTCTTCCCTGTCGTCAAAATCTCCCTCGTGGCCGGAGTCCCTCTCTGCACTGTTCGTACGGCTATTTTTAGTGCTATTGGCGAGTTCGGAATCACACGCCATGCGGTTTTCCAGATGCGCCACGCGTTCTTGTAATTCGCCTGTTACAGCTTTGTGTTGTCTGTTCACTTCAAACTGTCACTTCTGAAATCTAAGAAGCGAACGCACTTCTTCGGTCTCTGCGGCCGCTACCGGTGTAGTATTGTTCTCGCTTTCCGTCAGCTTCATCATGCCTACAGTGTCCGCTAATGCCGCAATCTTATCATCAATTTGTCTCTTGTCCTCCGCCCCAGTCTGCTTCAATTGTTCTATTTGCTGTTCCAACGCGTGGATCGCTAAACTGTTGTCCGCTATTGTGTTGCTAACGGACGTGGGACAATACGTTTCCGCCTCTTGAACCATCGAGAGTACCTGCTGGTGTTCCCTTTGGCATTCTTCCCTCAGCTCTTGGAAATTCCTAAGTAGCCGTTTTTCGCTTTCTTTAGATTCGGTATCGCCCCTCCGCTTGCTCTGTTCTAAGGCTTGCAGACGATCATCGATTTGTTCAAATGTACGGCCTAATTCTTTCATAATATCACTTTTTATCTCACTTGCCAGATTGTTTATTCTTTGTGAGATATCATCGGACACCCTCTGCATCGACTTGTCGACTTTATTTGTCTGCTGGATTAGTTTTTCGTCTATTTGTTCGCCTAGCTCTCGGATCGATTTTTCAGATGATTCTTTTTGTTCTCGGAACGATTTTTCAAATGATTCTTTATTTTGTTGCAATAAGGCTTTCATGAGTTCTGCCAAATCAATTTGGTTAGTTGAAGGCAAATTAATTTGTGGCTCTGATGTGAGCCCGTTCGTCCTGTCTTGCATTTCGTCTGAACTATTCCCCATTGCATTTTCGGAACCGCCCGACGCGTTAACATTCGAATTTAAATTATCCCCTTGGTCCATGTTGCTTAGGTTGTCGGACCGCTTACTTTTAGTTTGGTTACGTGTCTGCATTAGTGCAATTTATAACCGGTATGCGACACACTAATCAAAATAAATGTGTCCCACAAAAATTACGACAGTCACACGAAAGATACCCAACCTAGTACGCACTTTTTCACACGCAAAACCAATTTTTATCTTAGATCGAAACAGTGGAATTTACAAGCGAGAATAAAAAAACACACAGACATATAAAACACACAATTATAAAAAAAACACAACAAGACAAACAACGCAACGCCGATCAACAACGCCGTGAATCTTTTGAAAGTCTGCTCGGAAACAACGCAGAAGTTGTTTGAGCGCTGTAAGGAAAAAAAATTAAGATTATAACACGCTCGCAATCTAACATTTCAGAGATTCCAGAGTCTAGCGGAATCACAGAACAGGGTCGCCATGTGTAACGTTGTTACTTTAATTTGCTATGCTGATGTGTAATGTTGCAACTTTAATTTGGTATGCTGATGTGTAATATTGTTACTTTAATTTTGGTATACTGAAATCGGTGCTAATTGACAATGAAAGTGGGTTAAAAGCCGTGATCTGTCTGGAGACGTTAACCGTGGATTACTGGGCAACTGTTTCATCAGATATTTAGCAGACTAACATTAATGATAATCTTTTAATAGTCATACAAAACCGGTAAAATATATATATATAAAAAGGAGAATTTAAATAAAAAGAAAGAAATCAGTTTATACTTGGAAATTTATTTTAAGATTGTTCATTGAAATTTCAGCATATTATACGTGAGTTATAACTGAGCTGGTGCCTTATTTACGATTGAAAAAATGTGAGATTGTAATCTTACGGAACACATAAAATATGGAGCCAAGATTGGGAGACTGGATACAACACTGCATTCATAAAATAACACACGAAGAACATTGAAACATAAGCAAGAAGAAATTAACCACAACCAACAGATTCAGTTTTTACCCAAAGAAATTACGTTCATACCATAATCCTGTCCGTCATGTAATTACCACACACTGGTATACTAAATTCATATTAAATCTTTGCGAAATCTTCGCAAAAAGAATAGCTGAGGGCTACTTTGATGATTACACCACATGCTTCACGTGGTCAACTTGGTTTACACAAAGCGTACAACTCCACAATAATTTTGATAATTAGATCGAAAAGCAATTGACCAAAGAAAAACCTTGAACTGGTTACTAACGTCTTACTATTAATCTGATGGGTCAAACAGTTATGTAAGCACGTGGTACTGGTCTCGCAAAGTACACTCCACGTGGGTTGAACATAAAGAAAAGTTGCTATATTGCAAAATATTGTCGAGACGAGACGTTATAATCACACAAACATTCGCATTTAAGATTGATGAACTTAGTTAGAGTTACTGATCAACACGTGGTTCCAATTTACTCACAAAGTAGTAACAAAGCAACTACCCCAAAATAATCTGAATTTAACACGAGAATTACACTCCGCTGCACTTTAAGATAGCATTAGATATTTTAGAGCTAAACCTGAAATCAAGGTGATTAAATTTTCAGTTAGGCTGAACTTAAGAAATCCATTGTCCTACGGACTTAACAGACACGCGCTTAGCCGGAGATCTTACCACTTCAGACGCTCGCCACGGCCACACTGCAACTGCCTACTGCCGAGCGTGCTTCCTGAGGGATGGCTCACAAAGACCAACGGAAGTGGCCAGAGGGGCAGCTTCCTATACCAACATGACAACGGACGGACAGGACCATACTAAGGATAGAAACCTCTTTGCTTTTAGGAAGCGTAGCTACCTGTTCCGACGTTGGTCCTACTGTTCTCTAGCAGACAGCCTTGTCTGCTACCCTCAAGCATGCAACTAGAAATACATATGCTCATTCATCCTCTCACACAAAAGGGAAGTGGGATGACAGTATCTTATCATATACAGTATATAAAAGAAAGCGGATGTAGGTTCCGTATGAGACTGTGTGACATGAATTACATATAAGAATTACATATAAACTGTGCTTTAAAGTGTAGTAGTGTGACAGATCGTTCTTGTTTATGTGTAAAAGTAACACGTTCCACTGCTCAGTCTCCTCCCAGATAGTCAGAAACGCCACAGTACATTTAGAAGAGGAATTTATTCCATAAATGGCAACAGATTTAAGAAATTAAACATGAAAGGAATCCAACAGAGACCTTTCAACTTGTGTAAAATTGTAGGGGAAGCTGAAAATTTTTTGTTCCTGGTTTGGAGCCACGGTGAAGTAAATTACAACAGCATACATTGTTACAGTAACCTTAAAAGGAATCCACTGAATCGCTGTTATCCTACCTGTCGTATTTTGCTCCATTGAACCAAGGCGTAAGAATCTCTGTACAAGACTATGTAATTCTAATCTTTGGATATCTTACTTTCGAGCTTTGCGCATTCGTAATACGGTACTATCTCCTAAAGAAGCTAATCAGCTTGCGATAATTGACGTTTACTGTTCAGATACAAATGGCGCTCAATGCATGAAAAAAGAAAAGGATCAAATAATTGGTAGCAGTGACTGTAAGAAAAGACACGAGGTAGTTTATTGTCTAGATGATGAACCAGTGAGCCATGACGCAAATGAGGGTGGTATTGGTGATTGGGAATATATTGTGGGAGATGGTGACGGCGAAAACGGTTGTGCAGTTAGTGCTGATCACGGCAAACATAACAATGCTACTGACGAGTTGAGTTCCACAAATACCGCCGATCAGGAAGCAGATGGGTTTGGAAGAGAGAAAGACGAGGGCGCGCCGCGAAATATAGACCCGGTAATAATAATTCGCGATTGGGAAGAAGAAGAGAGAGAGAGAGGGCAAACACTCCAGTGACAAAAGGTACTCCTCTGACTTCGTGTGGTGCATGGCCAAGCAGACAGACGAGAACGGGAGACGAAACTTTGAAATGCTACATTATTTAAAGAAAATGGATATAGAAGCCAAAAATGAGGGAGAAGAAATAAGGGATATGGGAGAAAAGATACGAAACTACATTAAGGAACTAAAGGGAGAGACGAAAGGAATTAGCAAAATTGGAAGAAGAAACTAAGAAAGTAACTCAGGAGACAAAGAATGAAGCACGAAAAGCCTAGAAAGTAGGAATGGAAGCGAAGGAAAAATGTGGAAAAACAGTAAATGAAAGTCATAATGAGATAATGAAAATAACCTGTAGGGTTGAAACCGTAGAACGTGTACGGGAACAAGTTTCCAGTTTGCAAAAAGACCAAGCGCAGTTAAGAGAGAGGCAAGGAAAGATACATTAAAGAGCTGACATGACGGAGGAGAGTGTCATTCAACTCGAAGTTTATATTAATGCAAAATTAAAAGAGGTAAAGATTCAAAATGCACAGGCAGGTCCAAATAGCACACACACAGTGTCAACAGAATACAGTTGCTGTCTACACTCAACAACAGGAGGACGAAATCGATCATTTATGGAGCAAAAAAGATCAGGTGTAGAGTAAGGAGGGTCTTCGAATTCCAACAGGTGAGGAGTTTCCGCTAGAGAACAAAACGGGCGCTGTTATCGCAGGAGGTTGCGGGCCGATAGTGAGCATGGACTCTCACCAAGCTGGCAATGTAAAGCCAGCAGTTAGGAGCTCAGGGGTTAACGTAGTCGGCGCCGGTGAGCTGGAAACAGACAGACATTGCACACCAGACAGAAAGGATACGTCAAGAAAGAAGGAAGAATAGGACGACGAGGTCTACTCGTTAGCATATTCATTCTGTTACTAGAAGCGACATAACACATCGATGCATGTCGTGACCTCGGTTCGACAATTCGACTGTTGCTTTCCTCACAAATGGTGGGGCGCCGTAGGTTAGATTTCGTGATGAATCACCTTGAGGTTCTAAACGGATTCTTTCCATTTATTAAGAAACGTTCGTCGTCTGCAACATTTTGAAAGTGCTTCCTAGCGATGTAATGGTCACGCGTGGCACAGGACAAGTTCAAGCAAGAAACAGGAAGTTTACGGGCTCTAAAAGTGGTGGCTTTCTATAACCCAGACTAATTACTTGAAGAGCTGGAAAATGAGAATATGTATTTAGACGAATCCTTTCCTCCTACAGAAATCGTGTGGTTGTGCTATGACGATCTGCCAACGAAATATCGTTGGGCCTTAGGTGCTCAAAAGAAAGGGAGCGTTAGCGAATTCAAGATATGGCAGGTAGACATGTGGCGTATAGAGTGTAATGAGAGGGAAGAAAGGAGGAGGAGGAGGATTTGCACCTACTGGTAGGGACCCCGAAAGTGGGGAAGTGAACGGTTTATTCCTGCAAATTATTAATGGAGTGAGCATCATTGTGGAGGACATGAAGCAAAGGACAGCAGAGACGGACGTAGTGGGAACGAAAGTGCTCAGTTACGGACGGGAAGCGCCGTTTGGGCATATCAAACATACGGAATTACTGTGCTCGAAAAGACTGTAAAGAAGGGAGAACAGCACCGTGTGCTTTGTGTATGATAAATATAGTATATACGTTATTGGAATAAGTGCTGTGGGTTCTTAGAGCTAACCTCCGATGTTACATACACCAAGAGACAAAATTTGTGTAAATCTGAAGTATGAAGTGTGAGGAGATAGAGTATCTGTGCTGTCACTGCCAGACACCACACTTGCAAGGTGGTAGCCTTTAAATCGGCCGCGGTTCGTTAGTATACATCGGACCCGCGTGTCGCCACTAACAGTGATTGTAGACCGAGCGCCGCCACACGCCAGGTTTAGTCTAGAGAGACTCCCTAGCACTCGCCCCAGTTGTACAGCCGACTTTGCTAGCCATGGTTCACTGACTACATACGCTCTCATTTGCAGGGACGACAGTTTAGCATAGCCTTCAGCTACTTCATTTGCTACGACCTAGCAAGGCGCCATATTCAGTTACTACGAATGTATTCTGAACAGATAATATTGTGAATCATGTACCGTCAAGAGCGACGTTCATCATTAATGGATTAAAGTTAAGTATCAAACTAATTACATCCGCTTTCTGAATTCTAATTCCTTGGCACGTTCCAGACCTCACGTCAATATACTTCCTCCCTCCTCACGCCAGCCTGGGTGAGCCAAGACGCGTGCATTTCGGCCTCCAGTTGCAACACGGTGTTGGCTCTTCTGCCAACACAATAGTATCTACAATTGTTGAGGTCGTTGTGTTTAGAGCTAAGTGGAACGTAAGTAGGTTATTTATGGACGTGATCTATAGTATGTCTTCAGTCTTTCCCGGAAACCTGTTTTTCTACTGTGCTGTTTAATTTTAGTGTAAGAATAAATATAGGAAAAGACCGTCCAAAAAAGGAACCCAAAGCTGTATTAGTCGCCATCTTAGTATCGTGAAGTATTTTTGTTAAATCTGATGTAAGGATAGAGACATGAAATTTCTCTTTAACGCGCATACACTTATTTTGTTTTTCTTTAATGGATAAGTGTGTCATTTCAGGAATCTGTGAGTGCGCGATCGGAAAAAGTGTGATCTCTGTGGTTGTCGCGAGATAGAAGATAATAAAATATGGTTAAATTATGTGTCTTTTGCTGTTTAACAGTACTTAGCAGAGTAATGAGGTACAACAGATGGTAAATTACGAAAAAATGAGGTATGACAGGCACAGATGTTTGAGCCTGATCGTTCATCAAAAAGAGTAAGGAGAACGTAAGTAAAAAATGAGTACTCTCATATACAGGTACGTACTTAATGTGGTGTACAGAATAACACAATGAGCAACTCTGCTCGACTTTCCCTGCGATTCTCATAGACTTAACGTATTTTAATTTTTTTTTTTTTTTTGGTGCACTCGTCCCTGGACCGCGACCATACAATGAATTATACTAATGAATATTAAATACACATCAATAAAGTTTACGGATTGGTAAAATATGTTTCGTACGGACTATCGGCGCTTGAGCATGCCATGTTCGTTAAAGGTCCGTTCACGTATTTTTAACCGTTTTTCTCCCCTCTGTGGTGAATCATACGTCGTGAAAAAAAACAGCAGCAGAAGACGACGGTGGGCCGAGCTTGACGACTTTTTGCTTAAAAGTACGGAACCTTTTGCCATACCAAGTCACCCAAATATCTTACAACGACTAAAGACACGAAATAAAACATACATAAGTTAGTAATAACAATATATTCTGAAATAAAAACACAATTCAAAGGACCCTTACATTATGTAATTACGAATTTGGTTGCAACTCTTCAGTATGTTAATAAAATAATGTAGTACTAATATGGCGGTGTGCCACATAGGTCCGATCTGGACAAGATCTAGAAAACAAAAGGTGACTCTTCCTCTTTCGCCAATAATATGACGATCATGAATCTTCAAATGTTTCCAACGGATGCATACAACATTTATACAGCCGTGGACTATATCTATGGCTAAAATTATTTATTTCATTACTTTTAATTACGTTTTCCGCTAATAAGAACTCAGCACGCAAATGCGCCTTTAAACTGCCCCCTGAGTTGCGAGGAAAAAGGACACCACTGCAGGCTAGCAACTCACTCCAAAGCACATTGCATATGTTAGTCTACAGATACACATATGTCATATATAATATACGTATCATAATATTTACACAAAACAGATTTTAAATGTGGCGCGAGTGCCTATAACAGTTTTATGTTGGCATTATGCCAACCACGCATGGGCAGTCGCGTAAAGTTAAGTACTAGCGCGGCCGTTGCGAAACGAGTTCGTCACACGACACACAGATTATACTCACTCCGTGTGTTCACGTGCAGAAGACGTCGCATAGACGAGATTTATCATCATGGATTTTACAAATGTGGCTTAACATTTAAAACAGGTACAAAATCCTAAAGTTACAACTTTCGTCACTCATGAAATTACAAATTCTTATTTCTGATGGTCTCCTTCGCACAGTATTGCGCTTCAAATGTCTTTTTGTTTCATATATAACGTCTTTTCACGACGTGTCGTCGTTTACAGTTCCATGAACCGAAAGCATACGATAATACTATAAAGGTGAGTATTGTTTATGGCAGTTAAATGTCACTGTTCGCATTTTCCTACAGATGTGTGTGTGTGTGTGTGTGTGTGTGTGTGTGTGTGTGTGTGATCACTTGTAATACTGTTTATACTTTTTCACTGGTTCCACTGTTTACTTAGACTGTCTCTGTTCTTTTTTCTCCTAGGTCGTACATCACCTGATAGAGGACTGGTGGATTCCAGTTCCACAGCATAAGTTCGTGAAGGCATGAAAGCAGGACCGCGGACGGCACGATTCTGGCGTCGATTCTCGTTTAGTCCAGGTAAGTGTGTATAGCATTTCCGAGAACATTTTGCTCCCTGAGGACTCGTCCAAAATTCCTCCTCCCGTCGAGTGGTCTTCCTCGTTTTGAAACAAAACGACCGTAGCTGCAGTAGTGAACCAGTTCAAGCTATCCAGACTTGCAGAGATACATAGATGCAGCGCAGTAAATGTCAATTTGCAATGCACTCAAAAGTGTCGGAGCACTTCACTATAACAGTTTTTTCACGTACTCGGTTTGTCAGGTGATATACAAATATTCGTACACGAGTAGTTGTGACGTAGAACAAATGTCCGTTGACAAGTTTTTACACTAACAATTCGTAACACGATTTTGCATTAACAGTTTGTAAACAAATTTCAAACATTCTGAGCGTGTAGGGTTGATCTGCTATTCTGTTTCTCTGCGCAACGGATTAATCTGAGATGTACCCTGTGGCTTCTGCAAGGTGCAGTTTCCACCCCCACACTACTACAGAAGTCAGACAGACGCTCCTAACGTTCCAAAGAGAAATGCCTGAAAACTTTCAGCAATAAATATCTTCTTGAGTCGTCCGCTGTAAGGAAACCACATAAAAATTCACAAAATTTCTTACATAACTAGTGGGATACTTGGGTACTGGAGTAGTGCTAGTTAGTGTAAGAAAAACATGAAACTATTGGAAGTTATTATTTATTTTGCAAAAATTCTGAGAAATCACAATGGCACTTTTAGTTATTAATTGAACAAGTTATATCCTGGTTCTTTTCGGAATGTGAAGTTTCCTCTCAAGGATTGGATTCGCTAATGAAATTTCTATACAAAGTTTAAGATGGTTGTTGACTTGGCTGAATGGCTGAGAGGCGCGCCTACTCAACTTGAATAATCATCCTTTAGAATGTACGGTCGAGGCTGTCGCATGTGAAATGCAGTTAAGTGTACTGTTGTGGAGGAAATATGGGGCTCGCAATAGCTGTAGCACAATACCGTAAGCTGCGATGACTGCTGTCTGCACCGCTCACTGCTGACAGATAAGATAACTCTCGTTCTGTCTGGATTGACCTTCGCCAATCAAACTCTCCCTATGCCTTGATGAAGTCAAGGATTCCTATTCGCCCCTAGTCTAACTATTGGCGTGGTACATCGGTCAGATAACCAGTCCACCGCGATGCCAGTCAAAATTCGCTCGCAGGCGTTTAACTAAAACTCTGTCCATTCACACCGCACAATAAGGGTGTCGGCCAACACAGTGAACAACGCTTAATCGCAAGGACTCAATATAGAGTAGCACTTCGATTCGCTCTCGACAGATGTGCTCTGCCAGAGAAGTACTGGGAGAGACTTGTTCCTCGCTCCAAGAGCGACAACAGAACGTCGCCTCTCCATGCCTGACATGAAGGGGTATATCTATTATTCCTTCAGCTCAAGGCGTCATAAATATTGTCTGCCAATCAGCATTGCTCTTCTAAAACGGGAGAATGACGTTTCGTTTAAGACAACCAATCCGGAAACCTGTAGCCTTGGCGTTTGGCGTTTGCTGTCTCCCTGTGAAAATCTCTGAAACTGCGTGCTATCTGTAAAGAATGTGTAGGCTGGCCACTCTCCCACAATGTAGCGGAATTTGCTTTTAAGCCGTACACGGGATTGTTCCCCCCTTTCACTTGGGCCCCCGCTGTCCGCTACACGGGCGGTCACCGGCCGACATAGTCTGGGTCATCCTCTGAAGGGACCGGCCTCCCGGTGTGTGGTCTACCTCTCTCGAACTAAAAGCTCCTGTGGCTGTCGTGTCTGGAATGTATTGTGTACGCCAGCCTCGAGTATTTCAACCACGGTGCACTTACTTGTTATTTGCGTATCGTTTACATGAATTCATACAACACTGACTTTATCTTATCAAGTTTGGGTTCGAATGGAGCGTCGTGATCTGTGGAATATGATTGTGAGGGCGGAATATGTAAGCAATGAAGGTCAGGAGACCACGACGTCTTACATACCTCCCTCCTTCTGACAAAATTTTTTTCTGGGGTTTATCAATGCCGAGAAAAACGTTGACAAAGACAGGCAAAAATTGTTCTTTTAGATTTTCCAATAAAAATCTCTCAGCCATTCTTAACAATTTTTTCTAATGATTTCTTTATAGCTATAGTTTCTATTTTTTAATTCTACAATTTATGTTTTGTTATTAGGCAAATATAGGCTTTACAAAGGTTGTTATTCTTTGTCGTTGCCAGTACATGTCTGTTTTTCTTTTTCATTTGCAAAAATTTGTTTACAATAGTAATTTTTCTAAACTCGTAAGTGTACAGTGTATCATTTTTTAGTGTGGTTATATCTTTTCTTTAGTTAAGCTTGCGTAAATGTTCGCAAAAGCTCTGTTGTGTTACTTTATATTATTTATTTAGGCATTATCTTTTTCTTTGTATTTTTTATTTTTTTTTGTAAGAATGAAGAAGCGTTTCCTCTTAATTCTATCCTCGGTATTAATAATATTACCCCAAAAAGGTGTTTTTGAATGTTACTTAAAAAAGAAAAATCCTGCGCAAATCCTTTTCTAATTTTACTTATAAAAGAAATAAATAGACTTTCCATGACTTATTATATAACTATACTAACTAAGTTTCTTTACAAAAGTTTTTAAGGTATCTATAAATTACGGACTTTACATTCATAGTAAAATAATTACTTTTACAAAAAAAGGAAAAAAATATTTTTACAAACATATATTTTCTTAACTCTACATTCGTATTTTATAATTTTTTTTTTTTTTTTTTTGTGCTGCATCAGTTTCTGTGCTTGATGATCCCCACTGAAATACTGGAAGGCGTCGACTCATTTGTATGGGTGTTACAAATCATGAGAGAAGCACTCTAGCATGCGATGCCGGGTCTTACTTGTTGACATTGTCATCATGGAGTGGTACTTTTAACCCATGATGATGACTGTGGTTTACTGCATAAACAGTGATGTCTTGGTACTCCTTTGCTGTCACACCTTGGGCTGTATGGCAGTTCGATGATTGTAGTGGACTACCGACGAACATCACCCAATATTGTGCTGTGACATCTTGGTACTTCACACCTGGTTCGGATTGGTGATTTGATGATGTGGCAGGGAGAATACTGTTCATTTTGCTGAATTTATTTCTAGGTAATGTTGGTTGGTACTCCTTAATATTCCGTTTGCCGTTCGCTTGTATTTGTTTCACGATCCAAGGATTATTTTTGGAGAGGTAGTTGTAGAAGTTGCTGTGCCTCAAAGTTCATGGAAAGACATTTATAGAAATTTGCTTTGTAGGATAGGAAAGAAAGGTATCTTACTGTCTATTGCCCTTCTTCATCTTGCATCTTATGTTATTCTCTTCTTTCTTGCATTCTTCTGTTCTTCTTGGGCTAGGAATATGTGAATTTTAGTGTAGGAGTGATATAGGATTTGTAGGATCTGACTGCCTTTCCAACTGTTATTTGATGAGTTTGTAGATCTTAGTAATTTTTTGTACCTTCATTGTCGCCTCGTCATATTGTGATTCTTCCCACACTCTTCTGTTGTGTAGCAGTGTCGTGACATGTGAAATGTCCATGCTGCACGTTGTCCTCCTGAAGTCCAACCTGGTTGCAACCTGCATTTCCAGTGTGGCGTTGGTCTTCATGTTGTTGTTATTGCCTTAAGTGCTTTCTCAAAATGTCTGTATCCTCTCCTTCGCTATCTTGAAGCATCTGGTGTTAAGGGAGCTGATGATTGGTGTTGGTGGCGATGTCCCTCTGACGTGTAGAAATATTTACAATTTTTGTATTACATATATTTGTTATTTACAAAAAAACTCTGATTTAATAAAATGCAAAATTTTCTGATAGTGGCAAAAATTATTGTATACATATGATTTCTTTTATTTATTCTAATTATGTCCTACCACTTCATGCTTTTAATTGTTGTGTACCATTTATTGTTTGAGTGCATGTTGTTATGTACTTGATACTACAAGATATTGTTAGTGTGTATTGTGTCTCTTTTTCTTTTAATTGTGTTATTTTGTTGATCTATTAATTTAACTTTTATTTAGTGGTTAGTATAAGATAGGGTGGACGTTAGTTTGTCTAACCTCTTCCGCATTTTTTAATTCAATCTTTACGTTTGGCAGTGTTTGGTGGCCTAATTTCTACTTCTCTTTCGAAGTACCCTGGACCGTTGGCATTTTGATTCCTAAATCCATATCCGCCGCTGTGTCAGTGTCCATTACCGTTCCTATTTCGGTACCAATTATTCTGGTTATCGTTTCTATGCCAATTGTCTCCATTGTGCCACTGTCCTTGTCTGTTAAATTGCCTGAAATTATTGGTGTTAGGATTACGATTATTATTATTATTATTATTATTATTATTGGAATATTCGTTCCTAGTCCTCTCCTTTTGCTGCTCCCTTTCCTTTCTTTTTCCTTTCACCTAGTCTTCTTTAAACATAAATTCAAGTTCTCTTAAAACCTCTTTGAATTCTTCGGTATTTTCATTTTTTCCTACTGTTGCCTGTTGATACTTTACCGGTAATTTCATTCTACACAGACGTATCAGCTCTCCGTTACCGTATGATTTGTCTAGGCATAGATTCTTTTTGTCCATTGTATCAAAGAATTTTACCACGCTTTTCTCTCCTGAGTTTTCATGTGGTGTCATCTGAAGTAACTCGTATTTAATTTTGTTTTGCGCCTCCTTGGACCAATATCTTTCGCGAAATGCTGTTCTGAACTGTAGGTAAGACGTGCAGGTAGCCGCGATCTTTTGCATCACCTCTGCTACTGTCCCTGACATGTGTGCACAAATGAAGTCAAGTTTGTGAGCTACGCTCCAGTGGTTTGGTAAGTCTACTTGAAACTGGTCGATGAATGTGCGTGCATGCAAGCTAACGCCTTCTTCCTTGAAATGTTGAAATTTTCTAACTGTAAGAAAGTGGCCTGTATCATATCTAGTCATAAATCCGGTTTGTGGCTGGTTCATGGACTCAAATAATCCGCCATTGCTTGTGTCGTCGTGTTTATTCTCTGGTAATCTACTGTCTGTCTGCCTATTCTCAATTTCCTGACTCATATCCGCGTCATATCGTATCATTGGTGAACAAGTGTTGTTCGTGTGTTTCTACTCTCGTCGTTCGCGGTATAGTACCTGTGCTGCTGTTATGTCGTGTCATTGGATTTACTGGTTCAGTTGTCTGTCTTTCGATTGGTATCGGCTGAATGTATGTGTTCCGTTTTTCTAGGTACTGTGCCTGGTCCTGTGGCATGTCATGTATTACTTTAATCAGGGTTTTCTGTTTCGATTTCTGCGCGAGTGTTACGTTTAGCCTTGGTTCTCCTTGACCTTTCTTAAACGGCGCGTGTTCTTGTGTTGGATTAATGCTTGACGCGTCAGTTGTTTCGCTACAGGTGTAATCGGTCTCGATCTTTTCTTCGATAGTTTGTATCAACTCTGTTCGAAGCTTTTCAAACTGATCTTTGTTTTTAAGTTCTCCGCTTTTTCAGTGCAACCTTTGCGACCTTGCTTTGAATTGCTTGTTCTTCCGAAATTTGTATTGCTGTTGGAGTGGCTTTTTTCGTAAAACGTTCCATCTTTTTGTCAACGTTTACGATGTCCACTTGGATCTTGTCCACGTCAGTACGTAATTGCTGCTGACCTTGTCCTAGTACCTGAATTCTTTCTCTAGATTCTTTCGCGTCTTTGTTTATCTGTGTGATCTGACTATCAATTCTAGCGATCCCTTCTTCAATCTGAAATTTAACCTGTTGGATCTGCGTCTTAATAGCCTGATTATCCTGTTGGATCTAGGTCTTAATAGCCCGATTATCCTGTTTCAATTCCTGTTTCAATTCCTGGTACTGTTTTGTCATCTGTGTATTCTGTTTCGTCATACTAGCGTTCATTTTTTGTAACATCTCCATGATCGCGTCCTGTCCTGGAACACTACCTTCTGCTGAACTGTGTATTCTCGATCTATTGTTTTCTACTCGGTCAGTTACGTCGTTTACTGGGCTATGCTGTGGCGTTTCTAAGTTTGATAACTGCAATAACCCGTGCTGTCTGTGTTAAGGACTAGTTGCGTTTGTCATTGAACCATTACGTGGCGCAAACACCTCCGCATTCTGCCCTCTCTGTTGTGTATGTCTTGTGTTTGCTGGTACAGTTGCGTCTGTTACGGAACCTTTTCGTGGCGCTCGTAACTCCGCAAAATTCTGTGTCTGCTGTTGGGGCATATTTAGAATGTGTACGATAGGTTCGACGTATTCTAAATGTTCCCCCTCTTCCTCCTTGTCTACTTCTCTTTGAACGTTAGCTAACTGCCGATTCATTGACTGTATTGACGCGTATTCTGTCCCTGAATCTGCGACAAACGCGTTTCCTGTGCTCGTTTCGCTTCTAATCTTTGCCATTTCCTACGTAGGCTGTCTATTTCTGGCTCAGAATGTGCCCTACCTGGAATTTCATATTCTGGAAATTCGATGTTCTCATCCCTTCGATTCCCATCTGTCTGATCTGTCTCAATTTTATCCCAGTCTAACTGAGCCTGCTGATTCTGCAGCTCCCCGACTGTCCTATTCTCTGATTCACCGTCTGTCCTATTTTCAGATTCACCTTCAGTCCCATTCTCAATAAGCTCGTTTACTTGCTGTCTACCTGGTTGATTCTCCCCCATCTTGCTACTTGCTGTCTCTCACGTAACCTTTTGGCTAGTGCTCTCGTTAACATGGAAATTCTTTCAACACACAACAACCCTATCTACAAAACTGTACGACCACTTACCAGTTGGTTGAACCAACAACAACAACGTCGCTAATGTTCTGTCTGCTCTGCTACAGTCTCCAATCTCTACCTGTGCGCTTGCAAAGGAAGAAAAATATTATTTCTTAATTCTAATTTATATGATGCTGCGTCACACTGCGTCTCTGCATCACTCTGCGTCTGTGCCTATCACCTGAAAATTCTATGCCCTAACAGCTACACAAAAATAGTAAAAAAATGCAAAATTTTCCAACACAATAACACACGCCCTATTCCCCACAATTCTGCTTTCTTCATTACTTGCATCTATTCTGATCCCAATCTTTGCAATACATGAAAGAAAGTTATTCAAATTGCTACTGCTGCGACCTGCCGTACATAACTATCCTAACACTTTCCTATATTGGCAGTTTACCTATTTTACCTATCCTGGCAGGGTCGCCATTTTCTGAGCGTGTGGGGTTGATCTGTTATACTGTTTCTCTGTGCAACGGATTAATCTGAGATGTACCCTTTACCCTGTGGCTCCTGCAAGGTGCAATTTCCACCTCCACACTACTACAGAAGTCAGACAGACGCTCCTAACATTCTAAAGAGAAATGCCTGAAAAACTTTCAGCAATAAATATCTTCTGGAGTTGTCCGCTGTAAGGAAACCACATAAAAATTCACAAAATTTCTTATGTAACTAGTGGGATACTTGGGTACTGGAGTAGTGCTAGTTAGTGTAAGAAAAACATGAAACTAATGCAAGTTATTATTTATTTTGCAAAAATTCTGAGAAATCACAATGGCACTTTTAGTTGTTAATTGAACAAGTTATATCCTGGTTCTTTTCGGAATGTGAAGTTTCCTCTCAAGGATTGGATTCGCTAATGAAATTTCTATACAAAGTTTAAGATGGTTGTTGACTTGGCTGAATGGCTGAGAGGCGCACCTACTCAACTTGAATAATCATCCTTTAGAATGTACGGTCGGGGCTGTCGCGTGTGAAATGCAGTGAAGTGTGCTGTTGTGGAGGAAATATGGTGTTCGCAATAGCTGTAGCGCACAATACCGTAAGCTGCGATGACTGCTGTCTGCACCGCTCACTGCTGACAAATAAGATAACTCTCGTTCTGTCTGGATTGACCTTCGCCAATCAAACTCTCCCTATGCCTTGATGAAGTCAAGGATTCCTATTCGCCCCTAGTCTAACTATTGGCGTGGTACACCGGTCAGATAACCAGTCCACCGCGATGCCAGTAAAAATTCGCTCGCAGGCGTTTAACTAAAACTCTGTCCGTTCACACCGCACAATAAGTGTGTCGGCCAACACAGTGAACAATGCTTAATCGCAAGGACTCAATATAGAGTAGCACTTCGATTCGCTCTCGACAGATGTGCTCTGCCAGTGAAGTACTGAGGAGACTTGTTCCCCGCTCCACGAGCGACAATGGAACGGCGCCTCTCCATGCCAGACGTGAAGAGGTATATCTACTATTCCTTCAGCTCAAGGCGTCATAAATATTGTCTGCCAATCAGCATTGCTCTTCTAAAACGGGAGAATGACGTTTCGTTTAAGGCGACCAATCCGGAAATCTGTAGCATTGGCGTTTGGCGTTTGCTATCTCCCTGTGCAATCCTCTGAAACTGTGTGCTATGTGTAAATAATGCGTAGGCTGGCCGCTCCCACACAATGTAGCGGAATTCGCTTTTAAGCCGAACACGGGGTTGTTCCCCCCTTTCACTTGGGCCCCCGCTGTCCGCTACACGGGCGGTCACCGGCCGACATAGGCTGGGTCGTCCTCTGAAGGGACCGGCCTCCCGGTGTGTGGTCTACCTCTCTCGAACTAAAAGCTCCTGTGGCCGTCGCGTCTGGAATCTATGTGTGTACGCCAGCCTCGAGTATTGCCACCACGGTGTGCTTACTTGTTATTTGCATATCGTTTACACGAATTCATACAACGTTGACTTTACCTTATCGAGTTTGGGTTCGAATGGAGCGTCTTGGTGTGCGAAATATGATTGTGTGGGCGGAATATATAAGCAATGAAGGTCAGGAGACCACGACGTCTTACAACATAAATAGTTCGTCGCATCTATATACATAGCAACATATCATGAATAGTCTTTTTCAATTATGCGGTTTTGCACACCAGTATCCTCGTAGTCACAAGTTCAGCGATGTATGGTAAACGTCCACAGATAGTTTCAGGTTATGCAAGTCTCTTATCTTTTCCAAATGGGCACATGTAACAAGTACAGATAACATATACAAGTGAGCACATATCATTTAGCTTTACCTAAGCACAGAAAAATACAAGAAACACGTTACATATAGTTTTTTTTACATAGGTACAAATACGTACAAATACATTACATATTGGCTTTACATAAACATAGAAACATATTTCTCTTGTCTTCACACAAGTATGATTGGTCACATAGAAACATTTTTCATGTATCTTTACATAATTTTAGAATATTTACAGTATTTACAATCATTATGAGTTTAGATCTATGTTTTGCTTTTGCAAATGATGTCACCTGAAATAGAGAAGCGTTAGACACGACATCCCACATCACCAATAAGACCAAGTGCACAACTGCAGATAAGCAAATAACAAAAGCAAACATCATACATAAAAAATACTCACGACACGGGTGTAAGTGTGCAGTGTACGCATGGCCTTAGCTTTTCGTAAGTGTATGTGTTCATTGGTGAGATACGTATCCAATCAGTTTCAAGGTGTAAGTGTAAGGGTTAGAATGATTAAGTATTCACTTCAATCAGTCGTAAGTGCTCGAAGACTGATGGTGCAGATAGTCAATCTCGTAGGCTGAAAATCTATCTTCTTCACACCTCTATAAAAGTTAACATAAAATTTGCTTTAAAATTTTAAGTGGCTGCTGTAAGTATTCGGCGAATACGAATCTCTTGTTTCTCCTTCTGCTGCTGACAGGAACAGCTTAAATAAAACTCATATTCTACGTAGCTTCTCTGTAGAAGTACTGTGAAGTACGTGTATTTGATAGTTGCGTATAACTTAAGTATGATCCTTCGATGTGTTTACTGTTGAGCATGGTATAATCTAAGATCACGGTGAGCATACAGTCCAATAATTCTGTTTGTTTTAGGATGCTGCAGCAGATATGCACCAGGATGTGGAATGCTGACACTAACATAAGGACCGTAGTTAAGCAGACGCCATTTCGCGTTGCGCCGCTGAAGAGAGCACTAACATTCCAGTTTTAAATTCCTGCTTCCTCTTGACAGTGAAGTTCGCACAGACTTCCCTTACCTTTTCGTCGTGTGTTGTTTGCAGAAATTAAAGTTTTGGTAATGGCGTTGCCCAACGGTTGTCTTCTTTGCGATCGAACATAAGCTCATTACGAGTGTACAGAGTTTCATAAACAATGAGATTTTTGTGCATCTCTTCAAATAAAGACAAATATTTTACCCAATTGGTATGTTTGGTAGAAATGTAGGTTCTTATAAATCCGTTAATCTCGCGGAACACGTGTCAGTGGGATTACACTGGGGACTACACCTTGAGATAAAAGTACTCTTAATAGTATTGTCTTTGAGCAATTTACGCCACTTGTACCCAGTATAGTATGTAGCATTGTCGGATAAAATAGCTTTTGGTTTTCACACGTGAGGAATATAGTCAAACGAGACGAATGATGGCATTGGCAGTACCAGATCTTACAGCATATAGTTTAACATGTTTTGAGAATAAATCGTGAAATCCAATAATATATTTCACGCCACCACTGCTTGTGGGATGTGACCACTTATGTCAGAACTTACTATTTTCTACATAAGTCGACATAATACTGGTGATATAGCTTATCCTGCATAAGAAGTATTCGATAATCATTCACATTCTCAAGTTCAGAGTTACACTCATTCAATCCTTGAGGCAGACGAGACAAAGTGTCGGCAATTACGTTGTCTTTACCCTTAACATATACAATTTCAAGGGAATAGTTTTGCAAAGATAAAACCCAAAGTGCTACTCTGGGATGTACCAGCTTACAAGTTAACAGAAATGTGAGAGCTTGGTGGTCAGCATAAATTTCAGTGTGCTTACCATACAAATAATAATTGAATTTCTTAAAGTGTAAGTAGGCTATTTAGGTTTTTATGTTGGTAACGTCACGTAGCGCTCTGTAAGAAAATCACTGGCTGTGCTGTGTGCAGTCTGTGGCTGGTTGGCATTGGTGGAATATTCGCTATTGTAGTGTTGGGCAGTTGGATATGAACAGCGCGTAGCGTTGCGCAGTTGGAGGTGAGCCACCAGCAGTGGTGGATGTGGGGAGAGAGATGGCAGAATTTTGAGAGCGGACGATCTGGAAGTGTGTCCATCAGAAAGAGTAAATTTGTAATACTGTATATCACGAACTAATATATATATATATATATATATATATATATATATATATATATATATATATACAGGGTGAGTCACCTGACGTTACCGCTGGATATATTTCGTAAACCACATCAAATACTGACGAACCGATTCCACAGACCGAACGTGAGGAGAGGGGCTAGTGTAATTGTTTAATACAAACCATACAAAAATGCACGGAAGTATGTTTTTTTAACACAAACCTACGTTTTTTTAAATGGAACCACGTTAGTTTTGTTAGCACATCTGAACATATAAACAAATACGTAATCAGTGTCGTTTGTTGCATTGTAAAATGTTAATTACATCCGGAGATATTGTAACCTAAAGTTGACGCTTCAAACCTCCGACGTTCCGTTGCCTGTTGTAACAAACACGAGCCACGGTCGACGAGCAGCATCTACCGGGACATGTTTACGATGACGACCGTGTTTACGAGTGTGGCTGTAGTGCACTGTTGTGGTTTGGTCTAGCTGTCGCGGAGTCCGCATGTAGCGCTTGCTGCTATTGTTATTCTGCATTCGTCTCCGCACGCATACTACACCGTGTTACCAGACGTCTGTGATAGTGTAGTGTTGTAGGAACTGTGACCATGGTGAATTCGAACTCTGAAAAGGCGGAGATGATACTTATCTATGGCGAGTGTCGACGAAATTCAGCTGAAGCCTGCAGGGTGTATGGAGAACGGCACATGGACAGAGAGCATCCAACGTGCCGCACATTGCAAAACATCTACCGCCAACTTTATGCAACAGGTATGGTCGTAGCACGTAAACGGGTCCGTAACAGGCCCGTCACAGGAGAAGCGGGTGCTGTTGGTGTGTTAGCTGCTGTTGCCATGAACCCACACATGAGTACACGGGACATTGCGAGAGCCGGAGGACTGAGTCAAAGTAGTGTCATGCGCATACTGCATCGTCACCGCTTTCACCCGTTTCATGTGTCGCTACATCAGCAATTAAATGGTGATGTCTTTAATCATCGAGTGCAATTCTGTCAATGGGCATTAACAGAGAATGCGTTGCAGTTCTACCTGTTTACCGATGAAGCGGGTTTCACAAACCACGGGGCAGTGAATCTACGGAACATGCATTGCTGGTCCGTGGACAATCCTCGCTGGCTCAGACAGGTAGAGCGACAGCGACCGTGGACTGTAAATGTATGGTGCGGAATCATTGGCGACCACCTCATTGGTCCTCACTTCATTGCAGGGGCCCAAACAGCTGCAACATACATCGCGTTTCTACAGAATGATCTTCCAACGTTGCTCGAAAATGTCCCACTGGAAACGCGTCGACTTATGTGGTATCAGCATGATGGTGCACCTGCACATTCCGCAATTAACACTAGGCTGACCCTTGACTTGATGTTCGACGGGCGTTTCATAGGACGTGGAGGACGCATAAATTGGCCAGCCCGTTCTCCTGATCTTACATCTCTGGACTTCTTTCTGTGGGGTACGTTAAAGGAGAATGTGTACCGTGATGTGCCTACAACCCCAGAGGATATGAAACAACGTATTGTGGCAGCCTGCGGCGACATTACACCAGATATACTGCGGCGTGTACGACATTCATTACGCCAGAGATTGCAGTTGTGTGCAGCAAATGATGGCCACCACATTGAACATCTATTGGCCTGACATGTCGGGACACACTCTATTCCACTCCGTAATTGAAAACGGAAACCACGTGTGTACGTGTACCTCACCCCTCATGGTAATGTACATGTGCGTCAGTGAAAAAGACCAATAAAAAGGTGTTAGCATGTGGACGTAATGTGCTGTTCCAGTCTCTTCTGTACCTAAGGTCCATCACCGTTCCCTTTGGATCCCTACGTAATTCGGTGCTCTCTGATACACACGATCGTACAGCGGAGGAGTGGTCAAGCGTCAACTTTAGGTTACAATATCTAAGGATGTAATTAACATTTTACAATGCAACAAACGGCACTGATTACGTATTTGTTTATATGTTCAGATGTGCTAACAAAAGTAACGAGGTTCCATTAAAAAAAACGTAGGTTTGTGTTAAAAAACATACTTGCGTGCATTTGTTTATGGTTTGTATTAACCAATTACACAAGCCCCTCTCCTCACGTTCGGTCTGTGGAATCGATTCGTCAGTATTTGATGTGGTTTACGAAATATATCCAGCGGTAATGTTAGGTGACTCACCCTATATATATATATATATATATATATATATATATATATATATATATATGATGATTTTTGTGAATATTATTAAGGTAAATACATTGTTTGTTCTCTAGCAAAATCTTTCATTTGCTAACTATGCCTATCAAGTAGTTAGTGCGTTCAGTAGTTAGAATTTTTTATTTAGCTGGCAGTATTGGCGCTCGCTATATTGCAGTAGTTCGAGTAACGAAGATTTTTGTGATGTAAGTGATACGTGAAAGGTATAGGTTATTGTTAGTCAGGGCCATTCTTTTGTAGGGATTATTGAAAGTCAGATTGCGTAGCGCTAAAAATATTGTGTGTCAGTTCAGTGTTGATCAGAGTAAGTAAAGAGAGAAATGTCTGAGTACGTTCAGTTCTGGTCAGCTGTTTGAAAATCAGATAACGTAAGAAGTTCATCAGCACAGTAATTCATTAGATTTTCTAAGGGGATGTTTCAAAATGCCCGCACTATAGAGTGTGTTTCAAGTTCTGTGGTAGAGTATGTGCGTTCACATTCACTAAGTGTGCGGCTCGCAAAACTGATAATTTTCACATGTTCTTGTTCTCCATTCTTTACGACTTGGAACAAACATCGGCCTAAGCCATAGTTAGAGGCGTCACATGTCTGACACTGGTTAGACCGTATCCATATCTGATTCTTTTTGAGTAGGTTCCATAGATGTTTGCTGTTTAAAAGTTGGTGTGGTAAAAATCGTCGAAAGAAAGAACAAAGTCCAAGGAATGATTTCAATTGTTTTCTAGTCAGTGGACCAGGAAAATTTGTGATTGCGTCTTACTTCGATCAAGTCGTATACCTTGAGCATTAATAATAAGTCCAAAATACTTAATTTCACTGCAAGTAAATTTCGACTTTTTGCGATTAGCTGTGACTTCAGCTTGTTCGAATTTATGCGGAATCTTTTGCTAAGTATCAATGTGTTCAGACCAAGTCTTACTTGCTATGAACATGTCAACAATGTAGTTAGTAACTGATTCAACCAGTTAATCACCAAGTACAGTATCCAGCGCGGTGATAAGCACGCCTGAACTGAAGTTCAGACCGAAGGGTAGGACATAAAATTGATAGGTTCGCCACTCCAACCGACCCGCCCCCCCCCCAAAAAAAAGTAGTATACTTTCACGAATCTGGCGTGATTGGGACTTGACAGAACGAATTGGTCAAATCCATCGTAGAAATATATTTAGAATCTAAAAATTTCTGGAGTTGCTCCTCTAAATTCTCAGGTTTCGTGCGAACAGGTAAAATAATCTCATTAATTTCACGAGCATCCAAAACAACTCTGATATTCCTGTTTGATTTCTTTACAACTAGTAAGGGCTGCAGTAAGGTGACGTGGTAGGTTCGATGATATTCCACTCTAATATTTGTGTCAACTCGTGCCACACAGCAGGTCGTTGGGATAGTGGCACATTATAGGTTTTGTGGAAGAAAATCTGGCGAGGCTTAACTTCTATGTTTTACACATACGTGTTAATTACACCTGGTCGTTTGCTGAATACTTGTATATACTTGGACAAAACGTCATAAAGTTCATTATGTTCATCATGTGTGACAGTTGTGGTTTCTGATAACTTATTACTATTTAAAGTTTTCAAGTCCTCAAACTCGGCATCAGATGCATGTGTCTGCGTGTCAACATCATCAGTGTCCTGTATTAACTAAATCTTTTACCCTGTACAATATTTATCGTGCTTCATAGTCCTCGTACCTAGGTCAATTGAAATTTCACTGCCCTTATCTCTAAGTATTCGTTTACGTTGGAAGAAGTTAACGGTGCTGTCCTTCTCGCACAATATATCTAAACCTAAAATACAGTTAGTGAACAGGTTTTGGACGACGAGGAATGGCCATTGTACGAGTCCATTACCTACCTTGACTGTCACAAATACCTGTTTCTTAACCCTAGAAGGCTTATTGCCTACGGCAGTTAAAATTTTACAAATGCTTCAAATGGCTCGAGCACTCATGGGACTTAACGTCTGAGGTCATCAGTCCCCTAGAACTTAGAACTAATTAAACCCAACTAACCTATGGACATCACACACATCCATGCCATAGGCAGAATTCGAACCTGCGGACGTAGCTGTCTCGAGGTTCCAGACTGAAGCGCCTAGATGAAATTTTACAGTTCTGGACAGGATACTCTGGTACGGGTTCAAACTCACACATTTTCTTGTAAACATCATAGTACAAGAGACTTACAGCCGCTCCTGTGCCCAGAATAATGGTAGTGGGCATACCACCCACAACAGCAGTAGTTGAGGCCAAAACAATTTCATTGGTCGATGAAGAACATTGTGTGTTCTCTTGTAACAGTTCATCAAGTTTTCGTCATGATTATACCTTACGAATAATAATAGTTGTTTTATACAGCTGTCAGGTACATAATCATTGTGTCCTTGCGAAGTGGGTGTGTCAAACAATAAATTTAAATTGAAGTCACCCCCCATATCTTCCACAGCCATGACCTGGGGCACAGTAGTGAATGTTTTTAGTTTGACGTCGCAACCTTTGTAGTGGGTGCAAGCACAGACGGAGGTGGAGTCTCACTAGTTACTTTGATAATATTTACATTTGGGTATTGTTTATTCCAGTCTCCGAACTGTGGCGGTCGTTGCGTTATCATGTTTTCACTCACTTGTGGGTCCGTCGATGCATTCCAGTTTTGAGTTTGCATTTGCAGCGGCGGCAATTGCCACTGGCCTGTGTTATTTTTTGCTGTGATGGTGTCGCAGTGTTTTGATACTGCTGGTTTGGTGGGGATCGATGGTTATTTTTGTTTCTCTTAAAGTTTTTGTTACGATTCTGATAATGATTATTACCGTTGTACTTGAGGTTGTTGTTGTTGTTGTTGTTGTTGTTGCCGCCAGTAGAGGAAGAAGTGTTATAAACTTGTTCAAATGGCTCTGAGCACTATGGGACTTAACAGCTGTGGTCATCAGTCCCCTAGAACTTAGAACTACTTAAACCTAACTAACGTAAGGACATCACACACATCCATGCCCGAGGCAGGATTCGAACCTGCGACCGTAGCAGTCGCGCGGTTCCGGACTGCGCGCCTAGAACCGCGAGACCACCGTGACCGGCAGAAGCGTTATAATTGTTGTCTGTGTTGTGTTGAGAATGTTGGTTCTGTTGTGTATATACATTTGCTATGTGAAGCGGTTGATTCTGTTGGCTTGCGTGACCGACGGCAGCCGGTGCACCGGAATTAGGTTGGCTATCCTGCGTATTTTGCATGGCGCTGGTGTAAACATTGTAGCAATTGTTTACGGAACGCTGGTCCTCGTAAAGCATATCAACGGAATCGAGCACTTTGGCAAAATACTCTGCGTCGTTGTCTGGGATGTGCAGAAGTTTCTCTTTGATATTAAACGGCAGTCTTACCTTCAATGGACAGAGGATGTCGCGCGTTGCAACCGGCTCGTCAAGGAAATGTCCCATATTTAAATTTTTCTCAAAATACCGGCGCAAATTGCCGTGCTTAGGATTGATGGTTCAGGATCCACAATCTGCCTACGAAGTCGTTCCTGTACAGATTGTGACCAAAATTTAGGTAAAAAGGCTCTCTCAGATTGTTCGTACGTGACTCATCTGTCGGCTTCATTATACGCCCATACATCTGTGTCGCCTTGGATATAATCGACAACATAAGATATCAAATGGTTCAAATGGCTCTGAGCACGATGCGACTTAACTTCTGAGGTCATCAGCCGCCTAGAACTTAGAACTAATTAAACCTAAGTAACCTAAGGACATCCCACACATCCATGCCCGAGGTAGGATTCGAACCTGCGACCGTAGCGGTCGCTCGGCTCCAGAATGTAGCGCCTAGAACCGCACGGCCACTCTGGCCGGCCATAAGATATCCCCTTACGGCCACTGCACGTACGACGAAATGCATTTCTGAAGGCTTTAAGAAAGGTGACAGGATGTACGGTTCTTTATTCAGGTATAAATGGCTGAAATTGTCTGTGTTTTATTAGGCTCTCCTCTTCCTTGGCATTATAGTAGTTTAGTTTCAGAATGATTACTGTAAGGTTCAAATGGCGAATGGCAAGTAAAATGCTGTTGATAATTATCACGACTGCAATGCCGTGTGTCATGTCGAGGTGCCTACTGTTGTTGTGAGTACGTAGGGTGCGGTGTGTATGGGTCAAAAATGTACTAGTGTTCATTGCCAAACTGTGTGTTTTGGTTGCTATTACCGTCATTGCACAGTGGTTGTACGTAACTGTCAAACTGTTTCGATTGCGTAGCGCCAGATGGTGCTGCTTGACTGCTTACGTGTTTGTTGTAATTTATAAATTCCACGACAGTGTCGTGGACAATAGCGGCCAATCTTTCTTGTAAGCACTCATCAAAATATTTGTCTTTTTGCTCTAGCCAACTGTGAAACTCTCAATTGATGCATGAGAAATGGTTGTCAGTGCGTAATCTTACTTTATCAGAAAGCTGTTGTGTGTCATTGCGTCAACCGTGTTTTCGACATCGGCAATAAGCGTTTTTATATCAGCATGCACTGCCAGATAAGATTTAATCTGAGTAGCTACAGTCTCGTATGTTTTACTGAGATTGTTCTCTAGCGCTTGGATATCTGTCACAGCTCTGTGTTTTCTTGTTGTAATGAAAAGCCGCGCGGGGTAGCCGTGCGGTCTCAAGCGTCTCGTCACGGTTCGTGCGGCTCCCCCCGCCGGAGGTTCGAGTCCTTCCTCGGGCATGGTTGTGTGTGTTTTCCTTAGCGTAAGTTAGCTTAATTAGTGTGTAAGCCTAGGGACCGATGACTTCAGCAGTTTGGTCCAATAGTCCTTCCCACAAAAATGTTATAATGAAAGCTCTGAAAATTTCGCGTTGAGGTCGGACCCTTGTCCAATCTATTATTTATCTCCTAAACACGGCTACACAATGTGTCGTTTGACGTTTTAAGTGCAGCTAAATCTGATTTAATTTCATCATGTCGTGTTTTCATCTCATCATGAGCTGTTTTCAAAGTGGCCCGTATGGACGTCATATGTTGGTCGATACGTGCGTCAATGTCCTGTTTATGGTGTCATTTGCTTCATAATAGCATCGAACTTTCTGCTAATACTAGTGATGTGCAACTATTTCGCCCGCATCACGTCGTTAGACATGACGTCAGACACCAAAATGGGTTCGGAACTAGATTTAGGCATATTACTGGTAGACGGCCTATTTTGTAAATTTGCGTCACCGAAATAATCAATAACGTGTCGCTCGGTAGTATTAGTCAACTATAACGTCACTTTCATTATTTATCGGTATGTAAGAGTCGGATTGCGTCTGTGTTTGCAGTCTCTGGTTCTCCATCTTTGCTAATTGTTTTCTGGTCAGTACCACGCCACATGTAATGTACGACACAATAAAATTTTAAACTCGTATGGGTAATCACAATAAATGTATAAAACTAATCTCGCTGTGCGACAGTGTCTCAACAAGTAAATTAATTGTCGAAAGTAATGGTGGAATTTTGAATACTAATAGCTGCACGCAATGTTACGTCACACAGAACTAGAGTCGACCATATTGTGAACTCTTAAAACTGTATTGTTGCACTGCACGAATAATGAAAATAGTTTTGGAAAACGCGATATAGCTTAAAATCACTGCTACGGATACGAAAAATTGTGATAGCTCTACCAAGCAAGCTATGATAATACAAAGCGCTTGGGCAAGATTGCTGATGTAAAGATGCGGTGCCTTACCTTGTATCCGCGATTGTAGCGTAATTTCAGGTGTCTACATACAATCCAGTAATTTGTCTTACTTCCATGTATTCCGGTCTCGTATAGCGTTTGTAGTTAGGAAGACAATATAGTACATATATCAATGCTCCAGACATGAAGTCGCCAATTTAATTTTTTTTTCTTTTTGGCTCATTCGTTCCTGGCTTGAGACCATAAAATGAATTACAATAATGAATATTAAATAGATATCAATTAAGTTTACGGATTGGTAAAATATGTTTCGTACAGACTATCGGCGCTTGAGCTTGGCATTTTCGTTACAGGTCCGTTCATGTATTTTTTAACCGTGTTTCTTCTCTCTATGGTGAATCGGACTTCGTGAAAAAAGCAGCACCAGGAGACGACGGTGGATCGAGCTGCACGACGTTTTGCTTAAAAATACGGAACATTTTGCCATGCCAAGTCATCCAACACTCTTACAATGACTAAAGACACAAAGTAAAACATACATAGGTTAGTAAAAACGAAGACACAATTTAAAGGACACTTACATGATGCAATTACGAGTGCCGTTTGGTTGCAACTCTCCACTATGCTGATAAAATAGTGTAGTATTAATGGCTGTGTGCCACATACGTCCGATCTGGACAAGGCCTAGATAACAAAAGGTGACTGTTCCTCTTTCGCCAATAATATGTTGATGAAAAATCTTTAAATGTTTCCAGCGGCTGCATACAATATTTACACAGTTAAAATTTTTGTTTATTTCATTACTTATAATTACGTTTTCTTGCTAATAAAAGCTCAGCATGTAAATGTGCCTTTAAAGTACGTTCAAATATTTTATTTTCGTGTTGAGAGAATTTTGTTCGCAGATAACGTATGCAGCATGGGATGCAGTTGCGAAAGCGAAAGAGAGAAGGAGAATAGACAGAGACGTTACCCACATACGAAACACAGCAACACTTAGGGCACACCTCAGCTTGTACATAGTAATCATGGGTGTTGATTTATATGTAACTAAATGGATTAGGTGAGCTGGCACCTAATTAAGATTGGTAGGTCTTAAGGGATGCAATCAACAGACGATGTAGACTAATGCTAACCACCTAACAACCTCACTAACCATGTACTAATTAACAGACCATGTAGATTAATGATAATCGCCCAACAACCTCACTAACCAGTTACTAATTTTAACCCGTGTAGAATTAAGATTCACATGAGCAAGACAAGACTGTGATTGTGTTGTTATAAGAGGCACTGACTGGCATACAAGTGTTGTATAACATATGTGGCATGTGAAGCACTTGCGAAAGTGGAAGAGAGTGGAAAGGGGGAAGAGACAGAGATGTTGCCCACATATGAAATACAGCATTACTTGCGGCACACCTCAGTTCGTACACAGTAATAACTCAGAAAAGCGACACTATTTTCCTTTATCACACTTGAGAACATTTTATTATTTTACATCATCAAATTGCTCTACAGTTAAATTTGTCTGTGTAATTCCATAATGGTAAGGTTTTTATATATACAATACTGTATAGGAAGCAGACTGTGAGGCAGAGTAGGAAGTGAGCGGTTAGCCGCCTCCCCAGCTGGTGGTGAAGTGAACCAAGGATATTCAGCTAGGGTGGGATGGGCGCTTTTACTTTTGATGCAGGCATGAATGGCAGAACTGTGTTTTGAAGCGAGTCAGCTGCAGTCTCTCACAAGGGAACCTCCCCACCGCACCCCCCTCAGATTTAGTTACAAGTTGGCACAGTGGATAGGCGTTTAAAAACTGAACACAGATCAATCGAGAAAACAGGAAGTTGTGTGGAACTATGAAAAAAATAAGCAAAATATACAAACTGAGTAGTTCATGCGCAAGATAGGCAACATCATGGATACTATGAGCTCAGGAGCACTGTGGTCCCGTGGTTAGCGTGAGCAGCTGCGCAACGAGAGGTCTGTCGTTCAAGTCTTCCCTCGAGCGAAAATTTTACTTTCTTTATTTTCGCAAAGTTATGATCTGTCCGTTCGTTCATTGACGTCTCTGTTCACCGTAATAAGTTTAGGGTCTCTGTTTTGCAACCGCACCGCAAAACCGTGCGATTAGTAGACGAAAGGACGTGCCTGCACAATGGAAACCGAAAACATTTGATCACAATGTCATAGGCCAACCGATTCCTCCACAGGAAAACACGTCTGATATATTCGATACGACACTGGTGACGGCATGTGCGTCACATGACAGGAATATGTTGTCGACCTACCTAACTTAACTCGTACACTTGCCGAATCGATAAAAAGGTTCTTCTCCCTTGCCCGATTTAGGTTTTCTTGTGGATGTGATAATCAGTCCCAAAAAAGTGATGAAAACATAAGAGTTTGTCACATGAACTACAACAAATGAATGCAACAGTTTCACAGTCGCACAGTTTTCCCTGTGCTCGATCAAAACCTACGTTTTTAACGCTTTCAAATTTTTCCGTGTGTAGACCGTCAAATCCTGCATATGTCCAAGCAAATCTGAACATGTCCTGGAATTTTGGAGAGCGAAGTTAAGTGTGACTGCCTGAACTTTCATAATTGACACACGATCACGTAAACAATACTGCTCTGTGTACCTGTGCAGCTTCGCAAAATCATAGAATCTTTTCACAAAGTATTTCACTTGCCGAAAACCAAACACATCTAACGATTGCACAAGAGGTGTACAACCTGGAGGAATGGTAATCACGGACGGACGGACAGATGATAATTGTCTGAAAATAAAAAAATTAAAATTTTCGCTCGAGGCAAGACTTGAACCAAGGACCTCTCGTCCCGCAGCTATTCACACTAACCACGGCGCTCCTGAGCATATACAATACTTGATGTTACCTATCTTAGGCATGGACTACACAGTTTGTATATTTTGCTTATTTTTTTCATAGTTCCACATAACTTCTTTCTGTTTTCTCCATTGATCTGTGTTCAGTGTTTCAAGGCCTATCCACTGTGCCAACTTATAACTAAATCTGAGGGGGGTGCGATGGGGAGGTTCCCTTGTCAGGGGAAAAGAGGCAACGCACAACACAGGCGTAGCTTCCCTGTCACAGCATGGTCATGCTGCAACCTGGGACAACAGAGCTAATTACTGGTCATGTTGGCGTTGTATCATAGAAGATGAACATTTTTATCGACATCAGATTATCACATAAAGGGTGTACATTGTGATAATAGAAACTCACATTTCTTCCTTAAGGGAGATCTGTGAGCTACCCAGGTTATAACACAACACGGTAATAAGCTAAATGGACATTATCCAGTACGCTACTTCTCTTCTCATAGTGAGAATACTCCAGATGCTATCTACTGTCACATTCAGTATCGGTCAGCATACTCTGTTCCATTCAAACTCTTGAATAATGAGGACCTACTTGTCCACGCCACTCCACAACCATTTACTTTTCAGCTCAGTAAAGAGGTTAGCAACTCACTATCATGTACAGTGGAGATAATAATATGAACGCCCAACACCATCAACAGCACATTTACCTTTAGAAAGAACCACAGACCTTCTGTTCCTGGCCACATGCACATGTTGCCGTCAGTCGACACTATGGGACACTGAAGCCACACTTACGTCAGCAATGAACAAGTGATGTATCTCCTTGTCTGATCTATGCCTGAGTAGAGTTGGAGACGATCGACTTGTAGTCTACTGCTGATGCTGAACTTGCCAGATGCATCACACCCACACTGTGAGCCACTACCAGATGAAGCCACAGTGAAATAATCAATGGACCTTGATATTTATGCCTATGTTTTCTAGTGTTTCTCCCGTATGCTCTTTCAGGTTACATTAAGACATAGTTCTTACGTGTCATAATTTTCACACAATACCATTTGATGACACATTCAGAATGTAGAGATTTTGTTGTCATTATCATAGTTGAATTCGCACACAGAACATGTCTTGTTCACAGACCATATTATATGCAATACCTGAAGCAAGTTTTGTCTTATGTTTAAGAGTTATTTACAGTCTGGAACCGCGCGACCGCTACGATCGCAGGTTTGAATCCTGCCTCGGGCATGGATGTGTGTGATGTCCTTAGGTTAGTTAGGTTTAAGTAGTTCTAAGTTCTAGGGGACTGGTGACCATAGATGTTAAGTCCCATAGTGCTCAGAGCCATTTGAACCATTTTTAAGAGTTATTCTAGTTTAGACATAACTGTTCTGACACACAAGAAAAAGTGAATAGCTCTCTCTCTCTCTTTCTCTTTCTCTCTCTCTCTCTCTCTCTCTCTCTCTCTCTCTCTATATATATATATATATATATATATATATATTTTTGTGTGTGTATATGAGTGTGTGTCTTTTGTTACTGGTGTACAGCCTTGCTAAAATATCAGATGTATCTGTTCTCGAACTTGTCAGTGAATGTGTATCTGGGATATCTCTGCATTTTCATAAGAAGAATCCTGTCGGAATAAGAACTGACATGTTTTGTGTGTTAATTCGGTCCTCATCATCATTTCATCCCCATCACCGGCGCGCAAGTCGCCCATTGTGGCGCCGAATGAAATAAGACTCGCAATTGGGCGCCGAACTTCCCCGAATAGGACCCTCCCGGCCATCGGTGCCATACGCTCATTTCCATTTCTGCATCTGCATACTCTTTGACTTTGTTATATGGATAAATGGTGAACAGTTGGCACGAGTGGACTTTCAGTCACATGATTTCAGCTAAAGTAGAATGAGGAGGAGGGACCTAACAACTTTAGCTTTGAAGAGTAGATATGACTGCAATGACTGTTTGTGATGACTTCTCAGTAACTTCTTGTCTTAATTAGCGTTTTTTCATATCTTACCTGATGTGGGACTGTTCTTTTGTTTTCTCTGAGAGTTTGGAAACCACGCGGTTGATTGCCTCAGGACAGGCAATGTGTGGTCTGGTAGAAAAATGTGGCTTGTGCAGCAGAGGCATAGGCATTAGTGAAAACGACGCTGTGCCAGACTGCAAGTAGGCAAAACTATGATGGCCATAGTTGCATTTCTGGGTAGTCCCCCAGCAGATGGGCGCTTTTGTTTAGCTTTACAGCATGTTTCCACTCTGGCTGGGCGAGAAAAGCTGTCAGATGGAAAAGAAAGTTGTGTCAACAGGAGTCCGGTGCTCTGCTGTGTTCTGCATAGTGCCTTCAGCAGATACGAATCTCCTGCTTTCCAAAAAACGTGAAAAGGCGACAAAATGAGAGTCTGGTCTCAGATACAGTCTTTTTAACTTTCCCAGGACCTGGGAGGTGAAGCTAGTTGCTGGGCGCGAAAACGGCCATTTGGTAAAAATAAATATGACCTCATGAAACCGGAGCATATTGAGGGAAGTTTGTTTGGAGAAGAGAGAACGTTAGAGAAGTCACTGGAGTTTTTACGTGGTGCAGTTTCTTGGCAGTATGCATGGGAGGAAGCAATTAAGCCATTAACAAACGGAGAGTGCTTGTAAAAGAATTGCTAATCATCTTGCCTTGGCAGGAAATAAAAAACAGGCAGACAAGAGAGGACTTAGAGGTTGGTCTTCGCACTGAACGTATCTCTGCACGCTGTGGTCTCCACTGCAGCCGCTGACGGAATATGGTGTTAGTGACTTACACAAGTGTCGTTGTAGTGTCGGATTAAGAGAACCAGAGATGAAACCAACTCTCTCATCATCTTCCAATGATAACAAAGGGGAACAAAAAAAATTGTTTTTTTGCGGCATCAGTTTACAGAGTCCATTTAGATACATATGATGATGACATAGCCTACAAATTATTTTACTTTTTAACTTTGTTCCTTATCGGATAGTCTGGTGCATTTCCGTATTTGTGCTTTGTTTCAATAACTCAATATGTTCATTCAAGTCGTGTTAGCACCAAAAGTATTTTAGTTTTGATTTTAGGCAGTTTCCCCCTTTCGGATCCCCAATTAGGGCATAAACATTTCATTCCATTTATCACCCCGTTTGCCCAGAGTAAGTAAACGTGAATATTAAGCGAATGTGTTTCTCTCGGAATTAACTATCTGATTCATATTTTTACTCTAAACATGAGTAGGGTTTTGCATGGGTAGCAAACTTGCTACTGCCAAATCAAATTTGCGGCAGTACGAAAAGTAATTTTTTTTACAGTCCACCGCACTCCATCCCTTTAATTCAGGACACTTATGGAGTATTTACCAGTAATTGGTTCATCCTTCACAAAGGGAAGAAGAGGAAAGATTAGTTTTTCATCCCCAATAACACACAACGTAGGTTACTCAACACCTGATACCGACTTTGTGTATTTTAGAACAGGGCCACCATCTTCGACCCATTGCTTTCATTGGTGTTCCAATTCTGAGGGGGATGTGGTAGAACCACATATCACTCACAAAAATTAATCGTCGCAGAAAGTCGGTTGAGTTGTCTCTAAAGGCACCAAACATTTTAAAAACTTGTTACAGCATTTTACTTTTTTAACGAGTCAAGAAATGAGGCAATGTTTTACCCAACTACTTTCTCACTATTAAGAATAATAACTTCCGGTGCTTTTTCATTTTCGTCTCATTGATTTCATATTCTTAAAATCGGTATTTTCAAAACTTTCTCATAACAGGAACGATGTCTGTGGTGTCACCGCCAGACACCACACTTGCTAGGTGGTAGTTTTAAATCGGCCGCGGTCCATTAGTACATGTCGGACCCGCGTGTCGCCACTGTGTGATCGCAGACCGAGCGCCACCACAAGGCAGGTCTCGAGATACGGAATAGCACTCGCCCCAGTTGTACGGGCGACGTAGCTAGCGATGCACACTGTCGAAGCCTCGCTCATTTGCAGAGCAGATAGTTAGAATAGCCTTCAGCTAAGTCAATGGCTACGACCTAGCAAGGCGCCATTAGTACCATTGCATGTATCTAAAGAGTCTCACTTGTATCGTCAAGAGCGATGTATACAACAAGGATGGATTAAAGTTAAGTATTCCAGAAGCTACGTACTTTTCTTTATAGCATTCATCACGTATCCTGTTTCAGACCTCACGCCATCCTGCTTTAGCTTAGCGCGTGCCTTTCGGCTACTTCCGTGGCGTGGCTGTCTTGCTACGCCACAACAATGTCTGTAACCTCACCTCCCGGAAAACCAAGGCAACCGGTGTGTATTAAGATGAACCCACAGAGAGCGAAATTATTGTCTAAAATAATAAACCTCTGCGTTAGGTCAGTTATTACAATGTTGGAGACTATACTTCTTAGAAAAAGACTTTTCATTTCTATGTATGTATGTCTCTGTGTGTTTGAATACTGTTCCATGCGAGTCATTTCATCTAATCCACGTTTCATTTCAAGTACGTCTCGCAGATTATTATGTTTTCAAAGTTACTCACCTACTTTGTGCCTTACCTACAGTTTATTCCATTGTAAAATATTAATCAAGATATAAAAATTCTACTAGGTTTTTGTACAATTTTATTATTATTATTTTCATACAATCTTGGGGTCCTGCGTGTATACTGTTACAACCTTTCCCGGTGTTACCTGTTTCCACTAAAAACTGGCTCCCATTGACATTTGCAACGAGATAAAGTAATTGATAATTTATCGAAACAAATGAGCAGAACCAATAAGGAAAATTAAACACCAGCCAAACTTTAAAATATTGTTCGACTCACTTTCTCTTCTAATACTGCTATTTAGAAGCCCACAACACGAAAAAAAGCGAAAGGTTTGCACCAGTGGAGTATATGAAATATCATACTGCAGTAGCTACGTACTACGTAGAAGAGGGCCGGCAGAAGCTTGAAAACCCGGTTCCAAGACCTTATGAATTCCCTTAGAATAACTTGCATAGAAAAGTCAGCCATTGCATAGAAAATGTTAATCATTAAACACGTTTTAGCGATACGTAAATTATGTCGCCACACTGCACACTCAGCCAAATGGTAAGGACCCAGATCTACTAGAACAAATAAAACTACATCACTGTAAAAGCAAAAGGCCGAATTCGCGGTAAAAGAACAGGTAGACGTAGCCAGGATGGTTACTGTAGTACTTTTAAATACTTATTGTAATTGTTGCAGGACTCCCATAACATGTTAAAAACAAACAGTTTACCCATATCAACACACAGTTCAACTGTGACATCGAAAACTGTGCTGCATGCGTCGTGAACTTTACGAATACTTTCTTGGATACGTATCAGGTGGATCTTGAGGTAAGTGAGACGCTACTGTAATGCCTAGCCTAACATCCAAGCATACACGTCAGCATAAAATCAGGGAATGTACGTCACAGATAATCTGGTGTGTTTCTGATAATCTCGCATTTTAGTTTCCATTCTTCCATTCTCTTTGAGCAGCGATTTTACAAATGTAACATAAGTCTGCTCTTGAAAGAACATACATTTCCATGATCTCACATCGATACAGAGCAGGGGACTTGGTACAAGGAACGAATTACTCCTGAAGAAGGATACACAGTAACGAAAATGAATTGCTTAATATGATACTGCGGTCTAAGGCGCTGCAGTCATGGACTGTGCGGCTGATCCCGGCGGAGGTTCGAGTCCTCCCTTGGGCATGGGTGTGTGTGTTTGTCCTTAGGATAATTTAGGTTAAGTAGTGTGTAAGTTTAGGGACTGATGATCTTAGTAGTTAAGTCCCATAAGATTTCACACACATTTGAATATAATACAGCCGGTCAAGTAGTGGAGGAGTGTCTACGATGTTACCATGGTAGATTGAGGAGGCTTGGGGTGGGGTAGCAGGCCGGTGAAAGCTCAGAGAGCGGGGCTGCCAAAATTGTTTTGTTTTGCACTGGTACATCAACACTGCATCGATGAGTGAAGGCGAACATGCTCACACTCCGTGGCACGTTATGTGTACTCATATCCATTTTGATCGGCAGCTCTCCATAGTATTTAGCTGTTTATGCTATATATGATGGATAGCTTCCTGTAAGCTCTCCATTAGCACTCTGGCGCACCATGCATCATCTGCTAGCGATTGCAGCATTCCGGTCATAGTGAGTGTTGCATGCAGTACATCCATTCCTGCTTGCGTGGTCCCCAGATCTCGTTTCACACTGTGCTTCAATGCCTTTGTGTAATTCATCACCTCACTTGCTTTCTTGTCAGCTTCTGAACCATACGCGTATTGTTCAATAGCTTTCAAAGCTCGCTATCTGCCTGACATGCCACTTAAACGACGACTTACTGTCCTCCGTTAATTCCTTCACCACTTCCGCTGCCTCGGTCAGTTCATTAAAGTCACTGGAAACTGCTGTTCGAATCACAATCTTCAAAATTCCTCCCCCAGTATCTGTCCAAGCCATCTTCGGTCATCTTAGTGAATGTGTCCCAATCGCCACTGCTTGGTGCATTTGTTCTAGCAAATCCTCATACGAGTTATGCAACTTCTCACATTCCCAGAAACTTCCCAGAACAGACAGCTCCTAGCTCCCTATCGAATCGTATGAAACATCGCCTACAGTCTCCTCACATCATTCTGCTTTTCCCATGCATTAAAAACTAGACTCAGCGCCCACTTACGGCAAATAACCACGAAATCCTCTCATTCTGTAAAAAAAAGAAGCTCCTCTTTCCAGGCGGTAATTCCGCAGCGCACCAACTACGCTCCAAGCAAAGCGATGCTGCACCGCCACGAATACCACCTTCTCATCGTCACCATCGGTGTATAGCAAGCTCAGTAAAGGGACTACCATCATCCTCCCTCCATTTCAGAAGGCCGGTACCACCCGTAAGCCCTAACACACAAAAAGAACCCCTTACTCTAACACAAGACTTACTTATTATCCTCAGTACATTACAACCTGATGCTCTGCACATAATATACTAGGTAATTATCAATAACACAACAAAAATACCTTTCAAATGAAATTATGTGGTTCCAGACCTTTCCAAGTGATGTGTATATGCAGACTGAAGTGACGAACGGAAGTTTCGAATCCCATCCTTGGTACAAAGTTTTATTTGTTGCTTTAGTTTGTACACATTTATCACAAAAATACCTCTGTTAATTATTTTACTTTAATGCATATAGTCCCCTTCGAACACATCCACTCACAATCTCACATCTACTTCTCAGCTTCTTTCTGTTTTATTGTTTCTCAGGATCCATTCTTATGAATCCCGGGATTGATTCCAAAGCTCCAAAGCACATCCGAACAGTCACATGAGTCCAGTATGTACCACTCTTTCTCGTCGGCAACAGTAGCCTGATGTTCACTGGTGACATAGTTCAATCGCTTGATAGGGTCCTTGCTACATAGTGACGAAAATGTTAGTGTTATTTTTCTCTTGTTGTAGGCTGGATATCGTCACCCACTGCGCCTCTCTATAAAGTGGTAAGCACCCAAAGCACTTTGCAACTCCCTCCTGTTGTCCAGTGCCTTATTCGTTTTCTGCACCCCATAGTTAAGTACCCAGCTGCTGACAATCGCCTATGTGTCTGTACCTGTTTGCTGGTTCGGTATAGCAATCATCCCCACATACCAAGAAAAGAGATGTGTTATTACAATTAATAAAATATTCCAAGCTGTTAAGCCATGGTTGAAGGGATTTCACTTTAAAACCCCACGTTTCGTCCCCATCTGCAGAGAACATTTTCAAGATGGATCGCAGCTTTGTTGAATGTCCGATTCACACCCTGGCTCGCTACTGACTACAGCAAAATTCCGTTTCCGCGAGCTTCAGCTCAGTGGCGTGACATCATATGTTTTGAATACGCGAGTGCAACTGGCTGTTATCAACTGCCGTCGTCCGCTTTTGCTATCTTCCCACGGTGGAATACTGGTACACATCTTCTTCAGCACCAGACTCCAAATTTCCTTCAATTTCACGCCCTCCTCCTTCCTATTAAAATTCCTGGGTGTTTCAAAATCTCTATGGGCTCTCTGTACAGCCTTTCGTGGTACCCACATGTAGCTGGCAGTACTATCATAATGAATTTGGTGGTCACCTGGCTGTAAATCATGTTCCGCAACAGCTGATCTGTCGGTTTCTCTTCTTCTGCAATGCCCTCGCGCTCTTCGCGTCGTTTTCTGACAGTTCTTTTTGTAGTACTCAGGAACATCTCCCACAGTTACGCAGAATCCTATAAATTCCAGCTTTTTTCAGCGCTTGGCGAGCGTCCTTGCCCTATTTTAGGTGACCTTGTATCTTGCGGGCGGGTGTGTTAATTACCCCGATGTTCCGCTTTCTCAAGATTTTTCACATGAAGTAATTCACGTCCTTAATGAATGGCAGGAACACCAGTGCTTCAGCATCACTATGAATTCTAAGGGGTGGTCTTAACGCTCTTTTCACCTCAGCGAACGAATAACTATTCTTGAGCAATGCATTGGTCAGTTGCTTTAATTCCGCGTCAAGCAGTTGTGGTTCACAGTTTTTCCTTGCTCTATCCTCCAACGTTTTTATGATGCCTCACTTTTGTTGTGGGTGGTGGTTCGAGTCCCGTTGTAGGTATCGGTCTTTGTGCGAGGGTTTTCGATACTCTGAGTAGGCCAAGCCAGCATCTTCCTTCTTGGAGACTAGCACATAAAGAAAATTTAATGTTTCGCCTCATCCTCCTCTTGATAAACTAAATCTTCGGATTGATCCCGCTCAGTTGTTTGTGAAAACGATAAACTTTCTCCCTGCTATGCCGCCACATTAAAAACGCATCTTTAAAGTAACGGAACCAAATATTCGGTTGCTCAATAATGTTAATGTATGGGGAGTGTGGTGGCCAGCGGAAGTGTTTAAACTCAGAAGAGTGTTGCTAGAGCCACTGTGTAGCGATTCTAGACGTGTGGAGTGTCGCATTGTCCAGCTGTAATTGCGCAAGTCCGTCGGAATGCACAGTGGACGTGAATGGATACAGATATTCAGACATGATGCTCACGTGCGTGTCACCCGTCAGAGTCGTATCTAGACGTATCATGGGTCCCATATCACTCCAGCTGCACACGCTCCACACTATTACATAGCTTCCACCAGCTTGAACAGTCCCCTGCTGACATGAAGAGTCCATGGATTCATTAGGATGTCTCCATACCCGTACACGTCCATCGGCTCGATAGAATTTGAAACGTGACTCGTCCGACCAGACAACATGTTTCCAGTCATCAACAGTCCAATGTCAAAGTTGACCGACATAGGCAAGGCATAAAGCTTTGTGTCGTGCAGTCATCAAGGAAACACGGGCGATCCTTCGGCCCGAAAGCCCATTTCGATGATGTTTCGTTGAATGGTTCGCACGCTAATACTTGTTGATGGCCCAGCACTGAAATCTGCAGCAATTTGCGAAGGGTTGCACTTCTATCAGGTTGAACGATTCTCTTCAGTCGTCGTTGGTCCCATTGTTGCAGGATCTTCTTATGGCCGCAGCGATATCGTTAATTTGATATTTTACCGGAATCGTGATATTGACGATACATTCGTGAAATGGTCGTACGGGAAAATTCCCACTTCATCGCTACCTCGGAGATGCTGTGTCGCATCGCTCGTGCGCCGACTATAACACCACGTTCAAACTCACTTAAATCTTGAGAACCTGTCACTGTAGCAAACTACGCCAGACACTTGTTGTGTTACATACGTTTTGCCGACCGCAGTGCCGTATTCTGCCTGTTTACGTATCTCTGTAAACGCATGCCTATAAAAGTTTCTTTGCCACTTGAGTGTATTTTGTCACATATTTTTCGTGTTGCCTTTACAGAAAGGTTAAAGTGGTGACCAACCACTAGCTCTGAAATGGTTATTAAGTCTGAAAGACCTATCCACTAGACTAACGGGTAGTGTGTTAAGGGTCAGTGAGTTCGGTTATGAAGTGGCTTTGAGCAGAAATGTGACAATTATGTAAGTACTGGGTTATGGCTGTGCTGAATGGCAACCAATGCTGAACACTGACATTGACTGGAAGCTGTAGAACACACGAAACTGCAGTTAAGTAATGGTCTGTAGTGTAAAGTAACTAGATGAGGTTTGTGAACGTTGGTGCCAGATAAGTTGACAGAAGAAGTCCTGAGACAGGTGCATGATCGCGTGTTGTCGCATAATCGAGGATACAGAGCAATAAACTGAAGGGTCGCAGAGAAATATTGGTGGAATGTAAGAAAGGGTGATCTGAATATCTACGTGAGAAATTTTGTGCAATTTATGCAGCCTGAGGACTTGATCCATTAATAACTATCACTACAGAGACATGCTGAAGCATTGGGGTGAATGAGTAAGGACCGTGTAAATCGACTACAGCAGGGAATCGTTTTGTGTTGACAGTAATACATATACAAAACCCAAACTTTCACGCCGGCCAGTGTGGCCGAGCGGTTCTAGGCGCATCAGTCTGGAACCGCGCGACCACTACAGTCGAAGGTTCGAATCCTGCCTCGGGCGTGGATGTGTGTGAAGTACTTAGGTTAGTTAAGTTTAAGTATTTCTAAGTTCTAGGGGACTGATGACCTCAGATTTTAAGTCCCATAGTGCTCAGAGCCAATTGAACCATTTTAAACTTTCACGGACGGAACTGTCACAATAAATAAATTATTCCGCGGTATTATGCCGTAGTCGACGGGATTTCACTTTAAAACCCCACGTTTCGGCGCATCTGTTAGGACAATTTCAAGGCGATCGTAGCTTTGTTGAATGTCCGATTCCCATCCTGGCTCGCTACTGATTACAAGAAAATTCTGTTTCCGCGAGCTTCTGCGCAGTGGCGTGAGTAGTAGAGCAACCTATGTACGACGACACGCTGCATTGTTGCCAAATTTATTCAAGATGGCGGCGATGACGTCATTCAAGATGTCGGCATGTAGACTTGGCAACAGTGCATGACGTCATCCAATATGGCGGCTTTTGGTGGGAAAATAGGCCAACTGGGCTGCCTCTACTAACCTAACCTCCTGAAAAAAAGGCGCGAAGTTTGAATTTTGGCGGGAAAATAGGCCAATTGGGCTACGTCCACTAACCCAACCCCCAAGAAAAAATGGCGGGAAGTTGAATTTTGGCGGGAAAATAGGTGAATTGGGCTACGTTTAGTAACCTAAGCCTCCAGATGAAATTGGCACCAAATTCAAATTCCAACAAGATAATAATAAAAAAGTAAGGTTTTGCATGCATTATTCATTATTGTTCATTATCATTCATTATCATTATTATTTATTATTATTAGCTTACCTCCACTAGAAAATTCGCTCCAAATTCAAATTCCAGCACGATAATAGCTGCAAAACCGTACTTGTCTTTATTATTATTTATTACTATTCAGTATCATTCATCATTTATTATTATTATTTATTATTATTCGCCTACCTCCACTAGAAAATTGCGCCAAATTCAAATTCCAACACGATAATGTCTCGAGAACTGCACTTCTATTTATTATTATCAATTATTATTTATTCAACATGTCCGATTTCGGTGGGAAGTAACACATTTGCGTTACATCCATAACAAAAAATCTGTCACAAGTTCAAATTCCAACACCATAATCTATCACACGTGCGAAATAGCCCACATCCTACGAACTTTCGCGCTCATTTATCCTTTCACCGCTAAGCTATGAAAATCGCACCAAATAATAAAGTGCACTTAAATGACCTATTTCACATCCTTTGATTTTGTGTGGGGGAAAAAGGGCTTATGTCTTTATTTCATGCAGTACGATCATCACTTGTTCTCCAACACAATCAGTAGACATCTTCGAGATCCCAGAGCAGTCGCCACGACGTCCACGCTACAACTGAATTAGTTGAAATCGTCGCCGCACCTGGCCGAGTCTCCCAGGCGCCACTGTCGCCGAGCGAGCGGCCGCATAGCCCCGCGCGCCACAGGTAAAGTTACGTTGTGCAAGACGCGACAGTTGGCTGCGACTGCGACGCTGCCCCCTCCTCTTTTCCCACCCTGGCAGACGGCGGCACGGCCGCAAGACGACTGGAGTCGTCGCCGTTTCCCAAGCTGCGGCCGGCGGCGGCGGATTCAAATACATAAGAAAAATAAGAATTCCGATTTTCTTGCTGTAAAAAATACTGTATGTTAATGCAACAAAGTTACATCGGCTCCCAGAGTTAGTTTTTCGATACAGATTCTCCTTTTACTTTAAAAAATTGAAAAGTATCTCTTCCGGTTTTGCGTGTTTTTTTCGCTGTATATTACTTCTCTATCAATTGTGAGGAAAGTAAAAGGCACAAAAAATTGATGTTTGCGTATCTTACAGTTCCACATCACAGCTTGATAATGAGGTGTCTATTTTTCCGATATTCGTCACAGTTATCCCGATACTTAATTTACAAGTAACCTACTGCATAAAATTTGAATTGTGTGCAGTGAAAAATGTGGTCGCTGGCTACTTTACGTATGGTTTACGCTAGGTCATACATCGTTGCCGATGAAAAGAAGCTAACATATTGAAATTATTTTTAAAGTTGAGATCAGAATGATATCGAACTTCGTTACCGAGATTTGGGCTCATATATCTCCGGGAGCGTCGCGACTAGCCGCCAGTTCTATCGACGCGCAACAAGAATCGTGTGGTCATCACACGATAGAGAATGCATTTGTTTTGTTTCGCTGACACATTTGGACCTAATGAAACCATTTTATGTCATATTTCTCCGGTATGAGTTACTAATATTTCTCCATATGCTCTTGACAATTTCATTTAAAATGCCACGAAATGTAGGTTTCTTAAACCCAAGTGATCAAGCAGAACCCATTTTCGTGGTTTTGCTGAGGCATCTGAACCTGTTCCAAGCTTTCTTTCTCGTTTATTTCTCTGATACGAGTCCCGAATATTCCTCCATCTGTTTTTGCACATTTCACCTAAAATTCCAATGAAAGATAAGTTTATTAACAATAACCGCACGCTTGCGTCATTGCATTGTTTCAAGTTCCTGACAACAAGATAGGGTTACACCTTAAACATCTCTAGAATTTTCATTCTGAACGTCTACAGTATACACTGGCAGAAATGTGGAAGAAATAATGTCCGTGCTTGTTCACAAAATTTCCCCAAATTATACTTGTCAGTTTCTCCCATGCAGAAACTTTTGGAACAAGCTAAGGCAACTTTCATAGCCGACTGAGTCTTTATTCCCATCCAAATGAACTTCCATATTCTTATATTCTGACAGCATACATCGTTATGGATGACATGAACATTTAATCTTGCCAAGCTGCACTCAAAAGATGACTCCAGGATTTACAAAAGACGAATTTCAATTGTGAACTGTGTCAGACCAGAAGGGCCTTGTAAAACAGTAGTGCACTTTTGGCACAATTTTTTTGAGCACCATCTTCTACCAATGAATTGAAGCGAATGTGACAAATTACTTATTGCAGCATACTGTTTGCGCAATCTGTTGAGAAATGCCTTCCTCAAAAACAAGCATCTATTGATTACAGAAAGCTGCACAACAATCTGGTGGTGGTTTTTCACAACTAGAAGGTATCATCAAGACACCAATCTACCGTTTACTTTCAAAGTGAAGGTATTGTAAAATGTAACTTTCACGTTGTTCTTTAGATTGTTTATTTTATAATGTACTTGACGTTTCCAATTTTTATCGTCACAAAAAAGAGTAATGCGAAAATTGACCTTCAAGTTCATTTTCATCATTCTAATTCTACATCTGCATGGATTATACTGATTTTCATAACAGGCCTGAAAAATTTGCATTAATGGGAAAATATTATATATTTCACTCACCTGCCAGTTTCAACTGTGCACCAATTTCTTCGCAAATTCTGTCTCTGAACATAGTGTCTCTATATTTAGGGTTCTTCAAATCATAAAGGCAAGGATGTCGCGAGACCAGCTCACAGAGCATCACATCCTGTGGGTGGCTCATTTCAGTTTTCCTTGACTGGCTCGACATCTTTCTGGCAGCCGTACGTCTTTGTGTCGTGCGACTCCCGTCGCAACACTGCTCACTGGTGCAGTGCTGCGGCAGCTGTCGCAACAGCCGCGCGTCGCATCCCAAACTCGAACTGCGCATGCGCCAGCAAGCAACTTCTGACGTCACGTAGCGACCCGTCGCAGTCGCTAGTGTGCGTCGCGTCTTGGACAACGTACCTTAAGGGAGCAGCCGCATCGCCCTACATCACGGCCGGTCCAGCGCTCTCGTCAACAACATACTTTCGTGGACAGGGGCGTCTGCCCCCACCTTCCAGTCAGCGCCAAAGCTGTTCGCTGGACGCGTTCAAACTTGTCGATGACGAACGTTCACCGTCCACCACGTGTCTTTGTGCGACCGAGAATGCCGTGCTACACTTCTGGCGCCAAAGTGTGCTCGACAGTGGAATCCGCCTCGACTGTATAACAGCACATTTGGTCGCCACGAGAATGCTCTCTAAGTTAATTGACTCTCTTTCTCGCGTGCGTTATTACCGGACACTCGCTGCGCCGCCGCCCCAATTACGTCTGACCGCTTACGTCACACATCCTTGATCGCCTCCATCCATACACGCGACGGACATAGTCTTCTGTAAATATGCTAACTCCCACATCACTCATCTAACATATCAATTACCTAAGTACTTAATTCCATTTCAATTTTAATCATATTAAATAATTCAGTTTACAAGTTCATATACGTATGCAAAGGTGTTCAACTACCTACTTTCAACTACTTTTCGAGGACCAGACCGCCACCTCTTCCTAGGAACCATCACCGAATTTGAATTCTGTCAGTAAAGAAACGTCACTCGCGCTTTTGCTACCAACCTAAGAAAATTGCACGTAAAGAAAGGGCACTTGTACCAACCTCATCCACCTGACCGCTACTTCCTCCTAGGATCAGGCGCTAAGTGTGAAATCTGCCAGTAAACAAAGCTCACTTGCGTCTTCGCTACCAACATAAGATAATTGCTGAAAACGAAGTCTACCACCACCACTTCCTAGTGGGCGGTTGGTAAAACGACTCAGCCCGCACTAGGCCTCTGGAAGGAGGAAGGAGTGTACTTTATTTATTTGGGAGCAATTTATTTAGGGATGGAGTATATGTATCACAGAACACACGCTCTCACACGCCCCCATAGCATACAGACCTGCAAACTACTCCTACATAACTCATATATAACACTCTACACACACACACACTTGCTAATTGTAAACCGTCAAAAAAGTCACTGCACAGCCTACAGGCATGTGAAGTGCACCTAAATAGTTCAAACCATTCACGTCCATAGAACCGAACAACTCTTAATTTCTCTAAATAATAATCAATCTATAATACCGTGCTCCCTAATCGTCAACTTTTCAAAATCATACACCTGTCTTTATTTAAACAACTAGAGATAGACAGCACCGCCACCCTCTGTATTCGCCACTCACTCCACTGTCCAGCTGACTTAGTACATGGGACACCCCCCCCCCCCTGGCATCAGAATATGTCAATAGTTTCACATATCTTTTAGAAATTTTTGCTTCTCATAGGTTTCGATATGTAAGGCTGACCTAAGGCAGGTTCTGAACTCCAGTAGTGCACTACACTTGGCAACACAACCACACCCATCAAGATATTCATTCCAGTCCAGGCCTGTAAATCCTCTACAGATAAATTTGTCCAGTTATTTGTTGACTCACTCACAGTCTGACCAGATTGCCGATTTTGCGCAAAAACCGCTCAGACTGCGCTGTGCTGCTCGGGGAAGTAAGCATGGACTGCACTCTATTTATTTCGAGCTCTTTTATTTACTCACGGAGTATATTTGTCACAAAACACCCGCACTGATCTGACTGTGGTCATCTGGCACAGGCCACAAACACGTAAAAAAAACTCCTAATTTCACCGCACAATAGAAAACAGCTCTTAGATAATGCAGTACACAATATCCACAACGGGCTCTGTACTCTCAAACTCTTCAAATAACACACAGCACAGTGCACAGACATGCTCGCTCAGTGACCCCTTCCGTAAATGTGGAATTGTCATCATATACTATGTTCTAGAGGTGATGGGCCGACAAGAGGCTGAAGAAGGGAATACACATGTTGTTCCTCCTTTTCTTGAATTCTGGAGTCCACCAAGCGAGGAGGGTAACCATAGTTTGATGCTTTTGATTTGACTTATTTAATTCCATTTGGAAGCTGGTTCACTCATTAGGATGGACACCAAGCGATGATTCATTGAATGAAAGGCAGCACGTTTATGGGTCACTCAGTGTAGAAAATTGTCAGGTGTCACAATACATGTAATGGTAGGTTTGCCACAAATCTTGAATGTATGAACATGACCATTGATGTCTATGGTTAGATCTAAATAATTGAGTTGCTTGGAAAATTTTTGAAGCCGTCTGGTAGAACCTGTCTTTAAACAAAACACTTCATCAAGATACCTAAACCAGTGGCCAACATTGCAAGCGACTGGTTTATTTTCTAAAAACTGTTTTTTCTAAATTTTCCATGAATATTTCAGCAAGGACCAGCTGAATACATAAATAGATGGATGGTCTAGCTGTAGGATAAAGGAGGTAGCCAGGATTTTGTCAGAGGAGAGGTTCAACTTTTTAAAGAGAACCTTAAAAGGGCTCATGATTTTCATTTATTCTGGGAACACATTTATAAATTTTTTAACTTTCATTTACATTATTTGCTTTCGGGATGCCTTCATACAAATAGTATTTGGTCTATAAAATGAAGCAACAAAAGCTGCCTTAAAATGTTTAAATATACTCTTGACAGTTTCTCACTTTTGCTCCATAAAATATGGAGTTTTCAACCAGCGGAGACATAACCTGGTTAATCTGGAGTGCTACAATTTGGCACGGAACTAAGAAGCGGCCATCCTCTAATCTCCCTTTACCCTCCAAGTTTATCTTACACTTTTCCTTTCTTTAATCTCGATTTGAGATGAGGATATGATCAGGAGGCACTATGATCATTGCCCGGCAGGGTTGTTGGAATGAACAGAGCTGATATTGCTGTGTCCGATAGAAGCTGCAACAATTTTTGGTGGCGAAAATGCAAAGGATCTTACACTTTCCCAAATTGCCTCATTTGAGTATTCATCTATCATTTCTTGCAATCGAGAAAGGTCATTTTCTGCAGATAAACGCATCAGTCTGAATGAGGAGAATTTAGATTATTATATAACAGCAAAAAAAAGCGCCTATGGCGCACAAAAAAGGCGAACATGTTCTTGTTTAAATGGCACTTCTAGAACTGAAAAGTGAGGTACCAGTTGCATCAGTCTACCTTCCTTAGTATCTTTAAAAATTTTCCCATACATTTTCGCATGTGAACATGTTCGCGCTCTTCTCAACATACAACGAACCTCACACTCCCACGAGCTCCCCTAACTGTAACTCACCCACTTCCACTAGTCCATCGCTCAATTGTCGCTCATACTAATCCACTCCCACTCTCTGTTCTCACTCACTCATTCAGCCCAACTCCCTGTCATTATATCTTTGTGTGTCTGTGTCACTGTTCTCTGTCTGACAACCGAAGTTTCGTTCCTCCTGTACTACTAATACTGTCTCCTCTCATTGTCACTATCTCCCTCTTGCTCTCTCTCACTGCCTGCCTCATTTATTCCTGCCCACTGCTGCTGTGTCTTCTCGCTATCTCTCTGTTCTTCATTGTCATTGCCATATACTCTGTCTCTCATTACCACTGTGTCTCACCCAATTCTCCGTCTCTTTATTCTTCTCCCACTCCCACTGCTTTCTTCGCTCTTTTCCTAGCACTGTTCTGTCACTTTCAACTATGTTCCACTGCTAATGTGCCCCTCTCTTTATTTCACACTGCCATCGTCTTCTTCGCTCTTCATACCACAACCACTGTCTTCCAGTACTTATTACATTTCCTTCTTTCTCACTGCCACTGTCCCTTCTCTCACCATAAAAAAGGCACGAATATACTCGCGTACCAGAATTTGGTAAACTAAAGATACTGAGGAAGGAGGATTGAAGCAGCTGGTACCCTAATTTTTCAGAAAGGCTTCTTTAAACACAAGCATATTCGACTTTTTGTGCTCTAAAAGGAGCTTTTTCCGCTGGTTTCCTGCTTTTCCCTGCTGTAACAGGGCATGTCACTCACATGGAAAAAAACTGTACGAGTCAATAAAACTTTGATAGTTTACTTATGTGAAACTGAAATAACGCAAAAAATAATTTTACACCTCAAACTGGATTTTATGCGCACAAAAACTTCACATGTGCTTCAGTACTGCAACATGAGGTTGTAGTACTGAACTATTCTTATGACAGCGGAGGCACCTTACAGCATATTTTTCCATGCCACGTCACTTTATAAACTACATTTTCGCCACAAACCAGATTTTACGTGTATATTTTATGTCTACAAGTACTGCAAATTTTAACCTCTGTATCTTGGAAACGGATAAAGATATCAACAAGACTTTCTAGATTGTTTGAGATCTAGATCTTAGGAGTATACAGTAAAAATTCACCCATTTGCTGTGCGTAGCCGTACTGGAATCTGCGGCTCGGTTTCCCTACACAAGAACTATGTTTTTTGGAATGTTTCTTGATGACGGATAAAGATGTTTGAAAACGGGAAGATAGCACTTCTAGATCAGTGCCTAGTGAACATAAAGTTAAAATTTTAGCACTTTGCTTTGGTTATTTATTATTTAGAGTTCATCTCACATCGGATTTCACGTAATGTAATTTTTGAATCTCTGTATCTCGAAAATGGATAAAGATATCAACCAAATTTTCGAGGTTTGTCGAGGCAGGGATCTTAGTAATATATTGTAAATTTCATTTATTTCAAATTCGCGGCTCGGTTTTGGTACGAAAAATATGGTAAAGACTTATTTTTTTAAGTTTTCCAAAGAATCGCCCATGAACTAATGGTGCCTCCACAAGCCTCTTAAGGCCCTCCGTACATCACATCAAACGCGAAAAGACCAACCGATGTGCACTATTTGTCTCAGCAGGAATAAGTGTGTGGCATTCATACTTTCATGCTGTACTGTAAGGTAGTTACATGTAGACGATCCTTCTGTTGGGTATACAAGTGGTCCCTTGCCCAAGGGCTATAGAAAACGCTTAACCCTACCCTTCTGTCACCGATAGATTCTGAGTAATGAGCCACGGAAGAATACTGTTTTTATGTGCAGAGTCCCGGAGTTTCGGAATATATTAGATAGCTCATGCCGTCACCTGCTCACCGATTTATCGTGTGTGTTTTAGTGGTGGGATTCTCACAAGAGATATTCTACTCGCTTTCGATGCAGCTTTTTTCACTTTAGCAGGGAGGCTGTATCTTTAAGAGAGCTGGAATCGATCGGGAAAGAAAGGAATTCGGAAGAAATTGTTTGGTAGCTATGATAAGGGACCAACACCGACACTCGCTTGAATCGAAAATGAGGAACCACAGAAATACATTCTGAAGGCTGCCGGCGGATGGGTTCGAACTATCTCGCCTCCCGAATATATGAGTTGTAGCTCGGCGCCTCAACCCGCAGATCTACCCCGTTATTTGGAGAATCTGGAAAAACTGGCTGTAGCACATTGTTTGCAAATAAAATAAAAAGCATCACAACAAAAGAAGGAAGTCTGATATTGCTGTTTTCCCTTTAATCGTGAGCGTTTGGTGATTTGATAGTGCACGAACGCATGCATATTTTAAGATTTCATGGTGCATGGAGTTCCTGGTTTCAGTTTTTATAGCATAACAAGAGCATAAAAGATTTTGAATGAAAAGGCGCAGGGGGATGCAGTGCGCCGTCGGCTCGGACGAACTGAAGCAACTTGCTGAAAAAACCTTTTGTAAACGAATGAACTACAGAATGTGCTATCATTGCATACTCCTTCCGCACTCCACAATTCCCTCCCCATCGTTCCGTATCAGAAATGTTTTTCATAACAGCGTACTAGCCGGGGCCGTAGATTGGGCGGTATTTTGCCATTTGGGCTACTAATGACAGAATTTTGAGCAATTTTTTTTAAAGAAATGCAGCCATTGATGTTTGGGCAATATTTTTGTTGATCAAGCGATATTTGGGATCCACAGGAAAATCCAGATGTATGGTATTTTTATGCACTGCTTTTAATATAATGTTATTTCTCATGTTGTACCGTTCCGCTGTCATGTGAAATACTGAAATTTGCTAACATTAGACATCTGTAGATAGATAATTAGGCTGTTGTAGTAGATCGTACATATTATCGTAATGCAAATGGGGAATCAAAATCTGTTCTCCTCTTTTTTTCTTGCCACAAACTACCCATAATCAGAAACTATCACAACGGCACACAGCACAAAAGTAATAAGCCACAGCAAGAAAGAACTGAGGTGACTAAGAAATCAACAATTGAGCTTAAGCATGGCCAACAACGTACAGTAGTTGGTCTTGGCTAAATTAAGGATGGGCGGTAGCCCATAGCGCTGTCGATATGTAGATAGTTTAAATCTATCGACGGCCTTGCTGATTATGCATGGTGTATATCACTTTTTCGTTGTGTGAATGAAAATCAAAATACAAAGCAAGCAGGTCGTGTGTAACTTCATTTAGATTGTAGGGGGCGTCGGAACCCCCCGGACCCCCTTAGGCTAAGTCCTTGATGGGGTCCTCGCTCAGTCCATTTTACATAGCGCAGCGGTCGGCAAGCCACGGTCTGTTTCTGACAAAACTGAAATCTGAGCAACAATGACAACCCAACGGAATACAGGCCACGACGAACGACATTTTCCGCTCGCGCGTGCGCGCCATCAGTGGCGGCTGATCGAGCGAAACGCCTGCATCTCGTGGTCGTGCGGTAGCGTTCTCGCTTCCCACGCCCGGGTTCCCGGGTTCGATTCCCGGCGGGGTCAGGGATTTTCTCTGCCTCGTGATGGCTGGGTGTTGTGTGCTGTCCTTAGGTTAGTTAGGTTTAACTTGTTCTAAGTTCTAGGGGACTAATGACCTCAGCAGTTGAGTCCCATAGTGCTCAGAGCCATTTGAACCATTTTTGAACTTAGGATCGTTTGTAGAGCGCAGATGATGTGAGAGACTTCCTTCAGCAGCTCGAAATCAATTCATCCTTGTAAAACATACTATAATTAAGTCAGTTCTAATCAAAGTTGCGTCGAAATTGCGTAGTGGTGTGGGTACGTCGTTAAAGTTTCCATGCAACATGACATGTTCTGTCCGCAGCTCGTGGTCGTGCGGTAGCGTTCTCGCTTCCCACGCCCGGGTTCCCGGGTTCGATTCCCGGCGGGGTCAGGGATTTTCTCTGCCTCGTGATGGCTGGGTGTTGTGTGCTGTCCTCAGGTTAGTTAGGTTTAAGTAGTTCTAAGTTCCAGGGGACTTATGACCACAGCAGTTGAGTCCCATAGTGCTCAGAGCCATTTTTTTGATCGAGCGAAACGAGTTACTGTGCATCCACGGCGCTACAACTACTTTGTTATAAATTTCGGTGCGTGTGACAGCTCTTTTTTATCTCACATATTTGAGTTCATAAAGCTAAATAGTGTATTTGATTTGAGTTCATAAAGCTAAATAGTGTATTTGCAACACAATAATGGACTTAACAATTCTGTTGATGGCTTTTCTTTTAAAAAATGCAAGCAGAGATTTACACTTTTTTCTGACTGCGATCTATAACGAACGAGTTGCACGTACGTGCGAGTTTAAGGGTGCCGAAGTACTTACAAAGTCTTGCGAACGTTACTGACAGAGATCTAGTATAACAGTGTGCTTTAGCTGTGGCTGAGGATATACAAAAGAGAAAAAAAAGAGATAGAAAAGGAAAGGAAAGAAAGAAATAGACGCTATTTGTCTATCTGCCAGAACGTGCTCTCGATGTGCTCAAGATGTGGGCAATAATTTATGCGAGCAGCGTCAGAAAAGGTGCGATTATTTGAATGGATCTCTTCAACCATGGAAGAAAGTGATGACGGTTCAGATACTGCTCAACCACTAATACTTGTTCGCGGAATTGATAGTAACTATAATGATGTGGAGGAGATTTCACCGTTATGCTGTTTGAAAGGAATGAGTAGAGGGAAAAATTTATTTCGCCACTTAGAATGAGCGTCAGCAACAAACGCAGTTTCGATGGCTACAGTTGGTAAGCGTTACAACTGATGGAGACAGAAACATGAGTGGACAGAACAAGCGTCTAGTGGACAGAATTAAAATTAAATCGACAGACATAGATTGCGATATTCCATTACCTTTCCCTTTTACTGTCTTCCAAGAACCGTTATGCTGCAAAGTTCTTGCATGGAAAGAAGTAATGGACATGGTGCTATCCAGTGTAAGCTTCATAAGAAAAAATGGGTTGGTAGAACAACAGTTCCAACAGTTTCTGTTAATTATGAAAGCGGATCACAGAAAAATCCTATATTATCCAGAAATGAGATGATTAAGTAGAGGTGCAGTGCTGAAGGATTGTTTAATTTCAGTGTAAAAATCAACACATTTGTGATAGAAGACGCTAACTCTATTCCAGAACTTACAGATCCTCAACGGATTTTGATAGATTTAACTAATGAGTTAATTACACTGAATACGAGTCTTGAAGGACAACAAAAATTACCATCAGATATGCACACTGATTTAAAGGCCTTCCAAATGAAAAACAAACTCTTCATAAAAAATAGTGACGACCATTTGCCGAACTGTAAAAGCTTTCGAGAAATCTGGAATAATATTTTAATTGAAAAAAGGGTATAATGAAATGCATTGTAATGCAGCAATAAAATCAACTCTGTGAGAGATTTTGTGACTTCGAGAAGGTTTCTCGTAAACTGAAGATTTTTTAAAACCCTGTTTTCTTGTTATATTGAGGACGTAACGAGTAATTTGCTGAGGAATGTACTTAATCTTCTGTCTGGTGATACAAAAAACTCTTTCTATTAAATCAATGATCTTGGTACGTTTTATGGCTTTATGTCATCCAATTTCGAAGAACTGAAAATGTTTTCTTAGCAAATAATTACAGCTTTTAACTGCATTTACATGTGCTAACAAAATTTTTCAGTTACCAGTTGCAGAAACAATAAATATTGTTCTCGTTTCGGAGATGAGCATGTTGAGCATTTGAATTTGTGCCCTGTTCGGCACTATAGTTATGTTGGCAGTACTGTCTATCGATACTGAGGTGACCTCTCTGACTGGAATGATGCTTTATCTGTCCAGTGTGGCGGTAGAAGAGCAGCAATGACTTGGGACAGTTACGCCGGGTAAGCAACGAATGCACGTCTTGATGTATGCACGGTCAGCGGACACAACTTGTTTACTTGGCTCTAGACGGAAGGCGCCGTGCTGTATCTTAGGATGTCATCATTGTGTATATTGGTCGCGAGCGTGCTAAGCATTGAAGTCTGTGGACGAATAAGACGGGTAGAAATCGTCTATCTTAACAATGGTGGAGGCTCGTTGTTTCCAGGTGCTGTGTAATGATCATTGTACCTCAGGTTAAGGCTTATTGTTCATGAAGCAGCTGCTAGATTTGATGGCCCACGTGAAACTCTGATGTACATACACTTGGATTGCAGACGCATTCTTTTACTTGCTGTGCTCTAGTCATCACCTCCTCCAGCGTGTGTTACTAATCGGAGCAAAGTTGATGTACACTGCTTTATCATTTGCGCATGGGCCATTGGGCTAACCTTCATTACACTGAAAGTCATTCTTTTTCTATTTGTTTAGGGGTAGCCATTGTCGGTACTGCATTAGAAACATATACAATGTACTTTCTTGATTCTGCTGATGTATGATAAGCTTTCGCTGGGCACATATTGTAGTTCCTTTTCTAAAACTGTGTTGTCTCAGGTGTACTATGGGATATTTTGTGTTCTGTATGAAGGATTTGGAAACCGATCAGACGAGTATCTCCTCGTAAAGTGGAAACTGAACGAGCACTGCAAAACGGAATGAATCTTTGCTGACAATTTTGACTGATGATAATAATTTTAATGTTGATTAGGCTGCCAGATGAAATAGGCAGAATTTGCTCAATATGCGATTTTGATCATTACTGATTGGTGTTCTGAGTATAACCGATGGAATATGTTGACGTGTTTAAATCTGTTTGGTGATATAATTGCTTACGCTTGTCGTGTGTTTTGCTTTAGAATCGCAACCTTAGTTCACTTATCAACTGTACAGTTACGTTGCCCAAAGTGTGGGACTTGTGAATATTCTGGAGTTTATAGTGTAAATTCAATTCAGACAACTTACTTGATGCTCTTGTAAATAACTGTTCATTGTGGTCAGCTGATTTTTTTAAATTCGGTCACCTTCTTTGCTGTTGGATCAATTATTGTTTTAAGAGAAGTTTAGTAATATTAAACTATTTCTGGTTTGAATAATTATGTTTCACCATAGCAATTTGTTCTTATGATGTGTTTAATGATACAACACAATTGTTCTATGGAACACACAAGCGTACATTGTGATCTGTGAAAGCTTTTTTCGTGCTTTTTTTTTTAAAAATGAATTTTTTTTATGTAATGCATCTGTCACTCAGTCAATCGTTTACACTCTTTCCTAATGTATGGGTCCCAGTGCTTCTGCACGAGTTCCATGCTGTGAATTTCTACTAAAGAAATGAAAACAAAAATTCGACAAATAGCCAGTTAAGTATCGTGTAAAAAATTACATTAAATTTTGATCCCACTCACATGTTCATTTATTTCTAAGTTCTCATTTAATTTGTCTGTTTTTTCCTCATTTTTCGCCATTGTCCCCACTTGTTGATACAAGTGATGTTGAATAAAATGTAAACGTAAATATTGGTGTTTTTGAATTATTAGTAGGCTATCTTCGATATAGTTATAGGCACACAAAACTATTTATAAGTATGACCGACCTTTATTTGATTTTGCCACTAGATGACCCTTGATCGCTGAAAGATTGCCGACAACCGGTCTGATGCGCTGTTTCCAGAATGGAACAGTCTCTGCAAAGTGAAAGATCCGTTCTGGAACCCTATGGAAGCAAGTGGGTCTCGAGCGTGGCACATCCTCCAGAATTTTGGCCGGATGTGAACCAGCCTTAACTGACAGTTTCCAGAGCGTCTGTAGCCCAGTGAGTACCGCTTCACTGGACACAAGGGGTCACGACAGCGCCTGTAGTCCAGATACGAACGCGTATGTCATCCACTTTCCGTGACGTAGATTAGAAGAATGTGTGACTGTAGAATGGCGCCCCGAAAAGAATAAGTTATGTATATTACGTTTCGTTTCTCACATCATCAATGTATCGGCAGTTTTGATGCACTCTTTCATCTCCCACAATCTCGTGCTAGACTTTCCATCTTCACATAACGCGATGTGCTTCACCTATCTTCCTCGACAACTCTTCTACTTACGTCAATATTTGTCGCCCCCCTGTCTCTCTAGTGCGTCTTCTATTAAAAGTTTCAAGACCTAAGGGCCTAAACATGAAATTGTAGCAAAAAACTGTTTTCTTCATATTTTTGAAAAATTTGAAGTAAACATAGTATTACTTCCTTTTTACCATTATTTATATTTTATCATCCATTCCTATGTATGATATCCTTCAGGAGCATCACATAGCATATACCCTTTCGGAATTTTTCCTGTAATGTTATAAGAGGCAAAATTCCTATTGTTAAAGTACATATCTTTCGTTATGTCTATGGTGTTTACACTCGATTTTCAGTGTACGGAGAATTCAATGGCACAATCTCATGCGAATGTTTAAACAGGGTTACTCGTCTAAAGAAACACAAGATTCTATTGTGTACTGCTCTGTTAATCAACAGGTCAAATTATGTGAAGCGAACAGTAAAATACTTGCCCTTTATCACTTTAAGGTCCAGATCTGTCACCAATAGTCCGACAGTAAAATATTACTAGACTGTGAAGCCAGGAAATCAATCTGTAGCGCATATGGTATGTATAGGTACGCATCCAGGTATTCAAGAAATACCAACAAAAAGAAAACTTGTATTTTGTAAGTGCCAAATATGCTAAAATTGGCGGATTTTTATTCATAATCTTTGATGCTTTACACAGAGTCTTCACACACTATTTATTTTCAATAGGTATACGTTAATTCATAGAAATGAACAAGGATACTTACGTGTGTTCAAAAACGTGTCGAGAAGTTGGTATCTTCTGACCAACGTTCCTTATGCATTTACGATTGCTTGCTTCACTCTGAAAATGTCACATTGTTTCGGTACACGTGGCTGTTCTGTGCTGAGTTCTCCAAAGACAGGCTGCAGCTAAATTTTCTGCTTTTCTCTTTTTTCTGCTTGTTTCAAAGGTTTTACACTTTCCCTTTTATTAGCTGTATGGGTCCCTTCTCTCTGCTTGGAGCAGAGGGGTGATTTTCCAAAATGTCTGTTGGAGGACAAAGAGTCAGATGTCTCTGAAAGTCTGTAAATACTTCGACTGTGTTACCTTTGCCAACTACAAAGTACCTTTTCTCCAGAAAATATGATACTTTATATCCACAAGTGAAAGTATTACTCACAGCTTTACTGTTTGTTTTAAACTGACCTACTTTCACTGTTTCCGTGCATTTAAGATGAGGTCCGTCAATTTTTCTCACTGGTCGAAATTTGAGACCATGGTTCCATCAGAATGTAAACTGTGAAATTAAGCTCATCCATTTCAAGTTTTTTAGAACCCACGACTGAATATAAACACAGGCCCATCTTTAGATAGGACACATGGAAGAGACACGTGTAAAGCACAATTCCCAGTTTTTCACTATGGAAATAAACATATATTTTCCTTGTGTCTCATCTGAAGGTTAGCTTCAAAAGCTTCGAAAACTAGATTATAAGAATAAATAAATATTTAAAAAAACGTGACTGGTGACAGTTTTCTGTGTTTATAGGTTCTTGCCTGCAGCGAGTGTCTAGTCTCTGCTGCACCTTCTCGTGGGCACGTTGCACCGATACACAACAGGTAGGTTCCCTATGCGATTTCATTCAAGGGTTGTTCAGAAGGGTCATCTGATTGTGATTTTTGCACAGAGTTTCTATGCCTGTTTCTATACCTGTATCCACAGAACACAACAAAAATAATTGTGATAAGTATTACAATAATTATTACAATAACCGCTGTTGGCGAAATACCAAATGCAGTATTCGCATTGGTATCTTTTTCCTTGTTCTTCCTGTCGACATCTGACTCATTGCGTTCTATATCGTCAGTGTTATCTTTTATCGTTTTCCCGATAGCCGAATCTGACTCTGTGAGTGATTTTTCTGAAGTGTGTTTTTCGTCATCAGTGATGTTCTTCGTATTGATGGTGAAATCTGACTCTGTGAGTGATTTTTCTGAAGTGTGTTTTTCATCACCAGTGATGTTCTTCGTATTTTTGATGGTGAAATCTGACTCTGTGAATGATTTTTCCGAAGTGGTTTTTTCGTCATCAGTGATACTCTTCGTATTATTGATGGTGGAATGTGGCTCGTAGAGTGACTTTTCTGAAGTTCTTCCTTCGTCAGTAGGGAAAACAGAGGAAAGGGTATCTCCAGCGGAATCTTCGCAGGTGACCCGTAGATCCGGTCGAGCTTGCTTAAACTGCGCTTTCACGAAGTCGCACTGGAGACCTCGATTTCCAGTCAAAGACAGAACCTTGAGGGCGGTCATACCCTCCACGGTAGCAACGTCGATGCTAGTTAGGCTCAAGTTTTCTAATTCCAGCGTTTTCACTGAAGGGCTAAAGAGACGTGGCAACTTGAAAAGGCTGCGATTGTTCCGCAGGCTTACAGTTGTTAATTTCTGGTTGCAGCTAAAACTCAGTTCATTTAGAATTTCCAACCTGAAACAAAGGACGTTGGAAAATTCATTTGACTGTAGCAGTACTACTTATCAAATCATCTAAAACACGGATTAGAATGTAACGACATAATTCAGTATTGCATATTGATGTAGAAACTGAACAATAGCGGAACTCAAATGGCAGTTAGAGGTAGTGGATCAACAGCACTTTGTATGTTCTCATTTTCACGTGTCTTGAGAGTATGTGTCATATTGAGTTCCTCGTAGTACGTATCGCACGTTCAATTTGTGTCTCTGTTCATAGTTTTTAATTTTCATTGCCTCTGCCATCTTTCAATCAACAAATCACATACCCTGAAGAGCCAAAGAAATTGGTAAAACTGCCTAATATCATGTAGAGTCCCCGCGAGCACGCAGAAGTGGCGCAACACAACGTGGCATGGACTCGAATAGACTCGCCCAATGTCTGAAGTAGTACTGGAGGGAACTGACATCATTAATTCTGCAGGGCTGTTCATACATCCGTAAAAGTACGAGGAGTGGAGATCTCATCTGAACAGCACGTCCCAAGACATCCCAGATTTGCTCAGTAATGTTCATGTCTGGGGAGTTTGGTGGCCAGTGGAAGTGTTCAGCTCAGAACAGTGAACCACTCTGTAGCAATTCTGGACGTCTGGGGTGTCGCATTGTCCTGCTGTAATTGTCCAAGTTCATCGGAATGCATAATGCACATGAATGGATTCAGATGATCAGACAGGATACTAACGTGGGTGTCACCTGTCAGAATCGTATCTAGACGCATCAGAGGTCCCATATCATTGCAACTGCACACTCTCCACCCCATTACAGGGCCTCCACCAGCTTGAACATTTCTCTGATGACATGCAGGGTCCATGAATTCATGAGGTTGTACCCGTACACGTCCATCCGCTCAATACAATTTGAAACGCGACTCGTCCGACCAGGCAAATTGTTTCCAGTCATCAACGGTCCGATGCCGGTGTTGACGGGTCCAGGTGATGCGTAAAGCTTTGTGTCGTGCAGTCATCACTGGTATACGAGCGGGTCTTCGGCTCCGAAAGTCTATATCGATAATGTTTCGTTGAATGGTTCGCTCGCTGACACTTGCATTGAAATCTGCAGCAATTTTCCGAAGGGTTGCACTTCTGTCACGTTGAACGATTCTTTACAGTCGTCGTTGGTCCGGTTCTTACAGGATCTTTCTCCGGCCGCAGCGATGTCGGAGATTTGATGTTTCACCGGATTCCTGATATTCGCGGTACACTTGTGAAATGGTCGTAAGGGAAAATCCCTACTTCATCGCTGCCTCGGAGTTGCTGTGTCTCATCGCGCCGACTATAAAACCACGTTCAAACTCGCTTAAATCTGGATAATCTGCCATTGTAGCAGCAATAACCGATGTGACAACTACGCCCGACACTGAACACGCATGCCTATACCAGGTTATTTGGAGCTTCGGTGTACGTCTTAAACAAATGGTACAGAATAGTCCCGTTTCCTCCATAGTATTTTTCCTTTGCTTCGTTCCATGCCTGAAACTTGAACACGTAATTCGCCCTTTGCTTGCAAATTTGCACTTTGGTCTCCACCATAAAGAATGGATGGTTAACGTTGCACATATCGTCGACTTTGGGCTCTTTTATGCATGGAACACAGAATGGGAAGATGGAGCAGGTAAAAGCTCAGGACTCTGCATAAACAATCATCTTAGTTGATGTCTCATGTGATGCAGGGAAACTATGGGAAACCTAAATCAGAATGGTCGGACACATATCTCAACCACGAATATCCTAAACAGAAGTCAAATCTACTTGAAATGTAAACTTGTCGACTAACACTCATCTAATTGAGTTCACATTTCACCTATTATCCACCGTAAGAATAGAAACAATACTGCTTCACTACGTTACTTGTTACAATTTACTGTTCTCTCGCACGTGTTAAAGAGGATTTCCAAGGGTATTCCTCGCATCTGGTTGCAATATTATACTTGTATCTTCAGTGATTTGCGCGTTATTCAAAGGTCGTAGCAATTTTTCGCAACAAGTGGCAAGATTCCACAGTTTTATATGACGCCAGAAAGAGAAATCGAAGGAGGGTTGTACTAGATTGCATTTTGGAGGCTATATTTGCGGATGGGCGTGGCTGAGCTGAGAGTAAGGGGGAGAAAGGGAAGAATAGTGAGAGGTGGAGAATGAGATGGACAGAGAGGCGGGGAAAGAGAAGATGGAAAGAGATGGGGGTAGGAGGAGAAAGACAAAGATATAGGGGAAGAAGAAAATGGAAGCAGATAGGTGGAAGGAAGAGATGTGCAGAGGAAAGACCGGCCGTGGTGGCCGAGCGGTTCTAGGCGCTACAGTCTGGAACCGCGCGACCGCTACGGTCGCAGGTTCGAATCCTGCCTCGGGCTTTGATGTGTGTGATGTCCTTAGGTTAGTTAGGTTTAAGTAGTTCTAAGTTCTAAGGGACTGATGACCTCAGAAGTTTAGTCCCATAGTGCTCAGAGCCATTTCTAGAGGAAAGGAGGAGGAGGAAATGTGAGTAGTAAATTACTGTACAGATACAAGGGCAGAGCCACAGCTTTTGAGGGTGATACTACTTTGCGTTCCTGAATAACAGTCGGTAAGTTCCACTGAGAGAACTGTCCAGAATGCGGATAGGTGTTCATTTAACTTATGCACTGCACAATAAAATTACTTTAGATTGTGAAATACTGTACTTTACAAATTATTGAACAAATTAATTGTAGTTAAAATATTTTAAGTAATTGCTGAGCCTTTTCGTACTAGCTTTACAGTCCGTTTGAGGGTAGTCTTTACCCTTCTAGAAGATGCTGGACGACTCACATTGTTTCAGTTCTCCTTAAACACTATTAGCTTAGACAAAGGCTGCATTTTTTTGACAAGAGAAAACAATGATCCCGATTTATAATTTTATCGACAATGCAAAGTGTAATGAAACAGAATGATCTTGACTGTATTTCAAAAGCAGAATTTCACATGTTCTCATTGGTTATTGTAAACGGTCCATAGATCTGAACTATTCTCAAAGCTATGAATCTTTTCTTGAGACTTTAAATTCTGTGTGTTGAAACAACTCCTTATAATAGCTTCTGAGCACGCTGAGATAAAAGAGTATGAGACGGATACATATTGTGAAAAAGTTAACTTAAAAGAGACATTCTGTAAACGATACCAGCAGAGTTTTCAAAACAATTCTACTGCATCTCAATAGAGGTCGAAAATAAACAGAATAAATTAGTTTCTACATTTTTTTGTAAATCAGTATCTTTCCAAGTATCTAAGTGCATTAACGAATAACCAACGAGTATAGTATGAGTTACGCAACAAATACTACATAAGTGAATATTTGTAAAATCCTATATTTAGTTAGTGTATTGCATTTACTTTCTCACCTCATCCTCTTCCTTCAGTTACATTGCACTCAGCTATTGAACAAAAGTGTCAGTACTAAAACTGATTTTTTTAGGTTACGTTAGAAAAAAAATACATTGCATCACAAAAAATGAATAGTAGGAAAGGGGAGGGGTGGGAATGGGGAATAAAAGAAATGAAACTCCGTGAGTTGAGAAGGTATGTGATGTTGATTCAATGGTGCCAAATTACTTCGTAGTCTGAGTGCACTTATCAGTATGATGTTGTAGCCTTTCTGGCCCGGACGCATGCACTGATTCTGTTAGAAAGGATATCATAAAATCGTTGTGTCGTCTCCTAAGGCAAGCAGCCCCACGAATCTTATAACTTGTTCTCGATATGCTTCACGCTCGCACCGAATCTACAAATGTTCTATTGGAGACAAATCTGGGCATTTCACTGACCACTAGAGTACCTCAACATCAGCAAACAGTTCACAGAGACATACGCCGTGTGTGAGCGAGCATTATCGTGTTGAAAAATGGCAGTACGATACTGACGAAATAGAGGTAACACGTGAGAACGCAGAACGTCCATGACGTAGCGTTGTGCAATCAGAATTCGCTCAATGACTACCAGTCATGACCTGGAGCTACCCCGTATGGCACCCCAGGTGGCGACGGCAAGAGTAACGCTAAGACATTGGACGAATGGAACCTCTCTCCAGGTCGCCGCCATATTCTCGATTATTGTCATCTGGGGTAGTGCAGAATCAGTAACATAATGCGATGCCATTGATCAGCAGTGCATGCTTTCCAGTCACAGCACCACTCCAAACATAGGTGTTTGTGTTTCAGTATTAATGGCAGCCTACGAACGGCATGTTAGTTCCCTAGACCGGCTGCTGGTAGTCTTTGACTAGTGGTGCAGGATGTCACAGAATATTCCAGGAAGCACATTACTCGTTTTCAGACAGCAGCCACAGATGTGAAGGAGTCGCGATGTATCTGGTGGGTAATACTGTGATCCTACCTGGTGACTTGGATGACTGGAACCTCGACGACAAACATCGGGCCATTGTCACATCCTAGTGCCTCAGAAATCTGGATATTTTACAGTTCAACCAGACGACCAAATGGAGACCCACAATGAGTACGTGGTACCTCGATGTCAGTCACAGTGATCACTCAAAATCTGATGCTATTCATGCCTCTTACATACCCTACCAGGCCTGGTGACAACAAGAGCGAAGCCGGTTCACTAGAAGACCGAAGCAACTGCGCAAACACCGATACTGCAGACCAATAACTCTACATGCACGCCCAATACGTTTCCGCGAGAAAGTCAAATACCTCGGTGTCTGGCTGGACCGGAAATTACTCTGGGGGGACCACGTGCAACACATGACCAACCGAGCTAGCGCGAGGCTCAAACAGCTCTACCCTATGCTCAACAGGCGTAGCACACTGAACAGAAGGGTGTCGAGGTCCATGTACATGACACTTATCCGACACCTGATGACGTACGCAGCTCCTGTCTGGGGATATGCTGCGCCTACATGCCTGCGCCGTTTGCAGCTCATACAAAACAAAGTACTCAAAATCATAAGCAACGCTCCACGATACACACGCATCGCGGACCTTCACCGGGAATACCGACTTGAGACTCTCACGGAGGTAATCCACAAACTCACCACAAGACTATACAGAATCTCCAGACATTCGTAGAACCCGTTTATTCTGAATCTGGGGAACTACGACCACAACCATAGATGGAAATATAAAAGACCAAAAGACATACTTGTAAGGACCTAACATCTATGGCCAAGCATACGCAAACATAACGGTACAGGCGAGCCCCTGTTAATCAGACGCCATTACTGGATACCCAGCTGGAAGACACTGCCGAATAACTGGCACCACGCAGGGAAGCCTACCGTACACTGCATGCAGACAAGCTCCACACATCCTCCACACAGTGAGATGATCTATGGCCGATCTCCCACTACTGTATAACGATCTTGATTGTTCCAGGAATGTAGCGGCTGTAGCGGCTGCAGCAACTAGGAAACATCGCCATCGCTTGCCACGGTAATGATGCATGATACCCATACTAACAAATCCAACCTTGCATGAACTATCGCAGCTAGTAAGCCACTACTGCTCTTACTACCCATCCCACTGTCGCAGAGGTTTTTTTCCCACGGCACGAGCCATGGCACTTTTTTTCCTCTGCTCTTCAAATCGCTACCCTCAGTCGCGTTTCGTCCACTATCTATCACCTGATGGACCGTGTTAATGCGTAATCTTACCCAGACGCACGGATAACATCACAGCCCAGCATCCTGTGATCCACTTACTAGATAACTAACATGTTTACGGAGGTGACAGTAGAACTTTTGGTTTGGTCACCACGTTGGTGCGGGCGTGGAGGGGCCCCATCTCTTTCTTTCTAAACCAAATATAAACAAGACTAATGCACTCTTGTGGCCATTCTATTACAGAGAATTGCAACTCTGTTTATTTACATACCCACTGATGGTGTACAGGCACGCAAAGACTGAGATCCGACAGTGTCTTGTGGGAGGTTCGCCTTTTATTTCGGGCTGTGTATCTGCATAAATAAGAAAGTTTGGAGACAAGGTAGGTAACAGGATTGAATAGTATTTGGTATGGATTAAAAGTGGTCGGCTAAACGGTTCATTAAAGGAAAGGATTCGTACACTGTAATACTCACCGGTTGTTGTCCAAGTAGAGAGTTCTCAGGGCCGGCAAGGAGCAGAAGGCGTGGGCCCCGACACCGGTCAGCACACCTGCAGTCATGTACAGGACCTTTAGCTCCGGCAATTGGGACCTCTCAAAGGTGCTGTTGTCCACAAACGTGATGGCTGTACCAGTCAGTAGTAGCAACTCCAGGTTACTGGGCAGTAGTTTCGGCACAGCCTTCACCTTCATACCAGAACATTCTATACACTTGCCCCTAAATTCTGGTGTAGGATACGTGTCGCACGACAGATTCACTGTTGTGCTGCATGCAGATATGCATAGTGACAGTAAGGCCAACCATCGGATTATTTTTGTGGTGTCCTGTGAATGAATGAGATCATTAGATAAATACTTTCATTTTGATGAGGAGCAAGGACTATAAATTCCTCACGAATAATAGAAGCTATAAAAAATTGTTAAATTTCGACAAAAAAAATTGTGCGTCATTTTCTAAAATGTTAAATCTACAAAATACTACATGTATCTCTATGGACTCTGGTCATAATTTGTTGGTATGGACTACAGATTAAAACTGAATAAGTTGCAAGAAGTTAGGCTATTAATGAGATATGGCTTGGATAAATTGAAAGTACCAGAGGTAATTGAGGGTTTCAAAGGGAACATTAGGCAACAATGGACTACAACAGGTGTAAGGAATACAGTAGTAGAATGGGTAACCTTAAGAAATGAAATAGCGAAGACAGGCGGCAATCAAACAGGCAGAAAACGAAATCCAGCGTAAATCCATGAATAAGGCACAGGAATTGAATATAACAGAGGAAAAGAGCAAAAATATGAAATGTAGCAAATGAAGCAAGGAAAAATGAGTACGTGGATCTAAAAATGAGGTTGACAAGAAGTGCCAAATAGCAAAGTTAGAATTGGTAGACGACAAATATAAGGGAGAAATTTAAGTGAATGGGAAAAATAGATACCGCCTGTAGGAAAATTAAAGTGACCTATTGAGAAGAGAGAAGCAGATGCATAAATATGAAAAGCTTAGATGACATACAAGTACTAAGCAAGCGAGTGGCGGGGAAGCCGGAAAGTGGAAGGGTGGAAGGGCTATTCAGGGGGAATGAACCGAGGACAATATTACGCAAGAAGAGAAGATGGGAAATATGATACTGCAGAAAGAACTTTACAGAGCACTGAACAACGTCACTCAAAATGGGGCACCTGGGGTAGGCGACGTCCCTCAAAATCATGGAGCAGGCAAAATGCCCTCAGACTCCCAGAAGAATGTAATAATTCCAATTCCAAGGAAAGCAGGAGCTGACAGGTTCGAGTCCTACTGAATTATCAATTTAATAGGTAACGCTTGCAAAATACTGACACGAATTACGGACGAATGGAAACAATAGTAGAAGTCGACTTCGGGGAAGATCAGTACGGATTCGGGAGAAATGTAGAAGCACGTGAGGTATTACTGACGCTACGACTTATCTTAGAAGATAACTTAAACCTATATTTACAGCATTTGTATATTTAGCGAAATCTTCTCATAATGTTGATAAGAATACCGTCTTTGTATTCTTAGGGTATAAGGCATAAAACACAGGGACTGAAAGATGATTTAAATGTTGTACAGAAACCAGATTGCAGTTATAAGAGGGAATTTGGAAGAGAAGCAGTTGCTGACAACGGAGAGAGAGAGAGAGAGAGAGGGTTGTAGGCTATGTCCGATGTTATTCAATCTGTACATTGAACAAGCAGTAAAGAAAACCAAGAAGAAATTTGGCGATGTAATTCAATTTCAGAGAGAAGAAAATGAAAGGTTTGCCAATGACATCGTGATTGAGTCAGAGGCAGTGAAGCACAAGGAGAGCAGTCTGATCGATGGATAATGTTGACAGAAGACTATCACTTTGCTGGCAGGATAAGCTAATGAAATCTGACTGTTACTGCGTGGGTGGGGGGAGGGCAAGGGGGAGGGAGGGCGGGGGGTGCCTCGAGAGCTGTCGTTGTTCGACTTTTTTAATTATTCAGTTCAAGTGTCGCCAGATGCCTGAACATCACTGATTAAAACAAATATATTTCCTATTGACTACAGGCTAATCGAAAGATATCTACAGCTTTAGAAGGAAATAAGCATCACTTAATCGTCATAGAAAAACAATGTCCTCCACATATATGTATGACTGATGGCCTCAGTTAACCGGTACTGAAATTACATGGGATGAATTAGTTACTAAAATAATGTTCAGAAGAATTTGATTAATACACGTTTATTTTTTAACTATCTGCAAAGATGGAACAAACTGTACACGATGAAAGAATTCATTGAAAAATGATCTGAAATACAAAGAAGTTTCAGATTCTTTCAATTATAGGCAGGTAATATTGTGCCCTCAAGGAGCTGGGAAACACTGTGGAAAAGAGGCGTTATTTCCAAAGACCACGGCCAAATATACTTCACATGATTTGGCATAAATAATTACGTTATCCATGGTCTTACTTAGAGGTTGCATGCACCAGAATTAATCCATGCACCAGACAAGTCAGCAGTCATGGACTATGCGCCTGGTACGGCGGAGGTTCGTGTCCTGCCTCGGGCATGGGTGTGTGTGTTTGTCCTTAGGATAATTTAGGTTAAGTAGTGTGTAAGCATAGGGACTGGTGACCTTAGCAGTTAGGTCTCATAAGATTTACACACATTAATTAATTAATTAATTAACAGATAAGTTAATCAGTAAGTCAATGGTCTCTTAGAATGCACGGTAACAAACCATTAAGTCCCGAATCGCGAAAGAATTTAAACGAAAAATTAAAAATCATGAGTTTGGCTGAAACAAAACTCTATATATGATCGCAGGGTTTCTAAATTTCACACGACATTAAACTCCATTAAATTCCTAACACAGTAGCGAGAAGACCGCCATTTTTAGCTGCCGTCTTGGATCTCGAACGATCACCAACTGCTCTCCGACGCTCTCTCTCTCCAGAAAGCCATCAGCTTTACTCATAATCTCCTCATTACTACAGCACTCTCCAGAACTGAAATACCAAGTTACTGTAACACTCTCTCAAATGGAATGTTCTCCTTCCTATTAGCGTCCCTCCATCTCGACCAACATATTTAGCTCCGAAACACGCGCCAGCGAACCAGGGCTCATAAAAAGAGAAAATTTTTAACAAGAAACCCCTCCTCTCGTTTTACAAGCGTCAGACAGAATTACGTCACATATTAGTGTCCAATGAGAGCTCAAGTCTTGGCGTTAGCATAAGAGACACGCGAAAACGCTTGTTTCTTCGTGTGCGCAAACACGGACATTTGTAAAGAGGCAGAATACGGTGCTGCAGACGGCAACGCCTATACAAGATAACAAGTGTCTGACGTAGTTTCAGCTCGGTTACTGCTGCCACGATGGCAGGTTACCAAGATATAAGTGACTCTGAACGTGGTGTTATAGTCGGCGCACGAGCCATGGGACACACCATCTCCGAGGTAGTGAGGAAGTGGGAATTTTCCCGTAGGACCATTTCACGAGTGTACTGTGAATATCAGGAATATGGTAAAACATCAAATCTCCGACATGACTGCGGCCTGAAAAAAATCCTGTAAGTCAGACCAGCAGCAATGTCTGCATCAAAGATTTCGAATACAAATGATCGTTTATTGAACACCATAACAGTTCGCAAGACCTCTCCACACGATTTCCATGTCTGTGCAGTATCATATAAATATATTTTACGATGCAATTCAAGGATTAATTCATTATCACACAAACTTAAGAATCGTACAGGCGCACACGTATTGCCTGCCGGGATACTAATCGACGACTGCCTATTATAAACGTTTCCCAAGGCTCATTTGAACACTGCCTAGTTGAGGCCCATTTGAACACTACTTACTTCTGATAAACTGAAATAAGCATAGTAACAACATGTGGCCATCATGCATATGAACGCTAGACTTCCGTACAACCTTTTTCCAACCTTTTTTTGGACTTTAACAAAATTTGAATAAGACAAAATATCCACTCGTCTCACGAGTCTCTGGTGTTCAAGCTACAAACTGCCTAATGAGCTAGCCTGTTTCGCGCCTGGCCCTCAAGGTACGTTTATTGTTGGCCATCTCATTCTGCTCGTGATTTAAAACGTTAACTGATATTTTTATTTACCCTTCTAGCACTAATTTAAAGTTACTGGAATTATAATTACAAACCTGTCAGTGTGGACAACGTCGTCAGCATAGCTGGGATCCGTGACAAACATTTAAACAGCAAATGTAAGTAATCAAAGTATGGCTCTTTACGTCAAGCCTTGTAGGTAAATCACCGCTCCCTCTACACGCTCCAGAACGACACTGCTTCTACTGATCCCACCTTTCCCATGGTTCGTGACCGTCTGTGGCTTTCTGTAGAGATAGGTCTACCAATCTTGCCTGTTCGCCAATTTAGAGCAGCATAAGCTTATATGTACCACATAATAAAACACGATAAAACGTGAGCTGAAATATGACAGAAATGCCACATCATTCGCCAGTTTCGCTGACTTAGAACTGAAGCACCGGCCACACACATAATCTAGACATCAGCCTGTGTACAGGTCATCCTGTAATAAAAAACTTCGTTTGAAAATATAATGCGACAGTCACCTTCCTGGTCACAGCAAAACTGCAGTATTAGAAACTTCACTAGTCGCACACCCAGCCCAGCAGATGTTTATCTTCTGTTAGTGGCAGTTTTCCTGTCTGATAGATACAGCATTACTTTTTCCTAGACACCGAAATTGGGGAATCTTAAATTCACCTGATCACGTCATGCATCCATATTCACCTGGGCTAACATACAAAGTAAATATTCATGCTAAGTTTCAAAGCTGGATGCCAACTAGAGTTATTCTGGCCCTACACAACATTACACCTCAAATTGATAACGTGACTAATGCCACAAAAATGTTGTACACAGCCTTATTCCGGATATTGGCAGACGTCATGTCGGAGGGTGCTTGGCGTGGCTGTACTTCAGTGGCGATAGAATCTTATTCACTGTTATTATGCAACAAATAATAGCACTACGCAGAAAGAGTTTGTAAGCATTACCGAAAATAGCTGTGTATTTACTGAGTATTATGAGCGCGATCATATCTTGTTCCCCTAGATACAATTATGTTCTATTAGGTACACGAATCGTTGACTAACGGCTTTGTCGGTTACTTCGGATCATGTCAGAACAATAAAAAAACTCATAGTACCTGTAAACATTACCACTATTGCAGGTGGGGGTTTTATACTCTAAGATACCATAATTTGTTACTTATCAGTTGACAACAGATTTTCGGAAATTCTGAAGGGTTAATGGGAGAGGTGATGGTAAGCGTCAAATTGATAACGAGTCCACTAGAGAGGAAAACTTAGAAAAATATGGATAAGGGTGGAAGTGCCAATGACTGACTCGATGAATCCACTTTGTTACTCGTCAGAAGTGATTTTGCGTAAGTACAAAATGAAGTAAATTGAACCACCACGTCCAGACGGAATCTCGAAACCTGATTCGCCTGAATAATAGGTGGGTGCAAAACTGTCTGTGACACCGCCGTCCGGTACCTTACATCGTTGCCACAAAATTACCCAAGTAGGACGTTTTTACTCACCATATTAATTTTCAGCTAGCTTTCAAAATCAGAAAGAACGTAAAGATGTAGCAAACAAAGCTTCCTTATCAAGTTCACAGGGCTAAAAGAAACTTGAAGACAGCTGTTAGTTAACATTGTTCGGGTCATATATACACAGAAAGATAAGATGTCCACAAGGCGCGGATGTTTTCCCGGTAAGACGCATTAGACGTATAAAATGCATGTTTGGCCATCAGCTGCCGGTTTCAGTCACATACCATCTTCATGGATCCTATTCAATCATCATCATCATAATCATTTAAGACTGATAATGCCTTTCAGCGTTCAGTCTGGAGCATAGCCCCCCTTATACAGTTCCTCCATGATCCCCTATTCAGTGCTAACATTGGTGCCTCTTCTGATGTTAAACCTATTACTTCAAAATAATTCTTAACCGAATCCAGGTACCTTCTCCTCGGTCTGCCCCGACTCCTCCTACCCTCTACTGCTGAATCCATGAGTCTCTTGGTAAACTTGCTTCTCCCATGCGTGTAACATGACCGCACCATCTAAGCCTGTTCGCCCTGACTGCTACATCTATAGAGTTCATTCCCAGTTTTTCTTTGATTTCCTCATTGTGGACACCCTCCTGCCATTGTTCCCATCTACTAGTACCTGCAATCATCCTAGCTACTTTCATATCCGTAACCTCAACCTTGTTGATAAGGTAACCTGAATCCACCCAGCTTTCGCTCCCGTACAACAAAGTTGGTCGAAAGATTGAACGGTGCACAGATAACTTAGGCTTGGTACTGACTTCCTTCTTGCAGAAGAGAGTAGATCGTAGCTGAGGGCTAACTGCATTAGCTTTGCTACAACTCGCTTTCAGTTCTTTCACTATGTTGCCATCCTGTGAGAATATGCATCCTAAGTACTTGAAACCGTCCACCTGTTCTAACTTTGTTCCTCCTATTTGGCACTCAATCCGTTTATATTTCTTTCCCACTGACATTACTTTCGTTTTGGAGATGCTAATCTTCATACCATAGTCCATACATTTCTGATCTAGCTCTGAAATATTACTTTGCAAACTTTCAATCGAATCTGCCATCACAACTAAGTCATCCGCATATGCAAGACTGCTTATTTTGTGTTCACATATCTTAATCTCACCCAGCCAGTCTATTGTTTTCAACATATGATCCATAAATAATATAAACAACAGTGGAGACAGGTTGAAGCCTTGTCTTACCCCTGAAACTACTCTGAACCATGAACTCAATTTACCGTCAACTCTAACTGCTGCCTGACTATCCATGTAAAGACCTTTAATTGCTTGCAAAAGTTTGCCTCCTATTCCATAATCTTGTAGAACAGACAAAAACTTCCTACTAGGAACCCGGTCATATGCCTTTTCTAGATCTATAAAGCATAGATACAATTCCCTGTTCCACTCATAACACTTCTTCATTATTTGCCGTAAGCTAAAGATCTAGTCCTGACAACCTCTAAGAGGCCTAAACCCACACTGATTTTCATCCAATTGGTCCTCAACTAACACTCGCACTTTCCTTTCAACAATACCTGAGAAGATTTTACCCACAACGCTGATTAAAGAGATACCTCTGTAGTTCTTACAATCTTTTCTGTTTCCATGTTTAAAGATTGGTGTGATTACTGCTTTTGCCCAGTCTGATGGAACCTCTCCCCACTCCCAGGCCATTTCAATTATCCTGTGTAGCCATTTAAGACCTATTCAAAGGTACCTATTCAAAGGTACAAAAACTACATGTAGTATACAGGAAATGTTACAAATTCTTCACCGAGGAAGTGCAAAATATACATGAGTCCTTACAGGGTTAAAACAGTTTAGGCAACAACCTCTCATCTGTTACAATGGCCACGCCGCATATGTAGAGCATGCCATGACTTCCAGCATAGCACAAAGGACATTTTAGGGCAAAAATACTAATAACATGCGTAAACAGAAACGTACTGAAGAGAGAATCAGAGGCATAGGTGCAAGAATTGTACAAAACATTGAGGAATTAGTTAAAGATCTGCACAAAGTATTTTCGTCATGTGGTACAAGAATATCTCGATGATATATATTGATAATAAGTTTCTTACTGAGTGCAATGAACAGGACTATCTTTGACGAACATCTTTGGTAGAGTTTCACATGTAATCAGAAAGACGAATTTGCTACCTCAAACATAAAATAATATCGATCTTACAATATAAGGTAGAAATCGTGATAAAAACCTAATGTTAAACAGTAGCATAATCATTGCATATACTCCATGATATCTACATAAACAAACGTCAATTATTTCATAAACGTAATGAAAATAGTATCTATAACATAAAAGCAAGTTGAAATACATTGTGCAGAAATAAGTCTAAATGTCACCCAACGTCCATACGCTAATAAGTTACATAAGAGGTTTTCCTCTAAATGTAGTTAATATCTTATAGTATTGTTTCGTTACTGTAACCACGAAAACACTTTGTAAAGATCTTTGACTAATTCCTCAATATTTTGTACAATTGCAGCACTTTGTCACTCCAGTACTGGTCTGCTTACTCGTGGCATTCGAACTTCTGCATATCGTACTGTAATTCATGGAATGCTCTACGTACGAGATTTCGCCATTATTTAAGTAATTACAGATGTGATGTTGTGGACTAAACGGTTTAAACCTGCAAGTATTCAGCTATATTTTGTTCTTCTTTGGAAAATATTTTGTAACATGTCCTATCTATAACACGTATTTCTTGTGTCTTGGCTTTGGAATCCGTGAAGATGTCCTGTGACTGAAAGAGGTCGATATTTGGGTTTTAAATGAAAAGGAGCTGACGGTCAAACGTGCATTTTATACATTAACTGACGGGTGTTGATAGTCACTTTCCAAAAATGTTCACAACATATTACGACTGAGCACGTCAGGAATCCAGACTGTCGATATGCATTTGAGAGCAAACACATTGCAATAACTGTTCCAAATTGCCACGGTTCAAGTGAAGCCAGGCTTCAACCTGTCTCCTCATCATTCCTAGTTTCCCGGAGTTCGTAAGCACTGAACAGGACTGGCAAACGCCAAAGTTTCTAAACATCCATCCCCCCGCCCCCACCCCCCCAAAAAAAACAAGTATTATTAATAGTCATTTAGCACGTTGAAATAAGGAGACCTGGGAGGCAACTAAATTGGCGAGGCATGACCAATACGCCTGTTGTCTAAACGCAGTTTGCAAGTACTTAGCTGTCCTGAATAATGATCAAATCAAACGAGAGCAGTTTATCACTATATATTTTACGTCTCAGTTGCAGTGTTTTGGAAATAAACGTTGCTTTAGACATTAAGAGTTTTCTAACATTGACATGACTGCGCTCATCCATACGTCATATTGGGGAAACCATTGGTTTCTCATATCTATGTTTTTAAGGATTATATGCTTGTTTCACTGTAAGTCGCCCATTTAGCCTGTGTCTGTAATGATGAAACACCGGGGATAAGCTTCCGTTTGTTTATGCCTGTTCTATGTAAGCGTTTCACTGTTAGGAAGTCGGTACAAATATACATACACACACGCACACACACACACACACACACACACACACACACACACACACACACACACGAGAACTATCATACAGCGAGACAGTACTACGGCTGTGGGATAAGATCTCCGTTCGTAGCTAATTAGAAATTTTCGTGTTTCAGTTGCATACCACTTATTCCACTGGAAGAACTAACAATGCGCATCAAATTAAGTCTTTATAAAGAATCGGGAAAACTTGGAAAATAAAAAGGCAAACCGCACACAATAACTGAAACACTTTATACAAAAAATATACAGTGAAGCGTCACAGAAACAGGTATACGCATGCATATTCAAGTACGGAGATTTGTAAAGAGGCGGAATATGGCGCTGCAGACGGCAACGCCTATACAAGATAACAACTGTCTGACGTAGTTTCAGCTCGGTTACTGCTGCCACGATGGCAGGTTATCAAGATTTAAGTGACTCTGAACGTGGTGTTATAGTCGGCGCACGAGCCATGGGGCACACCATCTCCGAGGTAGCGAGGAAGTGGGGATTTTCCCGTAGGTCCATTTCACGAGTGTACTGTGAATATCAGGAATCTGGTAAAACATCAAATCTCCGACATGACTGCGGTCTGATAAAAATCCTGTAAGTCAGACCAGCAGCAATGTCTGCATCAAAGATTTCGAATACAAATGATCGTTTATTGAACACCATAACAGTTCGCAAGACCTCTCCACACTATTTCCATGTCTGTGCAGTATCATATAAATATATTTTACGAGGCAATTCAAGGATTAATTAACTATCACACAAACTTAAGAATCGTACAGGCGCACACGTATTGCCTGCCGGGATACTAATCGACGACTGCCTATTATAAACGTTTCCCAAGGCTCATTTGAACACTGCCTAGTCGAGACCCATTTGAACTCTACTTACTTCTGATAAACTGCAATAAGCATAGTAACAACATGTGGCCATCATGCATATGAACGCTAGACTTCCGTACAACCTTTTTCCGGACTTTAACAAAATTTGAATAAGACAAAATATCCACTTGTCTCACGAGTCTCTGGTGTTCAAGCTACAAATTGCCTAATGAGCTAGCCTGTTTCGCGCGTGGCCCTCAAGGTACGTTTATTGTTGGCCATCTCATTCTGCTCGTGATTTAAAACGTTAACTGATATTTTTATTTACCCTTCTAGCACTAATTTAAAGTTACTCGTATTATAATTACAAACCTGTCAGTGTGGACAACGTCGTCAGCATAGCTGGGATCCGTGACAAACATTTAAACAGTAAATGTGAGTAATCAAAGTAGGGCTCTTTACGTCAAGCCGTGTAGGTAAATCATCGCTCCCTCTACACGCTCCAGAACGACACTGCTTCTACTGATACCACCTTTCCCATGGTTCGTGACCGTCTGTGGCTTTCTGTAGAGATAGGTCTACCAATCTTGCCTGTTCGCCAATTTAGAGCAGCATAAGCTTACATGTATTACATGAAATGACGTGTGGCTAGGGCCTCCCGTCGGGTAGACCGTTCGCCTGGTGCAGGTCTTTCGAGTTGACGCCACTTCGGCGACCTGCGCGTCGATGGGGGTGAAATGATTAGGACAACACAACACCTAGTCCCTGAGCGGAGAAAATCTCCGACCCAGGCGAAAATCGAACCCGGGACCTTAGGATTGGCATTCTGTCACGCTGACCACTCAGCTACCGGGGCCGGACTATGTACTACATAATAAAACATGATAAAACGTGAAGAGAAATATAACGGAAATGCCATTTCATTCGCTAGTTTCTCTGACTTACAAGTGAAACATCGGCCACACACATAATCTAGACATCAGCCTATCTACAAGTCAGCCTGTAATAAAAAAACTTCATTTGAAAATACACTCCTGGAAATTGAAATAAGAACACCGTGAACTCATTGTCCCAGGAAGGGGAAACTTTATTGACACATTCCTGGGGTCAGATACATCACATGATCACACTGACAGAACCACAGGCACATAGACACAGGCAACAGAGCATGCACAATGTCGGCACTAGTACAGTGTATATCCACCTTTCGCAGCAATGCAGGCTGCTATTCTCCCATGGAGACGATCGTAGAGATGCTGGATGTAGTCCTGTGGAACGGCTTGCCATGCCATTTCCACCTGGAGCCTCGGTTGGACCAGCGTTCGTGCTGGACGTGCAGACCGCGTGAGACGACGCTTCATTCAGTCCCAAACATGCTCAATGGGGGACAGATCCGGAGATCTTGCTGGCCAGGGTAGTTGACTTACACCTTCTCTAGCACGTTGGGTGGCACGGGATACATGCGGACGTGCATTGTCCTGTTGGAACAGCAAGTTCCCTTGCCGGTCTAGGAATGGTAGAACGATGGGTTCGATGACGGTTTGGATGTACCGTGCACTATTCAGTGTCCCCTCGACGATCACCAGTGGTGTACGGCCAGTGTAGGAGATCGCTCCCCACACCATGATGCCGGGTGTTGGCCCTGTGTGCCTCGATCGTATGCAGTCCTGATTGTGGCGCTCACCTGCACGGCGCCAAACACGCATACGACCATCATTGGCACCAAGGCAGAAGCGACTCTCATCGCTGAAGACGACACGTCTCCATTCGTCCCTCCATTCACGCCTGTCGCGACACCACTGGAGGCGGGCTGCACGATGTTGGGGCGTGAGCGGAAGACGGCCTAACGGTGTACGGGACCGTAGCCCAGCTTCATGGAGACGGTTGCGAATGGTCCTCGTTGATACCCCAGGAGCAACAGTGTCCCTAATTTGCTGGGAAGTGGCGGTGCGGTCCCCTACGGCACTGCGTAGGATCCTACGGTCTTGGCGTGCATCCGTGCGTCGCTGCGGTCCGGTCCCAGGTCGACGGGCACGTGCACCTTCCGCCGACCACTGGCGACAACATCGATGTACTGTGGAGACCTCACGCCCCACGTGTTGAGCAATTCGGCGGTACGTCCACCCGGCCTCCCGCATGCCCACTATACGCCCTCGCTTAAAGTCCGTCAACTGCACATACGGTTCACGTCCACGCTGTCGCGGCATGCTACCAGTGATAAAGACAGCGATGGAGCTCCGTATGCCACGGCAAACTGGCTGACACTGACGGCAGCGGTGCACAAATGCTGCGTAGCTAGCGCCATTCGACGGCCAATACCGTGGTTCCTGGTGTGTCCGCTGTGCCGTGCGTGTGATCATTGCTTGTACAGCCCTCTCACAGTGTCCGGAGAAAGTATGGTGGGTCTGACACACCGGTGTCAATGTGTTCTTTTTTCCATTTCCAGGAGTGTACAAGTCACCCTTTAATAAAAAAACTTCATTTGAAAATATAATGTGACAGTCACCCTCCTAGTCACAGCAAAACTGCAGTATTAGAATCTTCACTAGTTGCACACCCAGCCCAGCAGATGTTTATCTTGTGCTAGTGGCAGTTTTCCTATCTGATAGATACAGTATAACTTTTCCACAGACACCGAAATTGGAGAAACTTAATTTCACCTGATCACATCACGCATCCAATTTGATCTGGGCTAACAGACGCAGTAAATATTCATACTAAGTTTCAAACTGGATCCCTACTAGAGTTATTCAGGTCCTATCCAACATTAAACCTCAAACTGATAAGGCGACTAATGCCACAAACATGTTGTACACAGCCGTATTCCGGCCGTTGGGAGATGTCATGTCGGAGGGTGCTGGGGCATGGCTGTACTCCAGTGGCGATAGAACTTTATTCACTGTTGTTCAAAGCAGTACTTCTTAAGAACTGCTCATTAGTCTAGTGCTCCTCCCCCACCCCTCTCTGTCACCACCCATTGGTAAACTTCGAACAATCCGCCCCCTACTATCTCCCATTGTCTCCAATCCTCTTATCATCCCTCTCTCTCTCCTCTGCCCCCCCCCCCGCACTCCCCGACCGTAACTCTCTCTCTGTCTGACCTTTTCTTATTGTGTGTCTGTCTACACAAGGCGTTTAAAGACGTGATGCACATTAAAATAAGTAGTTGTTTGTCCTCGGAGTTTTCGACGGTTGCCTCCATCGATAAAATTTTCTGTTGTCAAGCGACGTCACTTCGATTAAAATGCCCGATATTACGCCGTCAAGAGTAAATATTGTTCCCTACTGGAGCCAGCGGAAGTGGCGAAGCCGACTCCATATTGTGTAACAACGACTAGGAAGATGGGGCGCCTCCAGGATACAAGATACGTTACGTCCCTTTAAAGACGACGCACGTCTTCGAATAGTAGGTGTATACAGTGTCGCCTATGAATGCACGGGCATTTACTATTCTCACCTTTGCTTAGCGATGTACTGAGCACACGCCATTGCCGTCAAGAGTAGAAATAGTTCGCTACTGGAGCCTGCGGAGGAGGCGAATCCGGTTACATTTCTTCCATATTGTGGAACAACGACCAGAAAGACGGAGTGCTAGTTGCCGAAACATGGACTGAGTCCAGTGTTCCGGTGCACCTCCAGAATACAAGATACGTTACGGCCCTCTAAAGATGACGCACGTCCTCGAATACTAGGTGTGTACGGTGTCGCCTACGAATGCAGAAGCATTTTCTATTCGCACCTTTGCTTAGTGTTGCACTGAGAACATGCGGCGTATTGAACAAATGGTGAGTAAAGGTGGCCGCAGCTGAACATTCCATGAAAAACGTAAATGAAGCACAATTTATGAACAGAGGCGTATTCTTGTACACAGGTTGGGTCCACTGCTCGTGTCGTGGGTGGTGGACAGGAGACTGACGGTGATAGCTGATTGCTCTCCTTAGACGCTCACTCAGCATCAGCATTAGCATCAGAAGGAGTGTTGCTCTTATGAGTCATCGTTTCGTCCGCTTTACTGGGGGACCGAGACGATAATAAACAATCGTAATCGAGACCAGTCGTTCACTGCAGGGCATGGGGTTGGGCTCTGGATTCTGAATGGCAACAAAGACTAATGTCAGCTATAGGAGGGCGGGAGCGACAGTTTCAAACGTGGCGCCGTCCCGTCGCAACACTTCTTCACTCACCCGGTCCCGCGGTGGGCTGGAGCGGTTATCAGCTGGCTATCTCACCTTCCCGAGCAATGCTCACTACGGCCCGCTCTAGAATGTTCCACACGTTGCAATAGCGCCTATACAAACGGCATATCGAGCGTGCTCCATAAAACAGTGGGCTTTACTCCTGACGAAGATGGCTCAAGCGGTTTAATCGAAGTCACGTGGCTTGAAAACCTAGAAGATTTGATTAAAATAGTTGCACTGACAAGCATGGCTCCAGAGTGGTGTCAGGTTTTTCCTGTTTCACGAGACTGTGTATCAAGCGACATTTATTTGTTAACTGATTTACTATTACAACTGGCCAATACTCTTATCGTTTTACACCATTGCTCTATATCATACCATCAGAATGTTTATCAATTATGGTACCAGTTGCGGACAATGAAAGCCAGATCGGGAATTATAGTAATATTAGTTATGTATAGCACAAACCTAGATGTTAAGTTGTTAATTTGGCCACTAAACATCAGCCTGGAATTCCAAATATGCAGAGATGATCCCAAAACCACTTATTTGTTTATTTATAATGTGGTTATTTCTGGTTATGTTTTATATGTATCAAATATACTATCAGCAGCGTTGTTTCGTTTCCATACACAGCAATACGGTGAGTCTATCCATAGTCACAGGATGTAAGAAATCACTGACTCTAATAGGACTGACTAATAAACTGCAATTTTCATGCAAAATTTAGAAATTCATGTGCTAGATCGACTAAAGACAAAGAAGGCAGCCAATCTTTCCATGTAAGGGGAATCTGAAGCATTGCCTGAACAGACGTAGCAAAGCAATGTTGCCTTGATTCCAATAACAGCTCCAGTTGCTTTTTTACCTTCGGTCACTATCACCAGTTTCGGCCATTTCCAAGTGGTAATGTGTGTAGTGTCGTGTACTCCCACTATACATGATTCTAAGTAATTACTACAATTCTGGACTCTATGGTAGAACCCTGCAAGCGCGTGGCCTATAGGCGTGGTCTGGGTGTGTCTGCGGTGTGCGAGAGAGAGTGCGAATACCCTTCGCGAACGTTGGCGGAAGTTGCCGAAGATCACCAGTGCGTCCTCGCTTAGTGAGACAAGCCACTGAGCTTCTTGATGTGGGCAGGTACACATGACGAGCTTGGGCACGTGATCGCGGATATCACGCGATCGCTCCACTTGCCCATAGGCTGCAAGTGTGACATGTGCGCATATGTTATGTCCTTCGCTTCTCTCCTCTGTTGGGCAACGTTTATTTACCTCACAAATGACGAAAACACATCAAAATTATCATCCGCTTCTCTTCCGTAATTGAGCGGTTCTAGGCTCTACAGTCAGGAACCGCGCGACCGCTACGGTCGCAGTTTCGAATCCTGCCTTGGGCATGGAAGTGTCTAATGACCTTAGGTTAATTAGGTTTAAGTAGTTCTAAGTTCTAGGGGACTGATGGCCTCAGAAGTTAAGTACCATAGTGCTCAGAGCCATTTGAACCATCTTCCGTAATAAATAAAAATGTTTGTTCGAAATATTACACATTTGAAGATGAAACGTCCGCAGCTCATGGTCGTGCGGTAGCGTTCTCGCTTCCCACGCCCGGGTTCCCGGGTTCGATTCCCGGCGGGGTCAGGGATTTTCTCTGCCTCGTGATGTCTGGGTGTTGTGTGATGTCCTTAGGTTAGTTAGGTTTAAGTAGTTCTAAGTTCTAGGGGACTGACGACCATAGATGTTACGTCCCATAGTGCTCAGAGCCATTTGAATTTGAAGAAGAAACCTTATGAATAGCAGATAAATTTGAAACCAGAGACATATTGCGATCCATTTCTGTCTCTCTCTCTCTCTCTCCCTCTCTCTCTCTCTCTCCCTCTCTCTCTCTCTCTCTCTCTCTCTCTCTCTCTCTCACACACACACACACACACATTCAGAGCCAGAGATCACTGGGACAGGAACCAAGATCCTGAGGCAGATACCTAAGTTCCCATGTGAGCGCCATGGACACATGCACGGAGCAGAGGCCTAGCTGCGAGGCAGCGCTACGGGAAATGCGGTAGGCAGCAAACAGTCGCAGCGGCGGCGTGCTGTGGACAGCCTCGTCTGTGTGGACTCTGCCATTAGGTGTCATGTGTAGTTAATATTCGGATAATCTCTGTTAACACGGACTGACGACTGGAGGATGTAAAAATCCAGGCAAAAACGCGCATAGTGTATCCATAACCATTAAATATATTATAATGACCAGAATTCCGGAGTTCAACTAGTCTTCCTTTAACAGAATGCTCAGGAGAGGGTTATCAAGCAGGAGGACGAAAAATAATAAAGTTCTAACAATCCAAACATGCAATGTTGAACTTGTGAAAAGAGAGACTGCTTTGATAAAGTTAAACAGTATGTATTAGTGCAGTACGGTGGAAAGAGGAAAGAGAATGCTGGTCAGATAAGTACAGGGTAACAACAATAGCAGCAGTGAATGGTAGAGTAGGTGGCGGGATTCTTTCAAATAGGGAGCTAGATTATAGGGTAAGCTACACTGAATTAGGCAGTGTCTGAATTATTATTATGAGGTCTTAAAACCCACCAACAGTAACCATCACAACAGTGGTTAACATGCCCACATCACAATGGAACGTTCAGAAAATAAAGAGAGTTTATGTGGAAATTGAGGAATTGGAAAAACAGAATATGTGAACAAAGATGAAAATCACAGCTGGTAGGAAAGCTGCAATAAGAGGGCAGACTCGATGAGATGAAGTGAACATTCTGTAAGGTAATGTCCAATGGCCTATAGAAACGTTTAGAGTAGTTAAACAGACGGACGGTGCAATACAATAAAGAACATGTTAATTAATAGATGAGAGGGCACTATGGATATAGTGTAAGTGAATGTGAAAGGAAAGTGGGCGGCTCAGGAAATACTCGATGTTGAGGGTAGAAGAAGAAAGAAAATAGAAGAGTTTTAAGAGTGAAGTAGTACTCCAGCGATAAAGCTTGCTAGGATTTAAACGAAAAGGAAATGCATAGAGAACCGTCAGGATAAATGAGAGTAAGATGTAAAGATACTGAGAACGATATGGTCGTAGAAAAAATTCAAATAGTGTTCATGAACACTCAGCTTCAGAAAAGTAAAAAGTAAAGCTTCTAACCTACGAGATGCAGACGGAACACAACTATTAAACGCAAAAAAGAAAGATAGGCAGATGACTGGCACACAGCAGAGAGAATACGTCAGAGTGAACTGCCACAAAGAAGTATAGAAGAAGAGAAGGAGGTTACTCTTGAAGAAATTGGTAAGCCAAAAATGTAGTCAGATTTTGACAGAGCAGTGAATAATCTCAACTCAAACAAGTCAGCAGTAAAATTTGTCATTATAACCAACATTAGGAACGCACAGAAATGGCCATAGCTTTTCTCATTCTACACTGGTATCAAATAAAGTACTCATTCCGCTATTCGAAACGCTAATCATAGTGTTACAGCCGTAATTATAATTATATAGCTACGTTTTTAATTGAATCCTACATGCTAAAGTGGACAGTTGTCAGTTCCGAAAGGATGTTGAAATTTCCCTATATCGCTACCGCGCCGTTAGCTACTTAATGCATAATAATCAGGAAGTCTAAGTAGTTCGTAATATATCATAAAGGTCTTGTTTGTATGTGGGTCCACAGCTTCGATGTATTTCATAAAAGGCCATACCGTTTGTTATAGTGTAACGTCCCCTTAGAAAAATTAGTGAATGATTGTGCTGGTAAACCCCTTACGTTATTTGATTTTCAAACAGCTGAGCAGAACTGAACGTACTCATTTCTCTCTTTACTTAATCTGATCATTACTAAACTGACACACAATATTTTTGACGCAACGCAATCTGACTTTCAAAAAACCCTACAAAAGAATGGCCCTGACTAACATTAACCTATACGTTTCACAAGTCACTTACCTCGCAAAAATCTTCGTTACTAGAACTACTGCAATACAGCGAGCGCCACTACTGCCAGCTAAATAAAAGATTCTAACTACTGAAGGCACTAAGTACTGATAGGAATAGTTAGCAAAAGAAAGATTTTGATAGAGAACAAACAATGTATTTACCTTAATAGTGTTCAAAAGTCAAAATATATATATCAGTCCATGATATCCATTGTTACAAATTTACTGTCTCTGATGGACACACGACCAGATCGTCCGCTCTCAAAGTTCCGCCGTCTCTCTCCCCACATCCACCACTGCTGGCGGCTCACCTGCAACTTCGCAACGCTATGCGCTGTTAACAGCCAACTGCCCAACACTACAATAGCGAAATTACAACAATACCACCCAGCCACAGACTGCACACAGCACAGCCAGTGATTTTCATGCAGAGCCCTATGTGACGTTACCAATATAAAAACCTAAAGAGCCTACTTACAATAGGATACAAATTTTTTCGTTTATTTGCTGCTGTATTTGTCACTTCCGACAGTGAACTTATTTTCAGGCACGTGAATGGGATCACTAAGCGTCATGTTCTCCTTTATGAGATCATGAACAAGTATGTGCTGGTATATCAGAAAGAGTAATGAAGATTCTGTCAGGATCTTGGCTCGTGTCCCAGTGAGGACAGATTTCTTAATGTTAAACGTTGACTTCACTTCTCTAATGCTGTACTGTCACATAGCTCCGAAGAAGTTTACATTACGTCTAATAGAATATATATATTAAAACAGTGCTCTTCGCTTTGAGTTACGTTAGCTACATCGCCAGTTCTGTCAATCACATCTCGGAAATTGTCATGAGATACGGTATCATCCAGCTTTTACAGTCACGTCCTTGTGCCACTCCTATTTTCTCCCTCAACCTTCTCAAAATAAATATCTGTACACGCTCGCCAGATTGGCGTATCAACAACCCGCTCTGTGAAGCTGCTCTGCACGTAAGAACATGCGAAACAGCATTCTGCACTAAAGCATAATTGAAGAAGGTGTGATTCTGAAGTCCGTGCTAATATTCTCAACTAGTTTCATTGTTGCGAATTATAGATGCTGGACAAAACTCCAGATATATGTTGAGACGCCCATGCACGGATGATGTTCAAAAATTGATCTTCAATTTACATTCTACTTAATCCAACAGAAGACAGAAACGAGCAGAGACAAAACAGGTCGTGGTAAAGAATTAGAAAGCTAAAAGAATGTAAACGCAGAGATCGCAAAAGAAGTGAACTGAAATAGTACATAGCGCACTAACACTAATCACATAATAGGGGAAATATTGGAAACTAACATACAATACAAGTAACAGAACACAAGACTGTCTAATGAGCAAAGACAAATTAATCTAACAAAGGTGTTATTCACGTGGTAATCTGTAGACCTTTTCAGTCTACATACATATGCCACAAACACAGAATTTCAAATTGAAGTGTTCTGAACACCACACATCAGCACCGTGTCTTTGCAGGTCACGTCTCAAGAGAAAAAAAACCATTATACGGCAAATATGGCCACTGAGCCGACGTTCCTCAGAGAAAGAAATAATCTTGCGCAAACACTGAAGACAGAAGTACTACTTGACTGCACGAAAGAAACTGTACGAAACCCCTTCAATAACGACGGACTTTTTGCCAAAACGGGCTGTACTCAATCTCTGGCGTGGAAATTTGCAACAAATAATAGCACTACTCGGAAAGAGTTTGTAAACATTACCGGAAATAGCTATATATTTACTGAGTATTACGTGCGCGGTCATATCTTGTTCCCCTAGATAAAATTACGTTCTATTAGGTACACGTATCGTTGAGTAACGGCTTTGTCGGTTATTTCGGATCAGGTCAGAAAAATAAAAAAACCCATAGTACCTCTAAACATTAACATTGTTGCAGGTAGAGTTCTATACACTAAGACATCATAATGAGTTACTTATCAGCTGACAATAGATTTTAGGAAATCCTGAAGGATTAATGGGAGAGCTGATGGTAAACGTCAAATTGATTATGAGTTCACTAGAGAGGAAAACTTAGAAAAAAATGAATGAGGGAGGAAGTGCCACCTTGTTATTCGTCAGAAGTGATTTTGAGTAAGTACAAAATGGAGTAAACTTGGATCACCACGTCCAGACGGAGTCTCGAAACCTGATTCGCCTGAATAATAGGTGGGTGCAATACTGTCTGTGACACCGCCGTCCGGCACCTTACATCGTTGCCAGAAAATGACGCAAGTGCGACGTTCCTTGAAAGCCTATATCACAAGTGGAAATAGAAGTATCTTTTTACTCACCATATCCATTTTCAGGTAGCTTTCAAAATACAAATTCAAAATGAACGTAAAGGTGCAGCGCACAAAGTTTCCTAATCCAGTTCACTGGATTAAAAGAAACTGTTCGTTAACATTCTTTGCATCATATATATACAGAAAGATAAGGGAAAGATAAGACGTCCACCGGGCGCGTATGTTTTCCCGATAAGACGTATTAGACGTATAAAATGCATGTTTGACCATCGGCTGCATTTTTATTTGAAGCTCAAATATCGGCCGGTTTCAGTCACAGACCATCTTCACGGATCCTATCCAAAGGTACAAAAAATACATGTAGTATACAGGAAATGTCACAAAATTTCTCCGAAGATGTGCAAAATATACATGAGTACTTACAGGCCTAAAACAGTTTAGGCAACAGCATTTCATCTGTCACAAGGACCACGTCGCTTATGTAGAGCATGTCATGACTTCAGCATAGCACACAGGATATTTAAAGGCAAACATACTAATAACATGCGTAAACAGAAAAGTGCTGAAGAGAGAATCAGAGGCATAATTGCAACAATTGTACAAAATATTGAGAAATTTGTGAAAGATCTGTTCAAAGTATATTCGTCATATGGTACAATAATATTTCGGTGATATACATCTATGATAAGTTTCCTACTGCGTGCAATGAACATGATTATCTTTGAAGAACATATTTGGTAGAGTTTTACATGTAAACAGAAAACCAATTTGCTACCCCGAACATAAAATAATATCGATCTTACAATATAAGGTAGAAATCATGATAAAAACCTAATGTTAAACAGTAGCATAATCATTGCATATACTCCATGAAATCTACATAAACAAACGTCAATAATTTCATAACTTCCCAAAAATGTTCACTACGTATTACGACTGAGCACGTCACCAGCTTACAACAGAGCTCCGGGATCAGACTGTCGATAGGCATTTGAGGGCAAACACATTGCAATAACTGTTCCAAATTGCCACAGTTCAAGTGAAGGCAGGCTTCAACTTGTCTCCTCATCGTTCCGTGCTTCCCGGAGTTCATAAGCACTGTGTACAGGACTGGCAAATGCCAAAGTTTCTAAATATAAGTCCCCCGCGCCCTACCCCTAAAAAAAAGTAATAATAATAGTTATTCACCACGTTGAAAAGGCGACCTGGGAGGCCACTGAATTGGCGAGGCATGACCAATACGCCTGTTGTCGAAACGCAGTTTGCAAGTACTTAGGTGTCCTGAAAAATGATGAAATCAAACGAGAGCAGTTTATCACTATATATTTTACGTTTTAGTTGCAGTGTTTTGGAAATAAACGTTGCTTTAGACATTAAGAGTTTATTAACACTGACATGACTGCGCTCGTCCATACGTCATATCAGGGAAACCATTGGTTTCTCATATCTATGTTTTTACGGATTACATGCTTGTTTCACTGTAAGTCGCCCATTTAATCTGTGCCTGTAATGATGAAAGACCGTGTACAGCTGCTCTACAGGTATAAACAGATTGCTGGACAAGCTTCCGTTTGTTTATGCCTGTTCTAAGTAAGTTTAAACACACATCTACGCGTTTCAGTGTTAGGAAATCGGTACAAACATACAAACACATACACACACTCACAGACAGACACACACACACACATACACACACACACACACACACACACACACACACACACACACACACGAGAACTATCATACAGCGAGACAGTACTACAGCTGTGGGATAAGACCTCCGTTCGTAACTAATTAGAATATATTCGTGTTTCAGTCACATGCCACTTATTCCACTGGAAGAAATAACAAAGCACATCAAAATAAGTCGTTATAAAGAATCGGGAAAACTTGGAAAATAAAAAGGCAAACCGCACACCATGACTGAAACACTTTATACAAAAAATATACACTGAAGCGCCAAGGAAACAGGTATATGCATGCATATTCAAGTACGGACATTTGTAAAGAGGCAACGCCTATACAAGATAACAACCGTCTGACGTAGTTTCAGCTCGGTTACTGCTGCCACGATGGCAGGTTATCAAGATTTAAGTGACTTTGAACGGGGTGTTGGCGCACGGGCCATGGGACAGAGCATCTCTGAGGTAGCGAGGAAGTGGGGATTTTCTCGTACGACCATATCACGAGTTTACCGCGAACATGAGGAATCGTGTAAAATATCAGACTCCGATATCGCTGTGGCCTGAAAAAGATCCTCTAAGAACGGGAACAACGACGACTGGAGAGAATCGTTCAACGTGACAGAAGTGCAACCCTTCCGCAAATTGCTGCAGATTTCAACGCTGCGCCATTAGCAAGTGTCAGCGTGCGAACCATTCATCGAAACATCATCGACATGGGCTTTTTGAAACAAAGGAGCACTCGTGTACTCTTGGTGACAGCACAACACAAAGCTTCATGCCTCGCCTGGGTCCGTCATCGCCAACATTGGACTGTTGATGACTGGTAATATGTTGCCTGGTGGACGAGTCTCGTTTCAAATTGTATCAAGTGGATGGAAGTGTATGGGTATGAGGACAACTTCATGAATCCATGGACCCTGCATGTCGGCAGGGGACTCTTCAAGCTGCTGGGGGCTCTGTAATGGTGAGGGTCCCGTGCAGTTGGAGTGATACGGGACCCATGGTAGGTCTAGGTACGACCCTCACAGGTAACTCGTACCTAAGCATCCTGTCTGAGCACCTGCACTCATTCATGTCCATCGTGCATTCAGACGACTTCGGCAATTCCAGCAGGACAGTGTGACACCCCATATGTTCAGGACTGCTATAGAGTGGTTCCAGCAACACTCTTCTGAGTTTAAACACTTCCGCTGAACCAAAATCCCCATACATGAACATTATTGAGCGTATCTGGGGTGTCTTGCAACGTGGTCTTCAGAAGGGATCTCCACTTCCTCGTACTCTTACGGATTTATGGACAGCCCTGCAGGATTCATGATGTCAGTCCACTCCAGCACTATTTGATACATTAGTCGAGTCCATGCCACGTCGTGTTGGGGCACTTCTGATAGCTCACGGGGGCCCTTCTCGATATTAGGCAGGTGTACCAGTTTCTTTGGCTCTTCAGTGTATAGCACACACGCTAACCGCGTAGTAGGGAACATATGCACAGACTAAGTTAATAATGGTGTCATTCACATGTTTATGAGTCGATCATTTCATCATACATACACATATCAAATATGTGGAATTTCATAAATGTGCTTAGTTCGTTTGAGCATAAACGTACCTTTGCAGATAACGTCACAAGAGAAAAACAAATACATAAAAGTATTGCAACTGAGCAGATGGTTCTCTGAGAAATATTCTTCCGCAAAACACTAAAGATGTAACTGCTATTTTGCCACGCCAAATAAACTACAGGAATCTCCTTTAAAGTCAAGTATATTTTACGCAAAACTTGTTGCAATCGAAATTTGCCGTGGAGATTTTGCAAGAAAATAGTTTCTCGAACCTGGCAGAATATATTTAACGATTCTAAGAGTTGTCGAAAACAGTTCCGAGCCTGCTGGGTATTACGTAGACTCGCATAGCTTGTACTGCTAGATCAATCCTAAACATTACCATAGTCGCAGATGGGAATTTATGCTCTAAGGCAACATTATTATGCGCCTGATTATTCGTCAGAAGTGATTTGGTGGGAGTGCGAAATTAAATAAACTAATATCACTACACCTGATTTCCCATTATTCCCTAGAATATGAGGCCGGCAGGTTATCCTATTTGTCACTGCAGTCTCTCATCTAATGTTGTTATCAGAAAATGTGCACGTGCAACATTACTTGGCAAAGCTCTCTTCTACTGACCACGTGCTCATAGCTCTTAAGGCATAAGAGCCCATGTTTACTTGGCATTTTTTCTTATGCTAGCTACCCGGCTGAATACCCGAGAAATTTTCAAGGATTTTTCTTGTTTTGGTATAAGAAACCTGTCCCTAAGGCTTGTCGGTGTTTTTTGGGGATGCCATGTACATATATCTCCGGATTTTTAATTATGTTATCAATCTCGGTCGAGCTATCACATATCATTCATATTACTCGGTCGATTTCCCCGCTTCGCTGACACAAGAGGCTCTGACGCTAGAGGGCTCCAAACCGTTGCGTGTAACTTGGCGGTGTGTGAGGAACAGCGTGCTATAATCGAGTTTCTAACTGAGGAAAACATGCCTCCAATTGGAATCCGGAGAAGAACGAAGCAGTGTACGGTGATGATTGTATCGAAATCTGTAATACGCGCCATCGAGTCATTGGTGCTAGTCATGAAGGAAATGGTAGTAGGCCTACTTACCCCGACGTTTGTTACAGAGCTCGGAATGTTTCCAAGACTTAAAGAACTCGTTAGAACTTCACTTTTATAATGATGAAGAGGTGAAAGCAGAGGTGAGGTTGTTGCTCCGTCTACGAAGTCTACAGTGAAGGTATCAACAAACTGGATTCTCGTCAGGAGAAATGTGTTCATCAGCCGGGTGACTATGTAGAATAATAAAGATATAGTCATGCAGAATAGACATGTGGAATGTTAAAAGAGTTTGCTTTATTTAAGAAGCCTTAAGAGAGTTCATATAAAAAATTTGGAGCTCTTCCTTTTCATCATGAGAGGATAGAATTTTAAAGCATTTTGAATAAATTTCTGTAGATGCCCATGCAGGAGATGCACATTTCATGTAGCAACGTAATCGTTTATCAGAAGTGCGGATAATAAGTATGGGCTATAACAGTGCCACCATTTAAACCTTCTCAGGAAGCAACGTGGTGATACATCCTCTAGCCCACAATTTTGCCCCATTATTTTACTGTTTCCTGCAGAGGTGCGATGGCGCATTCAGCTGGTAACGGTCTTTTCGATATTTAGTCAACAGTGGTACTTTATATACGTTTTCCTCGTCTCAGAAATGACCCTAAAGGAGCGTGCTAGTTGTTACGTTACCATACTACACAGAAAATTTTGCTACATCGAGGAGACATCACGGTAACACCGTCTAACATAGCCTCTAGTCTTTATGGTAACCACGAATCGGCGAGAGAGAGAGACTTTTAAGTACGCTATCCAGTTGAAGCCACTCATTCTACATCTACATCAACATACATACTGCGTAAGCTACCGCACGGTGTATGGCACAGGGTACATTGTACCACTGTAACCATTCACAAACGGAGCGAGGAAGTAACGACTGTTATAATATTGCTACTTTTAAATTTGTATGCTGAATTGTGTAATGTTGTAACTCTAATTTTCTTAGCTGAAATCGGAGCTAATAGTTGACAATGAAAATGGGTTAAAAGCCGTGATCTGTCTGGGGACGTTAACCGTGGATTACTGGGCAACTGTTTCATCAGATATTTAGCAGACTAACATTAATGATAATCTTTTAATAGTCATACAAAACCGGTAAAATATATATATAAAAAGGGGAATTTAAATAAAAAGAAAGAAATCAGTTTATACTTGGAAATTTATTTTAAGATTGTTCATTGGTATTTCAGCATATTATACGTGAGTTATAACTGAGCTGGTGCCTTATTTACGATTGAAAAGAATGTGAGATTGTAATCTTACGGAACACATAAACTATGGAGCCAAGATTGGGAGACTGGATACAACACTGCATTCATAAAATAACACACGAAGAACATTGAAACATAAGCAAGAAGAAATTAACCACAACCAACAGATTCAGTTTTTACCCAAAGAAATTACGTTCATACCACAATCCTGTCCGTCATGTAATTACCACACACTGGTATACTAAATTCATATTAACTCTTTGTGAAGTCTTCGCAAAAAGAATAGCTGAGGGCTACTTTGATGATTACACCACATGCTCCACGTGGTCAACTTGGTTTACACAAAGCGTACAACTCCACAATAATTTTGATAATTAAAATACATTAGATCGAAAAGCACTTGACAAAAGAAAAACCTTGAACTGGTTACTAACGTCTTACTATTAACCTGATGGGTCAAACAGTTATATAAGCACGTGGTAGTGGTCTCGCAAAGTACACCCCACGTGAGCTGAACATAAAGAAAAGTTGCTATATTGAAAATATAGTCAAGACGAGACGTTATAATCACACAAACATTCGCATTTAAGATTGATGAACTTAGTTAGAGTTACTGATCAACACGTGGTTCCACTTTACTCACAAAGTAGTAACAAAGCAACTACCGCAAAATAATCTGAATTTAACACGAGAATTACACTCCGCTGCACTTTAAGATAGCATTAGATATTTTAGAGCTAAACCTGAAATCAAGGTGATTAAATTTTCAGTTAGGCTGAACTTAAGAAATCCATTGTCCTACGGACTTAACAGACACGCGCTTAGCTGGAGATCTTACCACTTCAGACGCTCGCCACGGCCACACAGCAACTGCCTACTGCCGAGCGTGCTTCCTGAGAGCGGCTCTCAAAGACCAACGGAAGTGGCCAGAGGGGCAGCTTCCTATACCAACATGACAACGGACGGACAGGACCATACTAAGGATAGAAACCTCTTTGCTTTTAGGAAGCGTAGCTACCTGTTCCGACGTTGGTCCTACTGTTCTCTAGCAGACAGCCTTGTCTGCTACCCTCAAGCATGCAACTAGAAATACTTATACTCATTCATCCTCTCACACAAAAGGGAAGGGGGATGACAGTATCTTATCATATACAGTATATAAAAGAAAGCGGATGTAGGTTCCGTATGAGGCTGTGTGACATGAATTACATATAAGAATTACATATAAACTGTGCTTTAAAGTGTAGTAGTGTTACAGATCGTTCTTGTTTATGTGTAAAAGTAACACGTTCCACTGCTCAGTCTCCTCCCAGATAGTCAGAAACGCCACAGCACATTTAGAAGAGGAATTTATTCCATAAATGGCAACAGATTTAAGAAATTAAACATGAAAGGAATCCAACAGAGACCTTTCATAACCCCAACGCTCCGGGAAAAGACTGTGCAGGGAATTTTCTGGCCATGCTAGGACATTCCCAAGCAGGCTTCTCACACCCTACCTAAACCAAAAGTGTAAAAGAAAAGGCAAAAGGACACCAGCTACTTGCTAAAACACAATAATTTCAACACATCTTTAGAATCTACCAATTTCAAACAAAAAAAAGAACATAATCTGTGACACCTATTTAAAAGGTAGTGTAGACCTAATTCGGTCAGCAAGTAAAAACAATGGTTCCTGTGTCATTAATATGAAAACAATTTCTGGTTGTTACCCTTATGGAGTTCACCAGTATTTGCTCATTGCAAGAGCCAACTGATCACAGGAAAATTTATGACTGTTTATTAACAAGCAAAATTTATGACAATAGCAAAGGTGCCACAGCAATTAAAAAAAGAACATCAAATAACATCGGTATTAAAAAGCAGAACATAACAATGCACAATCTGCAAAAGCAACAAAATGATAAGAGAAAAAACATGTTTTATAAAGTGGTTATCGCAAAAAAAATTCTATATCGTATAAAACCAAAAATTTGTAGAATTAAAATAACTATGTGGCACTCATTTAATCACTCTACTATATTTCAATTAGCTAGCAAACAATGAGCACTGTCATTATACTGAAACTACAATAATTATGTGATTGTTACCCTTAAGGGGTTCCTCACAGTAAATATGCCCCATGCAAAGGCTAATAGATCACAGTTCAATGAGAATAAAAAGCTATCTGACTGATAAACGAAGCAATGCCACAGCAATGAATTTACGAAACAAAATATCACAAATCTAATACATCACACAAAAACAAACATTGATAAATAAAACAGTAAAATAGTCAACATCTAAAACAAAAAAAACACCTATAAATAAAACACCTGCAAAATACAAGAGTCAAAGACTAAAAAAAAGATAAATAGAACACCTGCAAAATACAAGAGTCAGTCTAATAAACACCAATAAATCAAACTCCTGCAAAACACACGAGTCAGAGTTTCTCTGACAGAAACACACGTATATGCACTGGACTAAGAACCGTATAATCACTGTTCACTGACACACTCAGTAGTTCCACTGTTCCGAGGCACAATATAAGGGAAAGGGGGGGGGGGTTCGTCGCCGCAGCTGTCAGTAGGGATTTTTGTCCATCTGTTGCGTGCGATCCCGCCGTCTCTGCCCTCTCATGAAGTTTCTCTCGTGTCACGTACATCTCGATTTGGTTCCATGTTTGTATTGTCAAATTCGTGCGGTATCCTCGTTTGATACGCCAGGTTGATATTCTCGGGCAAGGATGACACTTAATGGCTCTTCTTTTGTGCCACCCTTAGCGACCAGAGAACATCGAACCAAGATTTACTGTCGCTTGACAGTAGGCATCCATCAGGAAATGTCGATAGGCGTCGTTGACGTCTGCAAGTTTCTCTGGCCAGTACCTGTCAAAAGGCTCCACGCCCCTTGTGTTGTTTCACCGCGGCCGTCTCGTCACGGTCGCGTGCGTGTGGTGCGTTGCCAGCAGATGGATTTCCGCGCGGTGGACCGCTCGCCCATCTCAGGTCATCGCCTCGAGGAAAGGTCGCCCGGGGCGGCCGCCCATTAGCTCCAGGTACAAGGGAAAGTATTTGCCGCTTACTCTCCTTTTGTTGTCGGCCGCGCTCCCAAAGTGGCCCGGATGACAGCGTGTCCCGCTGGGAAACCCGCCAGTTTACAACTAGTCCGGCTGCTCCCTCTGTCTCTTAAGAGTTTTGCCGGTTCGCTTTCACGTTCTCAACTGCATTCACAGAAATTTTTCATCATCCTTATGTGATTACACAATGTCATACATAATACCACTTAGTATTGTCTTTCACAATTTTTAAGAACAAAGTGAGACTTAATTTTTTTTTTAAATAAAAAATTAGATGAATCGACCATATAAAATAAAGTTTAAATGACTTGACAATGTAAAAAAAATAAAAGTGAAATGACTTTACAATGTAAAAAAAATAAAAGTTAAATAAACTGACAATATAATATTTAAATCCACATCACTAATGTGGTTCACTTACGTTTTAATAAATCAAATGCTATTTATTAATTCATTAAAATGAATAGGATTATGCCTTGTGCAAGTATAGGTCAGGACAGCATAGGGTTCACATGTTATTTACACACACATACATGCACACCTGTTGTCTATTCTACAAACTAACTACCCATAAACATGCATTACTCAATATTCTACTTCTATCCACTACTAGTTAAGCCAATAAGCTACTTCAATGCTACTTCAACAAAGTGTTTACACCACTACAACATTGTTCTAATTCGTCCTCTTCTTGACGCTCGCGGCATACGTCTTGCCACATGATAAATCTGGAGAACTTTCCTTAAACATACACATTAAAAAGAACAATGGTTATTTACACGCCAAAACATTTATACCAGTTCGCACACCTGAAAAGAGACTCGCAATTATACATTTATCATACTCATATATTCACACATAAAACAGTAAGAAAATTTCACCTAAAATTACGTTATCACAACAATTAATCACGCAGATGACTCTGAGAAGGTTAAAAATATTTGCATTATACAGGTTATATTACATTTTCTTACCCATTTTGCTGCGATTTCGTTCCTTCTTTACGTTACCTTTCGCTTCCAAATCAGTTATTTCGCCTGTGGTGGTTATTCTGGATTCATTTCTCATGAATGGCAGAATTGTGGTCACCTCTATTCTGTAAAACAGTATCATCTTAACATATTGAACTTACAACAGACACAAAAGATCCGAATCCTCCTGTAGTTTATATGACAAATGTTTTGCTTTATCCTTATTACCTTAAACCAAGCTTTCCTTCGTTCCCATAATCAAAATTATTTAATCATCCTCTACCTTCAAGAGGGAAATTTCCTCAGTACAAATCATATAGGCTGCAGTGCATCCCGCACCAGCGAAAACAGTAAGCTGTAATGCTCACAGCATCAGCAAAACACATAAACGTCGCTTTTCTAGGACAAGTATTAACGCAGAATAATTTTTTTAGGCTTTGGCTCAACATCGATCAAGACTACAAAAAGGATCCATATTTCCGTTCCATTCTCCATTTGCTGAAAAGCTGCTCGTATTTGACTACCACAATAATATTTCAGAGCCACGTAAATTACACAAACCACAATTCTTCTTTCACCTTGAAGGGAATCAATATACTTACGAAATCCACAGACAGCACTTTACGTACTCAGCTATAAAGAACAAAAAAAACATATATCATCAATATTAACATATCATCGCATATTGGAAGCCAATGGTTCAACAATCGTATTATCGCATCCTGTTTTCAAGATTCCAAACTTACTCATTCGTTTCTCAGAGTTCTCCTATCTTAAAATATTCATACAGCACGCATACTATAGTAAGAGATCCTCATTTATACTGACAGATATAGAATAGTAATAGGTAGATAGTAGCACTGAAAGCAGAAAATCGGAAACAAGGCTACTAACAGCTGGGGACCTGGGTTTGCCAGACCCATAATACCCACAGATCGGATATTCCCCTGAGTTTTCCTATCTTAAAATATTCATACAGCACGCATACTATAGTAAGAGATCCTCATTTACACTGACAGATATAGAATAGTAATAGATAGATAGTAGCACTGAAAGCAGAAAATCGGAAACAAGGCTACTAACAGCTGGGGACCTGGGTTTGCCAGGCCCATAATACCCACAGATCGGATATTCCCCTGAGTTTATGCACTAATTCAGCAACGATCTTGCTTTCCTCAGGAGCGACTCTTTTCAATTTACACACAAAAAAAAAACATAAACAGCATTTTACTCGTTCACAAAGAAACCTTTTATCTTCACGTTTGAATCAAACTAAATCCTAATTGCACAAGGAGAAAAAAATTAAAACACCACTTCAATCCATCACATAGAAACATCTTTATCATTAATTTTTATTAACATATTATTCAAGATGGATTTATCACAAATGTAAACTAATCAATTGTTTCTCTTCACCGTCCTCTCTAGTCCTCACTGCCCTGTCTACTCAATGTATGGTTTTACGTTTGACACATGGTGTAGCCCTTTTGATTTCTTCGATCGAAGAGTTTCCACTTCTATGGCGTTTTCATGGGGAATCTTCCTTATCCGATACGGCCCGTTAAAGAGATTAAAAAATTTCTTGCAGACACCTGACCGTTTGTTAGACAGCTTGTGTGATCTGATAAGGACTTTTTGTCCTACATGAAACACTGCTTTTCTCACGTGTTTCTTATACGCCTTGACTCTGGCTTCTGCTGCACGCTTGATGTTGCGTATAGCTAAGTCAACAATTGCGTTCCGGCGTAGTCTCGGCTCTAATGGCCAAGGCACCACCTCTTTGATTTTGCTTGGGGGCTCCTTGTTTTTTAGCACAGTGACTGGCGGAAGCTTTGTTGACGTATTAGGCAACTCATTAATTATATTCTGAAATCCTTTTAGGTGAATGTCCCACGATCGGTGATCACGACTGCAGTATAACCTACATAATTTTCCTAATTCACGCATAATACGCCCACTGGGGTTCGAGCTGGGGTGAAAGAGAGATATATATATAGGTTTAATTCTTCTTCTTCGAAGCATCCGCTGCCAGTATTGTGATCTAAATTGTGGTCCATTATCGGAGATAACCCTTTTTACGCTCCCAACTTCATGCAGAAACTGCTTTGCAAATGCAGTTGCCACTGCCCTTCCTGTGGCTCGCTTCAACGGAGTCAGACACACAAACTTGGAGGTTAGCTCCACCGCTACGAAAACATATGCAAAACCTGCTTTAGATCTTATTAGTGGCCCAAATAGATCCACGGCCGCGAGGTCACAAAGTTTTCTTGGTATTATCGGGTGCAATGATGCAGCATAAGTCACTGTGGCCGCCTTTGCTCGCTGACAAGCTCCGCACACTCTAAGTACACCACGAATACGCCGTAGCATGTTATTAAAATAGCATGTCTCTTTCAGTTTTTCACAACATTTCTGTGCTCCGAAGTGACCATAACTCAAATGTATGTACCATATAATTTTGTTTATGAGTTCCTCCGGAATCACCAACACCCATCTGGAGTCGTCCGGGGCTCGTTTCTTGAATAATATTCTATTGCGCACTAAGTAGTACTGGCGTATTCCTACATTCTCCTTGTCCTCCCACTTCTTCTTTATATCTTTCAATACTGCGTCCTTATCCTGTTCGTCCGCTATACTCCCTAAAGAGGTGGTAACAAAATTCTCGAACGCTACATTCTGTAAGTATAGGATGCTAAAATTATTTTCACCGAATTCCCTTTCTTCTGTGTGAACCAAACCTATAGGAATGCGCGATAAAGCGTCAGCAATTACATTTTTCTGTCCAGGAATGTATTCTACAGTGAAGTTATATTCCTGTAGGTATAGTGCCCAGCGTCCTAGTCTCCCATGCGTGATTTTTGTGCTCATAAGAAATTGGAGTGCACGATGGTCAGTGTACACTTTGGTGGTCCTCCCAAATAAAAAATACCTAAATTTTGAGAATGCCCAAACTATCGCGAGTGCTTCGAGTTCCGTGACAGAATAATTTTTTTCACATCGAGAGAGCACCCTGCTCCCAAACGAGATTGTTTTCCAAGTTGTAATATCATCATTTCCTCCCGTTTGAAACAGTACCGCACCTAATCCTGACAAGGAACTGTCCGTCATTAAACAGAATTCTTGTGTCAGGTCGGGATGCACGAGGATGGGAGCCTCTACCAATGCCTTTTTTAATTTATAAAATTCATCCTGTGCCTCTTGATCCCAGACCCACAAAGCGTTCTTCCCTGTTAGTCCACATAGACGGGGTGTACCAAGTACACTAAAATTTATAAATCGCTTATAAAAATTACACAGGCCTAAGAATGCTCGCAACTGTTTTTTATTTGTCGGAATTGCACACTCCGCTATCGCCGCAATTTTCTCCGGGTCAGGTTGTATTCCATTTGCTGAGACAATATGGCCTAAGAATTTTATGTTCTCTCGTCCGAACTGTGACTTGTCTAAGTTGACTGTTACACCTGCCTTCTCAAAAACATCCAGTAGTCTGTTCAGAACGTCATTATGGTCCTCCCACGACTTTTCCGCAATTAATATGTCATCCACGTAAATTGTCACTCGCTGTTTCAAATCATCAGGTAAAATGCTATTTAATCCCCTTATAAAAGCAGCTGATGAGACGTTTAGTCCGAACGGGAGACGCCGGAATTGGAAACAATTTCCGTAACACAGGAACGCTGTATATAATCTGCAAGATGGGTGTAGCACGATTTGCCAAAAACTCGAACGGAGGTCGACAGATGATAGTACCTTTACTCCGTGGAAACGTTGTAAGAGTTCCTCAAGGCTCTCAGGCCTGTCCGTTTCCGACATAATAATTGTGTTTATCTGTCTCGAGTCTAGCACCAAACGAACTGAGTTGTCGCGTTTTGGCACGACAAGCAAGGGTGAATTGTACGAGCTTACTGCCCGCTCAATTATTCCTTGTTCTAACATCTTGTTTATTTCCTTCTCCACCTGGGCTTTATACGCCACGGGAATAGGGTATGGTCTAACAGAAAACTTCTGATGGTCACGTACTCTGAATTGGTACGTAAAACCCTTAATAGCCCCCGGAGTCTCAGAAAATACCCGTTCATGATTCCTAAGTAGACAATACAATTTCTCCTTTTCCCTGTCCGTGGTTCTGACACCCGCGATGCTCTTTCTCAGTGCATCCGCAAACGCAACATCTTTCCCCTGCTCACCAGACGGAGAGCACGACTCACTTATATAGTTCACGAGCAGCTCCAGTCTGGGTTGCGACTTGGTTTGAGCTTGAAATTTTAGGCAACTAATTTCTGACTCGGCACCTAATATGCATTCATCAAATTCTAAACAAATTGGCTGATCCCCAACTTGAACTGTCATTACTCCTCCACCCATGTCAATTACTGCATGGTGGGCATTCATGAAGTCATTTCCTAAAATCATTGCTACATTCAGCATTGGGAGCACAAAGAAGTTGTACTCAAACTCTCTTCCCTGGCAGGTAAAATTAAGCCGAGTTTGCCTTCGGATTTCTATGCTCTTACCGTAGATTGCGCCCTTCACCTTAATTCCTCGCACTTGAAAAACGGGCCAAGTCCCAGTCCCTTCGCATTTTCTAAATGCTGCCTCGCTCACTATCGAGAAAGGGCTTCCAGTGTCAATGACACACTTAAAACCTATTTCGTTTACTGCAACTGTCACGACTGGATTTACTCCCGAAATTTTAGTACTCGTAGTTTCTTGCAACAAATCCTCTCTAATATCTTCCCTCTCTATATACCGTATGCACTCCTTTGCCATGTCGTTCATTGTTTCCGATTGGGCGCCTTCTGCGCTGATCGTTTGTCATTGCCGGTTTTGTTCATTTCCATTTGCTGGATTATGTCTAGGGTTAGCTGGCCGAATTTCAACATCATGAGGTGCTCCGCCTATAGTCCTATTCCCACCGTGTTCACCGTAGTATCGATTCTGGTTGCCGTAACTGTTCCGTTCACGATTCTGTCTACGTCCTCGATCATTTCTGTTGTTCCACCTGTGTTCGCGACTGTCACCCAAGTTTCTATACGGCCGGTCCCGATTATTGTTCCGTTCGCGTCGCGACGACCAGTCACGCCGTTGATTAGTAATACGGCCACGACTGCGGTCGCGCTGCTGTGCCCCGTAATAACTTTGTGCCTGATTAGGCGGGCATTCTCCTGTATTGTATTCCCACTCTTGGAGAAGCGTCTTAAACGTTTCCACGTCCTCTTTGCATCGTCCCGCAAGAATGACGTGCCGCAAGTGCATCGGCAATTTGGTGATGCATATCCTAATTAGTTCCGCAGGCCCGTATGGGTCGTATAGGAATTGATTTGCCTGCAGCATGTGATCGAATAGGCGTGCAGGGCTGCCGAAACCAGACTGGTTCAAATTTGGCAGCATAATTATGCCATGTTTGACCCTATCTTGTGCCGCTTCCGACCAATAGGCGGACAGAAAGGCTTGTCGAAACTCCCGAGTGGAGTTGCAGTGACGCGCTGCCGACCTCATGCGAATCGCCGGTTCGCCTTCCAAATAGCCACACATATATTCTATCTTATGTGAACTTGCCCAGTCGGGGGGAAGACAAAACTCAAATTGCTCGAGCCATGCACGTGGATGTATTCCTTTTTGCGAATTTCGGAATATCTCAAACTTTCTTACCGTAAGGAAATGTTTGAAATCAAATCCCCGCATTTCCTCCTGGCGAGGCCCTTGAATGTTTCTGTTTCTCTCATGTCTGCCCCTTAAATTACGTTCTTCCCTGTCGTCAAAATCTCCCTCGTGGCCGGAGTCCCTCTCTGCACTGTTCGTACGGCTATTTTTAGTGCTATTGGCGAGTTCGGAATCACACGCCATGCGGTTTTCCAGATGCGCCACGCGTTCTTGTAATTCGCCTGTTACAGCTTTGTGTTGTTTGTTCACTTCAAACTGTCCCTTCTGAAATCTAAGAAGCGAACGCACTTCTTAGGTCTCTGCGGCCGCTACCGGTGTAGTATTGTTCTCGCTTTCCGTCAGCTTCATCGTGCCTACAGTGTCCGCTAATGCCACAATCTTATCATCAATTTGTCTCTTGTCCTCCGCCCCAGTCTGCTTCAATTGTTCAATTTGCTGTTCCAACGCGTGGATCGCTAAACTGTTGTCCGCTATTGTGTTGCTAACGGACGTGGGACAATGCGTTTCCGCCTCTTGAACCCTCGAGATTACCTGCTGGTGTTCCCTTTGGCATTCTTCCCTCAGCTCTTGGAAATTCCTAAGTAGCCATTCTTCGCTTTCTTTAGATTCGGTATCGCCCCTCCGCTTGCTCTGTTCTAAAGCTTGCAGACGATCATCGATTTGTTCAAATGTACGGCCTAATTCTTTCATAATATCACTTTTTATCTCACTTGCCAGATTGTTTATTCTTTGTGAGATATCATCGGACACTCTCTGCATCGACTTGTCGACTTTATTTGTCTGCTGGATTAGTTTTTCGTCTATTTGTTCGCCTAGCTCTCGGATCGATTTTTCGGATGATTCTTTTTGTTCTCGGAACGATTTTTCAAATGATTCTTTATTTTGTTGCAATAAGGCTTTCATGAGTTCTGCCAAATCAATTTGGTTAGTTGGAGGCAAATTAATTTGTGGCTCTGATGTGAGCCCGTTCGTCCTGTCTTGCATTTCGTCTGAAGTATTCCCCATTGCATTTTCGGAACCGCCCGACGCGTTAACATTCGAAATTAAATTATCCCCTTGGTCCATGTTGCTTAGGTTGTCGGACCGCTTACTTTTAGTTTGGTTACGTGTCTGCATTAGTGCAATTTATAACCGGTATGCGACACACTAATCAAAATAAATGTGTCCCACAAAAATTACGACAGTCACACGAAAGATACCCAACCTAGTACGCACTTTTTCACATGCAAAACAAATTTTTATCTTAGATCGAAACAGTGGAATTTACAAGCGAGAATAAAAAACACACAGACATATAAAACACACAAGTATAAAAAACAAAACAAGACAAACAACGCAACGCCGATCAACAACGCCGTGAATCTTTTGAAAGTCTGCTCGGAAACAACGCAGAAGTTGTTTGAGCGCTGTAGGGAAAAAAAATTAAGATTATCACACGCTCGCAATCTAACATTTCAGAGATTCCAGAGTCTAGCGGAATCACAGAACAGGGTCGCCATGTATAATATTGCTACTTTTAAATTTGTATGCTGAATTGTGTAATGTTGTAACTCTAATTTTCTTAGCTGAAATCGGAGCTAATAGTTGACAATGAAAATGGGTTAAAAGCCGTGATCTGTCTGGGGACGTTAACCGTGGATTACTGGGCAACTGTTTCATCAGATATTTAGCAGACTAACATTAATGATAATCTTTTAATAGTCATACAAAACCGGTAAAATATATATATAAAAAGGGGAATTTAAATAAAAAGAAAGAAATCAGTTTATACTTGGAAATTTATTTTAAGATTGTTCATTGGTATTTCAGCATATTATACGTGAGTTATAACTGAGTTGGTGCCTTATTTACGATTGAAAAGAATGTGAGATTGTAATCTTACGGAACACATAAACTATGGAGCCAAGATTGGGAGACTGGATACAACACTGCATTCATAAAATAACACACGAAGAACATTGAAACATAAGCAAGAAGAAATTAACCACAACCAACAGATTCAGTTTTTACCCAAAGAAATTACGTTCATACCACAATCCTGTCCGTCATGTAATTACCACACACTGGTATACTAAATTCATATTAACTCTTTGTGAAGTCTTCGCAAAAAGAATAGCTGAGGGCTACTTTGATGATTACACCACATGCTCCACGTGGTCAACTTGGTTTACACAAAGCGTACAACTCCACAATAATTTTGATAATTAAAATACATTAGATCGAAAAGCACTTGACAAAAGAAAAACCTTGAACTGGTTACTAACGTCTTACTATTAACCTGATGGGTCAAACAGTTATATAAGCACGTGGTAGTGGTCTCGCAAACTACACCCCACGTGAGCTGAACATAAAGAAAAGTTGCTATATTGAAAATATAGTCAAGACTAGACGTTATAATCACACAAACATTCGCATTTAAGATTGATGAACTTAGTTAGAGTTACTGATCAACACGTGGTTCCACTTTACTCACAAAGTAGTAACAAAGCAACTACCGCAAAATAATCTGAATTTAACACGAGAATTACACTCCGCTGCACTTTAAGATAGCATTAGATATTTTAGAGCTAAACCTGAAATCAAGGTGATTAAATTTTCAGTTAGGCTGAACTTAAGAAATCCATTGTCCTACGGACTTAACAGACACGCGCTTAGCCGGAGATCTTACCACTTCAGACGCTCGCCACGGCCACACAGCAACTGCCTACTGCCGAGCGTGCTTCCTGAGAGCGGCTCTCAAAGACCAACGGAAGTGGCCAGAGGGGCAGCTTCCTATACCAACATGACAACGGACGGACAGGACCATACTAAGGATAGAAACCTCTTTGCTTTTAGGAAGCGTAGCTACCTGTTCCGACGTTGGTCCTACTGTTCTCTAGCAGACAGCCTTGTCTGCTACCCTCAAGCATGCAACTAGAAATACTTATACTCATTCATCCTCTCACACAAAAGGGAAGGGGGATGACAGTATCTTATCATATACAGTATATAAAAGAAAGCGGATGTAGGTTCCGTATGAGGCTGTGTGACATGAATTACATATAAGAATTACATATAAACTGTGCTTTAAAGTGTAGTAGTGTTACAGATCGTTCTTGTTTATGTGTAAAAGTAACACGTTCCACTGCTCAGTCTCCTCCCAGATAGTCAGAAACGCCACAGCACATTTAGAAGAGGAATTTATTCCATAAATGGCAACAGATTTAAGAAATTAAACATGAAAGGAATCCAACAGAGACCTTTCACTGTCTGTACCTCAGTAAGAACTCTAATGTCTTCGCCTTCCTTATGCGAGGCAATTCAGTGTCAATTGCCTGTTCCCTAAATTTCTCATTAAGGTTTCGCTAAAAGAACGTCGTGTCCCCTCCCCCTCCCCCCCCCCCCCCCCATTTGAGTTCACGAAAATTTCCGTAACAGTCACGTGTTGATACTACAGTTAAGAAATCTTACAGAACATTTGAATTGCTTCGACGTTTTACTTTAATCCGACCTAGTGGGGATTCCAAATGGAATGGGTCGCATAAGTGTTCTATTGCAGTCTCCTTCATAGGTAGCTGCACTCTCCGAAAATGTTCCCAATAAAATGAAGTCGTCTATTCGCCTACCCTACAATGAACACGGTGATTTCGTGCCATTTCATATCACTTTAAAACGTTACTCCTACATAATTCATAATTGGATCTAGGGGAGCTACCAGAAAGCGGGATTATTGATTGCTGTGCTTCACCTGCTGTTGCAAACAATCGGACGTTTTCTCTGCGGTTATGACTGGATAATTCAGCGGGGTAGTGGAGATGCGACACCCATCGTCACCTCCACATCTTATACCGCAGATGAAGACATATCGCTGTGCAGGTATCTGCGGTTCATCACTGCTAGAGGCACCAAGGCACCTTTAACCTGCTTTGAACCAAATGAACATATGACATGGTGCTGCGTATCTTATGCTTTTTCATTTGGGACGTTAACAAAGTTAACTACAATTCAAAACCTACAACGGAAAAAGTCAGGGTTTAGTGAATAAAGAAGGAAGTGGCTTACCTGCATGCGAAAAATGCGAACTGCAGTTGTGGTAACGGAAGGATAGAACGTTTCCCTTCTGAAAACTGATTATGAAAAACGAATCAAAGACAGTATTTTTAGTATCTTGTGATTCTAATATCATCAGAGCTAGAAATACTAAGGCCATTGGTATTTTAAATGAATGTTCAGAAATGAATGCAAGTTTAGCCAGAGTACAGATATTTTGTCCCTAACCATTGTCACTGATACCTCACACCATAGTCTGTCGATTAACAAATTAAAGAAAATGGATATCTGTGCTAACAAACAGGGGGCTACTGATCTTTCACCATGGCCTAGGTTTCATGTGGTAAATCTTGCAAACATTGATTGCAAAGGCAATGTAGGGTGCTATGTGTTGAAAATATGCACATAACAATTTACCACTGTTATTATTATTAATGTTGATCAGACACATTGTAGTGAGAAATGACTAGGAGCATTAGAGTTTAACGGGCTCATAGTTCCTTATGATCAAACCATGTTTTACAAGCAGCAGCGTGAGCTTTATGAGTATAATTTCACGATTTGATGGAGAATAGAGAACTATTCTTTCATATTAATGACCTGGATGTCAACTGTCAGTGGGAAGGTGACAGTCATGAATAACAGTTTACCTTTCAATCCATTACTGTATGTCAGGAGTTTTAACACAAACGCTTTTTTATGGTGTTTTAATTTTTTTTGTTATCATCGACAAATGAAAAGTGAAATATCAAACGTTCTAATAGCCATTTTTTACAAAACGTGTTTTTGTATTGTAGATGCTCTATTTCACGTCCCTAGATTTGTTCTAAGTCTCAAACCATGGAGAAAATGTTTTCAACTATTCATTACTATAGGCGTATGGTCTTGGTGCCAAGCAGTACTTTAGTCTGGAGGACCAAGTTCCATGCGTCACCGTGTCCTCCATTGGGCCTAGGATGGTCTGAAGAGATAACTCACGAGATTTTGGTAAGCAGGCAGAGCTTTTAGATCTGCAACAGAGATTTTGCAGTTTTAGGGAAACGAAGTAAATTAACAGAAGCTTTTGCTCTGCATTATATTTAGACTACATTTTTGAATCAGCTAAAGCTATGAACTCATTCCATGTAATGATTTTAAAGATACTGCTGAAACAATGTTTTCAAAGCAGCAATATGAGATATCCATAAGTAGTAGGATTAAAATGTGTCACACTCATCCATCTCAAACAGCAATTCAAAATGCCTGTTGTGAAATATAAGAATTCAAAAATGTCAACGTATTGAAATACAATGGCTGATGCACGCCATATTTCATCTGAAAGACCAGCGTATTTTGTCGGTTGCAAAACAGAAAGAGCTGTTGACAATATTGCCATTTCTTCCTCAACGGAACAGGGAGTTCTACAGCATACTTCACAGCGTCTGATCCCAAAAATGAATTTGTGTAATCAGTGTATTATCATATGGAATACTTCAGACATGTGTGTTTTGGCCTCTTACTCTACACTAAATATACATAAGTTTAATTTAGAATTAATGTATATGCATTCCATTACTAGCGTCTAACACAATTTTCGCCGAATCTGTTGTATGAACCTTAGTAAGAACCGCGTATCAATTCGTAATATCTGAACGTTAAATTCGCATGTGCCAAATGAGCATTCTCTTAGTGTATTTACTTCTTACTTGATTTCTCCGGTTCCCTCTTCTCCTTACTGGCTGCTCGAAAATGCTATTTCCTAGAATTAATGTTATGTGGCTGTGCTACTGGGAAAAGCAATATCATTACTCTAAAGAAGGCAACGAATATGTACGGTGCGTGTACATTATTTAACGGAAGGTGGACGAAGGTCGATAGCAGTTGCATTGTAGGCGTAACAACAGTCGAGATGAAAGAATCGAAATCCCAAACGGAATTAAGAAAAGGCTTACGTATTCTATCTGTCACCCACTATTTCTTGATCCACTATGAAAATAAGTAGGTACACGGATACTCATGAATTAAGAGAAACGCATACCATTTATAAGCAACGATGTATTCTGCAGTCGTTGCGGCACAAATCCCTGACTTTATTCTTGCTAAATATGGTACTCATTTCGCTGTCCACAGTAGAACCTTTCCGTACAATGCAATTTGCTTTTACAAAATAGCGAAATTGTCATGCACTGTTTCTCAGGAGTTTGAATAAGAAATTACTTTTTATGGCAGCATAATTTTTTTTGTTGATATCGTCGAGTGAAAAGTGAAATGTGAAACGTTCCAACGGTGATTTTTTACACAAAACGCAGGCGGTTGTCAAGTGCAGACCAACTTCTTCCAGTGCTTCGCGACAGTCCAAAAGTGTAAGTAATCACTTCGTATAACCTACTTCTTTCGAGTTTCAGTGCCTCAGAAAGTCAGTAAATTATGTTGATAGGCGAAATCTACAACTGTGACTGAGCGTAAGCTCAGGAGCGACTTGGATATTAACTTAGAATAATCGGCTGACACTGGTCATGTGGTAGGGGGTACTTGACGCGTGTATTATCCAATAGCAAAGCAATCAGAACGCAAAATGACGGAGATACGTCATCAAGACTCCACACGTCCGGTGGCATTTGTGAGCAACAGCACTGAAATGCAACGGCAGCGAGCATCGCCTTCGTTGACACAATAACAGTCAAGAAACAGAGTCAAGAATCCACTGAACACCTCGTCGTGCAGAAAGCTCTACCCAAGATGTTTGTGCCATCTCATCTCCATAATTGCAAACTGTAAGTAGCGAGCCAACGTTTCAACAGACTGTTATGACTGAGCGATTGCGTGAACTTCAGAAAGGGAAATGAATTCTAAGAGACAGGAAAAGGGTCTTACTATGTGTTTGTCGGAAGTTGTAGCTCTAAGATCGATAGACTTAATACTATAGGCCTCGGCCATCTCCTGTCATGGCTGTGTTTTGTAAAGAAAGGTGTAATCAATGTAGGTAACTCGCGAAAGAATAAAATTAAGGTGTAAAAGTACTCGGGGTCTGCTGCAAACACGGAAGTGGCTAGACCCTTTTCCCTGAAAATCGCATTGAGGATTACATTCACCATTTCATGCTTGTTTGTAATTATTAACGTTTGTTATATTAGTGATTTGTCAGTTTCTTTCTGATGTGTCTGTATTGCCATACGATAAATAAATAATAAATACCATTTCATGAATACAAAAGAAGGAGTCGTTAAGAATATTGACGTCTCACTAAAAGATGAAGAAATCAAGCAGGAAGTTATCTGCGAAAACAGATCTGTGTTAGGCGATATGCTAAGAAAGTTAACATTAATGGGTCAGAACAGACTACCCGGGAATCAGTTTGTACTCTGACCTTCAAATCGCAGACACTCCCAGAATATGTCTATTTATAAGGAGTTCGATTCTCGGAAGAACCATATGTTCCCCTCAAATTCCGTGCTTCCTTACAATTCAATCACAGATGTTCTAAATATCGTGGTCAGTCCAAATGCTCTAAGCCAGGGGTCTCCAAACATTTTAGTCCGCAGGCCACATTGACTCCTCCACGAAGTCATAAGGGCCAAAATCTACCTAGTGGGATTAAAGCACCCTAGCACTCCATGATCATCGTAATGTAAGGTTAAGGAAAGGTGAAATCCCAAAAATCTAATGTTGTGGGAATAGCTAGCACTGAAACGAACTACGATTTTTATTTAATTACATAATTTTGATTGGTGGACGTACCTGACCGAAATTATGGCGTATTTTATTCTGGCGAATTTCACCGACAAAAAAGTATGTCACAGCACATTCTTCACGAAAGGGTCCTGCAAAGTTAACGAAATCTCAAAATTATTGTTAGCAACACTATTACTGCAAGACGTAACAGAGGTAGAGTATGTCAACGCATTGTTATTTCAAGCGGCGTAACAAAAAGTTTAGTTTGTAGTCTTGTAGCGAGTAGCAGAGCCAGAGCATATATTTGATAGTTCTGTTGCGTGATTGCGTCTATGTTGCGAGGTTTTAGTGTTTTATGCACTGTACTAGTAGGTGAGACGACGAAGTGTGGGACAATTCAAAGTTTGAATTCGAAGAGACAAGTAAAATCTGAAAATCGAAATACGTATAGCACGACTTGAGTGAGTATTTTTTCACTGTATTTTTAGTGGACCTCCAGTGTAATTGTATTTAATTTAGTAATTAAAGTATCTTAAAAATAAATTCATTGCATTTTGTTTAGGCAGACTACTCCCTAGTTTTACTAGTATAAAATAGCACAATTTTGTTTTCAGGTTACAATCTTTTGCGAAGTTCTGTACAAATATGGAAAAGAAACGAAAGGTTGACAGTGAATGTAGAGTTTTTAAAGAGCAGTGGGGATGTCAATATTTCGTGGTGGAGTCAGGCAACAAACCAATGTGTATTATTTGCAATGAAGCAATATCAGTCTTCAAAGAATACAATATAAAACGTCATTATTAGACTAAGCACTCTCAGATTTACTCCAAGTTTACAGGATGCGAACGATTAGAAATGTATGAGTCTCTGAAACGCCATCTAAAAACCCAGCAGTCGCTGTTTAAGAAAGTAAATGCTGAAAAATATGCAGCAACTCGTGCTAATTTCTGTGTGGCTCATTTAGTAGCGAAACAGTGTAAGCCATTTACCGACGGTGAATTAATTAAGAACTGCATTATTGCAACAGCAGAAGAAATGTGTCCAGAAATAATTAATTTATTTAAAAACAGAAGTTTGTCGGCAAACACTGTGGCTCGAAGAACAGATGACATTGCACAAAATATATCAGCACAACTGCGTGACAAAATTGACTTAGACTGGTTCTCTTTGGCCATGGATGAGTCAACAGATGTATCAGATACTGCGCAAGTACTACTTTTTATTCGAGGGATTGACAAAAATTATGAATTGTATGAAGCGCTCCTTGATGTTCACAGTATTCACGGGACGACCACTGGCGAAGGAGTTGAAAGAGCAGTTCAGAAAAACAATCTGCAGTGTAAGAAATTAAAATGTATGACAACTGATGGTGGCAAAAACGTGTGGGAAAAATAAAGGTGTTGTTGCTCACCTTTCTAAGGCCGTAGAAAATGACGGTGGCTCAAAACCATTAGTAGTGCATTGTGTTATTCACCAACAGTCTTTTTGTGGAAAACATTTAGATATGTCAGAAGTTTTAAACCCAGTTATTTCAGTTGTTAATTATATCAGATCCCATGCACTCAGTCATCGCCAGTTGCGCAAGTTTCTTGCAGGTATTGAGGAAAGCGACTTGCCATATTATACAGCAGCGCGCTGGTTAGTCGCCGAAGTGGCGTCCATTTGAAAGACTTGCACCAGACTCGTGAGTAGAATAAAATCCAAAGAATTTTTTTACTTAAAATTTTTTTCGCCTTACTAGTCTGTTAACCTTTTATTTTTATTTATTTATTTTTTTTTTTTACTATCGCACGGAGAATGGTCTGTCTGTTTCTTGTGGATAGCCACAAGTTTAACCATGACCTTCCTCTTTGTAAAGATAGAGCTCCGACAATGTCGCGGTGTATTGGTCGCGATAGGCCTCGAAACTCAATTGTTGCCAGTATAGGTACCACCTCAAATATTTGGCGGGCCGGATACCAGGGATGTCAGGCCAGCTAACGCGGGCCGGTTTGAAGGCCCTCGCGGGCCGGTTTCGGCCCGCAGGCCGTAGTTTGGAGACCCCTGCTCTAACAAGGGAACCTCCCCATCACACCCCCTCAGATTTAGTTATAAGTTGGCACAGTGGATAGGCCTTGATAAACTGAACGCACATCAATCGAGAAAACAGGAAGAAGTTGTGTGGAACTATGAAAAAAATAAGCAAAATATACCAACTGAGTAGTCCATGTGCAAGACAGGCAACATCAAGGACAGTCTGAGCTGAGGAGCGCCGTGGTCCCGTGGTTAGCGTGAGCAGCTGCGGAACGAGGCGTCCTTGGTTCAAGTCTTCCCTAGAGTAAAAAGTTTACTTTCTTTATTTTCGCAAAGTTATGATCTGTCCGTTCGTTCATTGACGTCTCTGTTCACTGTAATAAGTTTAGTGTCTGTGTTTTGCGACCGCACCGCAAAACCGTGCGATTAGTAGACGAAAGGACGTGCCTCTCCAATGGGAACCGAAAACATTTGATCGCAAGGTCATAGGTCAACCGATTCCTCCACAGGAAAGCACGTCTGATATTTTCTATACGACACTGGTGACGGCATGTGCGTCACATGACAGGAATGTGTTGTCGACCCAGCTAACTTGTACACTTGGCGAATGGTAAAAAGATTCTTCTGCCTTGCCTGATTTAGGTTTTCATGTGGATGTGGTAATCACTCCCAAAAAGTGATGAAAACATAAGGGTTTGTCACATAAACTGAAAATAAAAAATTAAACTTTTTACTCGAAGGAAGACTTGAACCAAGAACCCCTCGTCCCCTAGCTCCGCACGCTAACCACGGGACCACGGCTCTCCTCAGCTCACATTCTCCTTGATGTTGCTTATGTTGCACATGGACTACTCAGTTTGTATATTTTGCTTATTTTTTTCATAGTTCCACATAACTTCTTCCTGTTTTCTCGATTGATCTGTGTTCAGTTTTTCAAGGCCTATTCACTGTGCCAACTTATAACTATATCTGAGGGGGGTGCGATGTGGAGGTTCCCTTGTAAGCATCCAGCATCCCTAAAGCGCTCATCTCTTGCAGCTGGCAAAAATGTACAGGTAATGGCAAGCCATGAAGGCTTAAGGGCGATCATGCATTCTCCGTAGCAATGCTGATCACGAGGAACCGCCGAAACCGACACAGCAAGGTGTATCAGAATGCGACTCCCATCGATCGACGTCTGAAAAAAAACTGAAAAGCTTATCGAGACTGAAACCGGATTATGATCGGTATGTTATTAACGCGTGAACGACGATTACGTGAGTTTCTGCAGTCGAATCGTAAGCTCTCAAAGTATGGTAAACGTTGTTGCAGTTAGTGACGATCCCCCAGAAAATTTTAAAATTTAATTAAAAACACTCCTGACCTCAGTAAAATATTTATTCGCAACGGTAACCGGCTTCGATCATAATGTGACAATCTTCAGAACATAAACACTGAACCAATAGTATAGAATCCATTCACAGTGAAATGTGATCACAATAGTTACATGTAAAATGCATAAAATATAACAAAATTTTAAAGAAGAAATCATACCCTTGATGGAAAGCAGTGGCGGTGAACGAAGCACGCGTCGTGGGTCCATGAACGTCAACAGCTGACGAGAGCAACGGAGTTGTTGGTTCAGTACACAATTGTCCGCTCACAACATACTGCGTTACGTCAGTAACAGCGAAACAGGCTGTACTAGGTACACACAGAGCAGTAATACAATAATTAATAACAAATGAGGAAACAGACACATTATACAAAATAGCAACTATAAGAACTATTTCGTCAATAAATTATAACCAATGCTAATCGACTTGAGAACATAGATTACTCTATCCCAGCTAGCACTCAAGCTTATTTCAAGGTGGATATTGAGTTTACGTTCAGTTGAAAATTCAAGATTGAAAAATCAACCTGTTACACAGCTTGTTTCAAGGTGGGTATTGAGTTTAGGTTCAGTTGAAAATTCAAGATTGAAAAATCAACCTGTTACACAGTTTACATGAAGCTGTAAAAATTTAGCTTGAATTAAAATAATTTTCCCAAGCTTGAAATAAACTGTAATTTCCCTGGAAGGCTGTACAGCAGATGCGCGCGCAGCATAGCTTCCATAGACGTCCACGGGAAGCGCCACAAGCGTTTATAAGCCGTGACGTAAGGGTGTTGTCGTGTGTGACATCATGGCGGCGCGGAGTTTGGTTTGAGAGTGGCTGTTTCCAGTTCTGTTTTATCTTATTTTATTTACTTTTCTGAGCCTTGCTATGTTTACGGCCATTTTACCTTTGTGACGTGCGTTAATGGTTGTGGTTTGTTGACAAGTTTGTTTTATACTAGAAAACAGTTCGGTACGTTAATGTTACAAATGTTAAATATTACGTAACGTAAAGTTACGTTTATGGCCATTTTACCTTTGTGACGCGCGTTAATGGTTGTGGTTCGTTGACAAGTTTGTTTTATACTAGAAAACAGTTCGGTACGTTAATGTTACAAATGTTAAATATTACGTAACGTAATTAATTAGGTTCAATAAATTCAGATTAATATTTATATAGCTTAAAACAAGCTGTAAATACCAGGCTGTATTCCACGTGTGTAGATACAGCTGGAGCCAAGCTTGATAAGTCAAGCTTGAAATATAGCTTGAACTCTGCCAACTTTGATGTTTATTTCAAGCTAGAATCCAGCTAACAGGCTTGAATATTCCAGCTTTGATCAAGCTTATACATTTGAACTTTACAGCTGGAAACAAGTTTGAAACCGGCTTACTGTGCTATCTGGGATGTGTATATTTGCAGAAACCTTGTAGATTGTATGTCAACAGTGACAGAGTATGAGTGGCACTGATGGTTACCATGAAGACGGAGTGGAAGGATCGATACGCATTACCAGTGGAAGATGATTTTAGAGTTGTGTCAGAGACTGGGTGTGAAAATGCATGCAGGTAGGCATGTAGAAGTGCATGTCAGACATTGCAGTCTGCTAGTAGATCGTAGTTTCGGCAAAAATAAAGCCTGAGTTACGTCGGTGATTGCCATGGAGGCGGCGTGGAAGAATCGATATGCACACGTCAACGGAAGGCGATTTCATCAACTGACTCGAGAACCATTTGAATGGTTCTCGAGTCAGTTGGCAGTTGATGGTTGGAGTGCTGACACATTATCTGCGTATCCAATAATGACGGCAACTGATGTGTTATGCTTGGGATCATATCAACCTGTAATGCATCAAAAACAGCCTGAAGATGATGCACTGAAGTGTTTAAACTGGTAGCGACAAAATAAAATAAAATCATAAGGACGGCTCTAGGTGCTTTTATTTATTTGTGATATTCATATTATATGTTTGAGCATATGAGGTTTATGTGACTCAGAGATCTTAATCTAGGCAACAGAGAATTCGATATCTTAAACTTTTTTTTTGCTTTCGTTGAAAGAAGGAAAGTATTTTCGACAGTCAGTTTTCTTAGCAGATGTTAAATTATGTTTTAATTCATTGTTTAAAACGTCGGAAATTCTTGGATAGAATTTGTGAAATGGAAAGGAAATGGCTCTGAGCACTATGGGACTTAACTTCTAAGGTCATCAATCCCCTAGAACTTAGAACTACTTAAACCTAACTAACCTAAGGACATCACACACATCCATGCCCGAGGCAGGATTCGAACCTGCGACAATAGCAGTCGCGCGGTTCCAGACTGTAGCGCCTTTAACCGCTTGGCCACTCCGGCCGGCTAGAATTTGTGCTCATTAATGAAATATCCTATGATGTCTTATGTTGCTGATCGATAAGAGTATCCATTTCCTTAGTCCACAGAATACCATGCATCGAAACCATCAAATGCTGTAGTATGTATGCAAGCAAATATGAAGCTGACTACGAGCAACATATTCAGCAACATATTCAGCTCAAAGAGGTTCATAAACACAAGAAGATTGTAATCAATAACAGAATGCGATCTAACTAGATTCTTGTCATGTCAGTTCAGATGAGTTTTTGATTTTGACAAATGTTACAGTGCAGTTATTTCCCCTTGATAATGGCCATAAGGTCTGAGTTGCAATACCGGGTTTTACAAATAAATAGTTTTGCAATCATAAGGCTTCACTTGTCTGTGAACCCAGGCTAAGACAAATTAATTTTAGTTTTTGATTGAGATTTCTCGAATATATTACTTTCTAAAGCCCCAAATATGTTTCCAAGTACACAGTTACCCACCAGACCATGAGGCCCACCCACAAAGTATAAATGGAAATATTATCATCTAACATTCGTTTTTTGCAAAGGAAGAATACGGATTTTCGTGTGATATTTTCCCACATTAGTAGCGCATTGGCAGGACACCATAAGCTCTAGTCGTCCTCTGTTTCTGTATTGTAACGCAGAGCTTGCTCTTCTTATAATTTACCGTTCTGTGGGTTATGATACATGACGTATATGTTGTCCAGTCACATTAACGAGACCACCTGTCAAAAGCCTGAATAACCATCTTTTCCAGAATGGGCTGCTGTGAAATGTACAGGAAAGGAATCAACCAGGGTCTGGAGGGTACCGTCAGGGATGCACACCCATTCTGACTCCAGCTCTGTGGACAACTGCGCTGGGTTTCTCAGCTAAGGATCCATGGTGTCTATAACCACATCGAGGTGGTCCCACAGATTCTCGATTGGATTTAAATCCGGGCAGTTCAGTGTCCAAGGGAGCATGGTAAACTCATCATGGTGCTCTGTGAACCACGCACATACACTGTGAACTGTGTGACACATTGCATTGTCCTGCTGGTAAATTGTCCTGTATGTGGAGATGGACATGGGCCTCAAAGACAGATGTATGCTGCACCTGTCCGGTGGAGTATGCAACATAATTCCTCTGAAGAAGCCACCTGTCGACACTCAGTGAACATCCTGTTGTGGCAATGCGTGCAAATTACAGCCTTCGTCGCCACTGACCAGCAGACAGCATGGGGACGGAGTGCCATACACAGCAACGTTCTCTGATCGGTCATTGGAAGACACTTCTGGTACTTCCTTGGTTCATCTGGATGATGAGTTGCTCAACAGTTGCACGTCTATTCGGCCATACACGTCTCCACAACCATCGTTCACCCGTGTCATCTATGGACCGTGGTGCACCACAGTTCTGGATGGTGCCATTTTTCCATGCAGGGCATACTGTAACCACTGTGGCGCACGAACAGTTCACAAACTTAAAAGTTACGGAAATGCTTCCAACCTTGACCTGAAAGACGTTGATGTTCCCCTTTTGGACATCAGATAAATCGCTCCGTTTCCACATTACGGTGCCGAATGCACTATTTACTGTCCGCGTACTCCTGACACATTTTATATATCCTTCACTGCTAGTGCTGCCACCTAACGTCTTTGGGTGGTTGTTGCACGTTCACATCGAACATATACAGTTGTCAGACTTTATTAGTGCGGTACATTCGCCATTTTTAATTCTAACTGTATCTCAAAGAATGGTCGCCGTAGCGAAAATTGTTAATCAGTGGCAAATGGTGTTATTACACTGACCAGTGTCTAGTTCCAGATTGAGTTTCTAGTTTAAGATTAATTCACAGATACTAAAACATATATGGGAAAAAAGGGGCCCCCCATAGTTTAAAAAAATTCACATTTAGTAAGGCGGGGAGCGCCGCCAGAGAATAAACAAACTGACTATTGCCCGATGACTGGAGGAAAAATTCTAACAGGAATGGAGAAACCATTCGCTATTCAACCAGTACTTTATTGGACATCCAGATTGCTGCATCAGTATAGATTTTAACATGGTAATTAAAATTCAGTATTATCGATAATGCTGTCTACATTGCGATACTTACTATTAAGTTAATAATCATGTAATGCACCCAATACAATATGCACCAGCTGTGTCATAGTGAAGCAGATAGTTATGGTGGTGGGGTTATGTCACTAGTAACTTTAATATCTGGAGACATGGTAGAGTTACGGTGTATAATCTACCAACATTGTTATTGTTTTGGCTAGTAGTTGTTCTGTTGATTATCTGTTTTTGCAATCTTGAATAAGGCGATGTGTGGTGATCGGTAAATGTTTGAGGGATTGTGAATTTGTTTTTACGGCTTTAAGAGTTTTTGATTATTTTACTGAAGGCAGTCGTTTTTGCGGTGTTTTATGGAAATTTATTTACCTAAATGGTGCTGGAAAGTCTTAAATAACAGTTTAAATCAGTGCAATTCATGCACACTTACTGGTTTTACGGATTGTGCCATTGAACATTTAAAATATTTCCACCTGCCAAATCTGCAATGTCACCACAAGGAGTGTATCATTTAGAAAAGACCATTCTATATCTACAGTTTTCTGTTTGAGAGTTAACTGTGTGTCGTATCTGGTTGCATTCCAACCACACTTGTGCTGTCGCTGTGCTCACCCACAACCTTTATGTAGACATCTGTTTAAGGAGTTAGCTCAGTGGTCATCAGACATATTTTATGACAATCTGCTTCTAGCAGCTGATAGCAGAATCCAAGAAGTCAGCTAACAACAAGAGCTTCTTAAAAGCATATTTCTCCTTCTCAGTAACATACAAAATACTTACAAAAATGGTAATATTTTAAGATGTGCAAATTTTAGTTGCAGTTGAAGAGCTAAGTAAAGTTCACTGCTTACATCATGAGCAGAGTATTATTTAGTGTGGCCATTGCTAGATAAATAGAACTGAGTGGAGGAATACTTTCTTGTTCATCTTCCAAATGCTCTCAACTCATGACCATGCACAATTAGCACTGATCAGCTGCTATGGTACAAATGTCAAACAAAAGTAACTTGGATTCATGAATATGAACTATAGAGACTGTCATCTTCTTATGTGGAACATGTTTATAGCAAGTAATATAAAATCAAATAATGGCTGTTGTAATAAAATACAATGAGTAAAATAAAAATGGTATTAAAATATTTATTAAACATTTCTGATTACATCTTATATTGTAATTACTGATATTAATTAATGTAACATGCTAATACGTGTAGTTTACCAATGAATACTAACAATGGTATGGGAAAGTGTGGTAAAGTATACATTGCAATTGTTGTCAGTCAGACTGACAGAGGAAGTTTGTTCCATTATTTTTAGTAAATCTTTTATGTTTTTGACTTCTCTGATGTGATATAAGTCATTCACACTATTCATGCTACCTTATTTGCAAATGTAGTTAGTTGTTATTTATTTCAGTTCAATAGTTCCTTCTGTGGATCATTAATGGTGACATGGTGTCTAACTCATAGAGAAAAGTGGCCGAGGTGTTCACCCCAAAAAGAGTTAATTACTTCCAAAACATGCATAACACAACGAATAAAACTGACTTCTATATGTTTTTATACGCAAAGCTCTCATCCACCATCCTATCCCTTTGTTACAAATTTTCAATTAATTAAGTTATAGTATTTAATTCTGTGCCTTTTCTGTTATGTTTGGCCTAACACAAAAATCAAAGTGAAAATGGATTGCTGCAGTTGCTTGGTGTTTTTTCAGATAGTAGGGCATGAAGATGCCTAGAAAATGTGCCTGGAAATTGGAAAAATAAACATGGGGTCCTGTTGTGATGGCACTGACTGCACTACTGTCTTAGGTATGGAGAGTTGGTCATTATATATTCCTTCAGAAAAATGCGTGTAGTTCCAACTATTTGGTGATATACCTTACACTATGTAGGTTTAGAATTTGTAAGTGGTAAGCTTCTGTCAAAAACCATAGGTTGATGACAACTGAATTTATCTTCTGAGTGTTCATCCCCCATCGGCCACCACCTCTTCCTATGTGGTCATACAATGTCAATATTGGCTCTTCAGCAAAAAAGTTTCGCAACTACTGAGTTAAATACTTTGACAGCTGCTTCGCAGTGTATTGTTGTAAATAACCCACTAATCCACTGCAGTTCAATCAAAACAATGAAGTACATAATTACTATGGCAGGAGAAAAAGAATGACATTAATTACTCAACATTAGATTTGTCTTTAGCACAAAAAAGAGTGCAAAATTCTGCCACCAACATTTTTGATCACTTAACAAATGATGATGATGATGATGATGATGGCGATGACATCATCTTGGGTAAAATATTCTGGAGGTAAAATAATCCACCATTTGGACCTCTGGGCAGGGGGTAATCAGGAGATGTCATCAGGAGAAACAAAACTGACATCCTATAAATGGATAGGCTAAAGTTATATATAGTGATAATTAATGAAGTTTGGTATCAGGAGGAACAGAATTATTGGTCAGGTGAGTACAGGGTTATAAAAACAAAATCAAATGGGGGTAATCCAGGTGTAGGTTTTAGTAATGAATAAGGATATAGGAATGTGGATAAGCTACTGTCAATAGCTCTGTGAATGTATTACTGTAGCCAAGATAGACATGAAGCCCATACCCACTGCAATAGGTTATATGTCAACTAGCTCCACAGGTGATGAAAGATTCAAGAAATGTACAATGAGATAAAATAAATTATTGAGTTAGTTAAGAGGGAAGAAAATTAAATAGCGAGAGGTAAATGGAATTCAATAGTTGGAAAAGGAATAGAAGGAAAAATAGTAGGTGAGTATGGACTAGGGGAGAGGAAAGGAGGAGGAAGCCAGCTGATGGAATTTTGCCTCCAGCCATCACTAACTTGGTTTCATAATAATGAACAGGAGCTCTATACATCAAAGAGACCTGGAGACACTGGAAGGTATCAGATTGATTATTTGATGCTCAGATAGAAATTTTGGAAACAGATTTAAATTGAAAGACATTTACAGGTACAGATGTTAGCTCTGATGACAGTTTATTGGTTAGGAACTATAGACTGAAATGAAAGAAACTGGAAAAATGGAGAAAATTAAAGAGATGGGAGCTGGCTAAACTGAAAGAACGAGAGGTTTCTGAGAAATTCAGAGGGAGCATTAGGGAATGTTTGACATGAACAGGGGAAAGGAATATGATAGAAGAAGAATGGGTAGCTTTGAGAGATGAAACAGTGAAGGAATGTGGTTCGCCCTCGTTTTTTCTTCACTGATTGTCCTCAGTGCTGATGTACTGCATTGATACACTGGCTGAAAAATGGGTTGTGGAAGTACAACACTGACTACCTTAAATGATGTAGCCAACAGGTGCACATTTGCGTTTCACAGTACTTTACTTTCACTGTTCACAATCGCCCAGTTATACACAATTATATGGCCAGAGCACTATTGTCCAACTTTTGATAAGCCTCATTAATAGCTTTGCAGGTGAACATTCACATACTGCTACAATAGTTTCCTGTTGAACATCTATGATAGCTAAAAATGTAACTGCATAGTTCTTGAATAATAACAAGTTACATATGGAATAGACACTATCATTGTTTTAACACATGGCCTAATTGTATTACACTTACTTTACAGATGCATTGTTGTTGATCTAGCCAATACAGGTTCCTTGTTTGGAGCTGGGCCGTGGAGTGATTGTCTCAGGACCAAAAATTGGGCCCTCATATATATCCTAACAATAATAGGCATTGAAAATTCACGCTGTTCAATGTTTAATTTACAAAAATTATAATTAAAACTTAACTCATTAAATTAAATGAATACATTGAAAAATTCGTTCCTTTTAACAGTTTCTTCTAGTACAAGGGTTAGGCTGAATTATTTGTTTAAATGATGAAATTAACCAATATCATTATGAAAACAATACTTTTGAGAAAACTGTTAATTAATTTGGAATTAAGGGCTGGCTTTCCTAACATGTATCCGAATAGAGCTAAATAAATATTTTAAGAATACTATTAGTTGTTCCTCCAAATGTTTATAATTAGTACAGAATGTATATTTGTTTAAAATTCAATAATAAAATTTAAGTTACGAACCAATTACTGATTTCACCCTACAACAAAAATACTAACTAGGAATGGTCAAAATAAATTAGTAAATCAATTACATCCATAAAACTGAGCACAAAATTAGGTCTGGTGTTATGTTTTTTAAAACTGAGGGCCAACTTTTCTCTTTTATTAAAATGCAGATTATACTCACGTATGTTAATGGTAATTAATTCACAAATGAAAGAATGAATTTTAAGGAGGCAGATGGCAAAAATAGAGGGGAAGTAAACATATCTCAGCTTGCTTCATCGCATCACCTGCTCATTGGTTTGACAAGACAAATATTGCAAATAGCTAACTGGGCAATTCAATGACCACAAGTGACCCCAGATAGTGAGTTAAAAATTCTACACACAAACAAATATTACATAAGAAATCTTATCAAAACTACAGCATATATGTTTTTTTCAATTTTATACTTATTTGAACTGGCCATATGAAAATCCCAATACAATATACTTGCATATTGTGTATTGTACAATTGCACAAAATATCCACAAGTTATATTTTTAACTAAAATTAGGCATCTTCATTAAAAGCAATGTCCTTTTTGGGTAAGCAAAGATTACATTTTACGATACATTTCACTTTATACAAGTATACCCTCATGGTTTGTAAAAAACTAAATTACACTGCACATTGCAGTTCACTTTCAGGCAGTAAATTTCACTGGCTCAATGTTTAGTATTTTTCACAAGCAATTTCACACATTTAATGAGCTTTTACAAGTTACCAAGTTGTTCACACCTTCAGCAGGACCAAGTGGCAGTTAGTAAGGAAATGCTATCAGTTCCCTTGGAGGTGGTTCTCCTCTGCTACAGTACATGAAAAAATCAGACAAAATTCCCTACTTTAGTACACTTACTTTTACTTCTAACTAAGTCTAAGAAAAAAATGTTTAACAATAATGGCAAATGATATATCATAAATAAATACACTACCTAGTTTTCATAACATTACAATAATTAGCACTGAAACTGACTATAGTATGAAAGGTGTGGACTCAAACAAATTTTAAATCAAGTGCACATTACACTACAAAACATAACTCTAAGTCATAACTGTCCAAAACTGTTTAAACTTGAAAGACTTGGGTCTCTTTCTCATTTGCAGAACATCACCTTAGTGTCTAAAACATGTACATTACCTCCAGTAAAAACCCATGATGTGCAGTAGCATAGATTTACTAATCATTATGTTATGAAAAAAGAATAGTCACCATCACATAACTTAATTAGTATTGAACTCAAAATTAATGGAATGGAAGTTGTACCAAATCATTGTCCTACTTCTCTTCTCAACTCTGAGCACTACTCTCATTCAACCAGAAAATTAAATCCTCACAAAATGTTACCAAATACTTGAACTGTCAGAATTTTCACTTCAGTCTAGCACCACAGTTATCAGTTAATCAGCAAAATTACTTTTCATTGTTCCAGTATTACCACTTTAAGCTCCTAATTCCTCAGAACACAAATAGAAGTTTTCATATAACCTATAGATCTGATAATGCAGCATTATATGACTTGTAATTATTGCTCTTTCTGTTAATCTCTCATTCCCAGCTGCAGTGTCATGAATTGCACAATATAAACAGTACCTAATGTTGCCTAGTTCACAGTTTAGATCCTCAATACAATACATCTCATTTGTTTGTATACAGTTATCTTTTTCATTACTCAATCCTCAATCATGTCAGTCAGCTCCATTCTTTTACTAACCTTTCTTACCTCATTAGTTAGTGGAGTACATTTTCTAAAAACATCCCTATTGCAGAGAAAGGCTCCCTAACCATTAAGACTGTAACATGATTCATTGTTTTATTATTCCATTATTGCTTGATTCTCTAATAAATACACTCCTGCTCTGCTTGTCTAACACAAAATTGACTCTACAGAAAAACACTCCACAGTAACAGATCCTTATGCTAAGGCAAATGTGACTCTCATCACCAATCAGACAACATTATCACTCACAAGAGCTATTGTTTCACTGTATTCCATCAAATTGCTTGCTATTCTAGCCTGAAGGGCAGTGTACATACAAATCTTGCTTACTCCTTCTGCACACATTACTCCAGGCAACTATGTCTAAAGTTGGAATTCCTTAATGTAGAAAAGGCTGTACCATGACACAGATAGACAGTTATCTCACATATACTGATTGTACCAAACACAAACGCTTCTATTATACCACAATTAATATTAATGTGATTTATACTGCATATTGGCTCTCCTGCTACTCCAATGAGCTGACTACTTCAGATGGTAATGTTTTCCGATAAGCTGCATCTTCTCCTCCACCTACACTGACACCTTTTTTTCTGTTTGCCTTTCCTCTTTGTTTGACAGAATTCTTTAATCATGGTACCAATTTACTTTCTTACATCCTCTGATGATTCCATTACTTATAACTAACACACCACACACACACACACACACACACACACACACAAACACACACACACACACACACACACATACACACACACACGCACACACACACATGGGAGAAGCTTTTTCTAACATTTTATTATACTAATGTATCCTACTGTACCATATCACATGACAGTCAAAGAAAGAATATTTCGGATTCGCTTATAAACTATAGATACAATAGGAGAAAAGTTTGACTGCTTCAGCAAATAGAAAAAAATGAGACAGACAGCTGGGGTAAGCATTATCACCACATAATGAATACAACACGTAATGATGAATCCCCCACTTGCTATCTGCACAAGGAATTAGTTCCAAATATTACATCAATGCTCAGATTTTGAATCACCAAGAAATTGCACTCCAACTGTCCTACCAATTCCATAGTTAATAGTACATCTTATTTCACACTCTTTGATAGCTTATCAGTAGCACCAATAATATTTATTCCAGAAACATACATCACTACTATACCCTCTGTGTTCTTAATAGATTCAAAAAAATGCCTGTGAAATGCCATTCAAATCACTACCACTGTCCAGTAAACACTTAACATGGTTGGTTACCTTGTACACTTGCTGTTATTACAGGGTGTTGCACTTCCATTTTACTTACCACGTGATCTTCTTTATACAACAACTTCTCCTTAATCCTTTCCCTGGAAAAACTATCACCCTGCTTACTAAAATGATTATCAGATCCACTGTCACTTTCTCTATGCTTTAGATTTTGTACTTCTTCCACCTTTTTCTCTATTTTAGTCAATTTTGAGTCTATATTTTCATTTACTTTTTCCAGTTTTTTCTCTACCACTACTGCGCACTTGGTTTCTACCTCCATTTCTAAAACATTTTTAATCTGATCACTTTGTTTCTCAAGTTTAACCCTATCTTCAGCACATTGTTTCTTGAAAACCTCCACCTTCCTACTACTGTCAACACAAAGCTTCTTTCTCTCTTCCACACATTTATGACTCAATGTTAATTTCTCATTAATATTGTCACAATCTTTAACTACTGCATCAAACTTCTTATTTAATTATGAGAGATTAGTGCTCACTACCTCAATCTCCTTTTAATTTCTTTCTTCAGGTCATCCTTTAAGCTAACCCTGTCAGTTCTAATGATATCAGTTTTCTTTTCCACCATGCTAATGTCTTCTTTCATACTACTTTCCATAGTATTCAAACTACTCATAATTTGCCTTAACATCACTTCCACTTTTCTGTCTGTCGTAAACTTTTGCTCTTGCTGACTTTCGCTAACAGATTCCTACTCCTTAACCTTAATGACCTCATCCACTTCAGTACTGTTTTCATCCATCTCACTCTTTACATTAGGACTTTCATCACATCCTTCAAATTTACTTTCATATCTGATTTATAACTACTATCGTTTATGGAACCAATCCCACTAAGGTCTTTGTGTTCACTTAAAAACTGAACCTCTACAGCTTTGTTCTCAGCCGCACTGTCTTGTTCATCAAGGCCACTCATTATGTATCACTTAATACAAAACAGCTTTTGCTATGAAATTACCTTATTCTCATTCACTCTTCTTCTGCTGTTCTGCTTCTGCTGTTGTGGTTGTCATCTGAATGTTCACAGCTGCAGCAAGTTGTAATTCTCTTGGCAAGGAGTCTTGTTTATCTCTGGTCAGCTGTGTCCAACTGTGTGTTGATTGGCTGCTCCTGTAATTAATGGCTGCTTCCATAGATCCTGCTTGCTGATTGGCTGCAGTCCTACTGTGGCCATGTAACCCCAGCACTGATTGTCTGTATTATCTCTTCCATTTAAATCACTGTAATTCACCCAATTTCTCTCTTCACTGTCAAAGTTCATGAGTTCTAGTTTATTTTGACCACATACAATAGACCTCAACCAGGGCACCATATGTAACAGTTTGCCTTCTTTTTTTCTTCATTAATTGTCCTCAGTGTCAACATACTGCAATGCTACAATGACTGAAAAATGGGGTGTGGAAATACAACAATGACTACCTTAAATGATGTAGCTGACAGGTACACATTTGTGTTTCACAGTACTTTACTTTCATTGCTCACAATCCCCCAATAATACACAGTTATATGGCCAGTGCACTATTGTTTAACTTTCAATAAGCCTCATTAATAGGTTTGCTGGTGAACATCCACATACTGCTACAGTAGTTTCCTGTTGAACATCTACGAGCAGTAGAAATCTGACCACACAGTTATTGAAGAACAATGAGGAACATATGGAACAGATACTGTCATTGTTTTAAGACATGGCCTAATTGTATTACACTTACTTTACAGATGCATTGTTGTTGATCTAACCAATACAGGTTCCTCGCCTGGAGCTCGGCCATGGAATGACTATCTTGGGACCAAAAACTGGACCCTTATATATCCTAACAATAAGAGGCACAGAAAATTCACACTGCTCAATGTTTAATTTACAAAAATTATAATTAAAACATAACTCATTAAATTAAATGAATACATTGAAAAATTCATTCCTTTTAACATTTTCTTCTAGTACAAGGGTTAGGCTGAATTATTTGTTTAAATGATGCAATTAACCAATATCAACATGAAAACAATATGATAAAGAGATCGAGCCTACTAGAAATCCTTGGAGAATACCATATATATTAAATGTAATTGACAGAAAGACATAATATAGAAATTCAGTAAAATAATTAGGCGATAGGGAATACAAACATCTAAAAAATGATTTGAAAGGAAGTGCAAACAGGTTAAGGAGGAATGGCTAGAGGACAAATGTTTAGTATGTATCACTAGGTGAAACACAGATGCAGCCTACAGGAAAATTAAAGACCCCTTTGAAGAAAAGAGAACAATTTACATGAGAATAAAGAGTACAGATGAAAAACCAGTCCTAAGCAAAGAAGGGAAAGCTGAGAGGTGGAAGGAGTACCTAGAGGGTCCACACAAGTAAGATATAATTGAGGGCAGTCTTACAGAAGTGGGAGAGGACGTAGATGAAGATGATATTTGAAGACTAACCGGAAAGAAATGGTTAAGTCCAAATCTTATGAAAATGTGTTAGTGGTATCATTATGAAGTTCATCAGATGTACTTTCGGTTGAGTGTACTTAAATGAATGTAATGGGTATTGTCACGGAGTTGCAGCCAGATTCAAATATGGTACACATGGAGAAAACGGGTCAAGTCCGTCCAATACACGTACAGTAAGGGCGGAGTTCAGCAGATGCAGAGGCAGATTTCAGACTACCTAACTGATCAAAACGAAAATTTCTGTTCCGACACTGACAATGTTGAGTGTTTATGGAAAAAGTTAAAGGCAATCATAAAATGCGTTTTAGACAGGTACGTGCTGAGTAAAACTGTGAGGGACGGGAAAAACCCACCGTGGTTCAACAACAAAGTTAGGAAACTACTGCGAAAGCAAAGAGAGCTTCAATCCAAGTTTAAACGCAGCCAAAACCTCTCAGACAAACAGAAGCTAAACGATGTCAAAGTTAGCGTAAGGAGGGCTATGCGTGAAGCGTTCAATGAATTTGAAAGTAAAATTCTATGTACCGACTTGACAGAAAATCCTAGGAAGTTCTGGTCTTACGTTAAATCAGTAAGTGGCTCGAAACAGCATATCCAGACACTCCGGGATGATGATGGCATTGAAACATAGGATGACACACGTAAAGCTGAAATACTAAACACCTTTTTCCAAAGCTGTTTCACAGAGGAAGACTGCACTGCAGTTCCTTCTCTAAATCCTCACACAAACAAAAAAATGGCTGACATCAAAATAAGTGTCCAAGGAACAGAAAAGCAACTGGAATCACTCAACAGAGGAAAGTCCACTGGACCTGACGGGATTCTACACAGAGTACACGAAAGAACTTCTAACAGCCGTGTACCGCAAGTCTCTAGAGGAACGGAAGGTTCCAAATGATTGGAAAAGAGCACAGGTAGTCCCAGTCTTCAAGAAGGGTCGTCGAGCAGATGTGCAAAACTATAGACTTATATCTCTGACGTCGATCTGTTGTAGAATTTTAGAACATGTTTTTGGCTCGCATATCATGTCGTTTTTGGAAACCCAGAATCTACTCTGTAGGAATCAACATGGATTCCGGAAACAGCGATCGTGTGAGACCCAACTTGCTTTATTTGTTCATGAGACCCAGAAAATATTAGATACAGGCTCCCAGGTAGATGCTATTTTCCTTGACTTCTGGAAGGCGTTCGATACAGTTCCGCACTGTCGCCTGATAAACAAAGTAAGAGCCTACGGAATATCAGACCAGCTGTGTGGCTGGATTGAAGAGTTTTTAGGAAACAGAACACAGCATGTTGTTATCAATGGAGAGACGTCTACAGATGTCAAGGTAACCTCTGGCGTGCCACAGGGGAGTGTTATGGGACCATTGCTTTTCACAATATATATAAATGACCTAGTAGATAGTGTCGGAAGTTCCATGTGGCTTTTCGCGGATGATGCTGTAGTATACAGAGAAGTTGCAGCATTAGAAAATTGTAGCGAAATGCAGGAAGATCTGCAGTGGATAGGCACTTGGTGCAGGGAGTGGCAACTGACCCTTAACATAGATAAATGTAATGTATTGCGAATACATAGAAAGAAGGATCCTTTATTGTATGATTATATGATAGCGGAACAAACACTGGTAGCAGTTACTTCTGTAAAATATCTGGGAGTATGCGTGCGGAACGATTTGAAGTGGAATGATCATATAAAATTAATTGTTGGTAAGGCGGGTACCAGGTTGAGATTCATTGGGAGAGTCCTTAGAAAATGTAGTCCATCAACAAAGGAGGTGGCTTACAAAACAGTCGTTCGACCTATACTTGAGTATTGCTCATCAGTGTGGGATCCGTACCAGATCGGGTTGACGGAGGAGATAGAGAAGATCGAAAGAAGAGCGGCGCGTTTCGTCACAGGGTTATTTGGTAACCGTGATAGCGTTACGGAGATGTTTAGCAAACTCAAGTGGCAGACTCTGCAAGAGAGGTGCTCTGCATCGCGGTGTAGCTTGCTTGCCAGGTGTCAAAAGGGTGCATTTCTGGATGAGGTATTGAATATATTGCTTCCCCCTACTTATACCTCCCGAGGAGATCACGAATGTAAAATTAGAGAGATTCGAGCGCGCACGGAGGCTTTCAGACAGTCATTCTTCCCGCGAACCATATGCGACTGGAACAGAAGAGGGAGGTAATGACAGTGGCACGTAAAGTGCCCTCCGCCACACACTGTTGGGTGGCTTGCGGAGTATAAATGTAGATGTAGATGTGGATTTCTGAGCTGTATTGTTTTTTTCGTCCGTTTTTATGCAAGTCTCCTTGTTGACATTGTTAAATGAAATGTCATTGTTGATCTTTCTTATGTATTGTCGAAGCTAACATGGAGAAGTTTTGACATTGGCTTCTTTGCTTTGTGCAGTGGTGGAACTGAATTTCGTGCAGTGATTTGTGTTAACAGAGAACATCCTTGACAATCACTTCAGCACTTTGTGATGTGGTAGATAGAATTGAATTTCATCTAAAATCCAACTGAGGTCAATGTTTAAACTGGTGATCAAACATGCAGAGTCAAGCTGCAGTGGTAACTCTAGAAAAAGATAATCTGAAGTACCTAAAAAGTTAAGAAGAATGTCACATGATATAGGAGAGCATTGTAACTGTTAGAAGAATTGTACTCATTTGCTAACTCATGCAGAGAAGTCTACATTAATATTTAATTTCAATTGGCTGAAGGACTGGAATGAGCAAAGTTGTCACCAGACAGGACTTATTTCTGTTGACAATTTACAATGCTGAAGACCTTGCAGAGGTGAGACAGTAGCTACTTTGCAGATTATACATTACATTATAAGATCAGAATAATAAGAGGCAATACTGTGACGGAATAGTCTATTTGTTAAAAGACCTTTATATCACTGCTTGGTATTGCAAAGAAAAGATTAGAAACTACTACGAATTCATTAAAAATGCTTAAAAATGAAGGTATGGGCTGCCAGTTGATAAACGAGTAAAATAGGGAAACCAAGTTCATAAACTTTCAACAAAAACAGAGCAAAACATCTGCACTCAAATTAAGTCATTTAAAGGATGGTCCCATCATTACAGCATAAATAAAACACAGAAGCCATATTTGCCTGAAGAAATCACAACCAATAAGATGTTCAAGATGTTTCAAAAGACACATTCTACTTGTTCCATATCATATGAAACTTATCATAAAATATTTAATACAATATTTATTATTTCATTCAGTTTCCCTCGAAGTTATACATGCAGTGCATGTGATAAATTTTCTGTGACATTCAAAGCTCTGGAGACACACTCAAACATGCAACAGATGGAAAGGAAAGATCAGACATTCAAAGTAATATTAAGAGAGACAAGATTGAAAATGAACTGCACCACTGTAAAGCTGATGCATTATATCAGCATAAAAGACAATCTCAAAAGAAGAGCAGAAAGTTTACAAACACAGAATTGATATGTATGGATTTCCAACGAAATCTTACATGTCCAAAACATACATCGACTCTCAGACAGTTATGCAGTGTTTTATGTTTATCCTGAAACTATAGAGAAGAAAGGTTCAAATGAAGTAATTCCTTTCCTGCATCATTTCATTTCATTTCATTTTATTATCTTCCTGTATATCATTTACATGATGTAGGAATTGTCACAACAAAGTTATCATACTAGTAGATGTACTACAGACATAATAATGGAATATCACTTTCAAGGCAGTTTTTAAAAGTACAAATGTAGACATATAAATTAAAATTTTTGGCAATAAATTTACACACAATCAAAGTACTTATCTACGTCATAGAAAGTTTTGCTTAAAAGGTAATTTTTAAGCTCAGTCTTAAATTTTACTTCATCTATTATTGCCTTCATGTGCACTGGCAGAGCATTGTAGAGTTTTATTCCAAAATAACTTACATGCTTTTGGGTTTGTGTTGTCCTTACCCTTTCTACATACAAATTCTTACGAGTTCTGGTATTATAATTATCGCAGTCCTCATTTGTATGTAGATTTTTCATATGTGCTCTTGTACACAGAATGCTTTTAAAAATATACAGTGATGGTATTGTGAGTATTTGCAGTTCTTTGAAAAGGGGCCTACAATGAGTTCTTGGAGAGTTATGTGTTATGATTCGTATAGCTCTTTTCTGAAATTTGAAGATATCTGTTAAGCCTGATTTAGTTTTACCCCAGAACACTATGCCGTAAGACACGATGGACTGAAAGTAAGCAAAATGCACTAGTCTAGTACAGTCTGTGCTGCATACTCTAGATAATATCCTCAATGCAAAACATGCTGAATTGAGCTAAGTACTTGAGATGGTCTTTCCAGCTTAAGTTTTGATCAATGTGCATGCCCAAAAACTTTGTGGATTGTACACTCTCTATCTTCTTATCCATTAGTTTTAACTGGAGGTCCATATCTTGAGTTCCTTTGCCATACTGTATATAAATTGTTTTACTTAGATTAAGTGTTAACTCATTAGCATTAAACCAATGTTGAATATATTTCAGGACTATATCAGTTGTGGTGGTTAATGATTTTTTATCATCACTTATAATTATGCTAGTGTCATCTGCGAACAACATTATTTTGGTAGAAATATTAGGATTTTTTATGTCATTTATATAAAGCAAGAATAATAAGGGACCAAGAGCACTGCCCTGTGGGACACCTATTTCCAATTTCTTTGCATCTGAGACCCACTTGATTTTCTGATTTTTATGTTCTGCGATGATTTCTACCACCTGAGTTCTATCTTGAAGGTAAGATTCAAACCACTGCTTCACAACTCCCCTTACGCCTGTTGCCTCCATCTTGTTTAACAAAAGTTTGTGATTTACTGTATCAAAAGCTTTAGATAAATCTAAGTTAATTCCCACTACACATTTTTTAGTGTCGAGACTCGTGACAATCTCTTTGGTATAGGCATGGATAGCTGATTCTGTGCTGTGGCCCGAGCGAAAGCCATGTTGATTGCAGTTTAGAAGTTTGTGAGCATCTAAGTAATTTATGATCTGGTTTTCATTAATTTCTCTAGAACTTTTGAAAATGATTGGAGAAGGGATATTGGTCTATAATTTTCTACCTTGTATGGGTCTCCTTTTTTAAACAGAGGTCTAACCTTATAGATTTTCAACCTCTCAGCAAAACACACCTTAGCTGAAAGACAAATTGGCAATATGTACCAGGGGCTTTATAATTTGTTGGGCAACATTTCTTATTATTGACACAGGCACTTCATCCACACCTGCAGACATTTTTAATTGTAGACTCTTTATCACCTTTAATATTTCATTATCATTTGTGGGAGCTAACAAATACTACTGTCTACTTTTGGGGCTGTTAATTACTCATGTTTAGTAAAGTTTTTACTTAATGACACTGGTACACTTAAAAAGTAATTATTAATGTAATTTGCCAGAGTTTCATCTTTTAATTCAATATTTTCACTATTTTTGAGTACTATTTCCTGATCCTTGAGGCCCTTACCTGTTTCCCTTTTCACAATTTCCCAAATAGTTTTTGCTTTATTGCCTGATTTTCTTATTAATTTATCACTACTTAGTAATTTTGCTTTTGTAATTACTTTTCTATATATATTTTTGTAATTTGTTACATATTCTTTAAACTTGGGGTCAGTCCAACTTTTCAGTCTATAGTTAAGCATTTTCATGGTCCTGGAGGAATTTCTAATACCTGTTGTGATCCAGGAGTTAGCATGTGTATGCTCATATGTGTTTGTTTTGACAAGTTTCTTAGGAAAACACATTTCAAAATTCAACATAAACAGGGAAGAAAAAACATTATATGCAGTGTTTGTGCTAGTTTGTAACAGTACTTCTGCCCATGATTGGTTAGTCAGTGTGTTTATGAAGTGACTGCAACTATTTGTGGCGAAGGTTCTTTTGTAGATTTGGCATGAACTATTTTTGGTCACAGGGGCTATGGGAAATTTAAGGATAAGTGCATTGTGATCAGATATTCCTAGGTCAACATTTATTACATCTATATCTATGACATCTATATTTGTGAAGATATTATCTATGAGACTTTTTGAAGCATTTGTTATTCTTGTAGGGTTACTTATATGTGGATACAGATTGAAGCTATGTAAAACATTCAGGAACTGATCTTTGGATGCACCTTCAGCCAATAAGTTGACATTAAAATCTCCACTTATAATTATTGTTGATTTTTTATGATGTAATATTTTGAGCAATGCCTCTAACTTATTTCTAAAAATTTCAGGATCACCACATGGTGATCTGTACACTGACATTATTATTAATTTACTCTTTTGCATATTCAACTGTATTGCTGCAGCCTCAAAATGTTTTTCTTCATTCAAGGATTCAGTTACAGTCATATTTTTAACCTTTACTCCTGGTTTTACATAAATGCAAACACCACCATGTCTTGTTTCCTTCCTGCAAAAATGGCTTACTAATTTTTATGGGGAAATGCAAATATTTTCTAGTTCATAACTCATGCACCAATGTTCTTGAATGCAAATACAATCTATATTAGCTTCACTGGCTGCACTCTCAAGTTCTAATATTTTATTTTTAATGCATTGTATGTTAAGGCTCATTATTTTTAAATTATTGAAATTAGATTGAGAGGAGTTTGTACTCATGTTTCCCAATGTTACCGGCTGTTCCTTGCTGAGGCTGGGTACCAAAAATCCTTAAGAATTACACGTTTCCTGCTCCTTGTATTTCTTACCCCTGGACGTGCCACCATACTTGTTGTATCTGTAGTTGTAGCTGCTGTTTCAGTGGATGCTGGAGGTGTTTCTGAAGCTTATGATTCAGTGGATGTTGGAGATGCTGCCAGGTTTGATGCTGAGTCTGGTTTTGTAAGTGATGTTGCAATTGATACTGGAACTTTTGCTGAAACTGTATTTTCGTTTAAATCTTGAACTACAGTTGGCACTGACATTACTGTGGACGTTGAAGCTGCGTATGAAGCTGATAAATGATGCTCCGATGGTGTTGATTTTTCTTCTGTTGATGATATCTGAGTGGCATTTTGTACCACTGTTCTTGCCTCTGTTCTTCTGATTGATGGACTAGTCACAGATTCTGGACTTGATTCTGAACCTGCTGGGGAGGGTGGTACATCTGCTGCTGATGATAATGGTTCAGCTGTTTTTGATGATTTCGACACTACTGACAATTTGGCTGATGTGGCTGCTGTACTCGACGACACTTCAGATTTTTTTACTTCTTCTAACGTCAAAGAATCTTCTGTTGCTACCAATGATTGTGGGACATCAGCTCTTCCTATTTCCGCTAATGTTGATACTTTAATAAGGCCGTTTTCAGACAGTGTAATAGTGTTTCGTTCTACTTTAGAGTCTTTAATAGCATTCGATATTTCAGCACTCATGGCTTCTTTCCCTTTCATGTTTCTGTGAAGTCCATGCTCTGTAAAATGTTCTCTGCAATCACTATTTATCCCAACATATGTAGCATTAGGATAACCTCGACATATCTTAGCGAAAAGTCTGTTGGCGGTAATAATCTCAGTATTCACGCAAGAGTTTTCCATGAGATCATACCTATGAGGGATACTGACAACAAAAAATTTCACTTCAGGCATTTTACAAATTACTTGCTTTAAAACTGTTGTAGCATGTCTAGTTTCATTGTGGTATACATCGTTGGCACCTCCAATTATCACACATGTGCTGCCATTCGTCATAGATTGATTACAGCTATTTAAAACTTCACATAGTGGCGCTTCTGGTTTGATTACGCCAGTTACCTCGAATCCTGTTTTCTTAGAACTCATAATTTCGGCTACACCTCTTCCATGGCTGTCTGCTAGAATAAGGATTTCATGTCTATTTTCCAACGTGTGTTTTTTGTTTTGTTTACAAATAGCAGGCCGATTTGTTTTGCTTTGTGAGTGCAATTTAGCGTTGATCACTGAACTGTCCGTGTGGATGATGGTACAATTTGATTGTTGTTTCTCCTCTGTGCTATTTTCAAGAACACTAAGCCTATTACTTAGTTTTAAAGTAAGTTCCGCTGTTTTTGTTTTTGGTCGTGTGCTGCTTATTTGACTGGTATTTGAGAACTCCTGTAGGCTAGATTTTGAGGAATTTCTCACACTTATTACCAAGTTTTCAAGCGTTTTTGCGTATTTTATAATATAATCGAGTTCTTTCCTAAGTTCGTTCTCTACATTCACTTGCAAACCTGCCCTGTGCATTTCACTGGCTTTGTCCCGCCCGTTGCATTCTATACCACAGTCGCACTTATTTAGAACTTCCGATTGTGAGAAACAATGGGTATGGCACCACTTATGATTGAACGCGCAAATTCTTAATCCATTTAACACAATTTTATGGCATATGGTACACTTCACTGACGAAATACGATCACAAATTACTGAGCGATTTGAAACTACATGTATACTTGCCGCCATCTTGTACTCAAATGTTATGTTACTTTGTTTCTGGATACTGAGGTTAAAAATTTGGAAATGTTCTATGACTCATATGGTGGTCAAAACAAAAACTACACCCCTTTCAGGATCATCCATTATCTTGTCCATCATGCAAAGTGATTTGAATCAATTCATGTGACATTCACAGTAAGAGGACATACCTAGAAAGTGATAGAGACATGGGCCTCATCAGACGTGAAACAAAAGCTGAGCTCCCAAAGTACTGGAAAGACATAATTAAAGGTGTACATGTGAAACCCACTCCTTTTCAGGTTGTTGAAGTTGATGGCTCAGTGATATGTGACTGGATTGATTTCTTGCAACCAAGATACTGACCAAAATGTCCATTCCCATTGTGAATTATTAAGGAGTTGAAGATAGAACATCACCGTCCAAGGCTTATCATACATCGTGACACTTACAATGTATCTGGGATCACAACAGTTGTTACTACTCCTGCTGGACGAATGGAAGAGGAACCAGAACTTGCTGAAGGACAGTTTTTGTTCCCTTCAGCCTGTTACAAAGGTAGGATGGTAAAGACTTTAGTCACAGTAACTAAATGAAACTAGATCATATCAGTGTGTGAAATAGCAGGTCCTACTTTATTATAACAGACCTATTGAGATAACATGCTAATAAGAGGTCTCATGTCCAATGTTTCAGGACTGCTATCTATCACTAAGGAGAAGTATAGTGATCTGCAAGAACTGAAGGTGTTCTGTGATACAGGGACCCAAGAGTACTGTACACATATTCCTTTCTGGCAGTGAATTTACAAACATGTTTTGTGTTATTTCTTATAAGTAAAAAGTGAGAAATGAAGGCTGTGCGTTATAAAAACTGTGATTTTTGCTGATAACTGAAATTACGTCCTATTAATGATATTTTTAATGCATGTGTTGTAACCATTTATTGAAAATTGTTGGTAGTTGTATACCAGGTGGGACTCATTAATCATTATTATTTACATGAGTTCAGTGAAAATAAAAACAGAACATTGATAAATGGGTATTGTTCCTAAAACCTGATTAGTCATGAACATCCTGTATAATAATGACTAGACTCCAAGATGAATAGATCTTTGTCGAGGGAGTTGCAGGGAAGTTGTATAGTGAAGTATCATCCCAATATCACATTACATTCTGACTTTTACAATTTAATTAGTGCATTATACAAAGAAATTAAAAAATAGACATTCAGATAAAAAGACATACAGGTTCCAATTTTTAATAATATTAGAGTTTAATAATATTGTTATCCACTTTTGAGGAATCCTAAAGAATAGGTCACTGAATATACAGCCTTAATCACAAAAGCATACTTCAATAACCAATGAAACTGTAACGTTTTAATCTTTAAAATTGCTCTCCTGATAAATCTATAAAATGGACTTAACCCCTTCTTTCAATGTGGTCTTCGTTTGAGATACTTTTGTTAATATTGTCTGTCGAGAATCAAAAACAAGAACTTCCTTCGGTTTATAGCTACATTTATTTCTGGTTTTATTTATTTTGTACCAAATATCATTTCCAAAATCACGTGATTTCGATTCCAATTTTTCTTCAACATTTCCCATTTTCTCTCTAAGCAAAACCTCACTGAATCCAGATTATTAAATACATTCTACAAACCTGATTTTTACATGACTGGTATTACTGTTGATTTCATCCAGTTTAACTAAATTTGTCAAGATCAGTTTTAATTTCATTGCTAAGTTCACAAAATCCAGCGTCCACAAATTTTTGATCACTGTCAATTACTGTACTTAAAAACTCAATTCTTGTCTAAATAGACCCAATCAATATGATTTATAATACTCATCACTCACCATATCATTTTGAAGACTACTTGCAATTCATTTTACCAGTACACTTAACGACAGAAACACTTTATGTTCATATTCCTTAAGTGCTGGTTGCTGCTGCAATTAATAACTGTCAACTGTTTGCCAGTCTCTTGTGTTAATATTAAGTCAGATCCCTTATTGGTTGCTGCTTCTTGAAATATGACTGCTCAATTCCCAGTCTTCCTTGACCGATTAGGTCCAGTATGGTTGCCACCTCCTTCACCTCTCATAGGTTGATCTTTAATCCGGCACCATCCTAATATTATCCAGGTCATATGCACAATGTCAAAATTATTTTCATTTATTAGTACTCTGTACACTTCCCACATTTTCAAATAAGAATAGTCTCAGCACTTTCACACTTTATTTTGAATTACCAGGTCCAGTATTTCATTGTTACTGTCATTATACATTCATCAGTCACAACCTGCTCATAATCAATTATTCCGAATTTTTTTCACTCAAGTTCTTTCTACCAGTGCCGATGTGGAATGGTTCCTCATCCAGAAAGATACCATATGTATGTATATTTACTTGGTGGTCATCTCTTCTTCCTTGTTAACACCATAAGTTCATAGCCTCAAGCTGGAATTTTTTTTAATATTGCAACTACATTCAACAGTAATAAACACATCATGGAATTTCTGATTCACTAATATGCCCATTTATTTTCTCCAACTCATGTAATTGAGCTGTGTCCAGTTCCTAACAATTAAAGTAGTTTACATTTTATTCCATTAGCAGATCTCACAAAAAGTGTCCTGTCATGAAACATATAAGTATTCTTCCTCCTCAGTATTATGTAGAAAACTAAAATTCAGTTGTAGCTCATTTACACACTGCATTAATGTTTCCATACTCAGTTCCTTAGAACATAACATTACTTTATAATCCATTGCATTCACTCTCAGTACAGTATTAGCAATATCCCACTGACAGAAGTTCAGTATTCAGTGACAATGAATCTAATTGTCCTTAAAATCACACTTCATCAAAAATAACACAACACATCATTATCTTTTGCCTGTCAGTGACCCATATTCACAACAGAGAAGTTGGTAAGGTGCTAACAACAAGTGAGGTGTCAATACCCTTGCAACTACTGATTAGCTCATTCAGATTTCACTATTACATGTTGCTGTAACAATTACAGGTACAGTACCTATGTCCTTCAGTTAATGAAGCCCTCAATGAAACTAAATGTACCACTACCATCAGTAGTTGATAAATTCTGTCACTCATTCTGAAATTTTGTGAAATAATTTGTAAATAAGAAATTAATCATTTTGGGTATGTACATGGCATATGCCATACTTCAATAAGTACAAATAGCTGAATGATATGAAATAAATATGATTCTTGAGTTTCTCCCAGCGTATTTGATAATCAAAATATCCACCGTAGTGTCTCCCATAAGGACTACACTGATAAGATGCAGAGCCTGCTAAATGACGATTCCTACCAGAAGATCAGCGTTGACCTTACAAAGAAGGTGGAGAACAAGACGAGGTCACTCCTCAAGGATGCAGGTTTACCGGAGGGTGACGCTAAGAAATTGTTACCCCAAGGTCTGGTACCGCCTAGACTATATAGACTCCCGAAGGTTCACAAAGAGGGGGTACCATTATGCCCCATTGTCAGCAACATCAGGGAACCTACATATTTGTTGTCCAAATACCTGATGGGAATATTAAGTCCTTATGTGGGTAAATGCCCTCATCACATCCGTAATTTTGTGGATTTTGTTAAACGCCTTGATAGCTTCAGGTTGGATGAGACAGATATCATGGTGAGTTTTGATGTCGTTTCCTTGTTTACGAGGGTATCCCTGCGAGAGTCACTAGAATTAATTAGTCAGAAGTATGACGAGAAGACCACTGAACTTTTTAGGCATGTCTTGACTTCCACGTATTTTCTTTTTAATGGAGAATACTACGAACAAACGGAGGGAGTCGCCATGGGTAGCCAACTCTCACCGGTGGTAGCGAATTTGTACATGGAGAACGTCGAGGAGGAAGCCCTGTCGTCATCCGAATGGAAACCTACTTACTTGTTCTGTTACGTGGATGACACAATCGTCATCTGGCCACATGGTATGGTTAAACTCCTTGACTTCCTTACACATCTAAACTCCATACATCCCAACATCAAATTCACTATGGAGACTGAAATGGAGGGTAAATTACCTTTCCTTGACGTCTTGGTCAAGAGAAGGGCTGACGGCACCCTAGGTCATGGGGTGTATTGGAAGACAACGCACACTGATCTGTATTTGCACGCAGACGGCTGCCACCACCCTTCACAGAGGAATGGGGTACTTAAAACTCTAGTACATAGGGCGCGTACTATCTCTGATGCAGAGAGTCTACCCCAGGAATTGGAACATGTGAGAACGGTATTTTGTAAAAATGGGTACTCCAAGTAGCAGATTCAACGTGCTCTCCGCCCAACCACTACAGCACAACCTGTGGAGATGGATGAAATCATGAGGGAGGAGGTAGGCACTGCGTTTATTCCATATACAGGCGCACTCTCAGGGAAAACAATTTTGAAGAAACAGCGGGTCGGAACTGTGTTTTGTCCTCCGAATAAAACTCGTGCACTGGTGGGGAGCACCAAAGATGACCTCGGTTTGAGGAAGGCCGGCGTGTACCAGATTCCGTGTCAATGTGGCAAGTCGTATATTGGTCAGACGATGCGTACCGTCGAGGATCGATGCCGTGAACACCAGAGGCACACTCGACTGATGTATCGGAGCAAGTCGGCGGTCGCTGAACATTGTTTGTCGGAAAATCACGCTATGGAGTATGAACGCACGAGGATTCTGGTACAGACGTCGAGATACTGGGACAGCATTGTTAGAGAGGCCATCAAAATTCGCACCAATGACGACCTCATAAACCGTGACTGTGGCTATAATCTTAGCAAAGCTTGGGAACCAGCGATTGGGTTAATCAAGAGTAAATCGAGCAAACGTATAGTTGTGACGACCACGGCGGACAGAGCCATCACACCGACGTCATCTCAATCGCCGTCGCAATCTGTTCCACCGCGCGACCGCGGACAGCGGAGATAGCGCGCCGCGGGCGGAGGGTATTTAAATCGGCCGCCACCGCGACCGAACCCCATTTTTCCCGCTCAGGCTGCGGAGGTGAGCTGATCGCTGCATGTTAGCGCTAGCTCCCTAGCATGTATGGACGACGCGGAAAGGGAGGCAAAGCTGCTGCCCTGCTGCAATTGCTGAGCCTCGTGCTCGGCGCATCAGAAGACGGGGAACGCAAGAAGACGGCGGAGCGGAAGGAGCAGTGCTATCGCTGCCAAAAACTTGGCCATGTTGCCAGGTACTGCCGTAATGCAGTGGCGTGCCTTCGTTGTGCGCAAGCACACGATTCGCGCCACTGCGCCAAGAAAGAAATAAATAGTAAAAGGAGTAGGAACAATAGTAAGTGGAATAACTTTGACTTGCTATGTTTTGGGAGGACATGGAGAAGTCCATGATAGCATGTTCACAGACCTTCAGTCAGTTTTCCAGATGGGCTGAAGAGAGCACAAGGAACATCGAATTGTGTTCGTGTTCTTAGAGTCACCAGTAGATGTTCATGGCGTGTGCAGTAACATTTCAAAGCCACATGAAATTTCATATCATAAAGTGTCTTGTGCAAAATGTTTATGAAAAAGAAATCATTGTACAATAGAGACTAACCAGACACTGACATCAAGTTCAGAAAGATAGCATTTCTTGCTGTGTCCAATCATCCTGATTTTAGGTGCCCAATGGTTTTCCTAAATCATTTCAGGTGAATGTTGGGTCAGGTCCTTCATCAAGGCCATGGCCAATCATGTGTCCTGGCTTCATAAAGGATACTTACATTTACTTTGTAAATGTATATTTTTGAGCTATTTATCCTCATTGTTTTATAAGGACAAATTCAGTATCATTGTATTTTGATCCCTGGATAAATAAATGAATGAAATGAAATAGTTGATCCAGTGAAATAATCAAAAAAGATTAGGTACAGAACGTGAGGTTGGGAGAATCTGCTCACTTTCCAGTAACTGGAGTTAACATGAAAGGTACCACTGGAGAAAATAGTAATGTGCTGACAAGACAGGTTTTTTTGTTATTTAAAATAAATTATGTCCAGAGATGGTTAGCTATTGAGTTATCTATGACATAAAAACTGATAATTTAAAGACCTCTGGCACATAAATCAGAAATAGCCAGTCACATCCATTTCCAGGAAACAGTGCTTAATTATAGGCATATAAAGTTATAAAGAAACAGAGATTACTGCACAAGAAGTGTAAAACAAAGCACAGGGTTATAGATAGAGAGATGCTAAATGAATCACATTTGGCTATCAAGAGAGCAATGCCTAATGCCTTCAATGACTGTGTCAGCTGAACATAGTCAAGTGATCTTTCCCAGAACCCAAAGAAATTCTGGTTGTATGTAAAAGATGTTAGTGGCATCAACGTTAGTGTCCAGTCCCTAGTGAATGAGACAGGAACAGAAGTTGAGGGCAGCAGAGTAAAAGCTGAAATACTTAACTACTTCCTTTGCACAGGAAAACCCTGGAGAGCTACCCCAATATAATCCTCAAACCACTGAAAAGATGAATGAAATAAGTCTTAGTATCAGTGGTATTGAGAAACAGCTGAAATTACTGAAATTGAACATACCTCCAGAGTCTGGTAGAATCCTTGTCAGATCATGTACTGAAATTACAGTTGAGTTAACCCCTCTTCTAACTGTAACCTATCACAGATCCCTTGAACAAAAAACTGTGCCCAGTTCTTGGTGAAAGACACAAGTTGCATCCATCTACAATAAGGGTAGCAGAAGTGATCCACAAAACTACCATCCAGTACCCTTGATATCAATTTCTTGTAGAATCTTAGAACATATTCTGAGTTCAAACATAATGATGTATCTTGAACAGAATGACTTCCTCAATGCCATCGAGCATTGATTTTGAAAACAATCATATGAAACCCAACTTGCAATTTCCTCACATGAGATACTAAAAGCTTTGGATCAAGGCAATCAGGTAGATGCTGTATTCCTTGATTTCCGAAAAACATTGGCTCAGTATTACACGTATGTTTATTGTCAAAAGAACAATCATATGTGGTTTCAAATGAAATTTGTGACTGGATTGAGGTAGCAAGGCCTTAACACATTATCGTGGATGGAGAGTCATCATCAAATGTAGAAGTAACTTCAGATGTGCCCCAAACAAGTTTATTGGGACTCTTGCTGCTCATTTTTTATATAATGATCTTGCAGATGATATTAATAGTAAAATCAGGCTTTTTGCAGATGAGGCAGTTATCTATAATGAACCCACGGTAACAGCTGCATAAATATTCAGTCAGATCTTGATAAAATTTCAGAGTGGTGCAGAGATGGGCAACTTGCTTTAAGGGGAGTTAGAATGGAAAAAAATATTTCTTTCACACTTTCAGATTTTTATCTCATTATAAAATTTGCAATTTTCTGAATAAAATAATATATATGTGTGTGGGTGTATATATATATATATATATATATATATATATAATAGAGGGAAACGTTCCACGTGGGAAAAATATATTTAAAAAGAAAGATGATGAGACTTACCAAACAAAAGCGCTGGCAGGTCGATAGACACACAGACAAACACAAACATACACACAAAATCTAGCTTTCGCAACCAATGGTTGCCTCGTCAGGAAAGAGGGAAGGAGAGGGAAAGACACAAGGATTTGGGTTTTAAGGGAGAGGGTAAGGAGTCATTCCAATCCCGGGAGCGGAAAGACTTACCTTAGGGGGAAAAAAGGAGGGAAAAAAGGACAGGTATACACTCGCACACACACACATATCCATCCTCATATACACAGACACAAGCAGACATTTGTGTGCGAGTGTATACCTGTCCTTTTTTCCCTCCTTTTTTCCCCCTAAGGTAAGTCTTTCCGCTCCCGGGATTGGAATGACTCCTTACCCTCTCCCTTAAAACCCAAATCCTTGTGTCTTTCCCTCTCCTTCCCTCTTTCCTGACGAGGCAACCATTGGTTGCGAAAGCTAGATTTTGTGTGTATGTTTGTGTTTGTCTGTGTGTCTATCGACCTGCCAGCGCTTTTGTTTGGTAAGTCTCATCATCTTTCTTTATATATATATATATATATATATATATATATATATATATATATATATATATATATATATATATATATATATATATATATATATATAATAGAGGGAAACATTCCACGTGGGAATATATATATATATATATATATATATATATTATAAACTCATGTCACAAGTATTTTATTTTTGTAAATATAATCTACACTGGTTAAAAATGTTAAAATTTTTATGTGCATTACTTCAAGATCTAATAAAATCAGTAACATTTTATATGGAAGGCTGTGGATTGTTGTGTTATAAAGGTTAAATTACGTGTTTGTATTGGTAACCTCTATCAAAAACAGTATTGAATCACTTCATAGTATAAACACAAATTGTATGTTGAAGTACTAACATTTTTCCAAGGAAAAGTGATGAATAGATTGGTAAATCACTCAAAAAGTAATGTATGACGCCAAAACAAAGTGTTATTAAGAAACGTCAGTTTCGTGGTAATAGATTTTTGAATAAAGGGAAACATTGTGTTCAACGTATGGTGTGTGCAGTTACAGACAATGAAATACAGGCAAACTCATCAGTATCTAGAGAAACATTCATTAGTGCTTCGAAGATTAAAATACAGCATTGTGATACAGAGTTTCCCCAAAATGGAAGTGATGTAAATGGTAGGTTAGGTTATATTCTGATAGATTTACACATCCTAACAAGGGAGTTAGGTGAATGTGTGTGTTGTAAAATATGTGGGGCCCAGTTAGTTTTTGTGAAGGTTGGTAGGTATCAAACGGACTAGCCAGCAAACTTATCATTAATTGTGCCATGTGTAAATATATTCATTCATTTTGGAATTCTGATAAGTGTAAAGATAATTATTTTGAAGTAAATGATAGGTGGTTTTATGGATTGAGAACTGTTGGCAAAGGACACTCTCCAGCAGAAACAATTGGTGACAAGGTGAATATGCCACAACCACCTTGAAAATTGACAAGTACCATATGCAGGATTTATTGGAGCTGCTGTGGAATCTGTTGCATGTAAGTCAATGAAGGGTGCTACAAATGAAGCTGTTGAAATAAATAATGATATGACTGATATATCAGTAGCTTTTGATGGTACTTGGCAGAAGCACAGCTACAGTTGTAAGAATTCTGTTGCTACGGTGACCTATGTGGATATTGGAAAGGTAATAGAATTTCCAGATTTTAAACAAACATTGTTTTAAGTGTAAATCAGGGAATGAAGAAGGGCATATCTGTGACAGAAATTATGAAGGAACAAGTGGTGGTATGGAGGCCTCTGTAGCTATTGAGATTTTTTGTCGATCTGTGAACGAAAAGGGAGTGTGTTACACTAAGTTCTTAGGTGATGGAGACTCAAAAGAATATAACAGCATAGTAGCCACTCAGCTTTATGGTGAGAAGATTATCACAAAAATGGAATGTGTTGGTCATGTCCAGAAGGGGATGGGCACCAGATTGAGGACGTTGAAACAAAGTTTGAGAGACAAGTAACTTTCTAATGGTAAAACCATAAGAGGCAGGCTGACAGACAAAATGATTGATGAACTACAGCAGTATTATGGGATGGCCATTAGAAATAATACAGTGGATTTGTTGAAAGTGAAGCAGGCAGTATGGGCTACCTTCTTCCACAGACTGTCAAGTGATGAAAATCCAGCACACCACCTTTGCCCTCATGGACCTGACTCATGGTGCAATTACCGCAATGCCAGGTACTCAAATAGTTCATACAGCCATAAACATTCTATCCCAGCTGTAGGCATGGATGTCATAAAACCTATTTACAGAGACCTGGCAAATCCTGAAATACTGAAGAAGTGTCTGCATGGTCAGACTCAAAATCCCAATAATCTGATTTGAACTCACTTACCAAAACATGTTTTTCTTGGAATGAAGACACTAAAGTGGGCAGTCAGTGACACTGTTATTGCTTTTAATGATGGCAGCATTAGTAGGGTGAAAGTGCTACAGCATATGGGAATTAATCCTGGAGCAAACTGCATCAGAGAACTTGAACGGGTGGAAAAGGTTTGCATTGATAAAGCAGAGTATGCAGCACAGTTGGCCACTGAGGAGTCCAGAAAGAAGAAAAAGCTTGGGAAAAGATCAAGAGGATGATTTACAGTATGGTACAGGGTGCTTCTCAGTGACTAAAAATAAAAAAAACTTTTGAAACTTTAGAAGCCGTTCCTGAAAATTTACATTTCCCGTGGCCTTCTTCCCTAAATCACAGAAACCACTTTGAGTAGAGTATTCAAATTTTAGGTAGTAAAAACATACATATCCTGAGTCTACTGAACTACAGGAAGAACATAATATTATGTATAATTAAAATATTATTTACAATAATGTACAAAACAGTACACAAAATTTTAACCGTGTAATTAAAAAATTGTATTTCCTAAAGCAGTGGCTGAAATGCAATTATTGTAGTTCAATAGACTTAGAACATACAGTTTAATGTCCTGTAAAAGTTTCATGCCAATGGCTACAGTGGTTCCTGAAATACAGGGAAACCAAGCCACTAAATTTAACACTGTCAGGATAGGGCATTCAAACTCCCCTTAAATGTCCAGAAATGTAAAATTCTGCACTTCACAAAATGAAAAAAGTAGTATCCTATGACTATAAAATTGGTTAGTCACTGTTGGAATTGGCCAACTTATATAAATACCTGGGTGTAACACTTTGTAGGGATATGAAATGGAATAATCACATAGGTTCAATCGTGGGTAAAGATTTCGGTTTACTGGTAGACTTTGTTTTATTAGTAGAATACTTGGTAACTGCAATCAATCTACCATGGAGAATCCTTACAAATCGCTCACATGACCGGTTCTAGAATATTGCTCAAGCATACAGGGCCCGTACCAGATAGGTCTAACAGAAGATATTGAATGCATATAGAGAAGGGCAGAATGAATGGTCACAAGTTTATTTAATCCATGGGAGAGTGTCACATAGATACTGAAGGAACTGAACTGGAACACTCTATGCTTCCAGTGTCCACTGTAAAATATCATGAGAATGTCTATTAACAAAGTTTCAAGACCTGGCTTTAAATGTTAATCCAGGAATATACTGCAATGCCCTACATATAGCTCACATACAGATCATAAGGTTAAAATTAGGATTTCTGCACACACAGATGCATTCAAAAATCATTCTTCCCACACCCCATGCATGAATGGAACAGGAAAAACCCTAATAACTCCTACAATGTGACTTACCAGGTACCTCATGGTAGTTTTTAGACTATAGATGTTGATGTAGATGTATTGATATGTTCATCTTTGTATAACAAATTCTTCTCTATCATTTTCAAACCCATACCATGGTCTTTTTCTACAGATTTTCCATTTTCCACATTTTGTAAACTTCCCAAAAATACATTGCAATCTACTGGCTCTCCATTAGGCACAGAAATTACTCCCTACTCTAGACGTATATCCTCACAATTTCCCTTCAATACATCACATATTTCACTGTCATTACCAACATTATCAAAATAACTACAAGTAACTTTCAAAATCTTACCACTAATCAACCCACCTGCTTACTGACATCACAACAAGTGGACACTATTTCGTGGGTATTAACTCGTGTAACCAGATCATGAATTACTTCTCTACTAGTCTCTAATTCATCATCAGGACCTACAATTACATTCATATCATCACCTTTCATCAATCATTCCTCTTTAATCTCAAAATAAAGCATTCCATCTAATTCTTCACTAAAAATAACATCATTGAAACTTTAAATATCAGAAACATCATTAACAACATCATTATCTAAATTATTATCAATAACAGCTTTACTAAAAGCACACACATCATCAAAATCATCAGCATTATGACTACTATCTATACTACATTCCCCCACCTCAAGTACATGATCCTCTTCCTCTAACAATCAGCATCAGCACAAATAGGTTCATCACTCTCCTCCATATTTTCATTACTCATTAGCTTCAGTAGATCAAGTTGATGAAATTATCATTCTCAACATTTTTAACAAGATATCATGATCAAAAACAGTTTCACCCTTCCGCTTCCTATTTTCTCATTCTTAAATGTCCCATAATAAATCTTCCCAAAATTGCCTGTTAAACTGTATCATCCTCTTTATATGGAACAAACTACTGTGGACCCTGCTCTGAAAATTACCTCTTCCTCTCCTAAAATTAATATAGGCCCAATTTTGGTATTTATTACCTTTCACCCCAAAACAACCAACTCTTTACGAGGCACAGTCTAGTCTACCAATCTATTCCTTAGAGTTTCAAAATTACTGTCATCAAATCTAACAATGGAAAATCCAGGGTGGAATGTAACAATACCAGAGAAGGAAAGCTGCTACTCACCATATAGAGGAGGTGCTGAGTTGCGATAGGCACAACACAAAGATTCACACAATTAAAACTTTTGGCCATTAAGGCCTTTCTCAGCAGAAGACACACGTACATATACACGCGCGCGCGCGCGCACACACACACACACACACAAACACACACACACACACACACACACATTCACATAAACACAACTTGCACACATGTCTGCAGTCTCAGAGAGCTGAGACCACACTGCAAACAGCAGCACCTGTGGCGACTGGGTGAGGGTAAGGAAGAGGCTGGGGTGGGGAGGGGGAGGGGTAGTATGGTGGGAGTGGCAGATAATCAAGTGTTGCAGATGGAGGGCAGGAGAGAAGGTGCGGAGGGGGTAGGGGGTAAGTAGAGGAAAGGAGAGAAATAAAAGAAATTAAAAGACTGAGTGTGGTGGTGAAATGACGGCTGTGTAGTGCTGGAATGGGAACAGGGAGGGGGCTGGATGGGTGAGTCCTCACAAAGCAGATTACAGCCAGGACTAAAGCTACAGTGATAGCTCAAAATATTCTTGCATCAGACTCCATGTCCAAATCCATAAGAAAATTTCAAGAAGTTTCATTTTATCCCACAGGCACCGGTACGTCAAACCACAAGATGGAAAATATGTTTCCTTTAGTTGTTCAATACTTTACTGAAAATTATGGAATCTAACAGAATCTGTTGAAGTTTCATTTGCTGAATAATAAGATACTGGAGACAATTGCAAAGTTTTGTCTATATACTTTAAGACAAATGCAAATTCCATTTGGCAAATAATTGCTTTTTGTGGAGACAGTACCAGTAACAACTTTGGAGGGCTTCATTGATGCAGACAGCTGAATGTGTTACATCAACTTACAGAAGAACAAGGAAAAAATGTAGAAGGAATTGGATACCCGTATCATATTCTCCACAATACACTATTAAGTGCTGCTGAATTTTTAATTGTCAACACTGAAGTACTAGTCATGAAATACTTAATTATTTTTCCTTTGAACAATTAGATGAGTTTATTAATCAAAAGTATTATTTTTACAGAGTTTTTGCTACTGCAGTATGATCAGCAACATTCATCACTTGCAAATTGAAAGCCTTCACATACATATGAAGTTATGGTACAATATAGGAATTGTGTGTTGCAGTGCTGACGAAGGTCCTAGTAGAGAGTATTTTCTGTTCCCTTCCTACAATTTGTTACTGCTTTGTTAACTGTGTATATGTATTGTAATGGGTGGTGGTGCATTGTAGTGTTCTGTTTGTGTTGCCGTCTATGTGCATGCAGTGCAAGTAATGAACTTAGTAATAGCTGGTACTATTTCCAGTTAGCAACTGCAGGGAAGCTGTTAGACTGATCATGAACTACAGTGTTATGTGTTCTCTCTCTGAATGAGACATTTGATATAAGTTTGGGATTCAAACCAGATGAACACTTTAGCAACCAGAATTTATACATTATCATATCTCGTCCACATGCTGGTCAAAACACTGTAGATGAATATCTGATCCATGGAAATATCAAGGTAGAGTACCAAAAGATTAGGATAAGTTAGTGCACTTACAGAGCTTGTTCCATTCCAGCCAGTAGCCAGTTTTCATGATTATATAAAGAGACAGTCTTGGTTGGAAAGTTATTCTTATTACAAATAACACATTTTGCATGGTATTTACATAAAATTACAAAAATAGAGCATGATTCTAAGCTGTGCTAAAATAAAGTAAAACATTTTAAAAATAAATTAGTACTAACGAAAGTGTATCAAAGCAATTCACATCACGAGTTTGTAGGGTGGTTAGCCAGAATGATAATAACAGCCATCTAAAGAAAAAACAATTGAGCAAGGCACACTGGAACAAAACCAAATGTATAAACTTAAAAGGATAGGAAATGGGGAACTCTTGCTGGTGAAACATCAGAATAGTCATCAAAAAAATTTCGGCTGAAGAACCCAAGACAAAAGCCAACAGTGGTCATGAAAGACTTAACAATTTTATACATGGTACTAAAGAGTGATTTATAAAGAGACACTGGTTTATCACTCATTTGTTTCACACTGCAGTGTCATTAAATCATCGCTAATGTGTTTCACACTGCACTATCATCATACAGGTATTTTAAGACTCAACCTTATCCCTGCCACTCCCTACCTACATGCTTCCTAAACTCCATACACCCAACCACTCAGGATGCCCCATTGTGGTTGGTTACTGTGCCCCCACTGAGAGAATCTCTGTTCTCATAGACCAACATCTTCAACCCATTCCTGACACCTACCCTCCTATATAAAAGATACCAACCATTTCCTCCACCAAATCTCCACAGTTCCTGTCCCTTTACCACAAGGTGCCCTGCTCATCACTATTGATTCCACCTCCCTTTACACTAACATCCCTAATGCCCATGGCCTCACTGATATTGAACACTACCTTTCCCAGTGCCCAATGGATTCCAAACCAACAACCTCCTTCCTAGTCACCATGACCAACTATATCCTCCTCCACAATTACTTCATCTTTGAGGGCATTACCTGAAAATGAATCTGAGGTACAGCCTTGCACATGCACATGGCACCATCCTACACCAACCTATTCATGTACCATCTAGAGGGACCTTCCTTAACAGCCAGAATCATAAACCCCTCACCTGGTTCAGATTCTTTGATGACGTCTTTCTAATCTGGAGCGAAGGTGAGGATGGCCTATCCACATCCCCCAGAATCTCAACAACTTCTCCCACATTTGCTTCACCTGGTACTACTCAACCCAAAAAGCCACCTTCCTAGATGTTGACCTCCACCTTAGAGATGGCTACATCAGCACCTCCATCCATATCAAACCTACTAACCGCCAGCAGTACCTCCACTTCGACAGCTGCCACCTGATCCATACCAAGAAGTCCCTTCCATACAGCCTAGCCACCCATGGGTGTCACACCTGGAGTGCCAAGCAGTCCTCTCAAAATATACAGGAGTTTCACAGAGACCTTCACAGACCATATTTATCTTACCAACCTAGTACAAAACCAAATCTCCCATGCCTTATCTTTCCAGTCTCCTACCACCTTGAAAAGTCCCACTGTCTGGCCACAGAGGAGCATTCCCCTTGTAACTCAGTAGCACTCGGGACTGGGGCAACTGAATTACATTCTCTGCCAGGGTTTTGACTACCTCTCATAGTGCACTGAAATGATAAATGTCCTGCCCACTATTCCTCCCAATCCTCCTACAGTGGTATTCCACTGTTCACCAAACCTACACAGTATACTCGTCCATCCCCACATGACCCCTGTTCCCAACCCCTTACCTGATGGCTTATGCCACTGTAATAGACCTAGATGCAAGACCTGTCCCATACACCCCCCCCCCCCTCCAATCATCACCTACTCTAGTCTGGTCACAAATGTCACCTATCCTATCAAAGGCAGGGCTACATGTGAAACCAGTCATGATCTACAAGCTAAGCTGCAACCACTGTGGTGCATTCTATCATTTCAATGACTGCTCCACAGCCTGTGACATTTAGATCCTTGCCACCAACACCAACTTTCTTGAATTGCACAGGTGGGAACTTTCCCTGCAATATATCCTATGTTCCCATAACACTCCTGGCATCAACCTCCATTAGTCATCGTCCTCACACATCCCACACATCCAGCCCCTTCTCTGTTCCCATTTCAGCTCTACACAGTCTTCATTCCACCATTGCAACCAGTGTTTTTAGCTCTTTCCTTTACTGACCCCCCCCCCCCCCTCCACTTCTCCCCTGCCCTCAGTCTAACCTCCTGACTGCACATACCGCTGCTCTCCACACTCTCTCCACCTTGTCCCTGCATGCCCCTAGCAGCACTGCACTGTCCACTACCCCTACCCTATTATTCTTCCCCCTCCCCTCCTCTTCATCCCCACCCCGTTGCTAGTCCCATCAAGCAGTAGTGCTGCTGCCCACAGTGTGGCATCAGTTACCTGAGACTGCAGTCATGTGTGTGGGACTTGCATTAGCATGTGTGTGTGTGTGCGTGTGTGTGTGTGTGTCTATTTGACAAAGGCCTTACTGGCTGAAAGCTTTATTTGTGACAGTCTTTTTGTTGTGCCTATCTGCGACTCAGCACCTCCACTGTATGGTGAGTGGCAATTTTTCTGTTCATAATATTGTTCCATTTCATCATGGATTTTCCATTGTTTGAAAAGCATGTACTCAAGCAAGTGAATATATATTGCTGCCTGCCCAAGATGCTAGAGTTGACAATCGTGTGCAGGAGGTGTGCTTGCTTGTGTGTATGAATGGTGTTTGCTACTCTTTTGCTGATGAAGTCTGTGGCCGAAGACTTCATGTAAATGTCATTTAATTATGTCTGTCTGCAGCTAAATGTGTTTTCTTTATGGGAAGCAGTAATCTGTTTTTGTACAATTATTTTTACCCTGATTATGTTCCTATCTTCACCCTTCTTGATGTTTTTTGATGTAGTGGACATGCTATCCAGCGCCACTGATCTGTGCTTCTAAACTTCTCCACCATGCGCAGAGGTTGAGGGCTGTAAGCGAGCCCCTATAAAATGATGTAACCAACAAATAAATAACGCCTCTGTATAAGGCTTTACTGACATAGTAACTCCTTCATTGGTTTGCGGGCATCACATTGGATAATGTTGTGGAAGCTGTCTTGTCGAAATATTGTGCAGCTTCCGCAACATTATCTGACACGGTGCCCATGAACCAATGAAGCAACAGCTCTGTACTTTGTTGCTCATGTATAACAATTACAACATTGGGTAAACAGATCTCTTAATAATTCATTACTCCAAACAAGATCTCCGAATAGTATTTTGGAACAGAATGATGTTTTAAATTATATTTCTTCAACTATTTATCAGTTGTTGACACTACTGCCTGTCTGTCTGTTCCTTGATGTTTAAAATGCAACCAAGCCACAATGCCAGAGCATAAGCAACCATTCACAGTGAGTAAAAGTGCTCAAGTACTAATTTCTCTTGATGACATTCTGAGTTTGTGAGTCTTTCTCCAAATGTGCACATACACCGATATAGTGTGTGCAAGGTGATAAATTCTCTACATACTAACTACCTAAATAAAGTTTTTATATGAACATCATTCATTGGCTTGTGAGGAACAAGTGAAACATCTTATTTTGGATGAACAATGTTTTATACCAAAGATGACATACTTGTTTTTCAACAGACATTATACTGATACAGACAGCACACATCTTTCAAATAATTCCTAATTATTTTACCTGAATCTTTGTGTTCCACATGGATACTGTCAGTGATTTATTAACAATAAATGAAAGGCATCCACTGACCTGTAGCATATCAATGCTTGGAGCACAGTAACACAGAACAGAAAACAACATACACACCAGCTTAGAGCACAAACTCTTTTTCCAGCAATAGTACACACACACACACACACACACACACACACACACATGCACACACACACGCACACACACACACACACACACACTAATATGCTCTCCCTTGACCACAGTAATACTGAGGATGTGCACTGTTGCTGGAAAAAGAGTTCTTGCTTGAAAGCTAGTGTGAATGCTGCTTTCAGCTATGTGCTGCTGTGTTACTGTGCTCTGCTGCAGGTGAGTTGTTGTCTTTCCTTTATTTTACATATTACATAGCTCATTTTCCCCTAGATTGAGGACCAACAATGGAGTGCAAGCTAGCTTTTCTATTTCCTGGATAGTTAAATTATTTCGTTTCTTTGTGTATTGTGCACATGCAAATTACTATTTCTGTTATCAATGTCTGTTAACATTTCTGTTGCACTCATTTCCATAGTGCCCTCTGGATGAAAATTATTACCATTATTATTACTATGGTTCCTTGAGTAAGAGTTTATTATCATTGAAATCAAAACGTTTCCTTTTATGGTGATTAGCATTTCCCCAGTTTTGATTGGTACATCTTAGTACATGACTGTAATCATTATAGTGTCGCCTGTCCATTTTTTTCCATAATTCTATCTAGTTTGTACACATATTTCAAAAATAATCTACAGTGCCACAGGCCCATATCATAAGTCTCATTATTTTTCAGATGTTAACTTTCTTTTCAAGGCATCTGTCTATCTTAATATATAATTGAATATAATAGAGGGAAACATTCCAATGCGAAAAATATCTATAAAAAACAAAGATGCTGTAACTTACCAAACGAGAAAGCGCTGGTAGATAGACACAATAAAAAACACACAAACGCATACACAAATTTCAAGCTTTTGCAACCCAAGGTTGGTTCTTCAGGAAAGAGAAGACTTCTTTCCGCTCCCGGGATTGGAATGACTCCTTACCCTCTCCCTTAAAACCCAGATCCTTTCATCTTTCCCCTCTCCTTCCCTCTTTCCTGACAAGGCAACCGTTGATTGCGAAAGCTAGAATTTTGTGTGTATGTTTGTGTTTGTTTGTGTTTCTATCGACCTGCCAGCACTTTCGTATGGTAAGTCACATCATATTTGTTTTTAAATATATTTTAAAACAACAGTTTTGATAGTAGCCAGTGACTAAGTTGCCACATATATCATTTTCCATTTCGTGTTAGTGTATTTAGTATGCATTTTGCAAATAAATCTTGCATTTCTTAGTTGTACGTTTGTATAATAAACTTCTCCAGAATCTCCTCTCCAACCTCAAATCCTTTGGTTCCATCAGATTCACCTGGTCCTACTCCAAATCACATGCCACTTTCCTTGACGTTGACCTCCCCCTGTCCAATGGCCAGCTTCACACGTCCATCCACATCAAACCCACCAACAAACAACAGTACCTCCATTATGACAGCTGCCACCCATTCCACATCAAACGGTCCCTTCCCTACAGACTAGGTCTTCGTGGCAAACAAATCTGCTCCAGTCCGGAATCCCTGAACCATTACACCAACAACCTGAAAACAGCTTTCGCATCCTGCAACTACCCTCTTGACCTGGTACAGAAGCAAATAACCAGAGCCACTTCCTCATCTCCTCAAACCCAGAATCTCCCATAGAACAACCCCAAAAGTGCCCCACTTGTGATAGGATACTTTCCGGGACTGGATCAGACTCTGAATGTGGCTCTCCAGCAGGGATATGACTTCCTCAAATCCTGCTCTGAAATGAGATCCATCCTTCATGAAATCCTCCCCACTCCACCAAGAGTGTCTTTCTGCCATCCACCTAACCTTCGTAACCTCTTAGTTCATCCCTATGAAATCCCCAAACCAACTTCCCTACCCTCTGGCTCCTACCCTTGTAACTGCCCCCTATGTAAAACCTGTCCCATGCACCCTCCCACCACCACCTACTCCAGTCCTGTAACCCGGAAGGTGTACACGATCAAAGGCAGAGCCACGTGTGAAAGCACCCACGTGATTTACCAACTGACCTGCCTACACTGTGAAGCTTTCTATGTGGTAATGACCAGCAACAAACTGTCAATTCGCATGAATGGACACAGGCAGACAGTGTTTGTTGGTAATGAGGACCACCCTGTGGCTAAACATGCCTTGGTGCACGGCCAGCACATCTTGGCACAGTGTTACACTGTCCGGTTATCTGGATACTTCCCACTAACACCAACCTGTCAGAACTCTGGAGATGGGAACTTGCCCTTCAGTATATCCTCTCTTCTCGTTGTCCGCCTGGCCTCAACCTTCGCTAATTTCAAGTTGCCGCCGCTCATACCTCACCTGTCTTTCAACAACATCTTTGCCTCTGTACTTTCACCTCGACTGACATCTCTGCCCAAACTCTTTGCCTTTACAAATGTCTGCTTGTGTCTGTGTATGTGCGGATGGATATGTGTGTGTGTGCGAGTGTATACCTGTCCTTCCTTCCCCCTAAGATAAGACTTTCCGCTCCCGGGATTGGAATGACTCCTTACCCTCTCCCTTAAAACCCACATCCTTTCGTCTTTCCCTCTTTCCTGACGATGCAACCGTTGGTTGCGAAAGCTAGAATTTTGTGTGTATGTTTGTGTTTGTTTGTGTGTCTATCGACCTGCCAGCACTTTCGTTTGTTAAGCCACATCATCTTTGTTTATATATATATATATATATATATATATATAGGGAAACATTCCACGTGGGAAAAATATATCTAAAAACAAAGATGATGTGACTTACCAAACGAAAGCGCTGGCAGGTTGATAGACACGCAAACATACACACAAAATTCAAGCTTTCGCAACCAACGGTTGCTTTGTGAGGAAAGAGGAATGAGAGGGAAAGACGAAAGGATGTGGGTTTTAAGGGAGAGGGTAAGGAGTCATTCCAATCCCAGGAGTGGAAAGACTTACCTTAGGGGGAAAAAAGGACGGGTGTACACTCTCACACACACACATATCCATCCACACATATACAGACACAAGCAGACATAGCCCCTATACCAGTTCCAAACTGAACAATCCATTGCCCTCACCCACCTAATCCCTCACCTACACATCAACTTAGCCAATGAGCGCACCCATCAACTCCTATCCTTAATAAAAGTCCTCAATCTTTCCTCTCCCACACCCACACCGGCTGTTCAGAGCATCCTCCTACAGGCCAACCGCAAATTAGAGCAGCATGCCACCCTCCACCTTAAAAAACTATCCAATCTCCTGCTTTCCCACCTTCAGACAGGCAACTCACTCACCCTTCACAACCTTTCCACAAACCTCAACCTCCTCTCATTGCACACAGGCCCAGTCTCTCCCATCTACTCAATCTCCCACTTCCAGCTCCACTCCCTCCAAAACCTCAAAATTCCAATCAAAACAATCTGGAACCACAACACCCTAATTCAGTAGTTAACCTTTCCTCAAAACCTCTCTCCCAATCCGAAACCTCTGTCCTATCCAAAGGCCTCATCTTCAGCCCCTCTCCCAGATTCAACCAAACAGCTTTCATCAAAGATTTACTGTCCTACACTCGTACTCTCTGCTGGAAATATCACTTTGCCACGAAGAAAAATGATCCTAATCCTACTCCTAATGATCCAACTTCCCAAGACACTATCCAAATTGAACCCTGCCTGGAACAGTTTCGTCCTCCGTCACAGCGGGACCCACCTCCTCTTCCTCAAAATCACCCTCTCCAAACCTTCCAGGAATTTCTGACTTCCAGCCTTGCCTCTCAATCCTTCTTAAAAAACCTTAATCCTACTCCCAACATCACCACTGCTGAAGCTCAAGCTATCCGTGATCTGAAGGCTGACCATTCCATCGTCATTCTTCCGGCGGACAAGGGTTCCATGACCGTGGTACTTGATCGTTGGGAATATGTGACTGAGGGACTGCGTCAGCTTTCAGACAACACCACATACAAAGTTTGCCAAGGTAATCCATTCCTGATGTCCAGGCGGAGCTTCAAGGAATCCTCAGAACCTTAGGCCCCCTACAAAACCTTTCACCTGACTCCATCAACCTCCTGACCCCACCGACACCCCGCACCCCTACCTTCTACCTTCTTGCTAAAATTCACAAACCCAATCATCCCGGCCGTCCCATTGTAGCTGGTTACCAAGCCCCCACAGAACGTATTTCTGCCTACGTAGATCAACACCTTCAACCCATTACATGCAGTCTCTCATCCTCCATCAAAGACACCAACAACTTTCTCGAACGCCTGGAATCGTTATCCAATCTGTTACCCCCATAAACCAACCTTGTAACCATTGATGCCACTTCTTTATACACAAATATTCTGCACGTCCAGGGCCTCGCTGCGATGGAGCACTTCCTTTCACGCCGATCACCTACCACCCTACCTAAAACCTCTTTCCTCATTACCTTAGCCAGCTTCATCCTGACCCACAACTTCTTCACTTTTGAAGGCCAGACATACCAACAATTAAAGGGAACAGCCATGGGTACCAGGATGGCCCCCTAATACGCCAACCTATTCATGGGTCGCTTAGAGGAAGCCTTCTTGGTTACCCAAGCCTGCCAACCCAAAGTTTAGTACAGATTTATTGATGACACCTTCATGATCTGGACTCACAGTGAAGAAGAACTCCAGAATTTCCTCTCCAACCTCAACTCCTTTGGTTCCATCAGATTCACCTGGTCCTACTCCAAATCCCATGCCACTTTCCTTGACGTTGACCTCCATGTGTCCAATGGCCAGCTTCACACGTCCGTCCACATCAAACCCACCAACAAGCAACAGTACCTCCATTATGACAGCTGCCACCCATTCCACATCAAACGGTCCCTTCCCTACAGCCTAGATCTTCGTGGCAAACAAATCTGCTCCAGTCCGGAATCCCTGAACCATTACACCAACAACCTGAAAACAGCTTTCGCATCCCGCAACTACCCTCCCGACCTGGTACAGAAGCAAATAACCAGAGCCACTTCCTCATCCCCTCAAACCCAGAACCTCCCACAGAAGAACCCCAAAAGTGCCCCACTTGTGACAGGATACTTTCCGGGACTGGATCAGACTCTGAATGTGGCTCTCCAGCAGGGATATGACATCCTCAAATCCTGCCCTGAAATGAGATCCATCCTTCATGAAATCCTCCCCACTCCACCAAGAGTGTCTTTCTGCCGTCCACCTAACCTTCGTAACCTCTTAGTTCATCCCTATGAAATCCCCAAACCACCTTCCCACCCTCTGGCTCCGACCCTTGTAACCGCCCCCGGTGTAAAACCTGTCCCATGCACCCTCCCACCACCACCTACTCCAGTCCTGTAACTCGGAAGGTGTACACAATCAAAGGCAGAGCCACGTGTGAAAGCACCCACGTGATTTACCAACTGACCTGCCTACACTGTTATGTCTGCTTTCTATGTGGGAATGACCAGCAACAAACTGCCCATTCGCATGAATGGACACAGGCAGACAGTGTTTGTTGGTAATGAGGATCACCCTGTGGCTAAACATGCCTTGGTGCACGGCCAGCACATCTTGGCACAGTGTTACACCGTCCGGGTTATCTGGATACTTCCCACTAACACCAACCTGTCAGAACTCTGGAGATGGGAACTTGCCCTTCAGTATATCCTCTCTTCTCGTTGTCCGCCTGGCCTCAACCTTCGCTAATTTCAAGTTGCCGCCGCTCATACCTCACCTGTCTTTCAACAACATCTTTGCCTCTTTACTTCCGCTTCGACTGACATCTCTGCCCAAACTCTTTGCCTTTACAAATGTCTGCTTGTGTCTGTGTATGTTCGGATGGATATGTGTGTGTGTGCGAGTGTATACCCATCCTTTTTTCCCCCTAAGGGATTGGAATGACTCCTTACCCTCTCCCTTGAAACCCACATCCTTTCGTCTTTCCCTCTCCTTCCCTCTTTCCTGACGAAGCAACCGTTGGTTGCGAAAGCTAGAATTTTGTGTGTATGTTTGTGTTTGTTTGTGTGTCTATCGACCTGCCAACGCTTTTGTTTGGTAAGTCTCATCATCCTTGTTTTATATATACAGGGTGTTTCAAAAATGACCGGTATATTTGAAACGGCAATAAAAACTAAACGAGCAGCGATAGAAATACACCGTTTGTTGCAATATGCTTGGGACAACAGTACATTTTCAGGCAGACAAACTTTTGAAATTACAGAAGTTACAATTTTCAACAACAGATGGCGCTGCGGTCTGGGAAACTCTATAGTACGATATTTTCCACATATCCACCATGAGTAGCAATAATATGGCGTAGTCTCTGAATGAAATTACCCGAAACCTTTGACAACGTGTCTGGCAGAATGGCTTCACATGCAGATGAGATGTACTGCTTCAGCTGTTCAATTTTTTCTGGGTTCTGGCAGTACACCTGGTCTTTCAAGTGTCCCCACAGACAGAAGTCACTGGCGAATAGGGAGGCCAATCCACGCCGCCTCCTGTATGTTTCGGGTAGCCCAAAGCAATCACACGATCATCGAAATATTCATTCAGGAAATTAAAGACGTCGGCCGTGCGATGTGGCTGGGCACCATCTTGCATAAACCACGAGGTGTTTGCAGTGTCGTCTAAGGCAGTTTGTACCGCCACAAATTCACGAAGAATGTCCAGATAGTGTGATGCAGTAATCGTTTTGGGTCTGAAAAATGGGCCAATGATTCCTTTGGAAGAAATGGTGGCCCAGACCAGTACTTTTTGAGGATGCAGGGACGATGGGACTGCAACATGGGGCTTTTCGGTTCCCCATATGCGCCAGTTCTGTTTATTGACGAAGCCGTCCAGGTAAAAATAAGCTTCGTCAGTAAACCAAATGCTGCCCACATGCATATCACCGTCATCAATCCTGTGCACTATATCGTTAGCGAATGTCTCTCATGCAGCAATGGTAGTGGCGCTGAGGGGTTGCCGCGTTTGAATTTTGTATGGATAGAGGTGTAAACTCTGGCGCATGAGACGATACGTGGACGTTGGTGTCATTTGGACCGCAGCTGCAACACGGCGAATGGAAACCCGAGGCCGCTGTTGGATCACCTGCTGCACTAGCTGCGCGTTGCCCTCTGTGGTTGCCGTACACGGTCGCCCTACCTTTCCAGCATGTTCATCCATCACGTTCCCAGTCTGTTGAAATTTTTCAAACAGATCCTTTATTGTATCGCTTTTCGGTCCTTTGGTTACATTAAACCTCCGTTGAAAACTTCGTCTTGTTGCAACAACACTGTGTTCTAGGCAGTGGAATTCCAACACCAGAAAAATCCTCTGTTCTAAGGAATAAACCATGTTGTCTACAGCACACTTGCACGTTGTGAACAGCACATGCTTACAGCAGAAAGACGACGTACAGAATGGTGCACCCACAGACTGCGTTGTCTTCTATATCTTTCACATCACTTGCAGCGCCATCTGTTGTTGAAAATTGTAACTACTGTAATTTCAAAAATTTGTCCGCCTGAAAATGTACTGTTGTCCCAAGCATATTGCAACAAACGGTGTATTTCTATCGCTGCTCGTTTAGTTTTTATTGCCGTTTCAAATATACCGGTCATTTTTGAAACACCCTGTATATATGTTGCAGGACTTCATATTAAAAATAATACGACAGAACTTGTTGGCAGAGGGAAAGTTCATGACCACAATATTAGGGCTAAGTTGAAGTTAGATATACCTAGTCACAGGTTAGCAATGATTGGAAATTCTCACAAAGTAAGCCCACTCAGAAAATTCAATAAGTTACCAGTATTTGCTCAGACCATGGATATAATTAGTGTTAAACATAAGTGGTACAACTGGTTAACAGATCACCCTTTTTATAATATTAAAGAATACTTTGATTTACAGATTATTATAATGACTTTTAAAAACTGTTACTTTTAGTTGTATTATTATGTACTGCATAAACTAATATTTAATGCTACACAATGTACTACTATGCATTGTATATACTTTATCTTGTATCAAATTGATGAAACCCATATCAAGGTGAATAAAGATTCTTGATTCTTGACAAGTATCACAGAAGACTTTTGAAACTTTAAACACTTGACTGGCTGTGATCCACCATATCCTATTTCATTACAGGACATATGTACAGCAACTTTATTTGCACAAAATTTTGTCCATGGACCACAGTTTCAGTTGCACCAGGGCAATCTTCATCAGAATAAAAAGTTATAAGGAATACATGTAATCACATCATGGTGTGAAGAGGCACAATTACCAGCAAAGAAGAATTTTATACTAAACTTAATGACTTTGAAATAAGTGATGAGGATTATAAAGATCCAGAGAAGTTTATTAAGAAACTGAATATTAAAAGTCTTGGTGAATATTGTAATGATGCTACTTTCTTCTTGATCGTCACTTAAAATTACTTAACTTTTTCCTGGAGTTCATTTTGATGAAAGGACATAAATATGCAACTTCTCATTATTTATTGACAACAGATCTGCATTCTCAACATGATTAAACAAATAACTTCACAAATATCACTGATCTCTTTGACAAACTGACTCTCAAGCATACTCAACAACAACAACTCAACAACTACTGCCCCATAGCCGCACTGCATTGATGTTACAGCCAAGTAAGGTTTAAAATATAATATTTGTGTGGTGTCACCACCAGACACCACACTTGCTAGGTGGTAGCTTTAAATCGGCCGCGGTCCATTAGTACATGTCGGACCCGCGTGTCACCACTGTGTGATCGCAGACCGAGTGCCACCACAAGGCAGGTCTCGAGATAGGGACTAGCACTCGCCCCAGTTGTACGGACGACTTTGCTAGCGACTACATGGACGAAGCATTGCTCATTAGTTGAGCCGATAGTTAGAATAGCCTTCAGCTAAGTCAATGGCTATGACCTAGCAAGGCGCCATTAGTAACATTGCATGTATCTAAAGAGTCTCACTTGTATCGCCACAATCTCCAGATGTATCAAAAGGATGGATTAAAGTTAAGTATTCCAGAAGCTACGTACTTTTCTTTATAGCATTCATTACGCATCCTGTTTCAGACCTCACGCCATCCAACTTTAGCTTTTCGCGTGCCTTTCGGCTTCCTCTCATTGTGTCTAGGCTGTCTTGTCTAGACACAACAATTTGAATAACAATTTTTTCTAGTAATACCTTTAGTTTTCCATAAGAAAATCATTCTGAACATTAATTACAATAATGTCTCTCATATTAGTTTAGTTACGTAATTAATTACAGCATGGATTTGGTTCCTAACATTCAATGATACCACAAATCTTGTGCTTTATCTGACTGTATACAAGGAAGTTACAAATTCTGAAATTAGAAAACTGTGAAATGTAAACAATAGGAGAGTTAATTAGGAATGTAATTACAAATACTATTAATTGCAGAGGAAGACATAAAAATAAATAAGAAATGAAAATACATCGCTTGGTAATAACTTCTAAGCTGTTTCTTAAGATGAAAGTGTTTTCTGTGTTAACTCGTTACTCGATTGTAATTATGGTAATTAGAGGCACCAGCTACCTATGCCAAAAGTTCCACAGCATTTTAATATTTTCCACCAAATATTTATCGCTTCAATTTCTTTATTATACATTCAATCTAGCATTTGTGCGTAATTTTGTTAATGACAACAATCTCTTTATAATAATGACAATGCACAATCTTCTAGAACATTCCAATTACAGGCCCATAACACAACTCAGCTCATTCTAAAAAATATTTGAAAAATTTTTTATACCAGATTGGAAGACTTTACTAATAAACTATCCTTATTAACAAAACACCAGCATGGTTTTAGAAAGCAAAAGACAACTACCACAGCTATTTATGAGTATATCAACAAAACCTTAAAAGCACTGGATGATAAGGAAATCGCTACTGGTATCTTTTCAGATTTATCCAAAGCCTTTGATGTAATCATACTTCTTAAGAAGTTAGCAAATAAAGGTATAAGAGGAATTGCAAATAAATGGTTAGAATCTTACCTGTCAAACTGATTTCAAAAAGTTGAAATTAATTTTGAAAAAAAGAATACAACCACCCATCAATCTACTGTCCACTCCTCTGGCACAATGCCTATTAGATATGGTGTGCCACAAGGCTCAATCCTGGGACCCATACTGTTTCTGCTATACATTGATTATATAAGCACAAAGCTTGCTACAGGACATACCACACTATTTGCCGATGACACGAGTATACTAATAACAGGTACTGATACAGAGGACCACAACCAAAAAATTAAACTGCTTATGTCGTCACTCAGGAAATGGTTCAATGAGAACAAACTGATTATAAATATACAGAAAACAACATACATCAACTTCAGACTCTCATCCCAAAAACAAGAAATGCCTGATGTGATTCTAAACAACCAAGAGCTTATGTGTGTGGACTCTGTCAAGTTTCTTGGCATATGGCTTGAAGAAAATCTTAAGTGGGAGACTCACACAAATTATATCTAAAAAAAACTATCAACTGTGTGTTACATTTTAAGGATACTCAAAAAATCAGTCACAAAATCTGTTCTCATACATGTATATTATGCTTACTTCCATTCTACATTACAGTATCGAATCATATTTTGGGGGAACTCACCTGGAGGTAGATATATTTTTAAAATGCAAAAAAGGTAATATGCATAAAATGTAACCTAAGACATAATGAATCATGCAGACAACATTTCAAAACAAATGGCATTATGAGACTGCCCTCTGCTTACATTTATGATATTGTCTCATTTATCAAGTCATACCTGTTAAACAATGACTGCACAGTAAAATTCTATGGGGATATTCATAACTATGCAACAAGGCAGCAATCTTATCTACATATGATTCAGTCCAGAACTACCTGCTACCAAAAAAGTGTTTTAAATGTTGGGACACAAATGTCTAATAATTTACCAAATGCTGAAAATGACTAAACAACCATTTGATTATTACATGATTATGATATGATTTTAATGGTTGAAAAAGGAGTAAGGGGAGGAATATCATAGTGTTGTAAAAGCCATGTTACAGAAAACAATGAATATATGAAGAATTTTAATAGTAAAAAGATATCAAATTAACTAGCATATTTAGATGTGAATAATTTAGATGGATATGCTATGAATTGATATTTGCCATATGGTGGATTTGAGAGGGATGAACCAAATAATTTTGACTGTATGAAAATAAGTGAAATATCAGATATTGCTAAAATTAGATAAATTTTTGAAGTATGTTTAGAATATCAAAAAAAAATCATGATTTACATAAACATTTACAATAAGCGCATAGCTCACTACAGATATCTTAAATGGTATCTGTCTCTTGGAATGAAAATATGAAAAATACATAGTGTCTCAAAATTCAATCAATCAGATTGGTTGAAGAAATATATACATTTAAGTATGGATATGACAACTTCAGTCAAAACAGATTTTGGAAAAGATTTCTACAAGTTAATGATTAATTTAGTATTTGGAAAAATGATGGAAAGCATAAGAATCAGAGTGGATATAAAATTAGTGCCAGATGGAGATATACATAATAAATTTATAGCTAAAGCAAACTTTAAAGGAAGAACTGTATTTAATGAAAATCTTGTTGCTATTCATATGAACAAAAGACAACATTCAGTGTGTATTCTGTTTATTCTGTTGCTATCCACACTTGGTGCAACATATCTGAATTAACATAGCAGTGCAGCAATGATTTAATTCTTTAAATTGCTGAGATGGTTGATACGCATTTGGTTGACTCTATACTTGACATACTCCTATAGAAAGAAGTCTGTCAACATAATGTCAGGTGATCTAGAAGTCCAGGGAACTGAACCATCCCTACCAATCCAGTGAACTGGAAACACCTGATCTAGAACATCTTGCACAGTCTGAGCCCAGTGTGGTGGTGCGCAATATTTTTGGAAAATGTCAATGTCTTGGTGGTCAGCCAGTTGTGGTAATGCAAATAGCTCCAGCATATCAATGTAACTGTTAGAATTCACTGCTTATCTGAGGTAGATATGTGGTCCCACAATGCAATCAATCACCAAACAAAGCCACACATTCACTTTCAGGCTGCCACATACCTCTTCCATCACAGTAGGTGGATTGGCTGTGCCGCACAGTCACCCTTGAGATTTGGAGCTCCTATGATGCCCTCTGATGAGAATTCTGGGATGAGCTTTGAAAAGCCAAATTGTCTTGTATAGGCTTCACTTGCCAGAGTACTGTGGTCAGCTTTGAAAAGCCAACCTGTTCTGTACAGACGTCACTTGGTTATCTTGTATGATGGTTCACATCAATGATTCCTGGCTACATAAAATTCTGATACCATTGGTATGTCAATGACCACAAGGTTAGTGGCTTCCTGTATCATGTTTGGAAGTTCTTTTCAACCTGCTTTTTCGCTTTGGTCTGAATAAATCATTCTACACATTGAGCATTTTCTTGAACCATAGTTATTATGTTGAACTCACAACCAGAAACAACACACACACACACACACACACAAAATAAATAAATAAATAAATAAAATAAAAAGACTTTTGAGTTTCATCTGTCACATAAGCGAGCCATGATGAGAATATCTTAGTTTGGATGCTATAACACAATGAAGTTGGAGTGTAATTTTGAGAAACACATATAGTTCACAGTCTCTACAACTAGCTTCTAGTATAACAGCATGACATAAATAATAACAAAAAGTGGAAAATCAGAAGTTTAATATGCAAATGAACAACTAAGAAATGCAAGATTTATTTGCAAAATGCATACTAAATACACTAGCACTAAATGGAAAATGATATATGTGGCAACTTAGTCACTGGCTACTATCAAAACTGTTGTTTTAAAATATATTTCAAAACAAAGATGATGTGACTTGCCATATGAAAGTGCTGGCAGGTCGATAGAAACACAAACAGACACATACATACACACAAAATTCAAGCTTTCGCAACGAACTGTTGCCTCATTAGGAAAGAGGGAAGGAGAGGGAAAGACGAAAGGAAGTGGGTTTTAAGGGAGAGGGTAAGGAGTCATTCCAATCCCGGGAAAGACTTACCTTAGGGGGAAAAAAGGACAGGTATACACTCGCACACACACACATATCCATCCACACATATACAGACACAAGCAGACATATTTAAAGACAAAGAGTTTGGGCAGAGATGTCAGTCGAGGTGGAAGTTGTTTTAAAACATTCACATCCATGGGAGTAGATTAAATGCACTTAATTCCTAGGTTGTAAGTGGCATCAGAATGTGAAGCAAACCCTAAAAGAAAACTATACTTAAAATCAACAACTACTGCTAACTACATAAGCAAAATCATCAGAAGGTCTTCAAGCAATGAGATAATAATAATATCGATGTATGGATCGAGGGCCTAGAGCAGGTATCAATGGGACACCACTTCACGTGACTTCCAAGTCCCTAACCTACCCCAGTTATCCAACTAAGTGGACCTAATGAGATTATAACTGTAGATGATGTATGTTGACATGTGCTGACATAACCAATGGAAGCTACCAGGAAACCACCTTGAAGGTACGAAAGTGCAGACCCTTTTTTTTTTTTTTTTTTTCCCCCTCTCAGTGGAGGGTAATTTACATTTGAACAGTTGCTAATATGAAATTGTATAGGGCCTAAGAATATTGTTCCAGTAAATTCAATAAATTTCTGCATGTTTCATCTCCAAGATTAATTTAGTAATAACTCAATTCAAAATAGATTTTCTGATAGTTGCAACAAAATTAATAATTAAAAACTTAATTGTTGTTTACTGTGGGCCCCCATTACTCATTGTTAAAGAAGTATTCCATATCTTGAGCAGTGGGAGCGTAGGTAAAAACAAGGTGAAACTGTTCAGTACACAAATATCTAAAATGCACACTTTTTAAGAGTTATTGTGAAAAAGATCCCTTCCCTTGCAAAATCTTTGCCATTATGAATGTCCTATAGAATGCAATAAAAAAATGAGGACACACTTCTCTCTTATTTACTGGATGGAGTAAACATTGGCAACCATTGATATTTATACAGTAAACAACATTCACAGTTCCACAGTTTGGGGTAGTTCTCTCTCTCTCTCTCTCTCTCTCTCTCTCTGCCCCCACCCTCTCCCTCTCTCCTTCTTCTTCTTCTTTTTTTTTTTAAAAAAAAGCAACCAGTTTGTTGCATCAATTGACTGCACTCCCTGTTATGAGTAGAATATTTAATACATTATGAGTGAAAAAACCTGCAACACTCGTTCTGTAATGTCATGTTGCAATCAGAATCAAGTCCAGTTCCAACAGCAGAGTCATCATTAAAACACAACACTCTTCACAGACAGCACATTTATTACTATCAACTAAGTACAGCCAGAACAGAACTGGCTTCAGGGACAGAGATATCAGCTATGCACACAAACTTCAAATCTTCTGAAATACAGGCATTTATATATATATTGCATATTTCAGTAAAAGGAAACAACACAAACCAATTCTGAAGCTAACACTACAGATTGATATACAATTTTTTTCCTTTTATTATGTTTACTTTTGCTTCTTTCCAGCTTTATTTTCATCATACATTGAAAAGAGTTTTGTAAATTTCATTCATGATTAATTATGATTCTGTTTAAATTATGCACTTGTTATGAATGTGACTCCCATTTTCATTTATTCTGCTGTTGTATACTTTCTTATTTGTTAACATGTTACTGGAATTTATATTCTGTGGACAATGTAATATAAAGTTGTGATTTTGTATAAAGCTGTAAACTGATGTAATCAGAATCTTTGAAAGGTTATGAGAAGCAAAGTAAGTGAGCACTGCAGACTCATGTCAATAGGTCAATAGAGAAGGCATCAACAAAGAGTCAGGAATGAGAACAAGAGAGTGGTGGTGACTATCATCCTGCACATGTACTGCTACACTTTGAGTTCATGGCCAGTGAAAAATGTGAGTATTTGGACAATGCTACATTTATGATCTCAGTGTGAACTCCAATTAAGACACTAGGGATATTAAGAACCATTTGACAGAACTGCATTTTGACTCATTAAGCATAAAATTTTATTTGCAGACTGGTGAGAAATGTGCATGCCATAAAGATGCTGTTTTATATTGTATACAGCACAAACTGTTTAATGCATACCATGGACTGTGGAATGAAACAAAGTATGGAAACACATTTTTGTGTTATATATTGATATGAAGGACTTTAACTGTGGATGCAAGCTATGCTGATCACTGCATGATGAAGTGATTGCATAGACAGTTGCACATTAATTGCTCACTTTAAACCATCAGCTAATGATTTACAGTAAAGTTGAATTGATTTACTTATGTAGTGCCACGCCACAGTTATAAAACATAAATCTGAAAACTATGGTTAAGATGTGTAACAAACATTATGACATCAGGTTACATCACACATTAATGGAAAGAGGCATGTTTTATTCTGTCAATATATGCAGATATGCAGACTGGAATTAATTATGTAGACACTTAGAGTACCTGTAATATTCACAACTGGCACTCATAATCAAGGAGATTAGCAAGATGACCTCAATTACTGGATTACATGATCAAGGACCATGGATTAATGACACAGTTGTCAATGATTCATTGGCAGCATCAGGTAAGTGGAAACTGTATTGTGGAAACATTGGTTAAGAGACACCACAAACTACATTATTCTAATCAGTGATGTAAAATTTTTATGTTGAAACAATAGTAACTTTTCTTGGTCATTCATTTTATGTTATTGTTGTCATATTACAATACTATTCAGTATTATTTTAAATAACATTCAGAGCAGTAGTTAAAGTTTGGTATCATTCATTTAATTATTTCTTTTCATAATCATAATAACTTTGAAAACCAATAAATTTCTGGCACAGTCATTTTTGCAAACAATAATTACTAACATTAATTAAATGAAGGTTGGACAGTTTTTGTACCTTTTCAATTGCTTTTAATCATTAATGTTGTTTTATCGATGTAGTCTGTTAGTGTTTACCCACATTTGCATGTTTTACCATTCTGCTAAAGTCTTGTAAGAATATTGTGCTCTGCTGAGGAATTTTATGCACTATGTATTTACTGCCATTGTGTTAGCAGGTAGAAACACGTTGCAAGCTGTTAGTAGAGGTTTGAGGTGGTGTTGTTTCAGATAATACAATTCCATTTTACGATATCCTCTAATTCATCAAATAATTAATAGAATAATAAGCTTTATTTAAAAAGAATTAGAAGTAAAATCAAAATAATAAATGTAATTTTTGCTGCCAAAATTTAATATTAAAGCAATTTAAATCAAACTAGCATCACTAATCTTGTATATTGACAGGACAGGTTATTTTACTACTGTCTTGATGAATCTATTACGCATAGGATCAAGTTTCAAAATTTGGTAGGAGGTGACTTGTTTTGTTTCATGTACATTTCATTGAGTACACAACATTATGATTAAAGAGGATGAAAGGGTAGGTAGTTTCCACACGTGGGGTTGTGAGAAAATGGTAGATAAAGATATAAGATCTGTTATGATAAATGTAAAGAAAGGATCAGACACTGAACCGAACCAAAAGAGATGTAAATGAAAGTGATAGAACAGAAAGTATTGTAGCATTGATGTTAGCAGAAGTGAAAGGAGTGAAAGAAGGACAGAAAGAAAGGAGACCAAGCAGGAGGAAATGGAAAAAGGGCAGAAAGAATTGAGAAAAGATCTGAGTGGGCAAATGGAAACTGTTAGCAAAAGGGTAATGAGTCAAAAAAGGAGCTAGATAAAAAATTTAAACAAAGATTGAGGGAATTTCAATGGCAGTTGAAAGATGGGTTAGAAAAAAGGATCACTGATTTCAAGTTGGAGATAAATAATGATTTTTATAAACTCAAAAATGATGATAAAGACAAATGTATCAAAACATAATTTGAATTATGTGAAAAACAAAAGAAATTTTTCAGCATTATAAAAGAAAAGGTAGAATGCTTGGATAAAAATGCCCAAAAGTATGAACAATGAATATTGCAATCCAGTTTTCCAGGAACATAGCCAAAATTATAAGGTGGAAGTGGGAGAAGGTAAGAGGACTACTTCTCTGACTGAGAATAGAGTAGGGAGTTTAGAGAGAACAGTATCAGATAGAAATGGAGCAGCTTTAGCCATGGTGGTACAGATGAGAGATGGTAGTAGTTCTACATTCTCCAAACAGAATGTACATCCTCTGTCTTTTATAAATAGTTTGAGGAGTCAGTTTACTGTAGGGTGGATAGAGAAAGGTAACTTAAGGAGGGCCAGTGCTTGTTTAAAAGCAGAAATTTTCGATTGGCAATTGGTTGCACCTGAATAATGTAAGACTTTTGAGGAATTTGTGTCAGATTTTTGGAAGAGTAATGATATCCAAAGAGGAACAAAGTGATATTATAGATGCTTTTAAAAAGCCCCATTGTATGATAGGAGAAAAAGGGAGAGTATGCAAGAATACTTTGAGAAGAGGATCTACAAAATTAAACATTTGGGTAGTGCTTGGAGTGACAGGTGTACTTTAGAGGTACTAATGGTGAAGTTACCTCCTAATCAAAGACGTGAGTTGCTAGGGCTTAATAAGAATATTGAAGACTTTTTGAATAGAGTGAATGTTGTGATGGATGGAAAAAAAAGTTTCTGTTTATGAAAACAGAGACTCTGAGGGGCAGCTGGAGAATTGAGAGCAGGCTGACAGAGTGAACCAAGTAAATGTGAGAGCCAAAGGAGGAAGACGTTCTAGGGGTAACAGTGAAGACCATGATAGAAGAGAAGAATTTCAGGTGGGAAACAGTACCCTGCAATATTGAGGGCACATTCTGGAGTGGATCAAACATTCGAGCCTACTAATGTTACATTTCATCATGGATTTTCCATTGTTTGATTAATGTTAGAAGTTGCCATGATGAGAAAAGAAGTTTAATGATATATAATAATAGGAAATGTGGAAGTAAGAATTTGATTATTGAGGAGGTAGTGACTGAAGTAAGTTTAGAAGTAATGTAGAGTTAGTGAGTTCATGTATATAAATATTTTCTTAAATGTGTGTAGGAGTTAAAGAATCTAAAGAGCTTTGGGGCAGTGATAAAGGGGCAGGTAAAGTAATACAGACTGAAAGTGTTGATAGTGAAGAAGGAGATGATGGTGGAAGTAGTTGTGAAGAAGAGGAAAAAGAAGAAATGACACAAAGATATGCATTTCTCTTACCGTAGCCTGCAGGAAAATAATAAAGAAACAAAAAGGCAGATCTTTGAAACTCTTGAAGGAGAGATCTCTACAGATCTTCTGAACAGTGATATAAATGTAGGTATGGAGAAGAAGGTTAATATGTTCATCATTTGTAAATATAAGAGAATGATAACTTGTAAGGGAATGGACAGGAGTTTATGTGCAGTTCCAAAAGAGTCAGGAGAAGAAGTAAATTCTAAGTTATGTTGTGGAGATTAGGGACATGCAAATATTAAGAGAGATTTATCACATGTGGAAGAAGAGACTGATGACACTGAAGCTGGATAGCCATTTGTAATAATAAGAGACTGTGGCAGGGAAGAAAAAGCTCTTTTGGACATTGGTAATGAAATTAGCAGAGTTGCTGGAGAATTTTATAATTGTATAAAGGATCTAAATCTACACCTACATAGATATCTCACAAGCCACAGTATGGTGTGTGGAAGATGGCACCTTGTACCACTACTAGTCATTTCTTTTGCTGTTCCACCCATGAATAGAATGAGGGGAAAACGACTGTCTACATGCCTCCGTATCAGCCCTGATATCTTGTATCTTATCTTTGTGGTCCTTACACAGAATGTATGTTGGTGGCAGTTGAATCATTTGGCACTCAGCTTCAAATGCTGGTTCTCTAAATTTTCTCATGAGTGTTTCTCAAAAAGAGCATCACCTTCCCTGCAGTGATTCCAATTTGAGTTCCCCATGTCTCTCCATAACACTACCATGTTGTTCAAACCTACCAGTGACAAATCTAGCAGTCAGTCTCTCACTTGTTTTGATATCTTCCTTCAATCTGACCTGATACATGTACCAAACACTCAAGCAGTACCCAAGAACACTTTGCACCAGCATCGTAAATGCAATATCCTTTACAGGTAAACCACTCTTTCCTAAAATTCCCACAATAAACTGAAGTTGGCCTTTCACCTTCCCTAACACATGTTCATTCAATTTCATATTGCTTTGCAACATTACACCCAGATATTTAAATGACTTGACTGTGTCAAGCAGGACACTAGTAATACTTTATCTGAACATTACAGTTTTTTTCTTGCTATCTCATTCACATTAATTTACATTTTTCCACATTTAGAGCTAGCTGCCACTCATCACACCAACCAGAAATTTTGTGTAAATCATCTTGTATCTTCATACAGACACTCAACTTTGGTACTTTACTGTGCAACACAGCATCATCAGCAAACAACCAAAGACTACTACTACCACTGTCTGCCAAATCATTTATGTATACGGAGAATAACTGCAATCCTATCACACTTCCCTCAGACACTCCTGAAGAACACTCTCCATCAAGGACAACATATTAGGTTCTATTATTAAAGTCTTTGAGCCACTCACATATTGGTGAACTTATTCCATATGCTTGTACCGGGGCACTGTGTCAAATGCTTTCCAGAAATCTAGATGTATGAAATCTGCCTGTTGCCCTTCATCCATTGTTTGCAGTATATCATGTGAGAAAAGGGCAAGTTGAGTTTCACAAGAGCAATGCATTCAAAACCATGCTGATTTGCAGGCACAGGCTTCTCAGTCTTGAGGAAGTTTATTATATTCAAATTGAGAATATATTCAAGGGTTCTGAAGCAAACAGAAGTTAGGGATAGTGATCTCTAACTTTGGAGGCTCATTCTTTTACCCTTCTAATGTGTTGGAGTTATTTGCACTTCTTTTCTAGTCACTTGGGACTTCGTGGTGGGTGAGCCAATTCCATAGAATACTCTTTGTAAAACTGAGTTGCGATTCCATTCTGTCCTGGTGATTTATTTGCTATCAAATCTTTCAGATGTTCCCCTATGCCAGGGAGGCTTATTTCTAAGTCATCCATATGGGGGTCTGCCTGACGGTTAAATGACGGTACATTTGCATGGTTCTCTTGTGTGAATGATTTCTTGAACACAAAATTTAAAGCTTTGGCTTTCAATTAGCTGTCTTCATTTGCCACAGCAGACTGGTCAACAGGAGACTGAATGGAAGCCTTAGACATGTTATACAACTTTACATATGACCAGAATTTTCTCAGGTTCTCTGCCAGATCTTTTGCTAAGGTGCGATGGTGGTAGCTGTCATATGCTTCAGCATAGATCTTTTGACAGATGCATGAATCTCCACTAATCTTCGCTTGTCATAGTTTGTGCATTCTATTTTGAAACGAGAGTGCAACAGCTTCTGCTTTCTCAGCACCTTCCAAATTTTGTTGATAAACCATGGTGAGTCTTTTCCATCCTTTATCCACTTTCTAGGCATATGACTCTGCAGATCACAATTTACAGTCTCCTGAAACTTTGACATTAATTCCTCTACATTCATCTTTCTGGAACAAGTGATAAGGATGATAATGAATTAATGGCTGTGCCAGTATTGGGACTGAAAATAGTGAGTGCAATGGCTAAATTGAGTAAAGTTGTTACGTGTAAAATTATTTTGGGGTTTAAACTTGGGGCCATAAGACCAGTTCACAATTTTTTTGTCATACATGGTCTGAGTGTGGATATTATTTTGGGGATGGATTGGCCAATGGAATGCAGAGCAGAGATTAATTGTGGAGACAGTTCGGTAGCATTGGGTCAGAAGCAAAAATAAGTTTTGATCAGGTGGTAAAGGATAATAACATTTTGGTGGGGCAACTAAAAATCAGAAAGATGCCATAGGAGATGATGTTGGGGATTTAGAACTGAACCTACACTGTGGTGTTGAGGGAGGTATAATGGAAGAATTGAAAAACCAACTGGGTGAAGTAGAAGGATTGAATGAGTAACAGAAAGAGTGGTTGAGAGAAGTCTTATGAGTGAATAGAGATATATTCTCATAAACAGGTACAGTTAACAACTTTGAGTGCAAATCAGATGTGAAAGCATGTGAACCTTTTGCAAGGCCCTAGGAGAGGCAGTATACTAAGAAATTGAGTGGGTGATGGAGTGTGGTGTTATAATGAGGAGTAAAAGTGAACAAAATAGTCCAATCGTCATTGTTGGTGAAAGGGATGGTAATTTAAGAAAAGTCATAAATGCTAGGGTGTTGAATATGATTGTGAGCAGTGAGACTGATCGTCCAGAAAATACACACATCAAAGAAAGTTTTGCATCATTCCAGTTCCCAGAATTCTTGAAGATAGACATTGACTGTGGATATTGTATCACAGACTCAGTCCATTTGACAGTTCAGAGCTGTCACTAAACCTGCCCAAAGATGTAAACAACCATGCATGAGCAGCGCCTTTTAGATGGAGGAGGTGCGACAACTGATCAGTTCCAGCCATTCCGCCAAGAAGAAGGTATACGACTCAGTTGTCTGTAGTTCAACCATGCCTAGATGGTCAATACCACAGTTTGATCATGTTGGCATTGTTACTTCATGCCAGGAAGATCTCTCAACAACGCAACCGTCCACTCATCTTGGAATGAAAGAAAGCGATGATGTTCGGACATGCAGGAGATACAGAGAGAAAGGAACTGTTGATGGCACGCCTCGCTCAGGCCACCCAAGAGCTACTACTGCAGTGGATGACCACTAGCTATGGATTATGGTTTGGAGGAACCCTGAAAGCAATGCCACCGTGTTCAATAACACTTTTTGTGCAGCCACAGAACGTCATGTTAGGACTCAAGCTGTGCTCAATAGGCTGCATGATGCGCAACTTTACTCCTGATGCCCATGGCAAGGTCCTTCTTTGCAACCACGACAACATGCAGCACGGTACAGATGGGCCAGAAAACATGCCGAATGGACCGCTCAGGATTAGTATCACATTCTCTTCACCAATGAGTTTGCATATGCCTTCAAACAGACAATCATTGTTTTGAGTTTGGAGGCAACCCAGTCAGGCTGAACGCCTTAGACACATTGTCCAGTGAGTGCAGCAAGATGGAGGTTCCCTGCTGTTTTAGGGTGGCATTATGTGGGGCATTATGTGGGCGCTGGTGGTCATGGAAGTTGAGGTAATGGCTGTACAATACGTGAATGCCATCCTCCGACTGATTGTGCAACCATATCAGCAGCATATTGGTGAAACATTCGTCCTCATGGGTGAAAATTTGTGCCCCCATCATGCACATCTTGTGAATGGCTTCCTTCAGGATAACATCACTCGACTAGTGCCTAGCATGTTCTCCAGACGTGAACCCTATCGAACACACCTGGGATAGATTGAAAAGGGCTGTTTATGGACTACGTGACCCACCAACCACTCTGAGGGATCTACGCTGAATCGCCATTGAGGTGTGGGACAGTCTGGACCAACAGTGCCTTAATGAACTTGTGGATAGTATTCCATGATGAATAAGGCCATGCATCAATGCGTGTTGGTGTGTACAGAAATCTGGACCACCATGTCTGAAGGTCTCACTGTATGGTGGTACAACATGCAATGTGTGGTTTTCACAAGCAATAAAAAGGGTGGAAATAGTGTATTTGTTGATGTCTATTGCAATTTTCTGTACAGGTTCCGGAACTCTCAGAACTGAGGTGATGCAAAACTTTTTTTGATGTGTGTATATCGAAAAAATAATACAAGTTGCATTATATTACCAGCCTTGATTTGATAGGTGGTTATTGAAAAATACCACTAGCAGAGAGTTTAGAAAGTATATTGCCTTTTTGGTGAATGAAAAGTTTTGCCAATATATAGTGGTCCTGTTTCCGTTGAATATTAGGATGAGTCTTCATATGAGCCCTAAACCTAGTCTTAGGACTGGAGTTAAATTCCAAAATAATTGTGTATATGGATGAGCTGTTGGTTGCCATTGAATCTTGGGAATATCATTGTAATCTGTTGAATGAGGTATTTCATACCTTGAGAAAATGGGAACATGACCCTTAGGCTTAAAAAATGTGAATTTGTGAGAAAGGAAATGAAACTCTTAGGTAGTATCTCATCCAGCACTGACATTAGGCTTGACCCTGAAAAGATAAAAGCAGTTAAGGAATGTGCATCTCTGAAGGCTCAGAGGCAGTTAAAATCATTGCTGGTTTGTGTAATTTTCATAGAAATTTTGTGTCAGAACAAGTGTTGAGTAACCTACATTTGAACAGCTTGTTAAGTCCTATGGTAGCTTTTGTTTGGACAGATGACTGTCAGGTAGCTTTTAAATGCCTTAAGGGGGTCTTGAAAGAGGACAGAAGTTTATTCCCATTTAATCTTAGTTGACCTTTTCTTCTAAGAACTGACCCTAGTGGGTATAGGATTGGAGTGGAACTGTTACAATATTATGGAGATGCTGAAAAAGAAGATCATAGGACATCTGCCTCTGCAAGCATATCATTGACTTAATAAGAAAGAAATTACAGCATGATGGAGTTTGAAGGTTTCACAATAATTTGGGGGCTCTAAAAGTTCAGAGATTATCTGTGGAGAATAAAAACTGTCATTTACACTGACCACTGAGGCCATATATTTTCAAGAAATTTAGACTAATGCATTCACAGTTGATGAAGTGGACAGTGTTTATGCAACAATTAGGATTTGAAACCAAGTACATCAATGGTACACAGGACAAAGTAGCAGATGCGTTGTCCAGTCTATCAGTGGGAGAAAATTATGAGGTAGTACAAGATGTAGATAAGGCTCATTTAAAATGATTTTATATAAAAGCAGTTCAGGGAAAGAAAAAAATAGAAGGAATCTGCAAATACATGGTAAGCTATCAGAAGCAGATTTGGAAGTGATAAAAACAGATTTAGGTAAGCCAAATGGTAACAATATACTACAAGATACAGGGTGTTGTTTAATCTAGGTAAGCTAATGAAAATTCAGATGATTGGAAAGTGTGATGGTCCAGTGTGTACATAAATGATATAATTCATTATATCCATTTGAGTATTGACATGTAGATGCTAATAAGTGTATGCCAAAACTAAGAGAGTCTGCAACTTTTAACAATGTGGTAAGGTGGGTAAATAACCATGTTAAAATGTAATAAGAACTAGAGAGCCAATGTTACCAGCCAAACATGTAGGCTTCTCATGTGAAGTGTTAAACCAGATGACTTGATGGAATTGCTGGCAGAAAATCCTGCACAACATTATATGAGAGAAACTGGACAGTTGTGCCACACATACTGGAGCAACTATCATAGTTTGTGGGGAGATATTGTTGAGAATCCTAAAATTCAATGAATAATGTCATTCATCATGCAACAAGATTTACTCCTTATGAGATTATGAATGGAAAGAGAGATCTTTAGGTTGTGTAGTGGAGAAACTGGCATTTCCCCTTAGAGATGAATTAAGTTGTTATGAGAGTATGGGAAATGGGAATACGGATAACTGTATACACAACAAACTGTTCCCGTAAATGTTTATACATACATATATTTCAGCACAAAGAAAGATACACATGTAGACTGTACAAGGTACAAAGGCTGACTGGAACATTAACATGGCAGCTCGTCAGAAAAGTTAGAGTCCAAAGATCATGCTTTACATAGTCGATGTGACCTATCGACCCCCCCCCCCCCCCCAAGTATGGAGTATGGCCTATGAGGCCTGAGGAGAGGTCTTGTCAGTGTCAGCATCAGAGTGATTAGTGTGAAGTGGCAGCCGCACGACTGGAAGCTCTATCTCAGTCAGGGCGGTGTGCAAAGACGAAATGATGGGCTGTAGGTCCACATCATAATCAGACAGCCAGCGGGGGTGGACAATGTGTCAGCCAGCCCAGGAGTAGAGGTTTGGGGAGGGGTGCAGCATGTGAGCATGCCTGCCCTAAGGCAGATCAAGCCGTCCAAGGAGATGAACGCTCGAACTCTTGATGGATCGCAATCTCGGGTGAGGGACAGGCCATGCACTATCTCGACATCTAGTTTCTCATCGAGTGTCGAGTCTGCAGTGTCTGTAAGGAGTGTGAGCACACAGTTGTTGAAAGTGAAAATCAACATGTCTTCAACAAGTTGAAAGTCAGGGAACAAGTCTCTCCAGTAGGTGAAACGTCATCAAAACCTGTGCATGGGGTTGATAATGACATGCTTGGGAAATCCGTAACTGCGGTGATGAACCATCAGAAGGAGTTGACCCTACCATGGGATGAGCTAACTCAGTCTGGATGGTCTGACTGGAATGGCATAGGGATGTCAGAGTCCACGAAAGCATGCTTGAGCCTGTGTAGCGTGTAGCATAACAATCTGCAGGTGATCTTTAAACATAATGTCAAACATCTTCTCACCCCTCCAGAGTACTTCAAAGGAGCCGAGGTATGGGGGTTGTAGGGGTTGTCTAATGGAATCATCCCTGAGCATAATGTGGGAGCATGTGTTGAGTGTGGTTGGCATGTAAGTGTCTGGTGGGGAATGACTGACAGGTGGGTGTAGCCAGGGCATGTCTAAAGTGGGTGCGCATTCTACTAATAAAGTCTGGGGAGGCGGGGAAATCCTTGGTTGCTTGAGGCAGGATAAGTTCCCCAGGCAGAACCAGGTTCTCGCCAAAAACAAATTCAGAGATGGTTCCCTGTAAGTCAGGTTTAAAGGTCGAACGGAGACCGAGTAACACCCAAGGAAGCGCCAAAGACCAGAGGCAGTCATGGCATCGAATGTAAAACCTGTTGATTCCACACAGCTGGTGCAGAAGTCGCGGAAGACATAGAAACTTTGGGGTCACCAATATGGGAAACAGGAATATGTATAACTGCATACGAAACAAACTATTTGCATAAATGTTTATACACACATATGTTTCAGCACATAGAAAGATACATGTGTACACTGTGCAAGGTACAAAGACTGATAGGAACATTAACATGGCGGCTCGTCAGATTAGGTAGAGTTCAAAGATCATGCTTTACATGGTCGATGTGACCTTTCAATGCCACAAGAGGAAGAAAGGAGTGAGGGAATTTGAGCATAGGAAACTGGAGAAGAGGAAGAGAAGATATGAGGAGACGATTAAGAATGTAAATATTAAAGTGGGAGATTTTGTTTTGGTTATGAGATATGAAAAATAGAGAGAGATAAATAATGAGATATAAATTTTTTTTTAAGTATAGAGGTCCATTTGAGGTAATGAGTATACCACACCCATATGCATTTTATTGAGTCTACCCAAAGTCAAAGAAGAAACTTGGCCTTAAGACCATAGTGGATTTGAGACCACATAATGTTAGAATGACACCAACAATGGAGGTGACTGCAACAAGTTTAATAAATTTTCAATGTGAAGCCTGAGATCGAGGAGGAGATATGAATGGGGGTGCAGGGTGTATATAATTTTGTTGTTTGAAGTATGATAGTGGAAGTTTTAGTTTTTATAAGGATATTTCATAGCATGATGAGTGTTAATTTAATAGTAGTTCAATATTCCTAAATTTGTTTACAAGACGCAAATGAAGAAATAACATTAGGAAAAGTAGCATTAGGCAAGAGTTGTGTCAAGCTATAAAACAACTTGGAATTAGTTGAAGTATGTGATTTTCAGTGGTTTGCATAGGTTAGGAATAAGAAATAGATTGAAACACTACTTATATCATGAAAAAAATAACAATAATTTCTTCCATACTCTTTTAGCTAAGTGTACAGAGATGAGAGCCTTATATGTGAGGTGTTAAGAAATGAAAACCTACATAAAAGGATTAAAAACAATAAGAGCTAGGAAGGATATTATTTTGATTATTTGTGGTTCTTTGTAAATTATCAGTTTGTTATGTTTAGTTGCATACCAATTAGAATAGATGAAACTAGTGTTTTGCAGACTGTGCCATGCTACTTATATTATTTTTAAGATAATTTTGGATCAATGAAGAAGTTATTCTTGTGTATCTCTCACAATGACAATTTACATGTGATTTTGGTCTAAGCCCAAAAAGTGACAGTAGTACAGGGTTTACATGAATCCTGGGAACACTTTCAATTATTTATTGCACAAGAACAAAACATTGTACAGATATCATACTTACATCACTTTGAAGAGAAACCCTGAAAGTTTTTCTTCATGTATCCTGCCACAGCGTAGTTTGGTAATTTGCTGATAGTAAGCGCTAGTTGCAAACAAGGGTAGTTCAGGTGCAAGAGCACTTCGCTGAGAGCACTGTCACTAGACATTCCTACTTGAACATGTTGCAGCAATGGCTGATGCCTCAAATGCAATTGGGCTCTCTGTTCATCTTTCAGCAGGATGGGACCCAACACCATTTTCCTCGTGAAGTTTGTGGATGCCTTAACATGGAGCTGCCGCATCAGTGGATTGGCCGTGCCACAGAAGGGGACAGCTGTTTCATGAAATTGCCTCCCTAATAACCAGATCTCAGTCCATGTGACTTTTTTTGCTGGGACATATTAAAGTTCTGGTGAATATACTGCCTCTACCATGTGATGCAGCAGAGCTCTGGGAGAGAGTATGGGAAGTGACTGCCACTGTTGATGATGCCACGCTGGAAAGGGTATGGGAAAAATTTGATTACTGTATCGACATCTGGCGGGTCACTCATGGTTCACATATTGAATGATTGTAAAAAAAAAAAAAAAAAAAAAAACTCTTAGTTTCTCTTCAAAATGCAATCTGTATGACATCTGTACAATGTTTAGTTTTTGTGCAATAAATAATTGAAAGTGTTCCCGGACTTTATGGACACCCTATATTTTAAGTTATGTTGGCTTACATGAATACAAACAGTGCACAAACAACATACTGCATCTGAATTTGAGACCTTTTATCATAAGAGGTCTGAGACTACAGGCTGATGTACATTTTTTCCCCTTCTACTATATTTTCCTTTACTTCTCTCCTACTTTATTTTCGTCATACACTGAAAAGGTTACTTCTGAATGAGTTTTGTATAATTATGTTACTGTATACATAATGTAATTGTTATGAATGTAGCTGCCATTGTCAGTTATTCTGATGTTGTGTACTTAGTTATTTATTAACATGTTATTGGAATTAATTCTCTACGAACAGAGTAATATGAAATGATTTCATGTAAAACTGTAAACTAATGTAATCATAGTCTTTAAAACTATTATAAGAAGCAAGATGTATGAGCAACATGTGCTTATTTCATCAACCTAAAACGCATTCTGTTCCAAACATAAGTCTGGACAGTACACTCAATCAATGAAACTGGAGTTACCATCAACAAATGAATATTTTTGGCATGAAATGATTAGAAATTAACTCCTGATGTTTACAAAATGTTTATGTGTCAGTAAATGATCAGAGGAATATAATTTTGGAGTTTGCAAAAGTCTCAGTTCAGGCCAGTTTGGCAAACCATGAAAATTTATGTGTTGCCTTCTTTTATCCCCCTACAGTCATGATTCTCCAAGATATGTAATGTTTCACATTTTGGTTGTTAATGGTGTAGTGTGAAATACATTAAATCCTTGAATATGAAGCCTGTTGAAACTTAATGTCTGTGGCAAATGTAAATATTGTGCATCAGTGAAAAAAATGAATATTCATTACCTAAAAAACCAATACTCGCCATGAAATTTAACATTTTGTGCATGTAAGCTTAATTTGATTTCATATGGTGGAAGTTGTTAAAACCTCAGCTACAGAGTGATAGCATTTTTCTCAACTTTTGAATTTGTGTGCTCTCTGTGTGACTTTGTTGAATATCATAGAGTGATATTTTGTTAAATGTATATTGGCAGTATAAATACAACTGAAGGTGATATGTGTGTTGATGCCAGTGCTAGAAATTACTAGGTATTTAGATAAGTAGGATCCGAAAATTTCACTAATTCCATATTCAGATACAGTCTATTGAACTGTACACTCATAGTTGGTTCTGTTAAAATATCTGCCACTTCTTCCTCAGAGATAATGTACTGAACACTCAGATATCCTTCATTATAAAGCTGATGTATGAATTTTTATTTAATATACTCATGCTTCTGTTGTTTATGTTCCCACTTCTGTAATAGACATTTACATGACTGATTATCTTCCTATATTGTCAGAGTCATCATACACCGTCCTAAGTAACTCAGGACATGTCCGTGACGCTACTCATTACGCCAAACCAACAGCACACCACTAGCAAGTAATTATATTATATTACAGCGTGCTGAAAACCTTAGTCGTAGATATGTTACCAATTGAAATTTAATTACAACAAATTGTACTAAGAACAATGCGTTTTGGGTGGATCTTCAGTGTGTCGCTGCCTTCAAATAGCCTACTCTCATAATACGCAAGTTACAATACTTCTTTGGCCATGAATATGATGTTTCTCATTATTTTATTGGAACGAATCACACAGTTAACAACGGGTTTTCCAGTGATTCTCAATTTTCTGGTGCTCAGAAACGGCATATACAGGGTGAGTCACCTAACATTACCGCTGGATATATTTCGTAAAGCACATCAAATACTGCCCCCCCCCCCTCCCCTCCCCCCATGAACCATGGACCTTGCCGTTGGTGAGGAGGCTTGCGTGCCTCAGCGATACAGATAGCCGTACCATAGGTACAACCACAACGGAGGGGTATCTGTTGAGAGGCCAGACAAACGTGTGGTCCCTGAAGAGGGGCAGCAGCCTTTTCAGTAGTTACAGGGGCAACAGTCTGGATGATTGACTGATCTGGCCTTGTAACACTAACCAAAACAGCCTTGCTGTGCTGGTACTGCGAACGGCTGAAAGCCAGGGGAAACTACAGCCGTAATTTTTCCCGCGGGCATGCAGCTTTACTGTATGGTTAAATGATGATGACGTCCTCTTGGGTAAAATATTCCGGAGGTAAAATAGTCCCCCATTCGGATCTCCAGGTGGGGACTACTCAAGAGGACGTCGTTATCAGGAGAAAGAAAAATGGCATTCTACGGATCGGAGCATGGAATGTCAGATCCCTTAATCAGGCAGGTAGGTTAGAAAACTTAAAAAGGTAAATGGATAGGTTAAAGTTAGATATAGTGGGAATTAGTGAAGTTCGGTGGCAGGAGGAACAAGACTTCTGGTCAGGTGAATACAGGGTTATAAATACAAAACAAATAGGGGTAATGCAGGAGTAGGTTTAATAATGAATAAAAAAATAGGAGTGTGGGTAAGCTACTACAAACAGCATAGTGAATGTATTGTAGTGGCCAAGATAGACACGAAGCCCATGCCTACTTCAGTAGTACAAGTTTATAATCCAACTAGCTCTGCAGATGATGAAGAAATTGCAGAAATGTATGATGAGATAAAAGAAATTATTCAGGTAGTGAAGGGAGATGAAAATTTAATAATCATGGGTGACTGGAATTCGAGTGTAGGAAAAGGAAGAGAAGGAAACGTAGTAGGTGAATATGGATTGGGGCTAAGAAATGAAAGAGGAAGCTGTCTGGTAGAATTTTGCACAGAGCATAACTTAATCATAGCTAACACTTGGTTCAAGAATCATAAAAGAAGGTTGTATACATTGAAGAATCCTGGAGATACTAAAAGGTATCAGATAGATTATATAATGGTAAGACAGAGATTTAGGAACCAGGTTTTAACTGTAGGACATTTCCAGGGGCAGATGTGGACTCTGACCACAATCTATTGGTTATGAACTGTAGATTAAAACTGAAGAAATTGCAAAAAGGTGGGAATTTAAGGAGATGGGACCTGGATAAACTGACTAAACCAGAGGTTGTACAGAGTTTCAGGGACAGCATAAGGGAATAATTGACAGGAATGGGGGAAATAAATACAGTAGAAGACGAATGGGTAGCTCTGAGGGATGAAGTAGTGAAGGCAGCAGAGGATCAAGTAGGTAAAAAGATGAGGGCTAGTAGAAATCCTTAGGTAACAGAAGAAATATTGAATTTAATTCATGACAGGAGAAAATATAAAATGCAGTAAATGAAGCAGGCAAAAAAGAATACAAACGTCTCAAAAATGAGATCGACGAGAAGTGCAAAATGGCTAAGCAGGCATGGCTAGAGGACAAATGTAAGGATGTAGAGGCTTATCTCACTAGGGATAAGATAGACACAGCCTACAGGAAAATTAAAGAGACCTTTGGAGAAAAGAGAGCCACTTGTTTGAATATCAAGAGCTCAGGTGGAAACCCAGTTCTAAGCAAAGAGGGGAAAGCAGAAAGATGGAAGGAGTATATAGAGGGTCTATACAAGGGCGATGTACTTGAGGACAATATTATGGAAATGGAAGAGGATGTAGATGAAGATGAAATGGGAGATACAATACTGCGTGAAGAGTTTGACAGAGCACTGAAAGACCTGAGTCGAAACAAGGCCCCAGGAGTAGACAACATTCCATTAGAACTACTGATGGCCTTGGGAGAGCCAGTCCTGACAAAACTCTACCATCTGGTGAACAAGATGTATGAGACAGGTGGAATAACCTCAGACTTCAAGAAAAATGTAATAATTCCAATCCCAAAGAAAGCAGGTGTTGACAGATGTGAAAATTACCGAACTATCAGTTTCATAAGCCACAGCTGCAAAATACTAACACGAATTATTTACAGATGAATGGAAAAACTGGTAGAAGCTGACCTCGGGGAAGATCAGTTTGGATTCCGTAGAAATGTTGGAACACGTGAGGCAATACTGACCCTACGACTTATCTTAGAAAATAGATTAAGGAAAGGCAAAACTACGTTTCTAGCATTTGTAGACTTAGAGAAAGCTTTTGACAATGTTGACTGGAATACTCTCTTTCAAATTTTAAAGGTGGCAGGGGTAAAATACAGGGAGCGAAAGGCTATTTACAATTTGTACAGAAACCAGATGGCAGTTATAAGAGTCGAGGGGCAGGAAAGGGAAGCAGTGGTTGGGAAGGGAGTGAGACAGGGTTGTAGCCTCTCCCCGATGTTATTCAATCTGTATATTGAGGAAGTAGTAAAGGAAACAAAAGAAAAATTTATAGTAGGTATTGAAATCCAGGGAGAAGAAATAAAAACTTTGAGGTTCGCCGATGACATTGTAATTCAGTCAGAGACAGAAAAGGACTTGGAAGAGCAGTTGAACAGAATGGACAGTGTCTTGAAAGGAGGGTATAAGATGAACAACAAGAAAAGCAAAACGAGGATAATGGAATGTAGCCAAATTCAGTCGGGTGATGCTGAGGGAATTAGATTAGGAAGTGAGACACCTAAAGCAGTAAAGGAGTTTTGATATTTGGGAAGCAAAATAACTGCTGATGGTTGAAGTAGAGAGGATATAAAATGTAGACTGGCAATAGCAAGGAAAGCGTTTCTGAAGAAGAGAAATTTGTTAACATCGAGTATAGATTTAAGTGTCAGGAAGTTGTTTCAGAAAGTATTTGTATGGAGTGTAGCCATGTATGGAAGTGAAACATGGACAATAAATAGTTTGGACAAGAAGAGAATAGAAGCTTTCGAAATGTGGTGCTACAGAAGAATGTTGAAAATTAGGTGGGTAGATCCCGTAACTAATGAGGAGGTATTGAATAGAATTGGGGAGAAAAGTTTGTTGCACAACTTGACTAGAAGAAGGGATCGGTTGGTAGGACATGTCGTGAGGCATCAAGGGATCACAAATTTAGCATCGGAGGGCAGTGTGGAGGGTAAAAATCGTAGAGGGAGACCAAGAGATGAATACACTAAGCAGATCAGAAGGATGTAGGTTGCAGTAGGTACTGGGAGATGATGGAGCTTGCACAGGATAGATTAGCATGGAGAGCTGCATCAAACCAGTCTCAGTACTGAAGACCACAATAATCAACAAATTGTCAGAATTTTCACAAATATTTTAAATTGTTCAAAAAGATTCTTCAGCCCTGGGAAGTCTGATGTAGCTGTTGCCCAAGCAGTATATTCTGATTGTGTTTAAGATCATGAAACACATTTCTGCTCCCTTTAGCCCAAAAAACAGTATTTAAAAAAACCTGGAGCATGTACCTTGTTGCACATCTTCTGTCTTCTTCACTTCCCTAGTCAGAATCACATAGCAGAAATGATCATTTGAATTACCCTTTTCCTAACACAGACTGAAGAATTTCTTTCAAACCTTTCCTGCAGAATTCTGTTGATTTATTTTGATGTTCACTAAAACAGTTAACTGGCACACTTATGTCTGGTGTTTTAGCCATTGTTACATACATCGAACTGTTAATTCTTTGTACAATTTACTTTTAACCGTGTCACTACAAGCAGTCACTACAAGCATGTTCACTGTGATTTCCATTGGTGACTTACAGGGTTTACAGTCTTCCGTGATGGATATTTCCAATAAGGTTTCAAGGTGAACATGTTGATTAAGAAACATTTTGCCACTGTCTTCTGTAAACTTATTCCATTGAATAATTTTGGTTCGCAACGTTCTTGTATTCAAAATTTTAATTTTAACTTCTCCTTAATACTAGTGATTTTACTTCCATGATTCCCAGCAGTTAGAATAATATCATCTACATACATTATCAAACAAGTATTGTAATCATCAGTGATTTTGATGTGAAGTCATCCATGAGCTTCAGATTGTCAAAACTCTATTTCCTTCATAAAACAGTTAAATGTAGAGGTCTTAGTTCTTGGTTCGTGCTTCAGTCCTTGTAAAGCTTTATTGAGTTTGCTTACTAGTCATTCCTTAATATTTATGGTTGATGAACTTTCAAATGAATTTATTGAGTCACTTCTCCATGCAGGAATGCATTTGTACATCAAGTTTTTCCATAAAGAAGTCATATTCATTCACCATTCTCTGCATTGTGAGTCAGGCAGCTGGAGCATATGTCTTCTCATAACCATAATACTTTTTCCTAAGCATAGTCTTTAATAACTAAAAGTGGCTTTTACCTTCCAGTATTTCCAGAGCACCTCTTTTTACCTTGAAAATGCAGTCACTTTCAATGAATCTTTTATTTGTGGGAAGTGGTGCATAAGTTCAAGTCCCATTAGATGGCCATTCTTCTTCATCATGCTACCCTTCACATCTTCAAAATTCTGAGGTAAGTTTTCCAAATAGTACATAGGTTTTTGGTTTTTGTTGATACTGTATTACTTTTCTTCAGAGGTTCTGCATCCATCACTTCTTCTGAAGTAAGAGGCTCTGAGTTGCCTTCAACAGTTCACTTTGTTTCCTCAAAGTTAGTTTCATTCAGATTTCATTGTCTTCTGCTGTGTTATGTGTTATGTTGTCCATTTGAACAGTCTTCTTCAAGATACAATCATCACTACTTTTATCTTCAAATAAAAACTTATCATCTTCAAAAATTACATCTCTTACCAATACAATCTTTTGTTGTTTGAGACACCATGTAATCCCCCCCCCCCCCCCCCCCCAACCTTCCTTTCTCCACCTATTTTCCACATTAAACAATGCCAGTCCAAGTAATTAGAAAGCAAAGTCTTTTATGAAGTTTTGAGAAGATTGAAGATTACAATAAACTTTCTAGTTTACTTAGCTTGTCAAGTTGAGGTGGCTCCAGCTCAATGTCTAGGGATCACTTTCTTGAAGCTGAAAATCTAACATCAGGTCCTCACAGTTGGTTTGAACTAAATAAACTGGAAGATGGTTGTTGCAGAATTTTTTATGTAAATTTTTTTCTCACATTTTAGGATATCATACAGCATTTTGATTTTTCACATTAACAAAACCAAAATTACATTGTTCACACGTATTATACAGAACTAGATCCGATCACATCAGAGGCAGACATGTGACTGTCACACTTTGTGGAAACAACAATATTCCAAAGGACTTACAATTTTTCTTAATAACTGAATTCCTACTAGTTTTTGTCACATTATTAATCTTAGTTATTATTTCATAAATGAATCCAGAAATAAACATATAAACATTACACGATTGTGTAATTAATAATAGAAATTTTAAGTGTGAAGATAATTTGGAATTTCAAATGTTCCTAAAACAAAATAATTTTAACTGTACATTCAGAAGTAGAACTTATTAATTATATCATCAAAACTAAAATATTTTATGAAGTAATTCCTTTTCATAACTTTTATCTTGAAATATAACATACTATGTATAAATTTATATGAAAGTTTTCAGAAAAGCAACTGAGATAATACTGACCTGTCCAATTAAAAGAAAAGTAATACTGCTATCAACAATTACTGTTGAGGAAAGGTAATGCTAGAGGATGATGTCTCATTACAGCCATAATCTGTAACCTCTGGGACATTATCTAGTCATGAAACATTTTAATGACCTGGTACTCATACTTACTTGCCAAAAATTCCTTTCAAATTTGCAAGCACACAAAACACTCAAACATATACAGTTTATTTTTTCAAATTTGGTTTCCTTCTGAACCATAGCTTTGCTGAAATTTCACTTCCTACAGCTGAATTAGGACTACAATTAATGATAAAAACAGCTACCAGTAATGCTTGTGAACAAAATTGCTTTCCCAGTTTGCAAACAAGAATCATACAACAGACCTTTTCATAACTGCTTGATTTAACAGTTCTGCTACTCCATTTTGTTGGTTTTGTACCTTATGGCAAACTAAACCTACGCTCACTTTCTTCAAAGAATTATATTTGAAATGCATTCGCTACAATTATCAAATCTGAATCTACTGATATGAATGTTAAAATGAGCAGTAGCCATTCCATACTAGACTTTAAAATAATGAAACACATGAGATTTTTATTGAAAAGTACACGCTGCTCTAAAAGAAGTATAATCAAAAGTAATAGGTGTTATAGGACCAAGCACATCACTAACTATCACTTCAAGTGGATGTTTGGCTTTAACTCATGAGACTGAACATGCGGAATCATGTTTGTTTATCCTCTAATAAGGGCAAGTACCGTTCCAGAAAACTATACTTTGTCCAGCCACTCAGCTATATAACTAAGTTTCTTCATGTTTTCAAAGTTCGAATGTCATAAGCATCTGTGCCACAACTCTACACCACTATCTCAAATACAAGCAGTGCACATGGACCTATGAATATGTTTGAACAAAAGAGTATATACTAAGGTGCCAAAGTCATGGGACAGTGATATACACATATACTGATGGCATTAGTATCATGTACACAAGGCATAAAAGGACAGTGCATTAACAGTGTTCTCATTTGAACTCAGGTGCACCATGTGAAAATGTTCCTGATGAGATTTTGGCCACACAAGAGGAATTAACAGATTTTGAATGTGGAATGGTAGTTGAAGTTAAATGCATGGGGCATTCCATTTCAGAAATCATTAGAGAATTCAATATTCAGAGATCCATAGGGTCAAGAGTGTGCTGACAATACCAGATTTAAAGCACTACCTCTCACCACAGCCAATGCAGTGGCCATTGGTCTTGACTTAATGACTGAGGGAAGTGGCATTTGTGTAGAGTTGTCAGTGCTAACAGACAAGCAACATTGCATGATATAGCCACAAAAAGCAGTGTGGGTCACACAAAAAACCTACCCATTAGGTCAGTGTGGCAAAATCAGCCATTGATAGGGTATGGCAGAAGGACGGGTATACACTCGCACACACACACATATCCATCCACACATATACAGACACAAGCAGACATATTTAAAGACAAAGCACATCTTGGCACAGTGTTACACCGTCCGGGTTATCTGGATACTTCCCACCAACACCAACCTATCCGAACGCCGGAGATGGGAACTTGTTCTTCAATATATCCTCTCTTCCCGTTACCCACCAGGCCTCAATCTCTGCTAATTTCAAGTTGCCGCCACTCATACCTCACCTGTCATTCAACAACATCTTTGCCTCTGCACTTCCGCCTCGACTGACATCTCTGCCCAAACTCTTTGTCTTTAAATATGTCTGCTTGTGTCTGTATATGTGTGGATGGATATGTGTGTGTGTGCGAGTGTATACCCGTCCTTTTTTCCCCCTAAGGTAAGTCTTTCCCCTCCCGGGATTGGAATGACTCCTTACCCTCTCCCTTAAAACCCACATCCTTTCGTCTTTCCCTCTCCTTCCCTCTTCCCTGATGAGGAAACAGTTTGTTGTGAAGGCTTGAATTTTGTGTGTATGTTTGTGTGTCTTTCGACCAGCCAGCGCTTTCGTTCGGTAAGTCACATCATCTTTGTTTTTTGATATATATATATATATATATATATATATATATATATATATATATATATATATATATAGAGGGGGAAACATTCCACGTGGGAAAAAATATCTAAAAACAAAGATGATGTGACTTACCAAATGAAAGTGCTGGCATGTCGATAGACACACAAAAACACACACAAAATTCAAGCTTTCACAACCAAATGTCTGCTTGTGTCTGTGTATGTGCGGATGGATATGTGTGTGTGTGTGTGTGTGTGTGTGTGTGTGTGTGTGTGTGCGCGTGTGAGTGTATACCCGTCCTTTTTTCGCCCTAAGGTAAGTCTTTCCGCTCCTGGGATTGGAATGACTCCTTACCCTCTTCCTTAAAACCCACATCCTTTCGTCTTTCCCTCTCCTTCCCTCTTTCCGACGAAGCAACCATTGGTTGCAAAAGCTCGAATTTTGTGTGTATGTTTGTGTTTCTTTGTGTGTCTATCGACATGCCAGCACTTTCGTTTGATAAGACACATCATCTTTGTTTTATATGTAAAGTTGAGGCATAATTATTAAATTATCATTTCTTCAACATGTGTACTAGCTACTCGTTACTGAAAGATGTTTTACACATCACAAAATAAATAAATGAGCAGCTCACTATATGTAAAAATTGTGATTAGTTAGACTGTAATAGCTGTCCCACAATTAACGTCATTGTGCTCTACATCTGCATCCCCATCTATACTCTGCAAGCCCTGTGAGGTGCTTGATGGATCGTTCATCCCATTGTGCTTTCTTCCTGTTGGAAATTGGTACTAAGTTCCTATGGGACCAAACTGCTGAGGTCATCAGTCCCTAGGCTTATAAACTACTTAATCTAACTTAACCTACGTTATGCTAAGAATGATACACACACCCATGACTGAGGGAGGACTCAAACCTCCGACAGAGGGGGGTTGGGGCCAGAAATGCGGGGCAAGGTGCCTCAGACTGCTTGGCTACCCTGCGCACCTCTTCCTGTTCCATTTATGTATGGAGTATGAATAATGATGTTTCAGTGTCTCTGTGCATACAGTAATTATTCTAATCTTATCCTCATGACCTCTATGTGAGCAGTCTGTAGGGGGTTGTAGTGAAAGATTTTTTATGGATAGTTTACAGTTATCTTCAAGAGTTTTCCAGTTCTGTTTCTTCCATATCTATGTAACACTCCTCCATGGATTAAACAAACCTGTGTCTATTCGTGCTGCCTTATCTGTATATGTTCAATATGCCCTGTCAGTCCTGTCTGGTATGGGTCCCACACACTTGAACAATATTCTAGAACCAGTCACATGAGTGGTTTGTAAGCAATTTCCTTTGTAGACTCATTATGATTTACCAATATCCTACAAATAAACCAAAGTCTACCACCCATTTTACTCACAACTGAATTTATGTGATTATTCCTTTTCTTATCCCTACAAAGTGTGGTGGCCGGGTTGGCCAAGCAGTTCTAGGTGCTACAGTCTGGAACCGCACGACTGCTATGGTCGCAGGTTCGAATCCTGCCTCGGGCATGGCTGTGATGTCCTTAAGTTAGTTAGGTTTAAGTAGTTCTAAGTTTTAGGGGACTGATGACCTCAGAAGTTAAGTCCCATAGTGCTCAGAGCCATTTGATCCATTTGAGCCTACAAAGTGTCACATCCATATATTTGTATGAGATGGCTGATTCCAACAATGACTCATTGATTTTATAGTCACATAATACTACATTTTTGTTTGTTTTTTAAAGCGTACCATTTGATAGCAAATTCATATGTAGGACAAAAATTCAATAGAATCAAACCTGAAGAAGATTCATATGTGTCAGAAGGTGTATGCAGCTGCAAGATTTCCTGCAATTGTAAGCTATCAGCACTTTGCCATTATGTTTCGTTGATGCCATGTGGCTGCACTGGAAAGATCACATAGCGTATAGTTTTTTTGTCAGTTGAAATGGAAAGTTTGCTTATCATAGATCACATATTGTACCAAAAGCCAAAAATTGATGACAAACAGTTTTATAATGGCTGAAGATACAGCCATTTAAACATTGCTTTAGAAGCAACAATGAAAATCTACTTTTGAAATACCCTACTAATTGAATGAAGGTCTTTATAGATTGCAGCGCAGGGTTATGGCTACAGTTCATATGTCTCATAAAAACATGTCATGATCTGCTCTAGACATGATTGGCAGGAAACTCAATCTTGAGATTCTTAGACATTATCTCTCATAGCAGTATAAAATAACTTTTCTTTTCCTCCCTTGGCATTAAGCCTCTGACTGAGTGAACAAAGCTGTCAACTGGAGCCATAGTATCACTTGCAGTACAATGAAAAATCTCAAGAGGAGTAGTTTAATACAATTTATGGTATTGTATTTGCAAATGTGTGCTTAAGACTATTTTTTCTGGTACAACTTATATGTTTTACATATGTAGTCAATCAAATGTTATGAAATATTGCATTTGTTGCGAAGTTGGACAAATAGGTATAAATTCTATGGGTCTAGTGCAGCAGGGGATACAACTCGTCGGCTTTGAACAATGACGTCATTCCTTAGTCATAGATCGTAATGTCTTCACTTCGAGGCATAGATAATAAAGCAGTTCTGTGTTCTAATAAGCACTATCATTAAAATAATTGAATGTAAATCTAAAAGCGACCGCTTGATATTGGAATAAAGTAGGATCAGTTTATTCTATCTCGTGAGATTTTTTTTTTAAAGCCAAAAAACACTTATTAGGTACTGAAGGGAGCTGCTTAATAAAGTAGGATCAGTTTATTCTATCTCGTGAGATTTTTTTTTTTAAAGTCAAAAAACACTTATTACGTACTGAAGGGAGCTAGAACATTAAGAAGAATCCCTTACTGAAACGTAACAGCAAAAGCGAAAATGGTAAACCGCAAATAGAATAGATTAGCCATGCATAACACCCACCCATCTCCCCAGGAGTCAGAACTCCCGCACCCATTAGAATATACACATGCGTCAGTACGTAATAAGAGTTTTTTCGCTTTAAAAAAAAAAATCTCACGAGATAGAATAAACTGATCCTACTTCATTAAGCAATCAGTAAAGAAACGAAACTAAAACATAACAGTTTTTGCTGTTATGTTTCAGTTTCGTTTCTTTACTGACTGCTTAATGAAGTAGGATCAGTTTATTCTATCTCGTGAGGTTTTTTTTTTTTTTTTTTTTTTTACTGAAGGGAGCTAGAACACTAAGAAGAATCGCTTCTTGGCTTTTGACAAGATATTGCTTAATAAAGTAGGATCAGTTTATTCTATCTCATGAGATTTTTTTTTTAAAAAGCCAAAAAACACTTATTAGGTACTGAAGGGAGCTGCTTAATAAAGTAGGATCAGTTTATTCTATCTCGTGAGATTTTTTTTTTTTTAGAAAGTCAAAAAACACTTATTACGTACTGAAGGGAGCTAGAACATTAAGAAGAATCGCTTCTCGGCTTTTGACAAGATATTGCTTAATAAAGTAGGATCAGTTTATTCTATCTCGTGAGATTTTTTTTTAAAGTCAAAAAACACTTATGCTTTTGACAAGATCAATGTTTATCTCTCTCGCATTCCTTTGTTTCTCAACATTCTCCTCAGCTCTTTCATCTCTGTAATACATGCTCTCTGGCGACTTGTGACGTCATTGTTCAAAGCCGACGGGTTGTATCCCCTGCTGCACTAGTCCCAATTCTATTAATGTTTTAGCCATAATTATGGTTCCTCAATGCCCTGATGCCATAAAAACGGAAAAAGGACAGCAAAAAGTGCTTCATATGAAATATATACTAAGTACGGCATTGTGTAATCTTATCCTTTCACACATGACTGTTAAAGTTCTCTGTTTCTGCACAAGTTTTGAAAACTTCGAGAGGTGTAAGAAAAACTTTTTACCTGTCTTCATTTTCTCTTCTTGTTGGCTCCAGTTTTCGCATCTAGTGGTAAATTCTTGAGGCTGAAATTTTGATTTAACATTGTGGTTTCCTGATGACTAAATAACTGATGAAGATTTTCATGTATTATTCTTGAATTTTATTCTTTGTCACATTTTTCAGTATCACACAGTCTTTAAAATTTCCACTTCTATCACACCACAAATTACATTTTAGTGACAAAATCAAAAAGAGGTCTGATTCCATCAGAGGCATGCCCACTACTACTAACATTCTGTGGTACTCACAATATTCCAAAGAGTTCACAAGTGAAAGAGTTTACATAATTTATGACAAAAGAAGAATCTTCAAGTTATATAATTATTTTATAAATGAATCCAGAAATAAATTTAATAATTAGCATTAGATTGTGCAATTAATAACATGAATTTTAAATATGCTAGGTATTTCGTAATTTCAAATATTTTTAAAAGAAGAATAATTTTAGCTGTATCAGTTCTAACAACTTAATTTCTTTTTATACATTTTAGTCTGAAATATAATACATCAGATAAAAAATCAAATGAAATTCTTTTAGTGAAACAATTGATATAATGTTCACCTACACCAGATTCGGGATTAATCCTGGTATCGGCTACTTCTACAAAAAAGTGTGAGTAAAGGTTTCTTGAGTTCTAAAAAAAATGTCTTGTGTTACGAATTTTACAAGTCTATGTAAACCATATGGTTTGGTGTTCATTTCTATAGGTAATGCAATGAAGAGAATTTTACTTTGAAACAACATACTTTTCAGGTGTAGCACACTTACATACTCCTCTACATAAATAATTCAATTTTAGGTTAATAATTGTGAACTCCACTGTTTAAACTGTAAAATTAATTATGATGTCAGTTTACATACATAGGATGTTTCACACTTCATGTTACAAGCTTCTGGAGGTTGTAGTGGAGACTTAGTAGGTCAAGTTGTACATAGAAACCCATGTCAAGACTTGGTTCACTTCCATGTTACAAGGGAAACAAGAGCTACTCAATTGCACACTAAATGTTTCTTAGATAGTTCACCTATTATGGTAGGCTACCCACGCCCACACTGATGAATGGTATGATGATGTATGTCACACAATGTCCTCTGCTTCCTTCTGTCCTGTTTTCATGCGTCTGGTGATGTGTCAGTTGACATTATGGTGACTAGTATTGCAGTAACAGGATACCTGAGTACACATTCACAAAGTACACTGATATGTTGTTAACTTACAGTGAAGCTCACTGTAATGTAAGAGAACCTCAACATCTGTACCACACGTACTTTCCAAATCATGTGACTCCATCTCATCAATGTTTGCCAGAGCAAAGCAATGGCTGTGGGAAAGAGGGGAAGTTCACAAGTGATAGAGGAAACTGTGGTGTTGCAAGAAGGTGCACTGTCATATTGGAAGAGGAAGCATTTCATCAGGTTGAAGAGAATCCCTCAACTAGTACTCAAACCATTGCACATGGTTTGCATGTATCTCACTTGTCAGTCTGGTAGGTTCTGCATGAACAGCAGCACCACCTACATTATCTTCGGAAGGTACAAACAATGCTCCCTGAGGGTTCTGTGCCACATTTGAATTTCTGTACTTTGTTTTTACACCATTTTTCCTCAGTTTCAAAGGTGTATGTTGTTCACCAATGAAGCACATTTCAACAGGGAAGGTGTTGTGAATGCTTGAAATCACCACATTTGGGATTTATGGGTGCCAGGTAAATGATATTCCTGCAACAAGTGCTGGCAGAGTAATTTACAGAAATGCCTTTCGATATTTGGCATGAACTGTGGTTGCATCATGATGGCATGACAGTACATTTTCCAGTTCACATCCAAAACCATCTGAATAGAGTCTATTGGGGCAGGTGGATCAGTTGAGGCAGACTACATGCTTTGCCAACAAGATCCCCAGATTTGACTCCTTTGGACTTTTTCTTGTGAGACCACAAGAATAGTCTTATTTATGACCCCATGCCCAGTTACAGCAAGATCTAGTTGCACAGATTATGGCTGTAGCAGAAGTGATTAACGATACACCATGCAAATTAGACACAGGCTGTGTGAACTTACTGCACTGTTACACTATGTCCACGGAGCCTAGTAGTCATCATATCAAACATCTGTTGTAATATGAAAGTAAACAGGAGTGAAATCTGTAAATCTTATTTTCCTTGTAATATGCAAATGAATCATTTTTGTTCATGGGTTATTATGTAAAACTTGATATACTAAATCACCTGCACAACCTCTAGAAATGTGTAACATGAACTGTGAAACATGCTGTATATTCAAGAGTGGAAGAATCATAATCTCAAATTATACAAACATTTTCCTGCACAGTTCCAAATGCATAACCCCTCATTATTCTCAATGACTGTTCACTGAAACTTTAATTTTTCCATCACAGTTCATCAAATAGTAACATGCTATGTGCAGCAAACACTTACTGCTGTTTAAATGATTCAACAGTTCCAACACAATCTTGATATATAACACCATTTACTCAACCTTCTATTTCAAAGTTTATGTTTTTCCATTCCTAAACGACTGTGTAACTATACTTGTAGACACTTTATGCATAATGTTTATTCAGTCACTGCCCCCAGTTCCAGTAAATTATTTCTTTCAGTTTGTGAGTAAATAGAAATGAATGCCAAGTTCCTCATATGAGTTTCCCTGAACTCAACCCTAACTTTTCTTATGGGAATATGTAAAGCGTGTTATATAGTCAACACCAATAAGAACAGTAGTTGGGTATTATGGGTGTATTGTGGGCTTTTTATAAACTTGTCCTATAGTGAAAGCTAATAATACTTTTAGCAATAGTCGTAACACATGACTAGTGTTTTATTAGGATCTGATGGCATTATTAAGTTTATATTTCAATGCACTCCAAGTGTGTAAAGATTGATAAATACAATACACTGTTTCAAATGGATCAACATTATTTGTTCCATAATGTTTTTATTGGACACACATTATCAGTGGAACATAATTCTCCATGTTTTCTACAGCATTTAAATCAAATCCCTCTAAGGCCTCACTTTAGATTTTTAACTGTAGGATGATGATTCATCTATATCTGAACGGAGTAACGAGGTGCATATGTTTACTTAGCACAAATAGGACATACACTGAAGTGCCAAAGAAAGTGCTATAGGCATGCGTAACTAAATACAGAGATATGTACACAGGCAGAATATGGTGCTGCAGTTGGCAACCCATATATAGGACAACAAGTGTCTGGCACAGTTTTTAGATTGGTTACTGCTGCTGCAGTAGCAGGTTATCAAGATCTAACTGAGTCTGAACATGGTGCTATAGTCTGCACATGAGCTAAGGGACACAGCATCTCCAAGGTTGCGATGAAATGGGGATTTTCCCCACGCAACCATTTAATGAGTGTATGGGGAATATCAGGAATCCAGTAAAACATAAAATCTCTGACATCGATGCAGCCAGGAAAGGATCCTCCAAGAATGGGACTAACAGTGACTAAAGAGAATCGTTCAACTTGACGGAAGTGCACCCCCTCTGCAAAGTGCTGCAGATTTCAATGCTGGGCCATCAAAAAGTGTAAGCATGTGAACCATTCAATGAAACATCATCAATATGGATTTCTGAGCCAAAGGCCTTGTACCCTTGATGACAGCACGACACAAAGATTTAAGCCTCATCTGGACCTGTCAACACAGACATGGGACTGCTGATGAATGGAAACTTGTTGCCTGGTCAGATGAGTCTAATTTCAAGTTGTATTGAGTGGATGGATGTGTACGGGTATGCAGACAACATCATGCATCCATGGACCCTACATATTAGCAGGGGCTGTGCAAACTGGGAGACTCTGTAATGGTATAGGACTTGTGCAATTGGAGTGAAATGGGACCCCTGATATGTATATATATGACTCTGACAGGTGACAGGTATGTAAGCATCCTGTCTGATGACCTGCATCCATTCATGTCCATTGTGCATTCCGACAGACTTGGGCAATTCCAGCAGGACAATGCGACAACACACACATTCAGAATTACTACAGAGTGACTCCAGGAACATTCTTCTGAGTTTAAACACTTCCAATGGCTGCAAAACTCTCCAGAAATGAACATTATTCAACATATCTGGGGTGCCTTGCAATGTGCTGTTTAGAAGAGATTTCCAGTCCCTCGTACTCTTACAGATTTACGGACAGCCCTGCAAGAATAATGGTGTCAATTCCCTGCAGCATTACTTCAGACATTAGTCAAGTCAATGCTGCAGCACTTCTGTGTGCTCGCAGGGTGCCTACACTATCTTAGGCAGGCGTACCACTCTCTTTGGGTCTTCAATGTAGTTTCATTTGACAAATGGAACAGGTATGGAACAACTTGAAAACTTCTTCATCAAAAAATAATTTTAGCATGAAGACTGTTGAAATATATGCCCCAGAAGTGTCAATATTTATCTCACTACAATTTTTCATGAACACATTTATTATTTTATTTCTTCATGAGGCATTTCGTTGCATTTACCAATTGCATTATAGAAAGTTACACAAGATGTGGTACTTAGGACATCCACAAGTGAGAGGAATGGTAATTAATTTCGAGAGATCTGCTTCAGTTGCAATAAAATTTATTCAAACTATGACTGGTTTTGAGATTTTTATAATTCCATCTTCAGTTGTACGAAATCACAGTATTTCATAATAGATAACATGTGTTCACTTCAGTTACAACAATTGTTCCAATTATTGCATGTTGGCAGGAACTGTCAGTCACTTGGCAGCCACATGGTAGGAATGCCAGCCATTACTCAGCTTCTGCTAACGGGCAATGATTGGAAGTCTTGCACTGACTGGCTGAGCCACATGTTATGTATTACCAAATACTTTAATTTCAGACACCTAACAATGGGATTTTAAAATCTCAAAACTGGTTCTGGTTTGAATAAATATACCTATAACAAGAGCAGAGCCCTCTAAATTAATTATATAGAAAGTTAGCTGGTTTCATGTTCCATAGATCATTTTGCATGATAGATTGTAACAGTGTGGAATGAGTCATTTTACATTCACATCATAGATTATTTTGTATATATGGTTAAATTCTGAACATTTCTAAGGTCTATTTTTTCCTTTTTCCTTTTCAAGAAAGGTAAAGAAACAACAAAAGATAAACACATGTAGTGAGTTGGTGAGACCTACACACCACCTTTTACACATTAAAATAATAGAAATTATTCTGAGAATAGAAGGAGTTTTCATGTAGAAACTTTTTCAGTTTGTTTCCATATTATAATTTTCTGTCTGTAAGATATTTTATGTAACTGAATAACTGATCCAAAATTTTTGTTGCAGCATTGCAGACTCCTTTTTGTGCTAAAGAAAACCCTAATGTGGAGTATTAAATGTCATTTCTCTTTCTGGTACCAGTAATGTAGGTATGTACATTACTGGTCTTTTTTAATGTAGTGCATTATTTACAACAAACTTCTTAGGGCGGAATATAAACATTTTTCTCCTCATGAGGAGAATAAACGTAGCAGTAACTGAAAATTTACGGCCTCTGATTCGTGTTAAGGAAAATCAGGTTGAATTAAATCTGCTAATAAATTTTATTAGCAGATCCCGAGAACCTCTAGACAAATTTTATAAATTAACTGTACATGGCGATCAACTCTGGAAATCACAGGGACTAGCGTGTTCCAAAAATGCTAATACGAAGATGAGAACATGCCTTTCAAGATATACACTTATTCTGACACTCCAGTATGTTCTGTGGTGAAAATGAAGAGGGCAAAATGTGCCCTTTGTGTAAATATGATTTTGCCCTTTACATTTTATTATATCAAAGGATTTATTTTATTTAATAAACATTAGGATACTAAGTTCTCGTTATTCTTGCTTTTAACAATTGTAAATTGCAGCTGAGGACAGGTATAGTGACACTGTTGGGAATCGAAGCAGCTAGGGGAACAAATGCTATTTCCCTTTTGTAACGATGTTTCATATCATGTCAGTGTAGCAAAGGTGATGTAAGACTGGCACCACGTGAACCGGAACCTAGTTTCGGCAGGCTATGGGGTAGCAGACATTACTGTAATGAACGCGAAGTCCACTCGGCCTTACTGGGCTGGGGATAGCCATGAGGAGGGCGTCAGCTGTGTCCTTCCCCACCCCCAGCTCGTAAAGACCGCAGTACGTGCCTAGATAACGCTTCCTGCTTGCAGCTCGACTCACGTAAGCCTTCTCATACCGTGCAGTTTCCCAGACAAACTGCTCCAAAGCCCGCGCCACCACCTAACAGGCTAACTCACACCCATCTCAGCGAGCAGTCTTCAGAGGAACTGACTACAGACTGCTATCTTCTCGCTACAAAAGCGAAATTGTATCCACTCAGTGGGCTTTGTTTCTCAGCTGGACAGGAACAGTCCGTTAAGGACACCCAACCTGACCTATTGAAGAAAGATGACAGCATTCCTAACGTCATTATTTGTAATCCACTTGGCTTGAAGTAAAGGAGGGGGGGGGGGATCATATAACTTCTCTCTGACTGAAGTAGCAGGCATAATATGGGACATTACTGCTACAGTGGGACCACACAGATGATGAGCGGTTATAAACATTACGCTTTTTCTTAGCTCAGTGGATAGCGCAATCTCAGAACATTACTAATCTAAAGCTATTTCTCGGTGCACATTGAGTAGTCACTCACTTGAAACATTCCCAGGATGAGCATGATCTGCGATTAGCGACACGAACATTTAATTCTACTAACAACGTCAAGTTCTGGATGCAAAATAACAGACACTGTCGCAAGTGGAATTATGAATTCTGCCAATTGAATTTACCGTAGGGGTTTTTTCACATGGACTTTGTAATCATGGCACATTTCTGTCTTTGCTATCAAATAGGCGCTGTAGGAATGAATATTTGCTCCAGGACTACCAACCAGGACATGCCATCCTTAGAAGTGTGCTATTATTACGAGTGTAGTCCACCTCTAAGTATCTATTCTCTTGCGAAATAAACGGATTGCATATTGCTATGGTTAAGAGGGAATCTGAAACAGCAAAGGGCTCTGACAGCTATATCTGTCATGTGAATACAGTTCTTGATGCAAATGTATTACTTTTGCTGTCAGTATACATGCTTTACTTTCAGCCAGTTGCTATGTTTCTAATGCGTTTTCAATGTGTCTGTTCAGTTCTTTTGTTATTGCATATTTTGTGGAATACCTTTCAACTGTACATAGTGGAACCGAGATGATATAGGTGCACTTCTGATGTGAAATTTATGTAAAATTAATCGACCAATTAGGTACATTAACTAATTAATTACCCCTTCCCCCTCTGGGAAACCCCAGACCATTAGAGGGTTCCTCACATCATTCCTCTCTGGGAAATCCCAAGCCCTTCGTTCTGGAAAATGAAACCTGTCTACTGGACAAGGTCTCAAACCACAGACCTTTGCATTTGACGCTTTGAGGTAAAGAAAGAGGGGAAATTCAAAATCAGTGGGAAAAATCAAATTTTTCGTGGTAAATTCGAATTCTACATCTACATCTACATCTATACTCCGCGAGCCACCTTACGGTGTGTGGCGGAGGGTACTTATTGTACCACTATCTGATCCCCCCTTCCCTGTTCCATTCACGAATTGTGCGTGGGAAGAACGACTGCTTGTAAGTCTCCGTATTTGCTCTAATTTCTCGGATCTTTTCGTTGTGATCATTACGCGAGATATATGTGGGCGGTAGTAATATGTTGCCCATCTCTTCCCGGAATGTGCTCTCTCGTAATTTCGATAATAAACCTCTCCGTATTGCGTAACGCCTTTCTTGAAGTGTCCGCCACTGGAGCTTGTTCAGCATCTCCGTAACGCTCTCGCGCTGACTAAATGTCCCCATGACGAATCGCGCTGCTTTTCGCTGGATCATGTCTATCTCTTCTATTAATCCAACCTGGTAAGGGTCCCATACTGATGAGCAATACTCAAGAATCGGACGAACAAGCGTTTTGTAAGCTACTTCTTTCGTCGATGAGTCACATTTTCTTAGAATTCTTCCTATGAATCTCAACCTGGCGCCTGCTTTTCCCACTATTTGTTTTATGTGATCATTCCACTTCAGATCGCTCCGGATAGTAACTCCTAAGTATTTTACGGTCGTTACCACTTCCAATGATTTACCACCTATGGCATAATCGTACTGGAATGGATTTCTGCCCCTATGTATGCGCATTATATTACATTTATCTACGTTTAGGGAAAGCTGCCAGCTGTCGCACCATGCATTAATCCTCTGCAGGTCTTCCTGGCGTACGTACGAGTCTTCTGATGTTGCTACTTTCTTGTAGACAACCGTGTCATCTGCAAATAGCCTCACGGAGCTACCGATGTTGTCAACTAAGTCATTTATGTATATTGTAAACAATAAAGGTCCTATCACGCTTCCTTGCGGTACTCCCGAAATTACCTCTACATCTGCAGATTTTGAACCGTTAAGAATGACATGTTGTGTTCTTTCTTCTAGGAAATCCTGAATCCAATCACAAACCTGGTCCGATATTCCGTAAGCTCGTATTTTTTTCACTAAACGTAAGTGCGGAACCGTATCAAATGCCTTCCTGAAGTCCAGGAATACGGCATCAATCTGCTCGCCAGTGTCTACGGCACTGTGAATTTCTTGGGCAAATAGGGCGAGCTGAGTTTCACATGATCTCTGTTTGCGGAATCCATGTTGGTTATGATGAAGGAGATTTGTATTATCTAAGAACGTCATAATACGAGAACACAAAACATGTTCCATTATTCTACAACAGATTGACGTAAGCGAAATAGGCCTATAATTATTCGCATCTGATTTATGACCCTTCTTGAAAATGGGAACGACCTGCGCTTTCTTCCAGTCGCTAGGTACTTTACGTTCTTCCAGCGATCTACGATAAATTGCTGATAGAAAGGGGGCAAGTTCTTTAGCATAATCACTGTAGAATCTTAAGGGTATCTCGTCTGGTCCGGATGCTTTTCCGCTACTAAGTGATAGCAGTTGTTTTTCAATTCCGATATCGTTTATTTCAATATTTTCCATTTTGGCGTCCGTGCGACGGCTGAAGTCAGGGACCGTGTTACGATTTTCCGCAGTGAAACAGTTTCGGAACACTGAATTCAGTATTTCTGCCTTTCTTCGGTCGTCCTCTGTTTCGGTGCCATCGTGGTCAACGAGTGACTGAATAGGGGATTTAGATCCGCTTACCGATTTTACATATGACCAAAACTTTTTAGGGTTCTTGTTTAGATTGTTTGCCAATGTTTTATGTTCGAATTCGTTGAATGCTTCTCTCATTGCTCTCTTTACGCTCTTTTTCGCTTCGTTCAGCTTTTCCTTATCAGCTATGATTCGACTACTCTTAAACCTATGATGAAGCTTTCTTTGTTTCCGTAGTACCTTTCGTACATGATTGTTATACCACGGTGGATCTTTCCCCTCGCTTTGGACCTTAGTCGGTACGAATTTATCTAAGGCGTACTGGACGATGTTTCTGAATTTTTTCCATTTTTGTTCCACATCCTCTTCCTCAGAAATGAACGTTTGATGGTGGTCACTCAGATATTCTGCGATTTGTGCCCTATCACTCTTGTTAAGCAAATATATTTTCCTTCCTTTCTTGGCATTTCTTATTACACTTGTAGTCATTGATGCAACCACTGACTTATGATCACTGATACCCTCTTCTACATTCACGGAGTCGAAAAGTTCCGGTCTATTTGTTGCTATGAGGTCTAAAACGTTAGCTTCACGAGTTGGTTCTCCAACTATCTGCTCGAAGTAATTCTCGGACAAGGCAGTCAGGATAATGTGGTTGATCCAAATGCTAATTGCATTTCATTGTAAAGGATGTAATAGTAATAATAATAACAATAATAATAATAATTAGTAATAATATGGCCAACGGCCTAGCCGCAGTGCTAACACCAGTTCCCGTCAGCTCACCAAAGTTAAGTGCTGTCGGGTTGGGCTGTCAATTGGATGGGCGACCATCTTGTCTGCCGGGCGCCGTTGGCAAGCGGGGTGCACTCAGCCTTTGTGAGGCAAACTGTGGAGCTATTTGATTGAGAAGTAGCGGCTCCAGTCTTGGAAACTGACATTTGGCTGGGAGAGCAGTGTGCTGACCACATGCCCTTCCACATCCGCATCAAGTGACACCTGTGGGCTGAGGATGACACGGCGGCTGGTCGGTAACGTTGGGCCTTCATGGCCTGTTCAGGAGGATTTTAGTTTTTTTAATAATAATATACTTATTATTTATGAAACTTCTATTTGCATATTGCGGGTGTGGAAGGACAAAGGCCTCTCCTTATTTATCATCTTTAGAATATTGGCACAGTCTAATGAAGACGTCACAATAGACCATGGCCAGCCCAGAATACTGGTGCAGTATAACTCCCCTTCTCCAATTGGTACGATATTCAAAAATTGGTAAGAAATTAAAAAATCAACCAGAAAATTCTAACATTTTCCTCTGGCTGTGAAGCATGGGGGTTGGGAGTGGGGAAGGTTGCCACTGACTGAGGACTAGAGAATAGTTCTATCCAGTTTTGTCACTAACTGCTGGATACAGAGAATTGCTTCAGTCCATCTAGCTAGTAGTTCTGTGTGGGAAGGAAGAGTCACAGTAATAGGACAGAAAACTACTACTGATGTGCAAGAGAGTAGCCTCCTACCGATCTACAAGCGCATTGCTTGGAGATCGCGGAGGGACACAAGGATGAGTGATAATAAGAGGACAGTGAGTGACCCACTGTCCCAGTGCTGCTATAAATCTATGCTCCCTATATACAGGAGTCATACAGCAATAGATTTGGATGATGATTATGATGTTTGGTTTGTGGGGCAGTCAACTGCGTGGTCATCAGCACCTGTACAGACTGACGATCTGTACACAGTCCAATCTAGCCACTTTCATGAATGATGATTGAATGATGAAGACAACACAAACACCCAGTCCCCAGGCTGAGAAAAGTCCCAACCCGCCTGGGAATCGAACCTGGGACCCCGTGATCCAGAGTTAGCAATGTTAAACCTCTAGACCACTAGCAACAAGAGAATTGGGGAATGAAACACACACACTTATACCTTTTCATTAATCACTCCTATCCAACATGTACATGGGAAATACATTGTGCGATATTTTTATGAGGTTATGCTCGTTATCTTAATTGAACATGTCATCTCAAGACGAAAAAACTGGCCAGCCACCTCCAGACTATTCCAGTTTACATTGCGAGTGTATTGTTTACCTAAATATGTGACCGGACGGATCCTTTCTTTGTACCTGTCCAGTCACAAAAGGCTGAGCTGCGGCTTCTGGTTGGCTGAGCCCTCATGAATACACCTTCTGCTGGCCATGGACTGGCGTTGCTAACTTCTAGCAGACTACGAGACATGTAGTCGCAGCTTGGATGTAGAGTTCTAACTGCAGTTATACCCCTGACATACACTCACCAGTTTAAGAAATCCACTTTACGCAAAGCGAGATGTAGGATGTTCATTGTCCATACACTTCGAACTTCTCACTTGAAATGTAGATTCCTCCCTTTTATGTGCATTATTTTTTAGGACTGAAGAAATCAGAGCACACACACATTTTCGCACTGCTGAAGTAAGAGTATCCTTATTTGTTGGTACTTAATGTCAAAATCCTGTACAACAGAATGGCATAGGCTATATATTTCCTGTAAGTATTCTGTCATTTGGAAGTAAAATGTGGTCATATTGGCACCAAATTGGCTGACAAATTAATGAAATTGATCATTAGTCTACCTTTGGATTATGAGGATTTTTTTCCTGTAGGCGTATTACACTAGCCAGGGACTAATGGGCACCCCTGGGGACAGGGCCATGTTATTTTCGAGGAGCGCTATTGAGGAAATTTAAAGAATCAACATTTGACGCTGACTGCAGTAGGATTCTGCTGCCATCAACATATATTTTGCGTAACGAACACGAATATAAAATACAAAAAATTAGCGCCAATGAGGAGACATACAGAGAGTCGCCTTTTGCCTCACTCTATTTGCGAGTGGAAATGAATAGTAACAGTGCAGGGTACCCTCTGCCATGCACCATACGGTGGCATGGGAAGTATTCATATAGATGTATATGTAAATTTAGTCTATCTATTAAGATGTCATTCCATCCATTTATAGTTGCACAAAACTCTCGGAAGAGTGTTGTCTTATTTATCGAAACAACAAAGGATGGAACTTCTGCTGCTGATGGTCTGCCAGTCAGAATCTTGGCATTAGTCCATAATTTGCTCACTACAATCTATTCGCGAGACATATGTGAGAGAGTGTAATATGTTTGCGCCCGACACTAAAAAAAAAGCAGCATACAGCTCACCCCTCAGCGCCCATTTTGTCAGACTATCGAATAAACGCGATATTCTCGCTAATCATCAAGTCTTTGATATAAAGCATTTGAATCCACGAGATTGTGAAGAGTAAGAGATGTCCCCCGCCAAATGACAGACCCCTGCTAATGCGTTTTTAAGTCCATCACTTTCTGGTAGCACTGTTCGGTCAGTTAGAAAACTTTCTAGCCATCTACCCTCACTGGCTTTGTAGAGAGTTATTGTAGCATCCTCGTCGCCACTATAGTCTTGCACTGCTAGGAAGAAAGGGAGAGGACGTTGTTGTGGTGGCCAGTATCGTCTTTCTGTAATAGAAATACACACGTTAAGAGCTGGTTTATCAGGATGGGGCCGGTTAAGGTTACGATTGTGGAAGGGGCCATAATCAGTTACTCTCGGTTGCACAACAAATACGTAAACTTTATTTAAAGAAATTAAAATTTTAACCATCTCTTAAAAAAAACACGATTGACTGTATGACGGCTGAAGGCTTTATCACAGGACAAAAATTCCACAATTTTAGGGCCGAAACAGTACAATAAGCACTGGTTTTGGAATTATAGCTTCATTTGCTATCGATACAAATAAAGTAAAAGTGGAAAAAAATGCATTGCTACAAAAGCATCTTTATCACATCACATCCTTTTCTTATAGGTTATTCGGAGCATATACACAAAAATATGGTATATTAACGAGGCCAAACGTGTCATATTACTAGAGAAAATATGCATTCAAGAATAAAACACGAAATTGCTTCTTATACTACGTTTTCATGTAAGCACTGTTAGTTATCAACATTTAAAGCTGCTGCTGCGTGCACACGACAAAAATAGTGAACAAGAAACTAGTGTAAATAGTAGTCTGATAACGGTTTGGGTTATTTAATATGGCGGCAGCCCCCCTCCCCCCCCCCCTTTGGCTTCTAAAACAACGTACAGTATAAGACTATAGTGCCATCTCCCTTCTTTTTTTTATCTCCTTGTAATTATGAGTCGTAAACTATCTGTGGTCCGCCAGTCTCTAATTGAGTATAATCCATGACTAATACTCTAATCACGAAATCAATCTGTCTTGTCTTTGTACAAACTTCAGCTTCTAAACATTATCAATCAAAGTTATTTCTTGAATACGATGCCTTTGGAGCAAGGACGCAAAAAAAGTAGGGAGTGTCATTACGTCACACACTTAAAGCCGACGTCCTCCGTCTTCAGTGGCCAAAAACATTGGGTTCACTGCACTCATTCTTCCATGGTTCACAGCGGTGATACTTCCCCGTGACGTCACTCTTATGTGCCCGTGTTTGGTGCTTTGTTTGTGTTGTTTCATCTAAAATGCCAGTTTGTGATGTTTACTGACATATTAATCGATCCTATCGTAATCTAAAGTTTAAAGGGATCACATTTCATTCGTAAGTGGAGCCGTTCAACTCATATTTTCTTCTTTATACACGAATTATGGTTGCACTATTTGCTTTTATTCTAGTGGTTTTACTATTGTCATTTCACTTCAGATTTGCCTTACTTTGTGTACGTTCTTTCTGTTCTTTCCTGTCTTTTTCATTGCCATCCAAATCGCGAACGCCCTCGCTAATAATTATTCATTGTTCACATTTCCTGCTCCTCTAAAAAGGATTCTAACTAAAACAGCGGTCGTGTGTGCGTGAATTTGGTGTGTATCGGTGTATGAAAGTGTGTGTGTGCTTTGCATTCTTTCTGAAGAATGATATGGTTAAAATTTTATGTAAACGCTATTTTTGTCGTGTCTGCCAGCTGCTCGATGTGTAAGTATTAAAATATACGTTTCGCAGTATAGTTATTGTTTCACGATGTTTGTTGTAAATAATCCACTCCACTTCAGCAGGAACAGTGATAATTACAATAGCAGAAGAAAAAAAGTCTTTGATTGCGCAACATTAAGGTTGTGTGTACCACAAAGAGGGGTTCACAACACTGCAACTAGTAGTTTTAATCACATGCCCATTGATATAAAATGCCAAGACAACAAAGTAAAATTTCAAACTGAACTTAAGACGTTCGTCTTTCACAACTCCTCCTATTCTGCAGAAGATTATCTATTAGCATAATGCGTAAATGATGATGGGTAGAGATTACTGACTGATATGTCTGTCTTTAATTAAAAAACGAAAAACCTAATAAATGATTAGCAAGGAGATATATTTACAGAAATTGATGTTGATGTGTAATTTCTCGTTTCCCATTTTTTAGAGTTATCGTTCAAATGATACATGGAACATTCACCTATCTAACAAACTATTGGCATATGACAAAGCATAGTATATGCTTTTATATTATGAGCAGTTCAAAATGAAATTAAGAAGTAAAATCAGACGGATGATCAAAGTAGACACACAATCCAATTATGTTATGTTTGGTTATTCCTGAAAAACTGACAGAGTTATTGGAGAGAAATATTTCCAGAAAAGAAGCAAATAGGCTACTGTTGGATAGGTAGGCCTTTCATCTTACGCAATTAGGTCTATTATTAGTAAAAAATTACTTATATAAATCTTTAAAGCAAAATATTATTTTATGGGTCTTAAGTATTTGAGACCATTTCCTTAATCGCATTTGTAGCATTCCACAATACTGAAAACTGTTTGTAGAATTTTATCTTTCTTTTTACCTTTTATTTTACCCTCTAAATCGCTATCATTGGCCACACAATGAACGACGCATCATAGATAAGATTTCAGAGTGAGAAGGTGTGTAAATCATAGTGACGTTAATGCACTGGCAATTTAATAGAACAAGAACTCCATTCTGCATGGAGGTATACCTCTATGCCTTTGTGTTTCTTTGACATTCCAACAATCGTTCACTTTGTTCACGTGCAAAAGATACTATAGCATGCCTTGTTTCTTTCCTCATTGCGTACATTTGTGGGTTATAAAGAACACGTAGTTTAGGTTTTTGCCAACATGATCATTGAAAAGGTTGTGTATACGAGCTGAAATCTGAAAATGTGACGAAAAAGAAGCAGTACCAGTAAGCGAATAAACATTCTGAGACTTGGTATTTACTGGTATTAAGGAAAACGTGGAAGGGTGGACCCACCAATATAACTTTCTTTTCATAAACCTGTTTATTTAACGATACATAATCACAATTTGTTTTCTTACAAATTAAGAAATTTGTGAAATGAATAAGCTTTTACAAGAGAAATCAAAACAAGAACAACATGACAATAATTACAAGGACCTGGACCTTCAGCCCGCCCGCTATCGGGTGAAACAGCGGTGTTTACTTTCGCACTGGACACAGTTTCTCTTATTCAATGCCCTTCTGCAACACATGAAAACATAATTTATACTGATGGCAAGAGTGCTTCAATTAATCAAACAGATGACGTGAATATTCCCTCCCCCCTTTTTTTTAATATGGATACTGCATGTTGACAGGTTGGGGGCTAAGATGCGCACATGTGCTTAAAGGTTAAACAAATTAGGAAACAATTATGACAATGATAAGGTTTGCTTCGAAGCTAGCAACCGTTTCATTTCTATCAGCAACCAAAGAGCAGCTGGATCCCAGCACATTCCTTTTGAAAATATTAGTCTGACTAATGGTTTGGTGACAGTTGGCTGTTAATGAAGTTATGAAGGCCGCTCTGAAGGAACGTTTTAAAATATTATGTATAGACACTTATTACAAGAGAACGCACTCGGTGGAACCACAAGATCCAGTTAAAAATAAACCAAAAATTACCTGGTCTTTCAAAGTCTCTCTAATACAATTACAATCAAGGAATTGAACCAGTTAACATCCAAAACTAACCACAAGACCCCTGTTTGTTTAATTGCAACCTGTGCCTTGGTACAATTGTTCTGACTGTATTCCCATCCAGGAGCTGATTCATTAAAACACTAATGATCAGGTATAAACCAGAAAGGAAGGGCAATACAATATCAGAACAAATTTTCAAATGACAACTATGGTCTATATTTACGACTAAAGAGCTGACCGAATAAATCTCTGAGGGTCAGATACAAACCAGAAAAAAATTAGAGGGTTGGGTAAACAATGACACCATAAAGATTATAGAATGTTACTTCCCTTCATCAGCAAGCAGCTCCATGGTTCCACGGTGTGAAGTGATGGTTACTGGCTGGTGCCGCTGACAGCCAGGTACAATAGAAGGGGGCAGCCAGGCCACGAGGTGTCGTCCAACATGAATGTTTCCCACCAACTGACAGGACGTCGGCCTGCTGCATGTAGTCGACACTGACTCCAGTGAAGTACTCTAGTATCGTTACCGTGTGCAGGGCCCCCTTGGGTAGCTTGTGGCTTCGGCCGCTCGGACCTCGCAACGGCCTCTCTTCACAACACTACTGCCAGTCCCCAAACTTGGTGCCTCCCCAATTGTGTTTTTTTTCCTCTTTATTGTAATTCCATTCCTCTGCCCCATATGGGCAAGGAAGGGCTGGCAGCAGCACAGTCCACTGCTCTTCAGCCAAGCGGTTTGACAAATTACATGAAAGAGGAACGCTAACACAAAAGGGGAACATAAAAACACAGTAAATGGAGATGATGGGAGTTAAAATATATACTAATACGGGGACATGCACAGGGGGGCAGTTAAAAATTAGACGTAAAGTTAAAAGAAGACGGCTGGCAGTTCGTTGTGTGCTTAAAATCACTGGAGTCAAACACAAGTTAAAAGTCGGCCACAGTATAAAAATCACATGAACAATCATGGACTATATACAGGTCGAGCATACAGTTAAAACCACATCACTTGATGACACTGTATAACAGCTCTGAACACAGCACTAACGCATCACACTTTGGGAGGGGGGGGGGGGGACAAGGTCAGGCTACAGTTGGTAGGAAAGGTAGATGTCATGGTGAATTTCAACATTCGGGAGGGGGAGGTGCTGGAAATTGACCTGATAAAAGAGATGGAGGCTCTGGAGGTGAAGAGAGGGAAAGATACAGCGATAGAGTGCGATGCCACTACCCGAATTTACTGTATTATTATTAGACCAAAAAATGTGGCATCGGATGTCCGGAAAGCGGCTCTTGCGTGTAATAGGTTTGAATAGACACCCTATGGTGATCCAACTACTACATGGAATTTTTGGAATAAATAATGATAATGGCGCGTAACCAACTTATTTTTACGTTTATATTTGATTATTAGTAGCACTGATAATCGCTTTGAAGTGACTGAACAGGGAGCACGTCATTCTGTATGTTTGATACTGCCTAGGACATTATTCATTTAAAACACTAGCACAGCCTGAAATCGTTTCACAATACATAAACACAAGTGATAAACACTTGAACTTGTTTTAGGTTAACGTAAACTACACAAGTTGTAATTACTGAATTTAATGTTATTGAGCTTGCATTGTGCTGAAGGCACAATTTGGACTGTGGTGGCAGCGCTTTCCTTGAACGCTTAATTAAAGAACAATGTCGATCTGCTTGTCGATATAGTTACTGAAAACACTAATTGAGAATTACGTTACTCGGACGGAACCGAGTAGTTTTTGACTATGGCAATGTACTGAAGAGCCAGCACATCAAGCTGGATAGTAATTAAGGTGGCACAGTACCTGGCATCTTCCATCCGTTGCACGAAGCGGCGTCTGCTGGCAATTTCGGCGTTAATTCCGACTATTTTTTCTTGCAATATAGCTACGCCGATACTCACGCACCATAATTTTTCACTGGATGTGGGATATGGGGTAATAATGAGCTATTTCCTATATATAATTGATTTCACTCGGGGAATGCAATTTAAACCACAAAATTATTATTGCCTCCAAACTTTACACACTGTAGAGAACTTGGTTTGACTATTACACAAACTGATTCACAGAATATAAATGTACTGGTAATGGCGTCGGTATAACCACCACTGTTCATAATAATACTCCTGTAAGATAACTTCTAATTCGTTGCTACCGAAGTGAGCTCACCAATGGACCTCATCAATTATTGAGATCACAATACGCCGCTGGATGCGGCTACTGGTCCCTTCACAGCTCGCCGTTGGCACAGGCAACTCGTCGCAATAACGCAGTATTGCACCAGCAGTGCCATGAACCCCAGAGCGGGAAACCGTACTATTTTGCCACTCACAACCCATATCCGTCGAAATACCGCGTCTTACAAGCCTTAGTGTCCATTTAGCTTGTAGCCATACGATAAACGAAGTCCATATCTGTTTTCAGCTCACTTCTAAATGGTATGTTAGCAACGTTACTGTAGCACACACCGGGAGTCACTTTTACGCCAGTAACCCTTGTTCTGCCTCAGAGCTACGCCAACTTACTTCTACCGCCAATGTTACGTGCCAACCTGTACACTGTTCTCATTCTCGGGGATTCCCCCACACCTAAACATTATTTTACGTTACGATAAGTTCTCTATTTAAATTAAACATACCATAGCATTACAATATTCAATTACAGTCATTTTCATGTATTAAAGTAATATTACATTCATATTTTTACTACATGTAACAATATTATTTAGTTTCATTCTTTTGTTATTTCACTGTCAGAGTGCAGCACAAGCCGGACACTGTCTCCCGCATAGCATTCTTTAATTTAGCTGCCACCAGGCGGAAGCACTTCCGCTTTGCCTTCGATTATGGCACACAGATGGCATAAGCGTCCACTTTCTCTACCGTTGGGCCTTGACTAAGCCTGGCCTTCACTAAATGGCACGTTGTCGCATTACAAGAGGCGCTGCAATTGGTGGGCAGTGGAGTGGTAGGAGGAAACCAGGGGATGAGGGGGATCAAGCCTGCGGACAGTGTAAAGGATGCAGAGATTTTGGAGGAAAAAGAGGAGATGGGGGAAGGTGATGAGGTCATACAGGAGTCATATGGGGGAAGGAAGATAGGTGTGGAAGGCAAGGGGGAGTGCATGCCGTTCTGTAGGTCCTTATAAAAGTGTGGGAGGGGGGCAGGGGGGAGGGCAGAAAATGGTTCAAATGGCTCTGAGCACTATGGGACTTAACATCTATCGTCATCAGTCCCCTAGAACTTAGAATTACTTAAACCTAACTAACCTAAGGACAGCACACAACACCCAGTCATCAAGAGGCAGAGAAAAGGGGAGGGCAGAGATCCAGGCAATGCTGGCATAACAGAGGATAGGACAGGTGAAGTATTTGTAGGTGTGGAGGATGGTGGAAGGATGCCATCCCCATGTCTGGCCAGACAGGAGTTTCAGGATGCAGAGGCAGGAATGGGCTTTCTGCTAGATGGTCAGGAGATGAGGGTTCCAGGTGAGGCGATGGTGGAGAGTGAGGCCAAGGTATCTCAAAGGTATCCCAGGGAATCAGTGATCATAAGGCCGTTGCAGCATCACTGAATATGGAAGTTATTAGGAATATAAAAAAAGGGAGGAAGGTTTATCTGTTTAGCAAGAGTAATAGAAGGCAGATTTCAGGCTACCTAACAGATCAAAACGAAAATTTCTGTTCCGACACTGACAATGTTGAGTGTTTATGGAAAAAGTTCAAGGCAATCGTAAAATGCGTTTTAGACGGGTACGTACCGAGAAAAGCTGTGAGGGACGGGAAAAACCCACCGTGGTACAACAACAAAGTTAGGAAATTACTGCGAAAGCAAAGAGAGCTTCACTCCAAATTTAAACGCAGCCAAAACCTCTCAGACAAACAGAAGCTAAACGATGTCAAAGTTAGCGTAAGGAGGGCTATGCGTGAAGCGTTTAGTGAATTCGAAAGTAAAATACTAGGTACCGACTTGACAGAAAATCCTAGGAAGTTCTGGTCTTACGTTAAATCAGTAAGTGGCTCGAAACAGCATGTCCAGACACTCCGGGATGATGATGGCATTGAAACACAGGATGACAAGCGTAAAGCTGAAATACTAAACACCTTTTTCCAAAGCTGTTTCACAGAGGAAGACCGCACTGCAGTTCCTTCTCTAAATCCTCGCACAAACGAAAAAATGGCTGACATCGAAATAAGTGTCCAAGGAATAGAAAAGCAACTGGAATCACTCAACAGAGGAAAGTCCACTGGACCTGACGGGATACCAATTCGATTCTACACAGAGTACGCGAAAGAACTTGCCCCCCTTCTAACAGCCGTGTACCGCAAGTCTCTAGAGGAACGGAAGGTTCCAAATGATTGGAAAAGAGCACAGGTAGTCCCAGTCTTCAAGAAGGGTCGTCGAGCAGATGCGCAAAACTATAGACCTATATCTCTGACGTCGATCTGTTGTAGAATTTTAGAACATGTTTTTTGCTCGAGTATCATGTCGTTTTTGGAAACTCAGAATCTACTATGTAGGAATCAACCTGGATTCCGGAAACAGCGATCGTGTGAGACCCAACTCGCTTTATTTGTTCATGAGACCCAGAAAATATTAGATACAGGCTCCCAGGTAGATGCTATTTTTCTTGACTTCCGGAAGGCGTTCGATACAGTTCCGCACTGTCGCCTGATAAACAAAGTAAGAGTCTACGGAATATCAGACCAGCTGTGTGGCTGGATTGAAGAGTTTTTAGCAAACAGAACACAGCATGTTGTTATCAACGGAGAGACGTCTACAGACGTTAAAGTAACCTCTGGCGTGCCACAGGGGAGTGTTATGGGACCATTGCTTTTCACAATATATATAAATGACCTAGTAGATAGTGTCGGAAGTTCCATGCGGCTTTTCGCGGATGATGCTGTAGTATACAGAGAAGTTGCAGCATTAGAAAATTGTAGCGAAATGCAGGAAGATCTGCAGCGGATAGGCACTTGGTGCAGGGAGTGGCAACTGACCCTTAACATAGACAAATATAATGTATTGAGAATACATAGAAAGAAGGATCCTTTATTGTATGATTATATGATAGCGGAACAAACACTGGTATCAGTTACTTCTGTAAAATATCTGGGAGTATGCGTGCGGAACGATTTGAAGTGGAATGATTATATAAAATTAATTGTTGGTAAGGCGGGTACCAGGTTGAGATTCATTGGGAGAGTCCTTAGAAAATGGAGTCCATCAACAAAGGAGGTGGCTTACAAAACACTCGTTCGACCTATACTTGAGTATTGCTCATCAGTGTGGGATCCGCACCAGATCGGGTTGACGGAGGAGATAGAGAAGATCCAAAGAAGAGCGGCGCGTTTCGTCACAGGGTTATTTGGTAACCGTGATAGCGTTACGGAGATGTTTAACAAACTCAAGTGGCAGACTCTGCAAGAGAGGCGCTCTGCATCGCGGTGTAGCTTGCTCGCCAGGTTTCGAGAGGGTGCGTTTCTGGATGAGGTATCGAATATATTGCTTCCCCCTACTTATACCTCCCGAGGAGATCACGAATGTAAAATTAGAGAGATTAGAGCGCGCACAGAGGCTTTCAGACAGTCGTTCTTCCCGCGAACCATACGCGACTGGAACAGGAAATGTAGGTAATGACAGTGGCACGTAAAGTACCCTCCGCCACACACCGTTGGGTGGCTTGCGGAGTATAAATGTAGATGTAGATGTAGGTGGGGGTGAACTGGATGGGACAACCATAAATTATGATTGCCTGGGTTTTGGAGGGGCTGACATGAAGGAACCACTGATTACACCAAGTGGTGATCTGGTCAAGGTGGGTTTGGAGGGTGCACTGGGACCATTGTGAAAGCGTCCTGTAGCCACCTTTCATTAGTCCGGTAGCCCACTTTCACTGACATTTCTCTTTCTTTTCCTTGTTTCTCTTTTTCATAACTCTCATATTGGTGTGATTGAATGAATGTGGTTGTGTGTCACGTTGCTAGACGGTGAGTAGTCTGCTGCAGAATGTCTGCGATAGTCATAAAGATTCAACAGCAGTTGTACAGAATAGCCAATTCTCGTAGTGATCAAGTAGGCAAAGAGGTTTCCACTGCTTGTGAGGAATCCACCTGCGTTAGGTTGGTGGCGGAAATGGCATCTTCTGGTCCATGCGGAGTGTGGAAGAGGCTGAATATGAAAAAGGGAGGCAGTCTGCTGCCAGTAAAGGAAGCGTCCACAGCTGTGCTCCAGTCGAAGAAGGGTGAGGTAGATTGACCGTGTGGCGCGTTGTTACTTGGCGAGAGGAGAGCTGTTAGCTTTTGGTCTCGCTTTTCAACTCTGAAAGATTGCTTTGCCTTGTCACAGCAAGGAATGAAAAACTTTGGCAGATTTTTCTTTTAGTAAATTTCTGTAGCAGACTTGGATCCGCCGGAAGAGCGCCACACAAAGGTGTCGATAAGAAGTGAGCACTCGCTTCTGTATGAATGTCTCTTTGCCTTCAGCTGTGCCTGTATACGCTTTTATTTTTCTAAATATTAATAGCTTTGCCTTCTAGTAAATTTTGCTTGCTTTATGTGTCTTTCGTCCGTGGGGAGCCAACCACGTGGTAGAACATTAGAGTTTGTTGGACTACTGTCATCACTAACTGTCCGATCTCATGTTTGTTTTAAAGAATGTTAACTGTTCATGATTGTGTGATGTGATATTGTTGCAATTTGGCCACAATACCTAGAAATTGCGTCTCCACTAACCTCGTGGGCACGTGTGTGTACTGCAAAACGTGTACCGTTTCACGACTTATTGCGATCAGTTATCGGGCAACAACAGTTGTATGAATGATTCACACCAGTGCTTTTAGGTGTAGATTATAACGGTGAATGTATCTATGCTTTTCTGTAATGTTTTAGGAATTAATGTTATCAGGAATTGTGTACATGCTTCACATCCATATCTTAGGAATAAATGATTTTAAGTACAATTTTCTCTTGTATTCCGAGGTTACGTTTTTGCACCTAAGCCACTCACCTTGTAGCTTTCCCGTTAGCAAATCCAACCCGTTTCCTTATGCACAGGTCCAGTGATTAGTTTCCCCTTTTACTTTAAAACAAATGCTTTAGATTAAGTCTTATTTTCAGGTGTGTTGCTGGGAGCTGATCTTATGCACAGTGTTCATGCATTTACTATTTTATTTTAAATGTTTGATTCTCGTGAACAGTGCACGGGTAATACTATTAATTACATCGCATCCCCTACGAGTGATATTACGACATATGCATTTTTATGAGTTTTGGTCTGTGATCAAATTAATTTATTTTCCAACTCGGCCAAACCTTTGATTAGTTGTATGTTTAGAGTTGGTGGCGACCCTAATCTTCTCACGTTAATTTCACAAGCAATACGTATTTCCGTTCCCAATAATAACGTAATAACCTGTAGAAACAGGTTAGTTACAATTGAACGGTAGAAAAAGTGCCAAGTAGGCGGTGTCATCAGCATATGGGAGGAGGTGGACAGGTGGGGGTGTCTAATCGGTGGTGTACAGGAGATAGAGGAGAGAGGAGAGAACAGAGCTCTGAGGGATGCCCGCAGTGGGATAAAAGAGACGGAAGTTGGTGTCATGGAGGGTGACATAGGAAGAACAGTATGAGAGGAAGGAAGCGAACAGGCAGACAAAATTGATAGGCAGGGTGTAGGTTTGGAGTTTAAAGAGGAGACCGGAATGCCATACGCGGTCATAGGCATTTTGGAGGTCGAGGGAAACAAAAATGGCGGAACGATGGCTGTTAAGTTGGAGGGAGAGAAGGTGGATGAGGTTAAGGAGTTGGTCTTCAGCAGAGAAGGAGGGTCAGAAGCCACAATGGGTAAGGAGGAGGAGGTGGTGTTGGTGGAGTTGGTGATGGATTTGACAGGAGAGGATCAATTCGAAGATCTTACTGGAGATGAAGGTGAGGCAGATGGGACGATAGGAAAAGGTGACAGAAGGGGTTTTGTTGGGTTTGAGGAATAAGAGGACGCAGGAAGTCTACCACAGGTCAGGGTAGAAGCTGGTAGAGAGGATGACGATGTATAGATTGGCAAGGACAGTCAGGGGCATTCTCTGAGGTGGCAGTAGGTGACACAGTCATGACCAGGGGCTGTGTTGTGTTATGACTGGAGGATTGCTGTGATTGGAGTGTTGATGTTGGAGGGGGGCAACCAACCCAAGTACTGGAGACTGGAAGCGAGTGACAGAGGTATCAGCGTGTTCCATGATGGTGGGAAAAGAGAATAATCAAAGAGGGGATCATGAGGGATGGAGAAGACCTTGGGAAGGTGGGAAGCGAAGTGGTTGGCCTTACTGAGGTTGTCATTATGGAGGAGAAGGTAATGGTCTGTGGATTGAGAACCAGTAAGGCGATGGAAGGGTGACCAGTACTTGTAGGAGTTTATAGGGAGGGCGGCGTTGAGTCATGTAGAAGTCTGGCGCCAGTCCTGGCGTTTCTTTGCTATAATAACGTTCCATACGTGTTGCTGTGTTGCTGGTGGCGTTGGAGTGTATCCCTGCCACGAGTGCACAGGAAGGAGAGATAGGGGTGGTGGGATTCATGGAGGAGGAGGACAGTCCATGGAGGGTGAGTGGGTCAGTGGGGGCGGTAGGTTTTAGTGGGAACATAGGCCTCCACAGTGTCAGTAAAAGCCTTCTGAAGGAAGGACGAGGCATGATGTCATCAAGATGGTGATAAGTAAGTGGGTAGGGTTCGACCTGAGTGGCGATGCATTCCCAGTAGGCATCCCAGTTGGCGCAACAATAGTCATCTACTACCTTGGGAGGGGATGCAGGACAGGAGCTGGAGGTGGGCAGTGAGCAGACATTATGGTGCGAAGGGCATGGAGGTGGTTGGTACCTGTAGAATCAAGGATGTCGAAGACGATACACCCAAGGAGGTTGGCAGAGGCAAGGACAACATCGGAGATGGGTGTGCTGGGGAAGGAGAACAAGATCACCTTGGATTGTGAGGAGGAACTAATGCCACTGCCGAAGGGCTGCCGGGAAGTGGCTATGGATGTTGATGTTGGCGACAATGGCATAGGTGGAGAAGGTGCTGTCAATGTGGAGATGGCATCGTAGGAATAGGAGCAGTGGAGCAGACACAGATGGTGGCGCAGGTGACAGTGATGCAGGGAAGACGATGCTGAGGATAAGGTGTTCAGTGGGGTCATTGAGGAGGAGTTGTGTCCAGCTGGGAATGTTCTTAAGATGGCCAATGGTAACTTCACCCTGCGCTTGGGGACCAGGAGCATCAGTTTGGTGGAGGAAAGATGGAGAAGTGTTGATAGTATGGTGGGGCAAATTATTTAGTTTCACCTGAGTGTTTCGGTAGTTAGGTTTTCGAATCTCTGCGTATTACTAGACACAGTTCATGCATTTCCATCAGGGTCAAGAGTAGAGTTGATCAGCACATGCCGATAATCCGTTTATCTGCATAGTTTAGTTTTCCACAGTCTTTAGTATGGACAGGGACTGCGATTGTTGTGTGTGGATGTGAGCTGAGTTTGTGACACTTCATTCTCAGCTTCAGGCTGTGATGGCTGGATGGGCACCACTGTTGTGGGCCGGCCATGGGGATCCAACGCACGTCCAGCACGTCAGAGTCCTCCGATCGTTCCTCACCGGTAGCCAACCAGTTACTGCTCGCAGTGATGCTGACCCTTCACCTGTGGCCGAGTGGGAGGTCGCCCCGAGGCGAAGCAGGCGGCGAAAAACTTTCCAGGCAGCCGCATTTAAGGTCTCCCCAGTTCGTCTGGCAAACGGTTCAGTGGCTGACACTGAGCCAGATGCTGCTGTCGCCTGTCCTGTTTCAGAGGAAACCACTCAGCCGGCAAGATGCAGGCAATCGCAGAGGGTGGGATTATTGGTAATTGGAAGCTCCAACGCTAGGCGCGTTATGGGGCCCCTTAGGGACTTGGCTGACAAGAAGGGTAAGAAAACCAATGTTCACTCCGTGTGCATACTGGGTGGAGTCATTCCAGATGTAGAAAGGGTCCTCCCGGATGCCATGAAGAGCACAGGGTGCACACAACTGCAGGTGGTTGCTCACGTCAGTACCAATGGTATGTGTCACTTTGGATCAGAAGATATTCTCTCTGGTTTCGAGCGACTGACAGAAGTGGTAAAGACTGCCAGTCTTGCTTGCAAGATGAAAGCAGAGCTGACCATTTGCAGCATAGTCGACAAAACCGATTGTGGACCTCTGGTACAGAGCCGAGTGGAGGGTCTGAATCAGAGGCTAAGACGGTTCTGCGACCGTGTAGGCTGCAGATTCCTCGACTTGCGCCAAAGGGTGGTTGGGTTTCCGGTTCCACTGAATAGGTCAGGTGTTCACTACACACAGGAGGCGGCTACACGGGTAGCAGGGGCTGCGTGCATGAACTGGGTGGTTTTTTAGGTTAGAGAGTCTCGGGAAAACACAAGAAGGGCTTCAGCCACAAAGGGTGCAGGAAGAACGTAGACACAGGAACCATTGGTATAGCAGTTGTAAATTGTCGTAGCTGTTTTGGGAAAGTACCAGGCGCTAATAGAAAGCATTCATGTTCAAATCGTTATAGGCACTGAAATCTGGCTAAAGCCGGATATAAGCTCAGCCGAAATTTTTGCGAAGAACCTAACGGTGTTCCGAAAGGGCAGGCTAAACACGGTTGGCGGTGGCATGTTTGTTGCTGTCAGAAGTAGTTTATCTTGTCGCGAAATTGAAGTAGATACTTCCTGTGAGTTAGTGTGGGCAGAAGTCATTGTTGGCAACTGGAATAAAATAATAACTGGATCATTTTACCGACCTCCCAATTCAGATGATACAGTTGCTGAAAGGTTCAAAGAAAGCTTGAGTTTGATTTCAAACACGTACCCGACTCATACGATAATAGTTGGTGGTGACTTTAATTTACCCTCGACGTGTTGGCCAATATACATGTTTAATTCCGGAGGTGAGCAAGAAACATCATCTGAAATTGTGCTAAACGAATTCTCTGAAAATTATTTCGAGCAGTTAGTTCATGAGCCCACGCGAATAGTAAATGGTTGTGAAAACTTGGTCTCTTAGCAACAAATAATCCTGAGTTAATAACGTGCATCAATATCGATTCAGGGATTAGTGAACACAGAGTTGTCGTAGCGAGACTGAATATTGTAATCCGCAAATCCTCGAAAAATAAGAGAAAAATATACCTATTCAAAGAAGCAGACAAAAAGAGACAATCTCCACTCATTACAAATTAATAATATAAGTGTAGACCAGATGTGGCTTAAATTCAATGAAATAGAATCGATAGCATTTGAGAGATTTATACCAAATAAATTAACAAACGACGGAGCTGATCCTACTTGGTACACAAAACGGGTTAGAACACTGTTGCAGAAACAACGAAACAAACATGCAAAATTTAAACAGACGCAAATACCCCAAGACTGGTGATCTTTTACAGAAGCTCGAAATTTAGCTCTGACATCAATGCGAGATGCCTATAACAGACGCCACAACGAAACTTTGTCTCGAAACATGGCAGAAAATCCAAAGAGATTCTGATCGTATGTGAACTATGTTAGCGGCAAGAAACAATCAATGCCTTCTCTGCGCGATAGTAATGGAGATACTATCGAAGACAGTGCTGCCAAAGCAGAGTTACTAAACACAGCCTTCCGAAATGCCTTCACAAAAGAAGACGAAGTAAATATTCCAGAATTCGAATCGAGAACAGCTACCAAAATGAGTAACTGGTCCAGACTGTATACCAATTAGGTTCCTTTCGGAATATGCTGATGCATTAGCTCGATACTTAACAATCATATACAACCGTTCGCTCGACGAAAGATCCGTACCCAAAGACTAAAGTTGCACAGGTCACACCAGTATTCAAGAAAGGTAGTACGAGTAATCTACTAAATTACAGGCCCATATCGTTAACTTCTATATACAGCAGGATTTTAAAACATATATTGTGTTCGACCATTATGAATTACCTCGAAGAAAACAGTCTATTGACACACAGTCAACATGGGTTTAGAAAACATCGTTCCTGTGAAACACAACTAGCTCTTTATTCACATGAAGCGTTGAGTGCTATTGGCAAGGGATTTCAGATCGATTCCGTATTTCTGGATTTCCGGAAGGCTTTTGACACTGTATCACACAAGCGGCTCGTAGTGAAATTGCCTGCTTATGAAATATCGTCTCAGTTATGTGACTGGATCTGTGATTTCCTATCAGAGGTCACAGTTCGTAGTAACTGACGGAAAGTCATCGAGTAAAACAGAAGTGATTTTTGGCGTTCCCCAAGGTAGTGTTATAGGCCCTTTGCTGTTCGTTATCTATATAAACGATTTGGGAGACAATCTGAGCAGCCGTCTTCGGTAGTTTGTAGATGACGCTGTCATTTATCGACTAATAAAGTCATCAGAAGATTAAATCAAGCTGCAAAACGATTTAGAAAACATATCTGAATGGTGCGAAAAGTGGCAGTTGACCCTAAATAACGAAAAGTGTGAGGTCATCCACATGAGTGCTAAAAAAAACTCGTTAAACTTCAGTTACACGATAAATCAGTCTAATCTAAAAGCCGTAAATTCAACTAAATACCTAGGTATTACAATTACGAACAACTTAAATTGGAAGGAACACATAGAAAATGTTGTGGGGAAGGCTAACCAAAGACTGCCTTTTATTGGCAGGACACTTAGAAAAGGTAACGGACCTACTAAGGAGACTGCCTACAGTACGGTTGTCTGTCCTCTTTTAGAATAGTGCTGCGCCGTGTGGGATCATTACCAGATAGTACTGACGGAGTACATTGAAAAAGTTCAAAGAAAGGCAGCACGTTTTGTGTCATCACGAAATATGGGAGAGAGTGTCACAGAAATGATACAGGATTTCGGCTGGAAATCATTAAAAGAAAGGCGTTTTTCGTTGCGACGAAATCTTCTCACGAAATTCCAGTCACCAACTTTCTCCTCCGAATGCGAAAATATTTTGTTGACACAGACCTACGTAGGAAGGAAAGATCACCACAATAAAATAAGGGAAATCAGAGCTCGTACGGAAAGATATAGGTGTTCATTCTTTCCGCGCGCTATACGAGATTGGAATAATAGAGAACTGTAAAGGTGGTTCGATGAACCCTCTGCCAGGCAGTTGAATGTGATTTGCAGAGCACCCATGCAGATGTAGATGTAGATGGTGGTGGGAGAGGTTGTCCATGGTGTGGAAGGAGCGGATGTTCCGGAAGAGGATGCGACACTCATGCCAAGCCATGATGGGAAGAGAGGCGATTGAAGAGAGGGTAGGGAAGAGGCTAAAACTAGGGTGTTGAGGCAGGTGAAGGTGAAGTGGCCTTGGTTGTGGTAGTAAGTGGCGAAGGTGTTGAGGTGAAATAACAGAGTGGGTGGCGAGGGTGTGGGGCGTTGAAAAGGGTGAATGTTTTGGAGGACTATGGTGAGGAAACGTATGATGCCTTCAACCATAGTGAGTGGACGGAATTGTTCAGGTGGATGGGGGGATCGATGGGACAGACAGAGACAGTAAGTTCAGGGGTGGCAGGAGGAGGGTTAGCTTTATACTTGCGAGTAAGTGGGATAGGGGCCGTTACAGGTGTTACAGGAAGGGGAGGTGGCGAGGTTGGGGCAGTGTTTGAGAAAATGGGAGACCTTGCAATGGGGACAGGTAGGGGGTCTAAGCAGCTGGGGTTCAGGTGTTCATTATACGTGAGACAGCACTGGCAGCGGTAGGATTGAGGAGGGGATTTCGAGGATTCAACAAGTGATGGCAGTGGAAAATCAGGGCACCCTGGGTGAGGAAGTGGTCGATGGAGGGAGTGGACTCCGAAAAGACCTGCATGAGATAAGTGGGACGCCACTTGGGCCAGCTAACTCGTATATCTATTGGCAAGTAAAGAGCATCCGAGAACACAAGCCACAGATACCAACTCTTCCTCATAGATACTGGCAACGGGGCCGGAAGAGGGATAGTCGATACTACCCTTGAGCTTGTGGCACCAGACGGAACAGTCTACTAACTTCATGGCGCTACGGCTCATACTGTTTACGGAGTTCCAGCCTCATTTGCTATCGATACAAATATAATAAAAGTGGAATAAAATGCATTACGAAACTATCAGCTTTTCGCAACACGTTCTATTCTTCTTGGTCACTCGAAATACACCAACAAAAAGAAGTTACACTGACGAGGACAAATGCATCGTATTACTAGAGCAAATACGCATATAAGAACAGAAAAACGTTCGAAATTGCCTACCTTACAGTATGCTGTTTACGTAAGCACTGTAATTTTAGCATTTAAAATAGCTGTTGCATGCACATGACAGAAATAATGAACAAGATGCAATCCCACACAGCAGCCTGCTAATATTTTGGGCTGTTTAAGGTGGCGGCAGGTCCTACCTACACTGGCTTCAAAACAGCATACAGCGTACGTCCACCATAAGTCTGTAGAGCCATCTACCTTCTTTTCTTTACCTAAATGCTTTTCATAGTAAAATCTTATCAAGTGTTACTCGTAAATCTCCAATGAAACTGTTATTGTTGCTGGCATATGATTCTTTGTGGTAAAGATTAGCTCTGCCTTATTACTAAAGTGTCACTCGAAAATTTGTTTTGTAGTTATCTTCATTTTTCTTCACAACAGAAGAGAGATAAATTCCGTTTAGCTTTGATCAGATCTTCACTAATTCACTTTATTGAAACTGTCACGAAATAAAGTCCACACATCTCTATCACGTAATGACAACAACCCAGAGACCTTACTGCTTCGCGTATAATCTTGAACTGCTTAACAAACGAAACTTAAACTTTGACAGGGTATCCTTGAGTGGAATGAACCCAGCCTTTCACTCATCAAATCCATCTTCAAGCAGACTTCCAAAAACCATGGACGTTCTTCTTTGGATAACTTCAATATAATAATTATTACATATCAGTAATATTTCCGCTTATCAAACATGGATAACTAATATGAACAGAATTCAACAGCTCATGGCTAAATCTCATCGAAAGCTGCTTACATATTGTATTTCATAATAATTTACAACTATTAAATTCTTTTGTTTGCATTATTACTATAGGACCGGGTGAGTCGCTTCGGGAGGTCTTTGGAAACAGGCCGTCGGTTTAATGCCACTGTAGAGCAGCAGAGAGGGCAGTTTGACGACAGGAAACTGGTCGTATTGCTACTGCCACGTCTCGCGCTCGAATCACGAAACAGAAAACAGAACAGATACACTCCTGGAAATTGAAATAAGAACACCGTGAATTCATTGTCCCAGGAAGGGGAAATTTATTGACACATTCCTGGGGTCAGATACATCACATGATCACACTGACAGAACCACAGGCACATAGACACAGGCAACAGAGCATGCACAATGTCGGCACTAGTACAGTGTATATCCACCTTTCGCAGCAATGCAGGCTGCTATTCTCCCATGGAGACGATCGTAGAGATGCTGGATGTAGTCCTGTGGAACGGCTTGCCATGCCATTTCCACCTGGCGCCTCAGTTGGACCAGCGTTCGTGCTGGACGTGCAGACCGCGTGAGACGACGCTTCATCCAGTCCCAAACATGCTCAATGGGGGACAGATCCGGAGATCTTACTGGCCAGGGTAGTTGACTTACACCTTCTAGAGCACGTTGGGTGGCACGGGATACATGCGGACGTGCATTGTCCTGTTGGAACAGCAAGTTCCCTTGCCGGTCTAGGAATGGTAGAACGATGGGTTCGATGACGGTTTGGATGTACCGTGCACTATTCAGTGTCCCCTCGACGATCACCAGTGGTGTACGGCCAGTGTAGGAGATCGCTCCCCACACCATGATGCCGGGTGTTGGCCCTGTGTGCCTCGGTCGTATGCAGTCCTGATTGTGGCGCTCACCTGCACGGCGCCAAACACGCATACGACCATCATTGGCACCAAGGCAGAAGCGACTCTCATCGCTGAAGACGACACGTCTTCATTCGTCGCTCCATTCACGCCTGTCGCGGCACCACTGGAGGCGGGCTGCACGATGTTGGGGCGTGAGCGGAAGACGGCCTAACGGTGTGCGGGACCGTAGCCCAGCTTCATGGAGACGGTTGCGAATGGTCCTCGCCGATACCCCAGGAGCAACAGTGTCCCTAATTTGCTGGGAAGTGGCGGTGCGGTCCCTTACGGCACTGCGTAGGATCCTACGGTCTTGGCGTGCATCCGTGCGTCGCTGCGGTCCGGTCCCAGGTCGACGGGCACGTGCACCTTCCGCCGACCACTGGCGACAACATCGATGTACTGTGGAGACCTCACGCCCCACGTGTTGAGCAATTCGGCGGTACGTCCACCCGGCCTCCCGCATGCCCACTATACGCCCTCGCTCAAAGTCCGTCAACTGCACATACGGTTCACGTCCACGTAGTCGCGGCATGCTACCAGTGTTAAAGACTGCGTTGGAGCTCCGTATGCCACGGCAAACTGGCTGACACTGACGGCGGCGGTCCACAAATGCTGCGCAGCTAGCGCCATTCGACGGCCAACACCGCGGTTCCTGGTGTGTCCGCTGTGCCGTGCGTGTGATCATTGCTTGTACAGCCCTCTCGCAGTGTCCGGAGCAAGTATGGTGGGTCTGACACACCGGTGTCAATGTGTTCTTTTTTCCATTTCCAGGAGTGTATGTCTTACAGTATCATATAACAAAAAGCCATAATACAGAAAATCTCTTCATTTTCAACATCGCTACAAAAGTTACGACTACTTGTCCATGTGTTGCTTGGTGGAGACTGCTCGATATAGGCCACTTGTCACTGTTTCATCAAGCACGTCCCTCCCGCCGGAGATTCGAGCCCTCCCTCGGGCATGGGAGTGTGAGTTGCTGTTAGCATACGTTAGTTTAAGTAGTATGTAAGTCTAGATACCGATGACCTCAGCTGTTTGATGCCTTAGGAAAAGAAATCAAGCACGTTTTCCAAAGTTTTTTTTTTTCTTCCGTAGAAAGACTGAAACAAAATTATATTAAGGTTATACCTAATGACGGGTAAGGAATATTAGCTACATTAGTCTTCCCTCCTGCGGCAGGATCTAAAAACAAAATTTAATTAAATCAAAATATAATTAGTAATAAACAGATATAATTTAAATATATAAATAAGAGTATACGTCTATGTTGAACTGGAAGTTGTGAGACCTGTGGAAACGGTCCTACAGTACCATGATTTAGTTCCCAATCGCAATGTAATTAACCCGGCTTCCTGCAAAGAATCTTTTGTACAGAACTGTCCTCTACTGTTATAAGTTCTGCTAATCAGTTATCTGTTAGTCTAAGATGCGATGGCGTATATACACTCCTGGAAATTGAAATAAGAACACCGTGAATTCATTGTCCCAGGAAGGGGAAACTTTATTGACACATTCCTGGGGTCAGATACATCACATGATCACACTGACAAAACCACAGGCACATAGACACAGGCAACAGAGCATGCACAATGTCGGCACTAGTACAGTGTATATCCACCTTTCGCAGCAATGCAGGCTGCTATTCTCCCACGGAGATGATTGTAGAGATGCTGGATGTAGTCCTGTGGAACGGCTTGCCATGCCATTTCCACCTGGCGCCTCAGTTGGACCAGCGTTCGTGCTGGACGTGCAGACCGCGTGAGACGACGCTTCATCCAGTCCCAAACATGCTCAATGGGGGACAGATCCGGAGATCTTGCTGGCCAGGGTAGTTGACTTACACCTTCTAGAGCACGTTGGGTGGCACGGGATACATGCGGACGTGCATTGTCCTGTTGGAACAGCAAGTTCCCTTGCCGGTCTAGGAATGGTAGAACGATGGGTTCAATGACGGTTTGGATGTACTGTGCACTATTCAGTGTCCCCTCGACGATCACCAGTGGTGTACGGCCAGTGTAGGAGATCGCTCCCCACACCATGATGCCGGGTGTTGGCCCTGTGTGCCTCGGTCGTATGCAGTCCTGATTGTGGCGCTCACCTGCACGGCGCCACACACGCATACGACCATCATTGGCACCAAGGCAGAAGCGACTCTCATCGCTGAAGACGACACGTCTCCATTCGTCCCCCCATTCACGCCTGTCGCGACACCACTGGAGGCGGGCTGCACGATGTTGGGGCGTGAGCGGAAGACGGCCTAACGGTGTGCGGGACCGTAGCCCAGCTTCATGGAGACGGTTGCGAATGGTCCTCGCCGATACCCCAGGAGCAACAGTGTCCCTAATTTGCTGGGAAGTGGCGGTGCGGTCCCCTACGGCACTGCGTAGGATCCTACGGTCTTGGCGTGCATCCGTGCGTCGCTGCGGTCCGGTCCCAGGTCGACGGGCACGTGCACCTTCCGCCGACCACTGGCGACAACATCGATGTACTGTGGAGACCTCACGCCCCACGTGTTGAGCAATTCGGCGGTACGTCCACCCGGCCTCCCGCATGCCCACTATACGCCCTCGCTCAAAGTCCGTCAACTGCACGTACGGTTCACGTCCACGCTGTCGCGGCATGCTACCAGTGTTAAAGATTGCGATGGAGCTCCGTATGCTACGGCAAACTGGCTGACACTGACGGCGGCGGTGCACAAATGCTGCGCAGCTAGCGCCATTCGACGGCCAACACCGCGGTTCCTGGTGTGTCCGCTGTGCCGTGCGTGTGATCATTGCTTGTACAGCCCTCTCGCAGTGTCCGGAGCAAGTATGGTGGGTCTGACACACCGGTGTCAATGTGTTCTTTTTTCCATTTCCAGGAGTGTATTTTTCGTCAGGTCCAGTGTGGAAGTTCGGTTACCGTGCAGTTTTATCGACTTCGTTTCCTTGTTGCAGAATTATTTTATTGTAAGGTTCTTTTGGGACACAGTTTGAAATAATTTCTGATGCGTATTTTTTCTCGTCTGTAACTCACTTACTATTTAACTTTACACACTTTTAACATTAACTTCAGAACAGAACACAGCCTCGCCGAGGGGCCGCACGGTTTGCGGTGCCAGGTCACGAACTGCGCGACCCCTCCCGCCGGATGTTCGAGTCCTACCTGGGGCATGGGTGTATGTGTTATTCTTAGTGAAGTGTTGGCAGAAGAGCCAACACTGTGTTGCTAGAGGAGGCCGAAATGCACGCGTTTAATTACACGCTGACTGGCGTGTCTGGAACAGTTGAGGGAATTAATAGTAGCAAATAAAGTACGTAGTTGATATAATACTTAACTTTAATCCACAATTGGTGTACATCGCTCTTGACGGTACATGTTATAATCTCAATATCAAATGCTATGGCGCCTTGCTAGGTCGTAGCAAATGACGTAGCTGAAGGCTATGCTAACTATCGTCTCGGCAAATGAGAGCGTAGTTGTCAGTGATCCATCTCTGGCTAAGTCGGCTGTACTACTGGGGCGAGTGCTAGGACGTGTCTCTAGACCTGCCGTGTGGCGGCGCTCGGTCTGCCATCACTGACAGTGGCGACACGCGGGTCCGTCGTATACTAGCGGACCGCGGCCGATTTAAAGGCTACCACCTAGCAAGTGTGGTGTCTGGCGGTGACACCACACTTAGCATAAGTTAGTTTAAGTAATGTGTAACTCTAGGAACCGATGACCGCAGCAGTTTGGTCCATTAGGAATTCACACACATTTCAATAGGACGCACAATTACAGTTATACAAAATTCGAGGCGATATTGGCTCCCATCTCCGTACTAGACCACTAACTGACAACTCACGACTCACAGACCGTGACGTCTGCTTGAGTACAACGACAACAACAACAACGAGTTCGAGCTCAAAGATATACCAAAGACTACACGTAACTAATTGTTAATCCGTGACAGCACGGTATTTTCTGGTGCCCTCAGGCTTAAATTGGATATATGTATATACTATTTCAGACTATTTAATTTAGTTACATATCGGTGAGACAGTAAAAGTACTTAGAGGAAGAACTGCGCTGATAATTTGTCCTTCAGACCACATAATTATTTCTTGTCATTGCGAGCTGAAGTAACACTTCAGTCCTTTCACACTGAAGGGAAAATATTCTTCGTGTCACACGTACGAATGTATCAGTTTTAATAAGGCCAGAATGTGTAGAGATACTGACTCATATGTAATAGTATCTCGAAACTATTTTTCCGTTTGCCGCTAGTGTCCCTGCAACCGAAAATGCCAGGTAGCTGTACATTCTCAAAGCATCCCGTAGCGCTGTACTTCGCCATGTAATTTCTGTATTACGAGATATTGTCAAAAACTAGTGATATGTTGATGCAGAATTTTCGTATTCGAACATTACATACCGGACAGTAAGATAATATGTGCGACTCTCAGAAACAAACAACATTGTAGTCTATGGAGTGATAGCATTAGCATGGTTTAATGAGTAACGGCTTCAGTTATTAAACTGTTCTTTCTCTTATACCGGCTTCAGCTTTTACTTTGCATTCATTTTCAGATCCGTTGCAAAATGCCTTCAATATAAAAGCCAAAGCCAGTCGTCTAAAATAAAGAGCATGTTAACAATTCGAATGGTTATTCATTAATGTAGTACACAGTGGAGCAGCACCACAGTCAAGATATGGAGAAACTAATAATTAACATGGCGTGCTGAAAAGTAATGCCTCCGATTTTTTATGTGAGAACTCCAAAAAAAAAAAAAAAAAAAAAACAAAAAAAAAATTCAAATAAAATTAACGATATTAACATTTTACACTCTTCAGCCAGAACATTATTACCACCTACCTAACAACCGGTATTTCTGACTTTGGCACAGAGAGCAGCATCGATACTTCGAGGCATGGAAGCAGTGAGGCCTTGGTAAATGGCTAGAAAGAACTGGCATCGCACTACACATGCAAGTCACCTGATGATGATCATCAAACAAGTCACCTATCTCCAGAGAATCCGTAAATTCCGAAGAAGGTTAAGATGAGCTCTGACACCACGTCCAGTCACAACCCAAATATGTTCGATTGGGTTCACATCTAGCGAGTTGGGGGCTGGGGGGCGGGGCAGTACATCAATTGGAACTCGCCACTGTGTACTCGAACCACTACATTACACTTCTCGTCTTGTGACATGGTGCATTTTCCTGTTGAAAAAGCCGTCCGGTCTAAGGCGCCTTGCCACAGTGGGCGCAGCTGCCCCCGTGGGAGGTTCGAGTCCTCCCTGGGGCAAGGGTGTGTGTGTTGTTGTTAGTTTAAGTTAGATTAAGTAGTTTGTAGGCCTGGGGACCGAACCCCTTAGCAGTTTGGTCCCATAGGAACTTACCACAAATTTCCAAAATCTTTTCCTGTTGAAAATGCCTCTGAAGTTGGGGAACATGATCTACATGAAGGTATGTACGTGGTTTCCAGCCAGTGTACGACAGTCCTTGGCCCTCATGGAGCTTGGCACGATCTCCACTGGACCCATGGGTGCCCATGTGAACTTTTCCCCGAGCATAATGGAGTCGCCACCACCTGGTCTCCGTCCCGCAGTACCGGTGTCGAGGTGCTGTTCCCCTGGAAGACGATGGATTTGTGCCCTCCGATCGGCATCATGGAGGTATCGGGATTTATCAGACCATCCAACGCTCTCCCACTGCGCCAACGTCCAGCGTCGATTCTCACTTACCCGTTTCAGTCGTAATTGGCCACGTCTTGGTGTTAACATTGGCACATGTATTGGTCGTCGACTGTGGAGGCTTATCTTTATGAGTGTTCGGTGCAATGAGCGTTCAGACACGCTTTCACTCTTCCAAGCATTCAAGTCTGATGTTAGTTCCGTCACAGTTCGCAGGCTGTCCTGTTTTAGCAGTCTGCCCAGACTACGACGTCTGACGTCTGTAATGAGGGGTGGCCGCCCAAGCCCTCGAGGTCTGAAGTTGGTTTCACCTTGGTTTCGCCACGTTTTGAAAACACTCACCACTGCATTCTTCAAACACTCGACAATTCGCACAGTTTCCGAAATGCTCGTGCCGAGTCTCTGAGCCATCACAATCTGCCCTCGGTCAAACTCAGATCGTGAGCCATCCCAATCCATACACGGACAGCAGGCTCACTGATACTATGTGCTCCATGTGGGTCTCTGCCTAGCAGTCATTCCTCACTGTTATCGCTTGGACAGGCTTATATTCTTGGACAGGCGTATATTCTTAATGTCTACGTATCTATTTCTCAGCATAGTCACCCTGGCGATAAACACAATAGTATCAACAAGATAGCTCTTTGTCGATACGGTCACTGCATGAAGTTTGACTTTGATGATGGAGCTACAATCTGACCTCTGGTTGCAGCGCTTCATCACTATCAAAGTAAAGTCCTCCAAGGCATTATTTGAGTTTTGGATACAGATGAAAATCGTCAGGATTGTCTGGAGGATGATCTACAGTGAGGTGACCAAAGTTGTGGGATACTTCCTAGTATCTTGTCGGACCTCCTATTGGGCAGCGTAGTGCAGCAGCTAAACGTGGCAAGGACTCAATATGTCTTTGAAAGTCCCCTGCGGAAACACTCAACCATACTGTTTCTATAGCTGACCATAACTGCGAAAGTGTTAACGCTGCAGGATGTTGTGCAGTAACTGGCCTTTCGGTTACGTCCCATAAATGTTCGATGGGATTCATGCCTGGCAATCTGTGTGGATAAATCATTCTATCTAACTGTCCAGAGTCTTCTCCAGACCAATCGTTAACAATTGTGACTTGATGATGTGGCACATTGCTATCCATAAAAATTGAATCGTTGCTTGGGGACTTAAAGTCCACGAATGCCTGCAGATATTTGCCAAGTGCCGAACATAACCATTTCCATTCAATTATTGGTTCAATAGGACGAGAGGACCGATCCAATCCATCTACACACAACACAACGCGCACCATTACTGAGCCACCACCAGCCTGCAAAGTGAATTGTTGACAAATTGGGTCCATGGCTTCGTGGGGTGTACACCACACTAGAACCCCATCATCAACTCTTACCAAACTGAAATCGGGACTCATCTCACCAGGTCATAGTTTTCCAATCATCTAGGGTCAACCACTAGAGGCGGTGAGGTGATATTCTGCTGTTTGCAAAGGCACTCTGATACATTCATCGCACGCCCCACAGTGATTTCTACGGTTACTTCGTACAGTGTTGTTTCTCTGTAGTTCTGACAACTCTTCGCAAACGCCGCTGCTCTCGGTTAAGTGAAGGCTGTTCGCCACTGCGTTGTCCGTGGTGAAGGATAATGCCTTCAGTTTGGTTTTCTAGGCACACTCTTGATGCTGTGGATCTCGGAATATCTAATTCCTTAAGTATATGCGAAACAGACTGTCCCATGCGTCTAGCTCAAACTACCATTCTGCGTTCGGTGTCTGTTAATTCTCGTCGTGTGACCATAATTGCGTCGGAAACCTTTTTACGTGAATAACGGCAGTGCAAATGTCAGCTCCGCCAATTCATTGCCCTTTTATACTTTGTGTACGTGATACTTCCGCCATTTGTACATGGCATATCGCTATCCTATGATGATTGTCACCTCGTATGCGATTTGGCATCGTCGTGCTGAAGGAGACGCTGCTTCTTATGTTGAGGGGGTCTTCCATTTCGAAGACGAATACAGCACTCCGTTTCTCACGCAACGACATTTGGAGCCCTCTAGTGGTGGAGGGCTGTAAATCCGAAGACATGGAAAATAAATATTTACAATGTTAAATTCGTTTGTTTTAATTCAAGCTTTACTAGTCTCCACATAAGAGATTCGGACGCATTTCTTTTAAGCTGCAAAATACTAACACGAATTCTTTACAGACGAATGGACAAACTGGTAGATGCCGATCTCGGGGAAGATCAGTTTGGATTTCGCAGAAATATTGGAACACGTGAGGCAATACTGACCCTACGACTTATCTTAGAAGATAGATTAAGGAAAGGCAAACCTACGTTTCTAGCATTTGTAGACTTAGAGAAAGCTTTTGACAATGTTGACTGGAGTTCTCTCTTTCAAATTCTGAAGGCGGCAGGGGTAAAATACAGGGAGCGAAAGGCTATTTACAATTTGTACAGGAACCAGATGGCAGTTATAAGAGTCGAGGGATATGAAGGGGAAGCAGTGGTTGGGAAGGGAGTGAGACAGGGTTGTAGCCTCTCCCCGATGTTATTCAATCTGTAAATTGAGCAAGTAGTAAAGGAAACAAAAGAAAAATTCGGAGTAGGTATTAAAATCCATGGAGAAGAAATAAAAACTTTGAGGTTCGCCGATGACATTGTAATTCTGTCAGAGACAGCAAAGGACCTGGAAAAGCAGCTGAACGGAATGGACAGTGTCTTGAAAGGAGGATATAAGATGAACATCAACAAAAACAATACTAGGATAATTGAATGTAGTCGAATTAAATCGGGTGATGCTGAGGGAATTCGATTAGGAAATGAGACACTTAAAGTAGTAAAGGAGTTTTGCTATTTGGGGAGCAAAATAACTGATGATGGTCGAAATAGGATATAAAACCTAGACTGGCAATGGCAAGGAAAGCGTTTCTGAAAAAGACAAATTTGTTAACATCGAGTGTAGATTTAAGTGTCAGGAAGTCGTTTCTGAAAGTATTTGTATGGAGTGTAGCCATGTATGGAAGTCAAACGTGGACGATAAATAGTTTAGACAAGAAGAGAATAGAAGCTTTCGAAATGTGGTGCTACAGAAGAATGCTGAAGATTAGATGGGTAGATCACATAACTAATGAGGAGGTATTGAATAGAATTGGGGAGAAGAGGAGTTCGTGGCACAACTTGACTAGCAGAAGGGATCGGTTGGTTGGGCATGTTCTGAGGCGTCAAGGGATCACAAATTTAGTATTGGAGGGAAGCGAGGAGGGTAAAAATGGTAGAGGGAGGCCAAGAGATGAATACACTAAGCAGATTCAGAAGGATATAGGTTGCGGTAAGTACTGGGACATGAAGAAGCTTGCACAGGGTAGAGTAGCATGGAAAGCTGCATCAAACCAGTCTCAGGACCGAAGACCACAACAACAAAACAATTTTTCAGCGCGCCTTCTTAGTATTGTTGCTGTTCAATAAAGAGGTTTGCAAAAGTTTTCAGTTTCGTTGTTTATGGAATTGTGTTTTATTTCTTCCATTCTTCGGGTTCCCATAGAATTGATATTTGTTCCTTATTCTGTAAGTAGCTCAGATCGTGGCTACGCTACTGCATCTTTATATAGCCACATTTACAAGAAGTAAGGACAGAAGTAGCTAACTGTGAGGTACGTAATATCGAAATGAATATGGCACAACCTTTAACAGTCGCTGTATGTTTCAGCGCTAGTTTCTGCCTAATTTTCAGAAGAGCAATATGCATCTAGCCTTCATCAATATGTTAACGTTCAGTGTTAGCATCTCAAAGTCGCCGCTGTCTCTCTGGTAGAGCAATAAGCAGAAATCTCGAATCCCGTCGAGTAGCATTCATTCTGGGAATTCCAGTGGTTGTAAATATCTCATCAAAAATCCACTTCATCCAGTCAAAGACATTCCACCGACGAGCCGCCCTGCTGCTGTCGGTGGCCTAAGCGACGACATTTAGTTAACAACGCTTGCTCGCGAGCCACGTGCCGTCGATTCCGGTCCGGGAGAGCAACAGGCCCGCGAGCAGCCAGCGGAACAGCTTCTTTGAGAGCCAGCGACCGCACACGGCAGCGGCTGGATTCCTGGGACGGCCAGTAAGACCGACAGCACGCCTGCCTTGACCTCCGTCTTCCCAGCCGTCTGACACGCCATCAAACATCAACCGGAGCGACGTGGCTCCACGACTTCCTGCCGACCGTAATTCCCTCAGAAAGGCCTAACTGCCGTCCGTTCGTTTAATATTCTGGACACAGGCCGTTAGTCATACGGAAGATTAACGCCGCTTCTTTTTGAGCACGGTGAAACGACCGCGAAATTTTCTTTTGAATTCTTTTTTTTTTAATGACTCCAAATATATCTCGGTCATCAGGTGCAAGTTTGTTCCCATGTACACATATGGAGGCAGGAATTTATCACAATATATTAAGAGGTCCTGTTAAAGTTGAATGTTACAAAGTCGGTATAGCCATATTTACTTTTTACCACTTGGAATGCTAATTCCTCACAGTAATTTGCTGACTTTGAAAGCTTATTCGTTTATTCCTCTTTCTCCAATCCCCTGCTGACAGTTTCATTGAAATTACCCTATGCATGTGTTGTGTGCCACTTTGTCATGTGGACTAGCTTCACAGAACCAAATATGTTACGCAAATTCCTACAATTACAGCAAGTCACCTCTTCATGTTGAGGTTGAAGCATAGGATAATCATGAATATGGCGTTACAGAGGGAAAGATAATAGGTTAATGGACATAAGAAAGGTAGAAATGGGGAAAGACACTGTTCTTTCGTTAAAAATACTGTACTAGTTGAGTACCTGGCAATATCCAAGAATTTATTTATTCGAGTCTTGTATGATTCCATCTCCTCCTTCGTCATATCCCTTAACATCTCCTCCTCTTCATCTCTGTGTCCATTTCAGATCTGCTATGCTGATGCAGAAAACTATCATAGTTACACTTAATCGGTAATTAATAGACTGCTAGTGTAGGTGAAAACAGGTTGCACACGTCGTTAAGGAAACAAACTTTACTTTAGGTGAAAAGCTGGGCACCTCATCGTTTATATGCCGATATAAATTTGCACTTTTGCTGAAACTAAAGATCTATGTAAGTAATCTAACACTGATGACAGTGTGAGAAATAATTTACATATGCTGTGTCACAAATAATTAGTTAATATGTGCAGGGTGTTGATATGTAAACTGTCGCAACTTGCGCCTGTGTAGACAGAAAACTAGTTACCGTATGGGTACCCAACTTTATAGGAACGATGTTCAAATTCTGCGCTGCATGATTTACGTTTCAGTAGTGTTAATATCATGTCTTGCAGTCAGGCACCGGTACTAGTACGACGACGTAGGGTTGAATCGCAAGTACCAGTGTGCATTAAGCTGCAGACAGTCAGCGAGGTTGGGCAAGCTGAGCAGGGCTTGCTTTAGCAAAACAACAGCAACAGTGCTGCAGCTCTTCGCGAATGACGACGCATTAAAGGGATACGAAAAAATCCTCTTCCTGCGCCGAGGTTGGAAAACGTGATTCGCAAATTCGAATTAATTGGCGGTTTGGGAATTTCTACTGGGAGAGGTCGGCGGCTAACTGCGCTACAGATTGTTGAAGAATTGACTGTTGTCACGGTTAATAATGCTGGACGCAATGTGTCTTCAAGCAGTGTCACGACACCTGAACATTCCACGCTCCAGCGTTGTTTCTGGGAGCAGTAGAGGATTCGCTAGGCTGTCGTCGATGCAGACGATCGTAACAATGAACCTCCCTACCCCCGCCCCCCTCTCTTCGCCCTGGAACTTAAACATGGCACCACTCTGTCCACCTCTAACCCCCCCCCCCCACTGCTCGATATCCTCTCCTCCTGCAGTCCAACTATATTCTCCTCGCCTTTTTTATCTCTTCCTCCATCTCTCTGCCCATCTCTTCCTCCCTATCCATTTCCTCCTGCTCCTCTCTCTGTCTATCTCCTGCTCCTCCACCTGTCCCTATAATTCTCCTGTCCAACTCCTTCTCCCCTCGCTCTGCTTTTCTCTACCTCCTTCCTCAACCTGTATATTTCCACCTCCTTCCTCACTCCCCATCTCATCTTCCCTCTCTCTCTGTCCATCTCCTTCCTCTGTCTACTTCCTCTGATCCCCCATATTCTCTCCATTTCCCACTCTTCCCTCTCTCCATACATATCCTCCCCCACTTTCTCTGTCCATCTCCAGCTCTTTCATTCTCTATCCATTTCCTCCTCCTCTCTACCTTCTTCCCACCCTCTTCATCTCCATCACCACCTCCTATCTCTCTGTGTATCTCCTGTCCCTGGCAATTTTTCCTCCCCCTCTCTCTTTCCATTTCCTGCATCCCCTTCCTCTTTCCATCTCAATCTCGTTGCTTGCTCTTTCCAACTACTGTTCTTCCCTCTCTAAGTCCATGTCATCCTCTTCCCTTCCTCTTTCCATTTCTCTCACCTACTCTCTGTGTCCGTCTCTACCTCCCTCTATATGTCTCCATCTTCTTGCTCCCCCTCTCTGCCTGTCCACCTCCTTCCCCCTTCCCCCCTTCTTTTTCTACCCATTATTATTCCAAACCCTACAGTCGGTTGCTGATTCTTACCCCCCCCCCCCCCCACAGTATTTCTTTCCAGATGGTAAGCAATATGTACACCAAGTTTGTTTGAAATCGGTCCAGGGATTTAAGAGTTCTTTTCCCATGGCTTTGCCTGTGTAAGCACTTGCCACACATATTTGACATATATTTAAAATAGTTCACTCTATTTGTACACATATTACATAAATATCTGTAGCTTATTTGACCCAGAGTTTAATTACGCCGTTATATCTCCTGAAATGTGTCGAGCAATGATATAATTTTGCAGGTACAGCCAATATTGTGTATGCAGATAACATCTGCAAAATATGTTATGAATAGAGTTAGTAGTAAAAGATAAATTAAAACGTCATTCCTAATGTGGCAGTTTTACTGCTGTTGTTGTGGTCTTCAGTCCTGAGACTGGCTTGATGCAGATCTCCATGCTACTCTATCCTGTGCAAGCTTCTTCATCTCCCAGTACCTACTGCAACCTACGTCCTTCTGAATTTGCTTAGTGTATTCATCTCTTGGTCTCCGTCTACGATTTTTACCCTCCCCACTGCCCTCCAATACTAAATTGGTGATCCCTTGATGCCTCAACACATGTCCTACCAACCGATCCCTTCTTCTAGTCAAGTTGTGCCACAAACTTCTCTTCTCCCCAATCCTATTCAATACTTCCTCATTAGTTATGTGATCTACCCATCTAATCTTCAGCATTCTTCTGTAGCACCACATTTCAAAAGCTTATATTCTCTTCTTGTCCAAACTATTTATCGTCCATGTTTCACTTCCATACATGGCTACTCTCCATACAAATACTTTCAGAAATGACTTCCTGACACTTAAATCTATACTCGATGTTAACAAATTTCTCTTCTTCAGAAACGCTTTCCTTGCCATTGCCAGTCTATGTTTTATATCCTGTTTCGACCATCATCAGTTATTTTACTCCCCAAATAGCAATAATTCGACTACATTCCATTATCCTCGTTTTGCTTTTGTTGATGTTCATCTTATATCATCCTTTCAAGACACTATCCATTCAATTCAACTGCTCTTCCAAGTCCTTTGCTGTCTCTGACAGAATTACAATGTTTTTATTTCTTCTCCATAGATTTTAATACCTACTCCGAATTTTTCTTTTGTTTCCTTCACTGCTTGCTCAATATACAGATTGAATAACATTGGGGAGAGACTACAACCCTGTCTCACTCCCTTCCCAACCACTGCTTCCCTTTCATGTCCCTCGACTCTGATAACTGCCATCTGGTTTCTGTACAAATTGTAAATAGCCTTTCGCTCCCTGTATTTTACCCCTGCCACCTTCAGAATTTGAAAGAGCGTATTCCAGTCAACATTGTCAAAAGCTTTCTAAGTGTACAAATGCTAGAAACGTTGGTTTGCCATTTATTAATCAAGCTTCTACGATAAGTCGTAGGGTCAGTATTGCCTCACGTGTTCCAACATTCCTATGGAAACCAAACTGATTTTCCCCGAGGTCGGATTCTATTAGTTTTTCCATTCGTCTGTAAAGAATCCGCGTTAGTATTTTGCAGCCGTGACTTATCAAACTGATAGTTCGGTAATTTACACATTTGTCAACACCTGCTTTATTTGGGATTGGAATTATTATATTCTTCTTGATGTCTGAGGGTATTTTGCCTGTTTCATACATCTTGCTCACCAGATGGTAGAGTTTCGTCAGGACTGACTCTCCCAAGGCTGTCAGTAGTTCTAATGGAATGTTGTCTACTCCCGGGGCCTTGTTTCGACTCAGGTCTTTCAGTGCTCTGTCAAACTCTTCACGCAGTATTATACCTCCCATTTCATCTTCATCTACATCCTCTTCTATTTCCATAATATTGTCCTCAAGTACATCGCCCTTGTATAGACCCTCTATATACTCCTTCCACCTTACTGCTTTCCCTTCTTTGCTTAGAACTGGGTTTCCATCTGAGCTTTTGATATTCATACAAGTGGTTCTCTTTTCTCCAAAGGTCTCTTTAATTTTCCTGTAGGCTGTATCTATCTTACCCCTAGTGAGATAAGCCTCTACATCCTTACATTTGGCCTCTAGCCATGCCTGCTTAGCCATTTTGCACTTCCTGTCGATCTCATTTTTGAGACGTTTGTATTCCTTTTTGCCTGTTTCATTTACTGCATTTTTATATTTTCTCCTTTCACCAATTAAATTCAGTATTTATTCTGTGACCTAAGGATTTCTACTAGCCCTCGTCTTTTTACCTATTTGATCCTCTGTTGCCTTCACTACTTCATCCCTCAAAGCTACCCATTCTTCTTCTACTGTATTTCTTTCCCCCATTCCTGTCAATTGTTCCCTTATGCTCTCCCTTAAACTCTGTACAACCTCTGGTTCTTTCAGTTTATCCAGGTCCCATCTCCTTAAATTCCCACCTTTTTGCAGTTTCTTCAGTTTTAATCTACAGGTCATAACCAATAGATTGTGGTCAGAGTCCACATCTGCCCCTGGAAATGTCTTACAATTTAAAACCTGGTTCCTAAATCTCTGTCTTACCTCTATTTAATCTATCTGAAACCTGTCAGTACCTCCAGGCTTCTTCCATGTATACGACCTTCTTTCATGATTCTTGAACCAAGTGTTAGCTATGATTAAGTTGTGCTCTGTGCAAAATTCTACCAGCCGGCTTCCTCTTTCATTTCTTAACCCCAATCCATATTCACCTACTACGTTTCCTTCTCTCCCTTTTCCTACTGCCGAATTCCAGTCACCCATGACTATTAAATTTTCGTCTCCGTTCACAATCTGAATAATTTCTTTTATTTCATCATACATTTCTTCAATTTCTTCGTCATCTGCAGAGCTAGTTGGCATATAAACTTGTACTACTGTAGTAGGCGTGGGCTTCATATCTATCTTGGCCACAATAATGCGTTCACTATGGTGTTTGTAGCAGCTTACCCGCATTCCTATTTTCCTATTCATTATTAAACCTACTCCTGCATTACCCCTATTTGACTTTGTGTTTATAACCCTGTAGTCACCTGACCAGTCCTCTTTCCATCGAACGTCACTAATTCCCACTATATCTAACTTTAACCTACCCATTTCCCGTTTTAAATTTTCTAACCTACCTGCCCGATGGGATCTGACATTCCACGCTCCGATCCGTAGAAGGCCAGTTTTCTTTCTCCTGATAACGACATCCTCTTGAGTAGTCCCCGCCCGGAGATCCGAATGGGGGACTATTTTTCCTCCGCCATATTTTACCCAAGAGGACGCCATCATCATTTAACCATACAGTAAAGCTACATGAAGAGGAAAATTATAGCAAGCTCTTTGCACATCGTGAGTTTGAATACCTCTTCAGCCCCACTCACACTGCAATGAGATGGAAGTGGTTCTTACCCCCACTGTGATTTATTCCAGACAGTAAGTTTTATTTATACCAGGTTTGTGCTGAAATCGACACAGTAGTCCAGGAGGAGGCGTGGAACATACATACATACGTCCACTTTTCGTGTGTATGAATTGATGGATATGGACAGGATAATATTTACAAAAGCGTGTGGTCACTAGGTGGAGATTTATGACACACAGCTGTGTGCAGCTACTTGAACTGCTATGTATGTAATCTGAAGACACACAATCATCTGTGTGTTTGCAGATAATGCAGTTGTCTGTAAGAAAGTAGCAACGCCAGTGGAGTGTAACGAACTACCAGGAGACCTGCGAAGGTTCGATGACTGGTGCATAGTCTGGCAGTCGAGTCTGAACACAAATACATAACACGCATTGCGCATAAGTAGACAAGGAAATCCCCGACTTTTAGATGACAATATTGGCGACAGACACTAGAAGCGCTAACTTCCGTAAAACATCTAGAAACAACAGTTCAGAGTGATTGCATTACGTGTCTGTGCCGCTTGTTCTTGGCAGAACATATTATACATTATGAATGAAAAAATACATAACGGTGGTGTATTCTAGAATATTATACCATTGTCTTCTGTTCAAAATCGTTCAAATGGCTCTGTGCACTATGGGACTTAACATCTCAGGTCATCAGTCCCCTAGAACTTAGAACTCCTTAAACCTAACTATCCTAGGGACAGCACACACATCCATGCCAGAGGCTGGATTCGAACCTGCGACCGTAGCGGTCGCGCGGTTCCAGACTAGCGCCTAGAACCGCTCGGCCACCCCGGCCGGCCTGTTGTTGCGGTTTCAAGTCCGAAGACTAGTTGGTGCAACTCTCCACGCTCGTTTGTTCTGTGCAGTTCTCTTGATCTCGTCATAACTACATCAACTTGAACCTGCACGTTAAAGTCAGCCCTTGTTATTATTCCTCGACAACTATGCAGCTTCGTAGTTGCCTCCATCACAAAAGTGATGCCTCAGGATGTCTCTGCTCAATAGCTCCCTTCTTTTTATGATATTTCGCCACAAATTTATTTTCTCGACCTCTCGATTCAGTAAGTCTTCACTAGTTACCGTATCTACTTATCTTCTCTCCTGTATTTTTCTGCAGCACTTCCAAAATCTTCTCTTCTTCTGTTGTGTGAATGTTTATCTTTACCGTTTCGCTTTCATATGACGCTGTAGTTGGAATACTTCAGATCTTAAATTTGCATTCAACGTTAAAATAGTCATCGTTTTTAGAAACACTTTCCTTACTGTTCGCGGTGTTCATTTTATATTCGCTAAGCTTCAACCATCGTGTTATTTTTGCTACCAAAATAAGGAAAGTCGTAAACTAATTTTACTGTTTTATTGGCTAATATAAATCCCTCAGTTTCGCCCGATGTAATTGGGCTCCACTCCATTGCCTTTGTTAATCTTCCATGTCTTTAGCTGTGTCTGACTTTATTACAATGCTATCAGTAGGCCTGGAAGTTTTATATTTATTCTGCCCGAACTTCAGTTCCCTATCTCTTTGTTTCCAGTTTTCCTGTTTGCGTTGTCATGCATAGAGTGAATAAAATGGGGGACAGGCCACAATTGCTGCAGCCATTTTTATCCTTTGATTCTTAGAAATGCAGCCTGGTTTCTATATGAGTTGTAGATAAAATTTCACTCCTTGTATTTTTTCCATGATAATCTTAGATTTCCAAGTATTTCTGTCTTGTAGTATAAATCGAAGGGACAGTGTTACTTCGAGTGTTCATACGTTTCTCCAGTTTTTCTATCTTCCAATGGGGAAATCTTGTTATTAGTTTGTTATTATTATTATTTTTGTCATCATTGCTTTTAATGCCCATGAAGTGATAGTTAATGGGTTAGTTTCTCACATTACCTGCCAGGCGAGAGGACCGGAAGTAGGTAATTTCAAGTCCGCATTAGCAGAGTGATCTTTGTTGTATCCCAAAAGCGAGTGACACAGTTGTTGGCGATCTGTGAGTAGGGTGGCATGAATTGGACGACTCTTGTTCGGATGACGCTCGGTTGCTTTCAAAATAGCGCAGCGCAGACTTTCGTCCTTTACTTTCTACCACTCTGATCACCGATAAACTTAGAACCACTCGTCGTATTGTGACACCAAGAGAGGCTGGCTCGCGGATGGGAAAGCGATGCTGATCGTTCTGGCGGCTGAGGCTTGCTGGCCAGCACGAGGCCTTGGTGGCAGACAGCGGAGCCTTAAGCCGTCGGCACACGCACCGTGGAAGCGAACGTTGAGCGTTGAGCGTGCCAAGTTTCTGACGTCATAACGTGGATCAGCACGTTCGGGAGTCTTTCCGAACGTGCAGAGCAGTATCTGGCTTGTCAGATATTCTGGGCGTGCGTTTGAGCTTTGACCAATGAGATGGCACAACGCCACCTACGTCACACGCACGCCGTCTCCCTTCAGTAGGCGACCGCTGTGGCCGAGAGGTTCTAGGCAATACAGTCTGGAACCGCGTCACTGCTACAGTCGCAGGTTCGAACCCTGCCTCGGACGTGGATGTGTGTGTGATGTCCTTAGGTTAGTTAGGTTTAAGTAGTTGTAAGTTCTAGGGGACTGATGACCTCAGATGTTAAGTCCCATACTGCTCAGAGCCATTTGAACCATTTTTTCTCCCTTCAGTACAGAGTTGTGAGGTGCCATATTGGCATTCATTTCAAGCCTATTTGTATACAGGGTGTTACAACAAGGTACGGCCAAACTTTCATGAAACATTCCTCACACACAAAGAAAGAAAATATGTTATGTGGACATGTGTCCGGTAACGCTTACTTTCCATGTTAGAGCTCATTTTATTACTTCACCTCAAATCACATGAATCATGGAATGGAAACACACAGCAACATAACGTACCAGCGTGACTTCAAACACTTTGTTACAGGAAATGTTCAAAATGTTCTCCGTTAGCGAGGATACATGCATCCACCCTCCATCGCATGGAATCCCTGATGCACTGATGCAGCCCTGGAGAATGGGGTATTGTATCACAGCCGTCCACAATACGAGCGCGAAGAGTCTCTACATTTGGTACCGGGGTTGCGTAGACAAGAGCTTTCAAATGCCCCCATAAATGAAAGTCAAGAGGGTTGAGGTCAGGAGAGCGTGGAGGCCATGGAATTGGTCCGCCTCTACCAATCCATCGGTCACCGAATCTGTTGTTGAGAAGCGTACGAACACTTCGACTGAAATGTGCAGGAGCTCCATCGTGCATGAACCACATGTTGTGTCGTACTTGTAAAGGCACATGTTCTAGCAACATAGGTAGAGTATCCCGTATGAAATCATGATAACGTGCTCCATTGAGCGTAGGTGGAAGGACGAAACTAAAATGAGCTCTAACGTGGATATTAAGCGTTTGCGGACACATGTCCACATAACATCTTTTCTTTATTATTTTGTGTGAGGAATGTTTCCTGAAAGTTTGGCCGTACCTTTTTGTAACACCCTGTATATGCCGTTTCTGAGCACCAGAAAATTGAGAATCACTGGATAACCCGTTGTTTGTTGTGTGATTCGTTCTAGTAAAATAATGAGAAACAGCATATTCGTGGCAAAAGAATTATCGTAACTTGCCTATTATGAGAGTAGGCTATTTGAAGGCGGTGACACAATGAAGATCCACCCAAAACGCAGTGTTCTTAGTACAATTTGTTATAATTAAATATCAATTGGTAACATATCTACGACTAAGGTTTTCAGCACGCCGTAGTATAATATAATTACTTGCCACCGGTGTGCTGTTGGTTTGGCGTGATGTGTAGCGTCGCGGACCTTTCCTGAGTTACTTAGGACGGTGTTTCGCTTCTCGACATTATCAAATTTTTTTTTCCTAATATTCACGTTTTTATTAGGTTCTGATACTTTATTATTAGTTTGATATATATATATATATATATATATATATATATATATATATATATATATATATATATATACTAATATAAGTTCACCTTTTTTTTTTTAGGAGTGACTTTGTTCGATTGGCTTAATCTACAGGACAGCTTGCGCTACTTGTATAGAGATATTTCGCTCCTCTTTTCTTTTACGCTTCGTAATTCACATGTTGCAAAGATTCTGCTACTGGGTAGGAACAGTGATCAAGTAAACTGAGCTTGGGATTTTACTAAAATGTGGGAATGATGTAATAATGTTTATCTTATGCGGAGAAATATTCCAAATCTGTAACGCACTATTTGTAATGGAACTTTTATAAGCCTGTGCCCTTATTGATTGGACATGGTACTTTCCTTTCCGTGGACGATGGAGGAAATGTGCGTTTTAATGGAGCTGATGTGGGAATTTTACGCGCGCCCGTTGAGTAAACATTGTGATTCAAGAACTAGAAACATCCCTCAACTGCCGCTGGAGAGCGTTGCGATAGCGTATGCCACGTTGGGGCCGACGTACCGTATGCACAAGTCGCATCGTTCCTGAGCGTTCAGCAGCACGTTGAGCTTGGCACGGTCAACGTTAACGTTCGACAGCGCGGTCCGTGTGCAGTCGCAGGTTCGAATCCTACCTCGGCATTGGATGTGTGTGTGATGTCCTTAGGTTAGTTAGGTTTAAGTAGTTCTAAGTTCTAGGGGACTGATGACCTCAGATGTTAAATCGCATAGGGCTCAGAGCCCTTTGAACCATTTTTTCTCCCTTCAGTACAGAGTTGTGAGGTGCCATATTGGCATTCATTTCAAGCCTATAAGTATATATGCCGTTTCTGAGCACCAGCAAATTGAGAATCACTGGAAAACCCGTTGTTAGTTGTGTGATTCTTTCTAATAAAATAATGAGAAACAGAATATTCGTGGTAAAAGAATTATTGTAACTTGCTTATTATGAGAGTAGGCTATTTGAAGGCGGTGACACAATGAAGATCCACCCAAAACGCATTGTTCGTGGTACAATTTGTTATAATTAAATATCAATTAGTAACATAATTATCTGCGATTAACGTTTGTAGCAAGGGGTAACACAGTATGATTAAGTGTAAAGTGTGTTGATTGTTTTGCCGACATGGTAGCTCAGCGTGTTCGGTCAGAGGGCTAGCTGCCCTCTGTAATAAAAAACTGAGTTAATCGATCAACGACGACCGTAAACGTGTGTCTTACGACGTCCGCCCCGAACAGATGCAACGAACGAAAGCGAACAAAATGAGATTAAAAAAGAAGGAAAAAAGCGTATTGAGTAGCGTCTCTATCCAGTAACGAGTTTTTGTTGGGTTGGTGGTTCGCGTCTAAACACATTCAATTTTTTTTCCTAACATTCGCGTTTTTATTAGTTTCTGATACTTTATTATCAGTTTAATATAAGTATATATTATAATATTTGATGTTATGTAAATATAAGTTCACCTTTTTTTGAGGGGGTGACTTTGTTCGACTGGCTTTATCTACGGGACAGCTTGCACTACTTTTATAAAGATATTTTTGCTCCTTTTTCTTTTACGCTTCGTAATTCACATGTTGCAAAGATTCTACTACTGGGTAGGAACAGTGATCAAGTAAACTGAGCTTGGGGTTTTCCTAAAATGTGGGAATGATGAAATGATGTTTATCTTATGTGGAGAAGTATTCCAAATTTGTACCGCGCTGTTTGTAATGGAACTTTTATAACCCTGTGTCCTTATTGATTCTACATGGTACTTTCCTTTTCGTGGACGATGGAGGAAATGTGCGTTATAGCAGAGCTAACGTGGGAATTTCAAGTGCGCCCATTAAGTGAACAGTGTGATTTACGAACTAGAAACATCCCTCAACTGCCGCTGGAGTGCATTGCGATCGCGTGTACTACGTGAGGTCCCACGTACCGTGTGCACAAGTCGCATCGTTCCTGAGCGTTCAGCAGCACGTTGGACTCGGTACGCTCAACGTTAACGTTCGACAACACGGTCCGTGTGCCGACGGCTTTAGGGTTTTTTCCAAGGTGGCGGGAGCGAGCTTGGTCTCTTGTAAATCGAAGTTGCAGTATGTTAGCTATTGGTAGTTGAAATGAAAAAACCATAAAAAATTTTGGTATGAGAACTACATTACGTGCCGTACAGACAGGCGACAGAAAAATACAACAGAGAAATCACTGCGATGCGCCTGTTTCATTACAACTTTAAGTATAGATGGGGATCTAATATATTAAAAGTGAGGTTTTATTACCATAGTTTATAAAGGTGTGAACAAATTAAATGATGAAGAAATGTGTTCATATGGGATGTGCTTATGAAAGCTGACGAAGTCAATAATCACCTTAAAATGCTACATTTAAAATGAGACATGCATGTAAACTATTGCAGGTGTGTTACTAAACAGATATGCAAATTGTGCCATTACAGTAAATTCTCCACATGTATATGCAATTTGAAATCATGTGAGTATTGCACATCCTCACACAACAGTCTTAGTGGACGAACAACCACAACCTGTTACTTCATAAGGGTTTGTAATGTTTCTTTAGTTTCAACATGTCACAAGACTGAATTCAGGCATGCATTTGTGAACTTTGTTAATAAATTATTTAATACTGTGACGATATTTCAATGACATTTAGCAAAGTGACCATCTGTGTTCTACTGCATTTTATATCACAGAGGAAGTGGATCAATGGCCTAAATTCAGGGGGTAGGGCGGGGGGGGGGGGGGGGGGCAGGAAACGTAATAGAAAATCCTCTTTCGTCTTCTTTTAATGTACACATACTGAGCGTTCCTAACAACCACCACCGTCACTAATACTACTAAGATGATGATGACGACTGTTTTGCTACTACTACTACTAATAATAATGTCATTCACTTTTATTTAAAAAAGAGCTAATATATAGGGAATTTCAGCGTTGTTGCTTGTCAACGAAAGTTTTTCCTCTTGCCGAATATTTCAACGACATCGTCATACCATGTGTCTCGGCTTTCTAGTATTCGCTGTACTGGCTTTTCAACTGAGGAAAAACCAAGAGCAGATAAGCGACCCTGGCCATACTGTTCCTCAAATACGTTTTTACTCGCTTAATACAAGAAAGTCTCTCACCTGATGAACTTGTTGTAGGAATCGTAGCAATTAGACAAGATAGTCTGCAATGTTCTGGAAGCGTTTGATCCGTTTCGTTGCCAATTATTCTTCTAATTATGTCTCCCAAACTGACAGTATGAAATGTTTCCTTATTTTAGGCGAAAACAAAAGTCTCCAGTTCTAAATGCAACTGCAATTGACTGATGTATGCACCATACGTTTGTAATAATGAATACACACCGTCTAGAGGGCAATGCTGACCATAGCTGGCAGATTGAATGGTATCACCTAACATAAAGAAGAGCGGTTGATCACAATGTGAAAATCTTGTTTCCCTTTGTGTTGCAATATTATCCGATACGTCGCAGTACACCTGTTTCTATTTTGGCATCAATGGATTGCCAATGTATTCATCCATAGTTACAGCTCTTTTCATTGAAGTTTCAGTTTGCGAATTAATCGAGTGTTTTGTGGAATTTAAAAGATCGATCGATTTGTCTTCATTTCTTAAGTTTTTCTTGTAAGTTACGCATTCTGAGACTGCATTATTGCAGAGCTGCTCACCACTGTTTTTTTCTCAAAAATGTTGAAAAGCAGTTCAGTCTTTAAAAATATGCTTTAACCCAGTTTTTCTCAGAATCTCCAACATCTTGCACCATCTTACATTGTCGAACGCTTTTCCCAGGTCAACAAATCCAATGAATGTGATTTGATTTTTCTTCACTCTTACTTCCATTATGTAAACAGAGAGAAAAAATAAAATCAAAGTCTAGGAGGGTATATAAAGGTTACACTAGAGAATGGACTGTCAGTCATTTAATTTAAAACCTCACGTAATTCCGTCGGTTTTTGTGAATGGCTGTTATTATTCCAGCGCTAAAGTTCCATCAAGTTCCATTCTTCGAAGGAATGGGTTTGTAGCTGCTATGCGTTTGGAAGGCCGATGTGCTGTGCAGCAAGTATAAAGCTTGGCTGGGCGAGGGGGAGGGGTGGGGTGGCCAATTTAAGCGATCTAAGCTCGCAGGCCACTGAATTCTTCTGCCTGCGAGAACGGGAGCACCAACGTTGGTTTGGGCCACTACATCGTTCCTCATATCATAATTTCGAAACGCGCCATACAGCATGGTGAATAAGGCAGCATTAGTTAGAGGTTGGCTGTTATGAGAACCGAGAAAACGTTCCTGAATGTCACCGTTGGAGTCCACTAGTCTGACGGAAATAAAGCACTGTTACGTTTCGTTGTGTATGTTTTTCATGACATTGTTGTGTCTTATGTTGATCAGTTTGTGGTGTTCATTAAAAGGGTCTGAAATACTAAATACCTGTTTGGATAGTTCATTATACGAAATAAAACTACTTAGATGATCTTTAGAAGAACCATGCCATGCTAAACCTCTAAACAGATTCTTCAGGTCGACGAAACTCTTAGCGACCATACAGTTTATCTTGTGCTAAAAAGCTAACATGGTCAGCAGAGGAATATTCTCCTTTTGTAGGACAAGCACATTTGCATTTGTGCTGCTCATACCGCGAACTTTGGAATGTACATTTCAGAAAATATGTAGCGCCAGTGTTGCACGTCCTTTCTTCAAAATTTTGTGTCGTTCAGTTTCACATGTCCTTGACAACGAAAACTCTTGCAGGGAAGTAATGGTTTCCTCCGTCGAAGGAGGAAACCACACAGGACAACTAACGTAGGAGGAAACTAAAGGCAGCAACGCAGCCTCTTGCCTACCTTGCCATCGAAACGCCCAGCTGCACGGCTACAATAGCCTGTACCCCATCTTCTGTTCCCAGAGGAGGCCTGGCCTGTGTTCGGCCTCTTCACTATATTGTTGCTCCTCTCTGGCTAAGGTTACGGTTAAGCTTTTGCTTTTAGACTTGCTCTCAAGTGCTGGTGGTTTAGATGAAATTGCACAAGCCAACGTCTTTCCCACTTGATGAAAAAGGTGCGCAAAGGTCATTGTAAAAAATAAGTACTTCTACAGCTGCTACTACTACTACAACCACTACCACTGTAAGACATCGTGGTCTCCTGACCTTCATTGCTTACGTATTCCGCCCTCACAATCATATTCCGCACATCAAGACGCTTCATTCGAACCTAAACTCGATAAGACAAAATCAATGTTGTATGAATTCATGTAAACGATATGCAAATAACTAATAAATCGCAAATGCTCACCGAGATTGAAATACTCGAGGCTGGCATACACACACACATTCAAGACACGACGGTTGCAGGGGCTTTTAGTTCGGGAGACGCAAACCGCACGCTGGGGGGGGGGGGGGGGCGGTACCTTCAGAGGATGACTCAGCCTATCTACACGTCGGCCGGTGACCGCCCATAGAGCAGACAGCATTTGTCCAAGTGAAAGGAAGAACAACCCTGTGTTCGGCTTAAAGGCAAATTGCGCTACATTGTGTGGGAGCGCCCAGCCTACGCATTCTTTACAACATAGCATGCAGTTTCAGAGATTTTCACAGGGAGACAGCAAACGCCAAATGCCAATGCTACAGATTACTGAATTGATCGCCTTCCATTTTAAAAGATAAATGCTGATTGGCAGATGATATTTCTGACACCTTGAGCTAAAGGAGTAATGGAAGAGACCAAAAGATATACCCCTTCATGTCTGGCGTGGAAATGGGCCGTTCCGTTGTCGCTCTTGGAGCGAGAACACGTAATGAAAGCATGCGCGCTCATATGTGTACTCAAAGAGCGAGGAACAAGTCTCTCCTCAGTACTTCACTGGGAGAACACCTCTGTCGAGAGTGAATTGGAGTGTGACTCTATATTGAGTCCTTGTGATTAAGCATTGTTTACTGTGTTGCGCGCCACACTTATTGTACGGTGTGAACAGACATAGTTAAGCGCCTGCAAGCGAATTTTTGAGTGGCATCGTGGTGGACTGGTTATCTGACCGGTGTACCATGCCAATAGTTAGACTAGGGGCGAATAGGTGTCCTTGACTTCATCGAGGCGTAGGGAGAGTTTGATTGGCGAAGGTCAATCCAGATAGAACGAGAGTTATCTTATTTGCCAGCAGCGAGCGGCGCAGACAGCAGTCATCGCAGCTTATGGTATTGTGCACTACAGCTATTGCGAGCCCCATATTTCCTCCACAACCGTATACTTCACTGCATTTCACACGCGACAGCCTTGACTGTGCCTAGCAACATTCTAACGGATAAGGCGCGGCTTTCAGCTATTCTGTCAAGTCAACAACAATCCTAAACTTTGTACAGAAATTTCATTAGTGAAACCTATCCTTAAGAGGTAACTTCACATTCCGAAAAGAACCTGGAAATAACTGGTTCAATTCATAACTAAATGTGTCATTGTGATTTCTCAGAATTTTTGCAAAATAAATAATAATTTTCGTTAGTTTCTTGTTTTTCTTACACTAACTAGCACTACTCCAGTACCCAAGTATCCCACTAGTTGTGTAAGAAATTTTGTGAATTTTTGTATCATTTCCTTACAGCGGACGACTCCAGAAGATATTTATTGTTGAAAGTTTTTCAGGCATTTTTCTTTAGAACGTTAGGAGCGGCTGTCTGACTTCTGTAGTAGTGTGGGGGTGGAAATTGCATCTTGCAAGAGCTACAGGGTAAAGGGTACATCTCAGATAAATCCGTTGCGAAGAATGACAGAATAGCACCTACACGCCCACACCAGTACCACAGAAAAGTGACGAGGCCTCGCCTCCCTAGCCTCTTCTGATCAGCCACCATAGGGAGATCAGAAACAGTCTGAAAGGTTTGTAACGGTATGTGGGGTAGTTTCTATTGGGACTAGGCCATTAAGAAAAAAATCGGTATATTGTGCGTTTTCCGACTTGATTAGTAATGAAGTTAACCCATTAGGCCGTTACACGTGCAAATTAAAGAGGCCCGCCAGATAAAATTATTGTCAATTGTTTTCGCAGAGTAGATGATAGCGCACAAGTCGGCTCAGACTTTGTCTCCGGTTCAATCCTTACTACCGACTCATTTCAAACTTCTGCATCGCCCTCTTGTTCGGTTTTAGGAAGCTAAACTAGTAACCCGTTAAGTGACACTGTCTCTTACAGGCCGCTTGAGAATGGGCGCGCAATGACCTGATCGGCTAACTTCAATGCTAATTAACTCGGAATTGGCCCAACGTATAGAATTTTTTTTACAATTGTTTCTCAGCGCAACCAACACCATTGTATCTATTTCAGACTGTTTTTGACCTCCATGTATGTAATTACAATTAAGATTGAATGCTGCTAATGATTTGTAACGTCACAAAGTCATGAAAGAACGAGTGAAACAGCACGGGATCCTTCATCAACGGTCTTTCGACAGTTATCTTTTATCAACGATGTTTTGTTAGTTGCTGGCTTGATGAGTTTGTCAAGAAGGCTGTGCGGTCAAGCAGCTGCTACTTAGATACTGTAAAATCGGTGTCGATCTGGAGTATTTTGTGAGCATGAGTTACAGACAAGTTTTCACGGGGCTTAGGAAATTTGATTTCGTTTTATGATGACTGTTTTTGTACGACTACCCGAAAATTGATTTGGTTTACGAGATTTGAGGCAGATGTGAAATGTAATATACAGTATCCGATATTTATATTCGTATATGATGAACATGTTGGATGTTTTTCGCAGTCGTTATTGAGAATAACGAACTTTACTTTGGTTCGCGAATGATAGTAAGTGACTGCACTTTAGAAGTTTGATTTTGCAGCGGATTTTAGGAATTAATGTCCTGTTAGATGAACTTCGCTCGGAAGTATTTCACTTTATGATCCTTTGCTCACATTACACGACTATATGTTCTTCACTAAATCAATTATTAACTGTTTAATTGGTTTTATTTAACTCTGGAAATGCACGGAAGGCTACCATTCTCATACGTAAAAACTTAATTTGATAAACATTGGTTTCACGTTGAATCTTTAGGCTTCAGTCTACATCATTACCCATGGAATTTTATCCACTTCTTTCATAAGATTTCCAGTCATTCTACTTATTAAATATCTTTGTTAATGTGACTGTCTACTAAATAAAGGATTGGGCTCAAAATGGTTCAAATGGCTCTGAGCACTATGCGACTTAACTTCGGAGGTCATCAGTCACCTAGAACTTAGAACTAATTAAACCTAACTAACCTAAGGACATCCATGCCCGAGGCAGGATTCGAACCTGCGACCGTAGCGGTCGCTCGGCTCCAGACTGTAGAAAGAATTGGGGGATATAAATGTTGAATATACGAGGGCAGTTCAATAAGTAATGCAACACATTTTTTTTCTGAAACAGGGGTTGTTTTATTCAGAGTTGAAATACACCAGGTTATTCCCCAATCTTTTAGCTACACAACACTATTTTTCAACGTAATCTCCATTCAATGCTACGGCCTTACGCCACCTTGAAATGAGGGCCTGTATGCCTGCACGGTACCATTCCACTGGTCGATGTCGGAGCCAACGTCGTACTGCATCAATAACTTCTTCATCATCCGCGTAGTGCCTCCCACGGATTGCGTCCTTCATTGGGCCAAACATATGGAAATCCGACGGTGCGAGATCGGGGCTGTAGGGTCCATGAGGAAGAACAGTCCACTGAAGTTTTGTGAGCTCCTCTCGGGTGCGGAGACTTGTGTGAGGTCTTGCGTTGTCATGAAGAAGGACAAGTTCGTTCAGATTTTTGTGCCTACGAACACGCTGAAGTCGTTTCTTCAATTTCTGAAGAGTAGCACAATACACTTCAGAGTTGATCGTTTGAGCATGGGGAAGGACATCGAACAGAATAACCCCTTCAGCGTCCCAGAAGACTGTAACCATGACTTTACCGGCTGAGGGTATGGCTTTAAACTTTTTCTTGGTAGGGGAGAGGGTGTGGCGCCTCTCCATTGATTGCCGTTTTGTTTCAGGTTCGAAGTGATGAACCCATGTTTCATCGCCTGTAACAATCTTTGACAAGAAATTGTCACCCTCAGCCATATGACGAGCAAGCAATTCTGCACAGATGGTTCTCCTTTGCTCTTTATGGTGTTCGGTTAGACAACGAGGGACCCAGCGGGAACAAACCTTTGAATATCCCAACTGGTGAACAATTGTGACAGCACTACCAACAAAGATGTCAAGTTGAGCACTGAGTTGTTTGATGGTGATCCGTCGATCATCTCAAATGAGTGTGTTCACACGCTCCGCCATTGCAGGAGTCACAGCTGTGCACTGCCGGCCCGCACGCGGGAGATCAGACAGTCTTGCTTGACCTTGTGGCGATGATGACACACGCTTTGCCCAACGACTCACCGTGCTTTTGTCCACTGCCAGATCACCGTAGACATTCTGCAAGCTCCTATGAATATCTGACACGTCCTGGTTTTCCGCCAAGAAACTCGATCACTGCCTGTTGTTTGCAACGCACATCCGTTACAGACGCCATTTTAACAGCTCCGTACAGCGCTGCCACCTGTCGGAAGTCAATGAAACTATACGAGACAAAGCGGGAATGTTTGAAAATATTCCACAAAAAATTTCCGGTTTTTTCAACCAAAATTGGCCGAGAAAAAAAATGTGTTGCATTACTTATTGAACTGCCCTCGTAATTATTAGTCAGCTGGATGGGATTGAAATTGGAAGAATAAGACCGGCCCAAAGACAAGATGACTAGTTACTAGTCAAGCCAACAAACATTTAGGTCATACATTGGCCACACGGTAGCAGCATGCAGAAACCCCAGTGCGCTCAAACATATGATTGACACAGTCTGAACTGTAGCAGACAACAAAAATGACAGCACCTATACTTCGAACAAAGCTACTGACGATGTATATTAAGTGAATCTGGCAATTTGGAACAACCGAACTGATTTTTACCTCTCATAGTGGTTACCATAAGAGTGCTTCAATATTTAAATAATATTGGGCGTGCATTTTAATGTGAACGGATAACGCAACAGATATAGGATCTAGACGCATTAGCAGACGGAACGAAGGAAGAAAGGATGGTTCGGATTGAAAGACACATCGAATACGAGGTCATTGGAGATGGGTTGGAGGGCCAGACCGGGGAAGGATGAGGAAAGAACTCAGCCATGTCGTTTCAACCCATCCCAGCATTTGGCTTAGAGAAATCACAGAAACCTGAAACTGGAGGGTGGGATGGAGATTTGAGCCCATGTCCTCCGGAACAGGGGCTCAGTGTGTCACGGATGAACCACTTCGGTACGGCAGCGGTGAAGCGCCCTCGTCACAAGCGGAAGCAGAATAGTTTGAGAACGCCTCTCTTAAGAGGAGAACCTATTACTCCCTTAAAACAGCAGTGCATACCGTGATTTATTTTCAAAGAGTATTCTTAAGAATTTATTTTATTTACTAGCGATTCATCAAGAACATTAACACATTTAATCACACTATGTAAGCATGGAAGTAGTTGCCAGGGAGTAACTGATGAAATTATAACCAAATTCCTTTCAACAAATGGAAATTTTATTCACTTTAATAGTGCCTAAAAGCATTTTTCAAAATAAACAGATTTAAAATTATAATCAGAAAGCACCCTCTAAATATCAAAGTTACAATTTATTCAGAGGCAGAAAGAAACAAGTTTTGACTGTATGAGATTTCGGGCAGAGAACCTTGCCGCTCCCTTTTCGTCGTTACCATAGCGAAGTGGTTCATCCGTGACACACTGAGCCCCAATTCCGGAAGACGGCGGCTCAAATCATCATCCAGGCCTCCATTTCATGTTTCCGTGATTCCTCTAAGCCAAATGCTGGGATGGGCTGTTTGAAACGACACGGCTGAATTCTTTCCTCATCCTTCCCCAGTCTGGCCCTGCATCCCATTTCCAATGACGAGAAATTCAATCCCAACCATCCTTTCTTCCTTCGTTCTGTCTGCTAACGCGTCTCGATCCTATCTGTTGCGTTATCCGTTCGCATGAAAACGCACCCCCAGTATTATTTAAATACTGAAGCACTCTTCTGGTAACCATTATTAGAGGTAAAATGCAGTTCGGTTGTCCCAAATTACCAGATTCACTTAACCTACACTGTCAGTAGCTTTGTTCGAAGTTTGAGTGTTGTCGTTTTTATTGTCTGCTACTGTTCAGACTGTGCTATAAGGCCTACGATTTTTCCACCATCCTTCAACCACGACAGTAGTGCGCAAACAGCCGACCAACTTCGCCGTTTCAGAGTCTCTCACTTCCAGCCGCAACGCCACAACAACGTGCCCTTTGTCAAAACCACTTTCATCAGTGTACTTTCGCATTTTGGCTCTCATCTTCGCTATACTGACAACCTATTCCTTTTCCTTCCGCTTAATTGCTTTCCTTACTGCGTCACGTGCCGCATTCAATCTCATTGTAGGCTGTGTTCACATCGTTTTAGCTCATCACTGAATTCTAATATTCATGAGTGCCAGAAAATCAGAACACTATTTGTTAGTCAGTCAATTGTATAGCACTGTGGCGTTCTTATTTAAGGCATAGTAGCGAGCAGATCTGTTATTTGCGAAGATGGTACTTCTTTATGGAGCTGGAAACTCATTTATAATACTTTGTTCTTCTTTATATTGAGCCGACCGTGGTGGCCGTGCGGTACTAGGCGCTACAGTCTGGAACCGTGCGACCGCTACGGTCGCAGGTTTTGGATGTGTGTGATGTCTTTAGGTTAGTTAGGTTTAAGTCGTTCTAAGTTCTAGGGGACTGATGACCTTAGAAGTTAAGCCCCTAGTGCTCAGAGCCATTCGAACCATTTATATTGATGGAGAAGATTTTGGAGGAATTTTAGAGGTATGTTTCTAGTGTCTTTATAATGAGAGAATTCTTTAATACTTAGAGCCTTCTTATCCTGTGTAGTCTTTTAGAAATACTAAAATGTAAACTTTCACGGCCGGAAATATCATGTCCATTATAATTATCCGGGCTGTTATGCCGTGGTCGGTTGATGAATTCTGTGGTGATTCCCAACGTTTCGTCTCCGACTGCGGGAGACATCTCCAAGGGGGTCCGTAGCTTGATGGAAGGTCCAACGCACACACTGGCTCGCTATTGACTGCCGCTAAATTCCGTGTCCGCGCGCCCCCACGCCGCGGCGTGACGTCACGTGTTTCGAAAACGTCAGTGCAATTGGCCGCCGTCCGTCGCCGTCGATCGCCGTTGCCATCACCCAGTGGTGGACGGGTGGTACACATCTTCTTTAACACCGGCATCCATATACCGTTTAATTTGACACCCTCCTCCTTTCGGTTGAAATTATTTGGGTGTTTAGCGATTTCGATTGCCTCCCTGTAGAGCCTTTCGTAATATCCGCTCGTGGCCGCTAGTACTTGCGTCTCCTCGAAACGAATATTGTGGTTCCCTGGCTGGAAAGCATGCTCCGCAACAGCTGATCGTTCCGTTTCTCCTCTTCTACAATTTCCCTTGTGCTCTTCCAAACGTTTAGAAACAGTTCTTTTAGTGGTACCCACATAAACATCACCACAGCTGCATGGGATCCTATACACTCCAGATTTTTCCAATGGTTTGCGAGCGTCCTTGGCAGGCCTAAGGTATTCCTGTATCTTCCTGGTGGGCTTGTAAATTACGGTAATATTCCACTTCGTCAAGATCCTCCCTATTCTTTCCGTTACATTTTTAACAAACGGCAGGAAAACCTTAGATTTTGCAGTAGCCTGTACGTCAGTATGATTTCTGCGTGGCTGCCTCAACGCACGTTTTATTTCGGCGGACGAATATCCGTTCTTCGTTAGTGCATTGTGGAGATGTTCCATCTCAGCGTCGAGCAACTCAGGTTCACAAATATTTCTAGCTCTGTCCGCTAACGTCTTGATAACACCCCGCTTCTGTTGTGGGTGGTGGTTCGAATCCCGGTGCAAATAACGGTCCGTGTGCGTGGGTTTGCGGTACACTGAGTGGCCCAAACTACCATTTTCGTTTCTAAACACAAGCACATCGAGGAAATGTAGTTTGCCGTCTACCTCCTCCTCCATTGTAAACTGAATTCTCGAGTTTATACTGTTCAGATGTTCGTGGAACCGGCTTAGTTCCTCCCTACCATGTCTCCACAACACAAACGTGTCATCCACGTATCGGAACGATACATTTGGTTTCTTGCTGGCAGTACCTAAGGCCTGTTCTTCGAATTTCTCCATAAAGAAGTTTGCAATTACGGGACTTAGGGGGCTTCCCATAGCCACGCCATCCGTTTGCTCATAAAACTGTTCATTCCACTTGAAGTATGTGGTCGTCAAACAACACTTAATCCTGCCGATATTTTAGAGCTGTGGAATTTGGATTACTATGGAGAAAGTCAGTCTATAGTGGACTTAAACTGCTCTTCGATTACGTTATGACATAAATTTCGTTGCCCTGGTTTGTGAGTAGCGTTAAATACAGTTGTATTCCCTTGAGAGCAAGATGCAGAAAATCATATCGGGTTTCTGACTGGATTAAAGAGATAATAGCAAATAACAAGCTTTCCCTCACAGTGGGTACTAATTTAATTGATTTTGGTTCAATTTGTCTCATGTGTTAAATACGTATAATTCATGTTGTATATGATTGTGACTCATCGACAAGTCCAACTGACGAGCACTTGGAAATGTTTGAGGTACATTTAACAGCTATCTACGATTCCTCAAGTTCATCTATGTGACAGACACCGCTAAGGCTGTAAACAATTTCTCCTACATGGTGCTCACAATGTGATTGCAGCAGGCATATTTGGTAAAATCAGCAGAAAAGCGTCTAAAAGACCTGTGATCCTACCATATTAACAGAAGCTGTTTCTCGCTGAAATTCGTGTTCTGATGGAACAACTGTCTAGAATGTCATAGTAGCTCTCTATCCTTAAATGATGTGCACTCGACAGAAAAAAAAGTGGGACACGCCTGAATTCCAACGTGTGGGTTGCACCTGAATGTGGTCTAAGGCGCTGCAGTCATGGACTGTGCGGCTGGTCCCGGCGAAGGTTCGAGACCTCCACCGGGCATGGGTGTTTGTGTTTGTATTTACGATAATTTAGGTTAAGTAGTGTGTAAGCTTAGGAACTGATGGCCGTAGCAGTCAAGTCCCATAAGATTTCACACACATTTGAACATTTTTTTTAACCTGAATGTATCCAACCAACATAGCATATCTGTGTTGGACATCGTCGCAACCCTCCACAGTACAGTCATACAGTAAGATACACAATGGGTACCGCTAGAGACGCTAGCGACTACTAGAGAACACCGGTCATTATGACAGTCCGTCCTGATGTAAAGTAACACCACGATAGTACAGAAGAGATCAGACAGTCCTTAACGTTTGTAAACTAAACTTTATAACAATAAGTGACATTTCAAACGTTATGGGACAGCTAATTTTGTCACATAAATCGTTCAGTAATCCTTAGGCACAATTAAATATTTGAGACAATATATGGATTTATAAAGTTGTATGGCAATTGGAAACAAGTTCTTTGCTGTCTAAAAGGTTTACCCAACACGTGCTGAACGTCGTTCAAAGTCCAACGGGGAGTGGTTTCGCATCAACTTTCTGTAATACTGAGCAGTTAAAAGAAAACGTGATTAACGGCGGCAAGCACTCTACAGAAATACCAACATTAACAGCGAATCACAAGAAATATCATTGTTCACATTACTCATCAACAGTTACTTGTACACCAAGTTGTACTTTAAATGACGTGACCGACGTCTTCGTTCTGGATCCGGATGCAAACCCAGAACGTAAAGACATTGTTAATCAAGCAAAGCTTTGTGCCTTATCGAGACTCGATCACTAGGCAGAAAGAGACGTCAAATATTGACGTTTGCACCAGTATCAGTTCTCAGCTTGAACGTAAATGACGATGATGTTTGTACGAAACCAGGAACCCTAACATGACAATTACCTTCTTGGTAATTAACCTCGAAAGACGTTGTATATTGTTGCATTGTCAAGGAAACAAGGATACACATGTTTAAAATTGAAATTCCATCATGTAATGTTGGTTACAAGAATGCGAACCCAGCACCTAATCGGATTGTTGAATAAGTACGTAAAATCAGAATGTAGATATCACAGTTTGTCCCCAGTAGTGAGGTTGGAACCTTAAATGACGACTGAAGTTGTATTGCCTGACGGGTATTTGAACCCGGCGCCGTGTCGTTGTCTAACCAGGAACAGACGATAAATGTCCAATGTTGGTCCACCATTAGATAAATGTGCGCACGTTCAACTAGAAATAAGGCGACGAAAACGTGTATGCTGACTGAGAGTCGAACGCCCCACACATGGTTATTAAGACACGGTAATAATCAAATTCTTATTCAGTAGTAGCTAGGAGTAGCATGTTTAGTTGCAAACCTTAAGGCCTTTCTCATCCCTAGTAACGTGTTGCCTAATATCTGCGATATCATGGTGTTAATTTACAAGTGGATTGACTGCTATAAAGAGCAATGTTCTCTAGTAGTCGTGTACCATTGAGATGTGAATGAAGTGCCACAGCAGAAAGTAATTTCCGCCGTGCAGCACGTATTCTTTCAGAGACACTGGGTACATGTTATAAGTGCACAAAACATGTATTATATACTACGTATATACTATTATTTGGAGAAGCTACCGCCAAACCTGTTTACTTTTACATTCCGCTTAGTTGTCGTGGTTGAATCACGTTTTCGTAAGGCTACATCTTATGCAGTGCGCTTACAAGAAAGAATAGTTTCCTGCGTCATGCTATTGCTAGCTAGGTGAAATATTTTGTGGTAGCTATGTTTAAAATGAATGTATTTTTGAACGCATTGTTCGTCAAATATTTGAATGAATCGTCAACTGTAGGTGTGCCTGCACATGTTATAGCATAACAGCTGTAGCTGCGTTAGTTTATACTACAGACTTTGGTAGATTAGGTGTAACTTTTGATCCTTCATGGGGTGATGATGGCCTTGCGGCCCGGGTCTGTACCAGCCGCGGCTCGCGAGCTACGGGCCAGCCAGACTGGCCGAGGCGAGACGGAAGTGAACAAGCTTGCGGTGGCGTTGGTGGGCCAACAGCCCGGGACGAGCCAGCACGGCTACGCCGCATGCCTCTACCCCTGCCGCTCCGTTTGACGTAAATATGTTTACCTCCTCTCCTGGCATCAGTATAAGAGCGGCAAGCAGAAATAGACATCAGGTTAGGCGATCATTGTAGGCTAAACCACTCCTTTCTTCCGCCTCCTCGATTTCTATCTAACCATCTATGGCCGTCCTATCGCCCTAACCCCCACTCTTAAGTACCTTGGTGTCGCCCTCAACCGTCGATTCTCCTGGACCCTCCGTATCCGGACAATCCAAGCCAAGGCACGCTTCCGACTCCGTCTCCTCAAGCTCCTTTCCGGCCGTATGTGGGGTCTGGACCCCTCCACCATACTCCACACCTATAATTCCCTCATCCGCCCTATCCTCTGTTACGCCCATCCCGCCTGGATCTCCGCCCCCCTGTACCTTTTACAAATCCCTTCAGATCCTTGAACGCCATGCTCTCCGCCTCGCCTATCACATTCGTCTCCCCTCCGCCACGCGGATCCTGTACGATCTCATTCCGTTCCCCCACCTCCTCCTTTTCCTCGAATGGATACGGATCCTGTACACCTCCTGTAAACTCGATCCTCATCACCCGCTTGTCTCACCCATCCTCGCCCACCCCCGCCCGCTGCCACGCCTGTATCTCCACGTCCGACCTGCTCTCCATCTCTCCACCCTCCTTACCCTCTCCCAAGGTGGCTTTCGCCAGCTCCGCCTCCCCGATGATGTCCTCCTCCCCTCCATCTACCCCTCCTACCAACTTTCATCCTCCCCTCCCACTTCCTGTGTTTTTTCCTTTGGGCACCCTCCCTCCCTTCTCTCTCCTTTTCCCTCCGCCCCTTCCTCCACCCCTCTTTCCCCGGGCTTCCCCTACCCCCCCTCCTCCCTTCCTTCCTCCACCTATCTCCCCTGCCCTTGGCATCTCTGCTCTCCCCTCTCCCTCTCCCACCCCCCTCCTCCTCTCTTGGCAGGTCTCCAGGCTCGTAAACGCTCAGTGGACATTCGCGCGCCGGGGATCATTGCCTCGTGTTTCTGTGTGTGACGTCGTTCGTGCTCAAATGTTCCAGTGTTTATTCGTTTTGTGCTCCACTGTTCACGTGTGCCAGTTATCGTCTCTGTGTGTGTCCACGTGTCTGAACAATTTTATCTTGGACTCTACGCCCGTGAACGGCTCTGTGTATTTTAAAAAGTGTCTGTCTCCGTTTATATATCCACCCTGTTTATTCTATGATTGTCTCCATTTGTATCTTTTGTTTTCTCTGTGGCCAAAGAGCGGCGTACTATGCCTCTGATGGCCTACCTGTAACAGGTATAAAAATAACAATAAAGAAAAAAAAATAGACATCAGGCTGTCTGCCGTAATGGCTCGCTGGGAGAGGTCTATTCGAGATAGAGTCGTCGCTCTCATTGAAGAAGGAGAATGTTCCATTAGAGAAGCTGGCAGACGGTATGGCGTACCACATACCACTGCAACGAGATGGTGGAGGATCTGCCTTGAAAGACGCACCACCAACAGGGCTCCTGGCTCGGGCAGGAAGAGAGTGAGCTCACAGCAGGAAGACAGGGACCTAGTGTCTAGAAGCAGAGAAAATCCCTTCCTGAACGCGAAGCAGTTGCGGCGGGAGACCGACTTCCCCGGCTCCAGTGACACGATTCGCCGAAGGCTGAGGGACGCTGGACTGCATTCAACACGATCCGCCATGAAACAAGAGCTCATCGAAGACAACGTCTTACACCGGCTATCATTTGCGGAGCTCCATCTGAGGGCGTCGTGGGACAACGGCATTTTCACTGATGAGAAGGAGTTTTCCACCGGTAACGACGGACCACGAATCGCTTACAGGCCGCAAGGGACTCGCCATCGACGCGAATATGTAACCACGACGAGAAGAAGTGGCCGGCTATCTGTTACCTGCTGGGGTTAGATTTCTGCGAGAGGGGCAGGAATTCTTCACAGGACAGAAGGAACTCTGGAAAGCGTGCAGTATGCCCACATATTGGAAAATGTCATGCTTCCGTCAGTGCGAATGCTGTACGCAGAAGGGGACGTCACATTGCTAGAGGACCATTCTCCCATTCACAAGTCTGCATTTTTTCAGCAGCGGCTCTCCACGATTGGCGTCAACGTCATGGACTGGCCGCCACTGGCGGCTGATATGAGCCCCTTGGAAGACATGTGGGCTGAGGTCGCCAGAACATTCACAGAGAACTGGCCACGAAACCAACCAACTACTGTGGACGCTCTTTGGGACTGCGTCCTGGAAGCCTGGGAGGAAGGTGATTCTTCAGGCTGTTACGTCCGACGGCTTATACATTCTATGCCAAGACGTATGATAGAAGTTCAAAATAATGAAGGATCCTGGATAAAATATTAGAGACCTTAAAATGTTTTGTTTTGTCTTCTTTTTCGTCATTTTTCCTCATTGGGAGCTAGTGGAAGATCTCGTGGCAACAGAAAAGATACAATATGGGTTGCCTTTTTAATTCAAGTGGGTTTCTTTTGAATATACATTTTGTTAAGTATTGATTTCATTTACACCCTGCCTAGATACTTACAAACTAATCAGGGTACATGGACTCTGTCACAGCAGTTTTTATTTCAAATACATCTCTCTCTTCCCCTCCACCTATGAATACACCCTTCGTCCTCCACACAATATGCAAACGATTTCATATTATGTTTACTCGTTGTTAATATCTCTCTATTCTCTCTCACACTCTTCTCTCTGACACTATCGCCGCAAGTGCCCTTATATTCCATTCCCCCAAAACTTTATAAACAAATCTAGCGGTTTCCATTGACGCTACATTTTCTCTATTAATTACTGCTGTCTTTACTCTCTATCATTCCTCTCAACACCTACGAAACCGTATTCTTTGATCTCCCCTTCCCTATAACCCATTCTTCGTTCTGAATACAGTCTTTCCTTATCTTTCGGTCCTAAGATAAAACGAACTGTGGAATACATCTAGGTAAGCAATACTTTGCAAGCATTTGACGCTTATATTTTGCACTTCTGCACTTCTATCCATTCCCAGATCCCGCCCTCCTTCCTGTTACCCGTCCCTTGACATCTGCATCTACATCTAAATGAATACTCTGCAATTCAGAATTATGTGCTCGGCAGGGGGTTCTGTGGTCTGGTGGATTAATCTTGTATTGATGTGTAAAACGTGTTGGTTCACATCTCACGTCAGGCATAGGTTTGTAACACACACAAGTAACTCTCCTGCACCCCTAGTAACGCCAACTGCAGAACGCCAGTAAGCTCCGTAGTTCAATATCCGCAGTAAAGATAACATCCCTTCGCTGCCGACTGGGGCAGAACGGCATTCGTTTGAGCTGTGACAGATGGAGAAACCCCGGAAGGCAGAGACTCTGTCACCAGCAAGCCGTCGTAAACTAGAAAACGTATTTCATTTAATGAACCAATGGCCATGTAAGTTCACAAGGCTCTTACTTTATTTGAAACTGAGACGTTGGAAATTGTGGTGCTGGACTGGGTTCGAATTCGATTTCACTGTGTTCCCCAAGATTGCAAACTCTTCTAGGTCTCATCGAAAGGAACCTATCTGGTTTCGAATCCTGATCAGCACAAAATATTCACTATTTCATTTCGAGCCCTAGCATCCGAACTACTAGTGAAAAATAGTTGCATTTTCAACGTCTCTTCATGCATTGTCAGCCGCAACGTGTTCGTTTCAACTCACAGCCACATGATGAGATTTTTATCACAACATTACATGATCAAACGTTTCCTTACATCTTTTCAAGTTCAAACATTCCTCTCCATCCTACTGGCGGAAACGGATTTGGGTTTGACGTTGTGTTCGTTGTCATCACCAACGACGATATGTTGTGGATTCAACTTCTAGCCAGCAGAGTATTTTCCATCATATCATTGAAAGTACAAACATGCCACTCCTAGCTATTATTGGAAAAGAATTTGATAGTTAAAGTGTCTTCATGACCACGTGTGCGGGGTTTGAATTCCATTCAGCACAGGACTTTTCGTCGCCTGATGTCTAGCTAAACATGCGCACATCTCGCTATTGGTGAACCAACAATAGCTATTTATCGTATGTTCCTGGCTAGAAAACGACTGTGCTAGATGCTGGAGACGTTTGTATTCCTTTTTGCCTGTTTCATTTACTGCATTTTTATATTTTCTCCTTTTATCAATTAAATTCAGTATTTCTTCTGTTACCCAAGGATTTCTACTAGCCCTCGTCTTTTTACCTACTTGATCCTCTGCTGCCTTCACTACTTCATCCCTCAGAGCTACCCATTCTTCTTCTACTGTACTTCTTTCCCCCCATTCCTGTCAATTGTTGCCTTATGCTGTCCCTGAAACTCTGTACAACCTCTGGTTTAGTCACTTTATCCAGGTCCCATCTCCTTAAATTCCCACCTTTTTGCAGTTTATTCAGTTTTAATCTACAGTTCATAACCAATAGATTGTGGCCAGAGTCCACATCTGCCACTGGAAATGTCTTACAATTTAAAACCTGGTTCCTAAATGTCTGTCTTACCATTATATAATCTGATATCTTCTAGTATCTCCAGGATTCTTCGATGCATACAACCTTCTTTTATGATTCTTGAACCAAGTGTTAGCTATGATTAAGTTATGCTCTGTGCAAAATTCTACCAGACGGCTTCCTCTTTCATTTCTTACCCCCAATCCACATTCACCTACTATGTTTCCTTCTCTCCCTTTTCCTACTCTCAAATTTCAGTCACCCATGACTATTTCGTCTCCCTTCACTACCTGAATAATTTCTTTTATCTCATCATGCATTTCATCAATTTCTTCATCATCTGCAGATGATGAAGAAATTGAATTTTGTTTTGGAACCCTTAAATGAAACGAAAAGCTGCGGGCTATTTCCTGTTAAGTATGACGAAAAGCATACAGACAGGTACAAACTGTAACGTCTCCTAGCGAAATACGTATTATATGTGGTAAAAAAGGAGAAAAGAATAATTGAACTGGATGATTGTAATTGCGTGGACAACGATTGTGTGAACTTTATGTAATAAGGAGAAACCATTATCTGTCATGTTTTATACTTGTATAGAATTATGTACCGATTTTTAAAAAAATAATATCTGTGTCGGTACTGAAACCGCCACAGATCATACTTATTAAATATCAAAGGTGATGATATGTCGCAACGAGTATAAATAGTAGTGACTGAGCATTTATTTCTCTATCGTCTTCTTGGAGTTACGTGGGTAGGAAGAGCCTGTGACGCTATATTGTGTGGTTGTGTAGCATACTTTTGTCAAGATTGAGAGAAGGACGTCATTAGGTACTGATTTGTAAAGGTGTGTAGTAATTTAATCTGTCTAAGTGTTTTGAATAGAGTTACTTAGTGAAAACTTGCTTTATGATTTGTAATAAGCTTGCCTGGTATTTTATCACATCCTTTTAAGACATTTTCAGCTATTTAAACATTATTCGTGGTGCAGAGATGCGCTACGAACGAGAAGCCGCTGCCGTGGCGCATTCAAACTGCATTGAATGAAACCAATCATACCGCGAAGAAGCGGCCAGAGTGAACTAAAATTATTTCTTTCAGCTTTCGGCATTGCAGGGCAGAGCAGCAGATTTTATGATGTGTTTTACAGGTGGACGCGGTCTGCGGATGATATATTATTAACAGTGCAAAAAGATAATTTACCTTTATGACAAAATAAATCGTGCTGTGCATAGTTGTGGTCTGGCAAACATTATAGTAAAAACATTTGATCTCTGATAATAGTCTCATGTTCTCGTGTTAGTCGTGGTACTTATTGGTGTTTTACTGTTAACAAAGGTCCACTGCAAAATTTTGATGTTGAAGAAACATTGTGTACTGTAACCTCAGTATTGATAACGAAATAATTTTCAGTAACCTTTTCAATAACTATAAGAAAGATATGTTGAACTTAATAGCAAGTTACAGTAACGAAACAATGTTCTTTTTATAGAAGCCTGATCCAGAATAATAACATAATATATTTTGTTTTGTTGAAAATTAATGATCCAAAGAAAGTCACAGCACAGCATCCCTGAAAAGTATTTCAAGGCTGTTTTCGTAGCAACATATTTTATCTCATATAGTAGTTGTTATGTGAGCAATAACAAAGCAGAGATCCAGCGAAAAAACATACCCAATAATGACAACATTTAAAAATCTTAAGGAAGCTTATGTTGATCAACTCCGGTAATCAGAAAGTAATGAATATAAATGGGAGCTAAGATTTCTTACCGCTAATGTATTTTTGGGTCTTCGCTTCCAATTAACAGAAAATGTGCCCTGAAACGTTGAATGTAGTTATACCCAAGAAATTTAAGAATAAAAAATAAATTACAACTTACCAATCTTAAGACTTGGTTTATTATTTTTTGTTTTTAAATTCAGTCTTAATCACACCACGTATGTTACAAGAACATAGGTGACCGGTTTCGGTCAAATCACATGACCATCATCAGACCTGCAATTTAATTTAGCAAGTAATAGAAACCTTACTAGATTTACAATAAAATAAGACAAAATGCTTATAAGGATAAAATACAATAAGTCTTACACCCATGGCATCCTTCGAAGATGGTAGGTGGAGCACTCTTCTCAGCTGCTGTGATGTCAACTGGTGCCAGCAAGTTACGAGCATATGCTTAAGTACGAAGATGCTCCACCTACCTCTTCGCCCTCCACCTCACATCAACCAATCAGTATAAAAATGGGTTCACATAATCGTCGAAACATAAAAAAACAAAGTACAATAATAACATAAAAATAGTTATGTATAATATCTCTTTACAACCATGGAATTACTTAAATGTTGTATAAAATATCAATTAAAGGCTTTAAAAAAACTGTAGAGACGATGTATAGTCAGTGTGCCCTCTACGGTCTAAGGTTGTACTACCACAATGGTTTCAAAGTCAAAGATGTTGTGGAGGTCTTTGGCATTGCGGCTTCATATCGATATGTGAGTTGTGACTCTACTGCAAGTATACATCTAGGCTAGATTCAGTCTGTCTATCTTTTATTAAAATGTCATAAAACTGATTTATTAAAAATGGAAGCATATTTTGTAATATTCCTAGTTGGAAGTTTAAAACTGTGATATAAATATTTACGTACTGTACTAAGATACATTTCTGCCATGGATACAACTGGGTCCTATGATTTTCAGAACAAAAGAATACTTATGTGTTCATAGAATTTCGTCAAAGAGATCATAAAAACGTTTTTCACGAAAATCTAACTGTTCATTGAGAAGCACTGACGGTTCATCTCTATAATGGGCATATATCTCGAGCTCATCCAAAATATTTAATAATAAGCCTTTATTAGCGTAATGAAGGACTTCCAAAATTCTGTTGTACCGTCCCTTCAGCTTGCTTATTATAAGGTATGTGATGGCCAAAGACCGATTTTGCTCGTGCGGTACCTGATGTATGTTCTTTGTATCGTGTAGTATAGCTCCAGCCTGTTTGGCCAATGCATATTTTTCTGCAATCACCACATTGGATCTTGTAAACCCCTGATCTGAGAAATCTATCGTTATCATTACCTACAGGAAGTCTTACTTTATTTTGCAAAGTATTCTTAGTTTCAAAAGCTATTGTTGTTTCAGAATCCTTAAATAGATTACTGATCGTATCTGATATGTTCCCCATGTAGGTCATTTTTGTGTATTTATGAGCTCCTATTAGTGATGTACTATGTGATTGTTGCATTTTATTAAACATAATGTCAACTTGATGTATATTAAAAGAATTAGTCTTCGCAATCTGTTTTAGAGTAGTTGTTTCTTTTTTAATTTCATTTTTTTGACAGGGTAATTTTAACATCCGGTGGATATTTGACTTAAAAAATGCTTTTTTATATTTGTCAGGATGCCATGACATACCATCAATGATAACATCAGTAGTTGTAGGTTTTCTGTATATGGCGAAGCGATGTCTACCATTGTTATTGCATATAGTTAACATGTTTTTGATTTTCATGTTCAACTGTAAATTGTAGTTTTGGATGTACAGAGTTCAATTTTGTAGTAAACCTATCGACTTCATCTTTTGGACCCTTATAAAGTATTGCAGTATCATTTAAATACCGTTTATAATACAAAATTTTGTTTGCAATGTCTGGATTATTTTAAAAAAATTATTTCAATGTAATTTACAAATATATCTGCGAGCTTCAGGGAGAGCATAAGGGAACAGTTGACTAGAATGGGGAAAAGAAATACAGTAGAAGAAGAATGGAGGATCAAGTAAGTAAAAAGACGAGGGCTAGTAGAAATCCTTGGGTAACAGAAGAAATATTGAATTTAATTGATGAAACGAGAAAATATAAAAATGCAATAAATGAAGCAGGCAAAAACGAATACAAACGTCTCAATAATGAGATCAACAGAAAGTGCAAAATGGCTAAGCAGGCATGGCTAGAGGACAAATGTAAGGATGTGGAGGCTTATCTCACTAGGGGTAAGATAGATACTGCCTACAGGAAAATTAAAGAGACCTTTGGAGAAAAGAGAGCCACTTGTATGAATATCAAGAGCTCAGATGGAAACCCAGTTCTAAGCAAAGAAGGGAAGGCAGAAAAGTGGAAAGAGTATATAGAGGGTCTATACAAGGGCGAGGTACTTGAGTGCAATATTATGGAAATTGAAGAGGATGTAGATGTAGATGAAATGGGAGATATGATAGTGTGTGAAGAGTTTGACAGAGCACTGAAAGACCTGAGTCGGAACAACGCCCCAGGAGTAGACAACATTCCATTAGAACTACTGACGGCCTTGGGAGAGCCAGTCCTGACAAAACTCTACCATCTGGTGAGCAAGATGTATGCGACAGGGGAAATACCCTCAGACTTCAAGAAGAATATAATAATTAGAATCATAAAGAAAGCAGGTGTTGACAGATGTGAAAATTACCGAACTATCAGTTTAATAAGTACGACTGCAAAATAGTAACCCGAATTCCTTATAGACGGTTGGAAAAACTGGTAGAAGCTGCTCTTGGGGAAGATCAGTTTGGATTCCGTAGAAATAGTGGAACACGTGAGGCAAACCTATCCCTATGGCTTATCTTAGAAGCTAGATTAAGAAAAAGGAAATCTACGTTTCTAGCACTTGTAGACTTAGATAAAGCTTTTGGCAATGTTGACTGGAATACTCTCTTTCAAATTCTGAAGGTGGCAGGGGTAAAATACAGGGAGTGAAAGACTATTTACAATTTGTACAGAAACCAGATGGCAGTTATAAGAGTCAAGGGGCATGAAAGGGAAGCAGTGGTTGGGAAGGGAGTGAGACAGGGTTGTAGCCTCTCTCCAATGTTATTCAATCTGTATATTGAGCAAGCAATAAAGGAAACGAGATCTCAATCCAGAGTAGATATTAAAATACATGGTGAAGAAACAAAAACTTTGAGTTTCGCTGATGACATTGTAATTCTGTCAGAGACAGCAAAGGACTTGAAAGAGCAGTTGAACGGAATGGATAGTGTCTTGAAGGGAGGATATAAGATGAACATCAACAAAAGCATAACGAGGATAATGGAGTGTAGTAGAGTTAACTCGGGTGATGCTGAGGGAATTAGATTAGGAAATGAGACACTTAAAGTAGTAAATGAGTTTTGCTATTTGGGGAGCAAAATAACTGCTCTTGGTCGAAGTAGAGAGGATATAAAATGTAGACTGGCAATGGGAAGGAAAGCGTTTCTGAAGAAGAGAAATTTGTTTACATCGAGTATAGATTTAAGTGTCAGGAAGTCATTTCTGAAAGTATTTGTATGGAGTGTAGCCATGTATGGAAGTGAAACATGGATGATAAATAGTTTTGGACAAGAAAAGAATAGAAGCTGAAGATAGATGGGTAGATCACATAACTAATGAGAAAGTATTGAATAGGATTGGGGAGAAGAGAAGTTTGTGGCACAACTTGACTGGAAGAAGGGATTGGTTGGTAGGACATGTGTTGAGGCATCAAGGCATCACCAATTTAGTATTGGAGGGCAGCGTGGAGGGTAAAAATCGTAGAGGGAGACCAAGAGATGAATACACTAAACAGATTCAGAAGGATGTAGGTTGCAGTAGGTACTGGGACATGAAGAAGCTTGCACAGGATAGGGTATCAGGGAGAGCTGCATCAAACCAATCTCAGGACTGAAGACCACAACAACAACAACAACAACAACATCTGTGACTGTGCCAGCTAGAGAATTACCCATCGTTACACCGTCTCTTTGATGGTAGATTTTATTATCAAAGGAGAAATAATTGTAATTAAGGTTACATTGAAGAAATTCTATAAATTAAATTATTTCATCCTTAGTCATAATCTTGTGTTGTAATAAAGTGTCTTTAATTATGCTGATCGTCTTATTGATAGGTATATTTGTGTATAGATTTTTAATGTCCAATGATGCAAAATTACCATTAGGTGGAATCTCTATATTATGGATTTGTTAATCTAGTTCATAACTATTTTTTATGCTAAAGTTATCTTCATATACATAAAATGCTTTCAAGATTTCATTGAGTTTCATATTAAATTTATACGATGGACAGCTCTTATAATTAACTATGGGCCGTATCGACTTCTCTTCTTTGTGCAGCTTGATATAGGATCTTCATTTTGGTAGTTGGGGATTCATTATTTTTATAGACTGTTTTTCTCCAGCAGTCAATAGATCGTTATTGTTACGTGACTACCAAAGCATGAAGCAAATGTAATATAATTATATACCAGGAAATTGGACGCCTTGTATAACTGAAAGGTACTTATTAGTTTTGAGAAAACATTGATGGATAATGAAATAAAACAATATCTTATAAAAACTGAATATTAGAATTGAACAATCCCACGTAAGTTTCTTGGCATTTACTTGCAAAATGTCGAAGATACAACATGTGGACGATACGCTATCAGTCATCATCAGTACTATTCAGATTCGCACAAGTTTTATTTTATTACAGAATACTACTCTAATCCGAATCCCTAATACGAGAGTGAAACTTATGTTGATTCCGAATAGCTTGATTCATAATGCCACACAGCATTTATGAAAATTACTGACATTTCTCTGAAGGAAATGTTATACACGAATAATTAAGAAAATAACATACATGGTGCAATGGACGGTTATTGTGGAAGGAACTAGACCAATAAAAGGATACTGGAATTGTCCTCGATCTCATGGATCTTGTATCGCCATCAATATAAAAATATCAATATTTTGCAAATGATTTGGTGGTGCTAGACTCAGAATAAGATACACATAAGATATACATCATTCTTAGCTATAAGTAACGAATTTCAGGAAATTAAAATTAGTTCTATAAAGTGTTGATTCTTTTCTTATTGTGTCAGCCTGTGAACGTTTGGTGGCATACATAGTTAGTGAGGCGCTGGTTTTATGACTGGTAGTCCCTTGCCTCGGGAATTCTAGGGACATTTTACTGTGAACAGTGTCTTTGACTCTGTGTATGGATTCATAAAAATAATTGGAATAATTTTCGTTTATACATATGGCCCATGCAATTTATTTTTACTTCTTAGCATGTACTGCTAATATATGTCATTACTTTACATAAGTGATGCAGTTATTTTATATAATTTAATACATTCATATCCCAGAAACCGCATGTTTAGATATGAAACAGAGATGAAGTACCAAAAATCTCCCTCTAGATCAAACTGTTGCAGCAACGGGAAAGGTCTCATCTGAAATAAACTTGCTGTTTAGCTATTAAAGAGACTATCATATACGTTTGGTAAAACGACAGAAAGGAACCAATAACCAACGCAAAGGATAGTAGCAAAAACTAGAAGTACCAGTAAAACACAGCTGTAGAATATGTACTCGAAAAACTGAAGGGATTCCACTGTTTATCAGCCAAGAGTCGGCAATAAGAATGAAGCAAAGAAGACTGAGAGGAGCGGAGATTGTCTTTGAAATAAATTAAAATAGCTGCTGTTACATATTAGCTTGGAACTGGGGAACAGATTTCTAATCCTCTCCGCTACAAACACACTTCCATGCAATAGAGAGAGGTGACTAGTAGAAGGCTTGGGGAACAAAATAGGGAAGAATTTGAGATGATATAGTACAAATGCGTGTGTGAAATTAACAACACTAGAACGTTGTTAAATGAAGAGGCATCAGACAGAAATGGTGGAGCTAGACATTTCTGCGGAAATATTCAACAGAAAATTGCTTTTCCTAAGCTTTTCCTAAAGCAAATTAGTTATTATCGAAGCAGTTAGTACTGTAGCAAGACAAAGATGTAGACATAGGTCACAGTGGCACTCATTTCACCAAAGTTGTTTCCTTTGGTACTGCATTGGATCAATATTTATAATTAATTAGGTACCGAATATGGAAATTATAGATAAATATTCAAAGGTGTCACATTACAGAATGAGCAGCGATAGACCCGCTCCTACGGAAATTTCCGTGTGGTAATACGGGCATGGATACTGCTAAGATTTTACTAGTCATAACACTGGAGAGCTCGAAGAACTACTTACCGTTCACTTTCAGATGAGTGAGACTCTTTAGTGTAATTAATTCATAAGAGAGGTCTAGCTGTGATGGATTTTATAGGGATTTTATAGGACTTCCTGCAGTGTGCTACTATAATGAGTACAAGAGAGAATTTTTTAAATTGGTTCTGATATTTTGATATACAGGAAAGCGAACATACAAAAACGTTAGAATGACATAAGGTGAAATGGATAAGGGGTGTCTCAATATAGAACAGTGTTTACGTGAAAATTATGAAGGCTTTAATAATGGAAAGCGTCACCGTTTCATGTGGTGCTATGCCGCTCCTAAACATATAAATAACCGTTGAGAATCAACCTAAAATGCCTAAAAGGTGAATACAAAAGACAATTATATGTATTATTTACATCCTATCACCAAACTTTTCTGTTGTCCTCCTCAGTACGACAGATTCTGTTCAAAGAATCTGGTTGTGGAGTAGTGGCAGTTTGTAGTAGGATGGAACTCCTTCTTTGATGCTGTAAATGAATGGTGACAAAATCTGTAGACTTAATTACATATCTTACATTCTATTGATTTTCTTGAGTATTCAGGCACATTTGATAACGGGACAGAATGTATCGAATTAGATAATGTCGAATAAAATATAAAATAGAACCCAGTACGTTGTCCTCGATGGTGAGTGTTCATCGGAGGCGAGGGTATCATCTGGAGTGCCCCAGGGAAGTGTGGTAGGTCCACTGTTGTTTTCTATCTACATAAATGATCTTTTGGATAGGGTGGATAGCAATGTGCGGCTGTCTGCTGATGATGCTGTGGTGTACGGGAAGGTGTCGTCGTTGAGTGACTGTAGGAGGATACAAGATGACTTGGACAGGATTTGTGATTGGTGTAAAGAATGGCAGCTAACTCTAAATATAGATAAATGTAAATTAATGCAGATGAATAGGAAAAACAATCCCATAATGTTTGAATACTACATTAGTAGTGTAGCGCTTGACACAGTCACGTCGATTAAATATTTGGGCGTAACATTACAGAGCGATATGAAGTGGGACAAGCATGTAATGGCAGTTGTGGCGAAGGTGGATAGTCGTCTTCGGTTCATTGGTAGAATTTTGGGAAGATGTGGTTCATCTGTAAAGGAGACCGTTTATAAAACACTAATACGACCTATTCTTCAGTTCTGCTCGAGCGTTTGGGATCCCTATTAGGTAGGATTGAGTGAGGACATAGAAGCAATTCAGAGGCGGGCTGCTAGATTTGTTACTAGTAGGTTTGATCATCACGCGATTGTTAAGGAAATGCTTCAGTAACTCGGGTGGGAGTCTCTGGAGGAAAGGAGGCGTTCTTTTCGTGAATCGCTACTGAGGAAATTTAGAGAACCAGCATTTGAGGCTGACTGCAGTACAATTTTACTGCCGCCAACTTATATTTCGCGGAAAGACCACAAAGGTAAGATAAGAGAGGTTAGTGCTCGTACAGAGGCATATATGCAGTCATTTTTCCCTCGTTCTGTTTGGGAGTGGAACAGGGAGAGAAGATGGTGGATTGCGGAGTATGTGTGTAGATGTAGATGTAGATGTAGAAATTGGTACAGTGCAATCTCGGCCATCAGTGAAGTGTAAAACCATAAAATTACCACAATGTGGGCCTCATAACTATCGGGAACAATGAAAAGACTTATTTAGGGAGCTGTCTTACATCATAAGTCCACTGGTGAATAAAAACAAAATATGATAACCGTCCTTAATGTGGATAGTTCTACATAATCGTCTCTTACGTTTAGACATTATATCGGTATAGTGGCTTGCGGCAAGTCAAGTGGACAGCGAAAGGTTGTAACAAACTGGTGGAGCATTCTCATGGAAAGCTATGTGGGTTGGTCACGGAGCTCTTGGACATATGGCGGTCGCTGCGGCGAGCGTGACGTTTCAGTCGCTGGCGGCAGCAGCATCGGCGGGGCGTTGCAACACGTGCTGCACCAGCTCTCCGGACACGCGCATGATTACGCTGGTACCCGCCGCTTTGACCCCGAGTTCACCACCCCCTCCGCCCGCGTCGCCCTCGACTCCACCACCACCGCCGGAAGGCCGCGGCGCGGTGCACTTCTTGCGGTGCGTGCGCATGTTGCCGGACTGGCTGAAGCGAGCGCCGCAGAGGTCGCAGGTGTAGGGCCGCAGTCCCGTGTGGCAGGACATGTGCGCCTTGAGGTGGTGCTTCTTGGTGAACGCCTTGCCGCACTCGCCGCAGCTGTACGGCCTGATGCCCGAGTGCAGGCGCAGGTGGAGAATCATGTTGCTGCGGTCCGCGAACCGCTTCCCGCACACCTGTGCCGATAATAACAAACAGGTCTCAGCTCGTCGCACTGGAGTCCTACACTTAACAGGTTACCGACTTGGCTCGCCTTCCACACGATTGCTTGGACCTAACAAATGTTGCTGTGGTATGATGTCCTTCTCCAGCATATCGAAAAGTACACTACTGGCCATTAAAATTGCTACACCAAGAAGCAATGCAGACGAGTAACGGGTATTCATTGGACAAATATATTATACTAGAACTGCATGTGATTACATTTTCACGCAATTTGGGTGCATAGATTCTGAGAAATCAGTACCCAGAACAACCACCTCTGGCCGTAATAACGGCGATACGCCTGGGCATTGGCTCAAACAGAGCTTGGATGGCGTGTACATGTACAGCTGCCCATGCAGCTTCAACACGATACCACAGTTCATCAAGAGTAGTGACTGGCGTATTGTAACGAGCCAGTTGCTCGGCCACCATTGACCAGACGTTTTCAGTTGGTGAGAGATCTGGAGAATGTGCTGGCTAGGGCAGCAGTCGAACATTTTCTGTATCCAGAAAGGCCCGTACAGGACCTGGAACATGCGGTCGTGCATTATCCTGCTGAAATGTAGGGTTTCGCAGGGATCGAATGAAGGGTAGAGCCACGGGTCGTAATACATCTGAAATGCAACGTACACTGTTCAAAGTGCCATCAATGTGAACAAGAGGTGACCGAGACGTGCAAGACAACAACAATCTGCACGAACAGTACGACGACGTTTGCAGCAGCATGGACTATCAGCTCGGAGGCCATGGCTGCAGTTACCGTTGACGCTGCATCACAGACAGGAGAGCCTGCGATGGTGTACTCAACGACGAACCTGCACGCACGAATGGCAAAACATCATTTTTTCGGATGAATCCAGGTTCTGTTTACAGCATCAGGATGGTCGCACCCGTGTTTGTCTACATCGCGGTGAACGCAGATTGTAAGCGTGTATTCGTCATCGCCATACTGGCGTATCACCCGGCGTGATGGTATGGGGTGCCATTGGTTACACGTCTCGGTCACCTCTTGTTCGCATTGACGACACTTTGAACAGTGGACGTTACATTTCAGATGTGTTACGACCCGTGGCTCTACCCTTCATTCGATCCCTGCGAAACCCTACATTTCAGCAGGATAATGCACGACCGCATGTTGCAGGTCCTGTACGGGCCTTTCTGGATACGGAAAATGTTCGACTGCTGCCCTGGCCAGCACATTCTCCAGATCTCTCACCAATTGAAAACGTCTAGTTAATGATGGCCGAGCAACTGGCTCGTCACAATACGCCAGTCACTAATCTTGATGAACTGTGGTATCGTGTTGAAGCTGCATGGGTAACTGTACCTGTACACGCCATCCAAGCTCTGACTCATTGCCCAGGCGTATCAAAGCCGTTATTACGTCTAGAGGTGGTTGTTCTGGGTACTGATTTCTCAGGATCTATGCACCCAAATTGCGTGAAAATGTAATCACATGTCAGTTCTAGTATAATATATTTGTCCAATGAATATTCGCTTATCATCTGCATTTCTTCTTGGTGTAGCAATTTTAATGGCCACTAGTGTATATGAGAGAGAAAGCAGAATACATCAACGATATTGGTATAAAAACGAGAAACATAATTATAAAATGTATTGACATCACTAATTTCTAGGTGCTTTAATGATACAGGAATAAGATTACAGGGCAAAGGGTAATTCCACGAATGGATGAAGATAGATATTCATATTTTCCACTCCTAGTACAGTGTCTACATACATAATTGTCTATTTAGTATTTAACTTTGTGCCAGATGTCCTTGCTGAAGCCACAGTCGCCAAGGTAACATGAGAGAGAGAAAGTCTGAGAGCCATCTGTTTGTGTATCACGTAAATTTTGTTTTGTGAGTTATCGTCTCATAACTCCTTGTTTATCATGTTCTCTGATATGGAATCTTGGCGCCAGCCCAGCATTTGCCTAAACAAGCCTGGGAAACTGCCTGACACGAACTAGCTCACTGCACGTTACCCTATACGAGCAGATCTGTTTCGAAAAGGCGCAGAAAAGTATTAGCTACCCAAAGTAGAAATAAACTGGAAGTAAACCACGTCCTCGGAAACGTACCTCACAGGTGAAGGGCTTCTCACCGGTGTGCGTGCGCATGTGCTGGATGAGCAGCGTCTTGCGCGTGAAGGCCTTGTCACACAGTGTGCAGGCGTGAGGTCGCAGTCCCGTGTGTGTGCGCATGTGCGTGTTGCAGGTGACGCGCTGGTTGAAGCGCCGCCCGCATTCTGCGCACGCATACTCTTTCCGGTTGCGGTGGATCTTCATGTGCGAGCTGAGGTAGCCGCCGTTGTTGAACACCTTGCCGCACTCTGGACACACCGCCGCGAACTCTTTCGTTCCCGCGTGCACCGACACGTGGTACTTGTAGTTGCGCACCTGGGAGAATGCTTTACCGCACTCGGCGCACTGGAACGGCTTCTCTCCAGTATGCGTGCGGGCGTGCACCTGCAAAGCAGAATACAATGTATTTGAGGGCGCTCTTCTAGGCTGTATGATTGATTTGTAAATTTCATTTACTTCTGCAGTACGAAAGCTGCCGAATATTTGCATTAGCCTTTCGTCTGATACCACGTCATCCTCCATCTATTTCTTTACAGTGCGTGGAGCTGCCAAAAAACTAATCACCCTACAAACATAATGCTAATAACGACTAATACGCATCCAACCTTCATCATGACCTAGTTTTGACGACGAAAGGACACCAGAAGACTGTTCAGTTATGCCATATACAGCATAACTCAGTTATCGATCATTAAATCTCGGGAGCTACCAAACTGCGAGGTTGTCGTCTGCTACCAATCATCAGAGGTTCCAAATACTACACGCTTTTTCTGTGGGATGAAGACCTGGTGATTTATCAGATACGTCGAGATGAATACGACGCCTGAGCGTTCATCAAACTAGGAACATATGTGCTCAGCCCCATAAGCACAGCTGCTCTCAAAGAAGATGGGATTGTCCACAACACATGCAACCTGTACAAGAAATGGCAAACTTGGTCGCCGCGAATTTAAAAGTAAACATTCTAGCACATGTTTACAGTAACTTGAACAGGAGAAATCATGTCATGGTATTGTGATGGAACATCTTTGTCCCTCCATTAGTGTCCCGATGACAGTATTCCATGATTCAAAATCTTCAGGAAGGAATGTAAAACTATATATATGTTTTTCTTCCTTTCTTAACCTTGTGAGTGTGAGAGCACATTGTGCTCCTGCCGGAGGTAAAACGAGTACAATATGGATTTGTTATAAAATTTTATGGGATTAGAACAGGAACGTCTTATTCTTGGTTACCTGTGTGGTTACTAGATTATTTTTTTGTTTCTTGCGTGTCTGAGTGCTTACTAGCCACAGTCTAGTGCTCTAATAACCATCTTTCTTATGAATAGGGGTTGTGATTCCTTTGTTCCGACATGAGCTGAGTTCGTGACCCTTCTTTCACAGCTCCAGGCAGTGTTGGCTTCGGTAAAACAGCTGGAGGCTGTTGTGGATGGGCCTCACCGTGGGGGAAAGAACGTGGGAATTTGAGGAAGTACAACATGTGTCACATGACTCCAGTGACTACACTGCTTTGGCTGCCTCGGGTAATGACCATACTGGGAATGACCCCTCACCTGTGGTCGAATGAGAAATCGTTCAAAGGTGTGACAGACAGGAGGGCTTTCACAGCTCTTGCGATGAGGTGCAATCTGTGGCTGCGAACACCCCTGAGTCAGATGCAGGCCCTCACCCTGTTCCAGAAGAAGCCTCTTGACCTGCAATGTCTGGGCATTTACAGAGGGTCGGAATCCTGTTTGTTGGGAGCGCCAACATTTTGCAGGTAATGGCGCTGGCTCCTGTTAGAGTCTCTTGCGTGATGGTGTAATTCACCATCTTTAACATCGTCAACAGAACGGACAGTGGTCCTTTGGCGCTAAGCCGAAAGGAGGGTCTGAAATTGGAGGCTCAGAAAGGTCTGCGACCGTGTAGGCTACAGATTCGCCGTATGGTGGTGGGTTTTCGGATTCTGTTTAATACGTCAGTTATCACCTACACATAGAAAGCGGCTACACAGGTAGCAGGGGCTGTATGGAGGGGACACTGTGGTTTTTGGGTTAGAGGGTCTGAGGAAACTACAGAAAGGGCGTGTGCTGGTAAAACACATGCAAGAAGACTTTGCAATATTCAATATTTTAGTTGTAGACTGCTGCAGTTTTGTTGGGAAAGAACAAAAGGTCGAAGAGCTAACGGAAAGCACTGAAGCTCAAATTGTCGTACGTACAAAAAGATGGCTACAACAAAGAAAACATTATCCAAAATTTGTACAGAGCATGTAACCACTTTCAGAAGTGATGGGTTAAATAAAGTTGGTGGTGTAGTGTTCACTGCTATCCAAAGTAAATTATCTGCCAGTGACATTGAAGCAGATAGTTCATGGGATTCATTCTTCACAACCAGAATAAGCTAATAATTGGTTACTTTTACCGACTGCCTTTCTCATATAATACAATTGCTGAACAGTTTAAGGAAAACTTTAGTCTAATTTCAAGTAAATGGTTCCCTCATACATTTATAGTTTGTGGGGCCTTCAATCTACTGTCGATATGTTGGCGAAAATACGCGTTTAAATTCTGTGGTAGGTAGAGAAACGCGTTCTCAGAAAATTATTTGAAACAGCTTCTTCAGTAGCCTACCCAAAGTGTTAATATCTGTGAAGACACACTTGACGTTTTAGTAAGAAATAATCATAAGTAAATAGGGACCATCATGTTGGATACAGGAATTAGTGACCACAAGGTTCTCGTAGCAAGACTGAATACCACAATATCGAAACTCGGCAAACGCTAACACAGAATAAATACGTTTAAAAAAGCATGTAAAAATTAGTTTAGTGCCCTCCAAAGAGACAGTCCTCACAGTAATAGTGCTAGTCGGTCTCTGTCGCAGCTTGCATTGTTGCCAAATGTATTCAAGATGTATACTAAGACAGTGGCCATACAGGTGGCAACATTGCAACATGTCATGGGGGGAAATTGAAATTATAACAGGAAAATAGGGCAATTAGGCTGCCTCCACTAACGTAACTACCCCCTCCCCCACTGCTATGATGTCACCCACCCCTCTCAACCCACCGATGATGACAACCCTGGAAATGGCCAGTCTCTATCCAGCTACCAGAGTGGAAGGATAGGTCAGTGCTCTTTATTTTTGGTGAGAATTGGTAATTTTGAGCTGGAGGGGAAGGCAGAGTACTTAATTAATTATTCATTTGTAGCTCTATTGGCTACCTCCAGTAACCTAACTCATATGTGTATGGATCGACTCGTTTTATCTTTGGTGAGAAACGGTAATACTGTACTCGAGAGGAAGGCAGGGAACTTAACTAATTAATTTATTTATAGCTCAGTTGGGCTATCTCCAGTAACCTAAATCAGAGATCTGTGTGTTTGCCTCGAATGCAGGAACCGACTGAGCTAGTCCAAACCAATTCCAACAGATGGCACTGTTGGCCTCCACACACCTCACCCCACTCCTATTATATAACCCACCGTCACCACCACCACTCCCATGGAAATGGTGGGAAACTGTCAGTCTCTGTCCAGCTGCCAGAGAGGATGATTAGAATTCTGTACTTTATTTATTTTTGCTAGGAAACTGAAGTAAAGATGGCTACTAATTACACATCTATATACATCGTGCTGCACAATGAGGGCCTAAAATCGCAATATGGCACAAAATTGACGATGTTACTTAACCGGCTCTGTGTTGCTGGAAAAATAAATTGACGATACCACTTGAAACTCTTGGCAGGTGGACTCAAAATAAATAATAACCATACATAGGACGCTCCCTTTACCTACAAGTCGAAATAAATATCTTTTCTCCATTTGTGAACTGGCAGGAAAAAGATGTGGTCTGAAATGATAACTAAAATAACTCCCTAAACCGGTATATGCATAGAAATTATGGAGAAACAAGAACTGCAGAGATGTTAAAAAATCGGAGTACACACATCTGCTACTGTAGTGTTCATCACTTAAATGAAACGTTTAGTGGGCTTAGTTTATATTTGTTGCAGGGTTCAGGAATGTTAAGGCACCTATTTTTTATATTCTTCACTTTTCGAAGCCCAGAAAAGTCACAGTGGTCTCGTCACAGATGGGAAAATCAGAACTACATATCTAAAAGTTCACGACATCTTTAGAAACCCACAACAGATCGCGAGAAAAACACACACATAGCATATCGGATGTTAAAAGATTCTCCTAGAATTCGAAGCACTGTTCTACAGACAAGAGAAATGGGTGGAATTTTCGGTAAATTTCGATGTGTTACAGCTACTGGTCTGGAGCTCTAATGGCCGGTGGGAGGCAGCAGCCCACCTGTCCATACCAGAGAAGGCTGGTCAGCTTGCACGAGTCTCTGGAAACTTGAACAAAGAAGGCACCAAGCGACTCTCTCACGCCACAGAACATTCCATAGATGCCTCGTTTCGTCCCTGGCTTCTTCGAACCAGTCTGTAGAGACCCCCATACCACCCCACAATAAATATCTTATGACTCTCTGACGTAAAGGAGTTTCCTGTGGATGGTGCTTGCTGTTTGGTTCTTGCCGAATTTACCTGCCAAAATGCTGCTGCTGATGTGGGAGGACTGACCACCACTTTATATGGACGGAAAAATTACGAGAATTTCAGCGGAAATTTTTTTACAGATTGAAAAATACATACAGCAGTCTTATTGCACTGCCAATAGATGATAAAATAAGGACAATATTGCCAAAGACACTAAGCCAATTACACTGCTTTGCTGGCCGAGCGGTTCTAGGCACTACGGTCTGGAACCGCGCGACCGCTACGGTCGCAGGTTCGAATCCTGCCTCGGACATGGATGTGTGTGATGTCCTTAGGTTAGTTAGGTTTAAGTAGTTGTAAGTTCTAGGGGACTGATGACCTCAGAAGTTAAGTCCCATAGTGCTCAGAACCATTTGAACCATTTGAACACTGCTCTGCTACTGAATCTTTTTGTCAAAAAATGGCTCTGAGCACTATGGGACTCAACTGCTGTGGTCATCAGTCCCCTAGAACTTAGAACTACTTAAACCTAACTAACCTAAGGACATCACATACACCCATGCCCGAGGCAGGATTCGAACCTGCGACCGTAGCAACAGCGCGGCTCCGGACTGGAGCGCCTAGAACCGCACAATCTTTTTGTCGTGAAACCGATCTCCAACATGGCTGTATCATCTAAAACGATTGTACCACCGTGCCGTTGTATTAAACATCACTTCTGCATACAGCTATTAACTGCCCGGCGTCCTACATATACCACGAAGACACACAGATCCCAAAAACAGAAGCACATGCGCTGTATATAGTCGCGGTTTCAGATATCCCCAGCAAGGTTGGTCATCGTGCATCGTGACCAACGGTCATGAGACAACTGCCCCTCACATGTTCAGGCCTGATGCATGATCAAGGCTACCTCTACAGACAGCGCTCATTTTCCGAACTGGTGTAAGAAACTTGGGCTAGTTCCTGCAGTATGAAGGTATCTCCTAGCAGTACTATTTCTGGCCTGGCCTACTTGCTGCCATAGTTTCTGCAACGAGTTGCGATCATTTGCAGACTCTATGATTATCAGAATATTTAATTTCTAAGCTCTGTCGATGAGAACTGAAGCGCAGTCGCGGATTAATTTACCGGTCTCGAAACGGAAATCAGTTGCAATATCCGCTTTTACATGCCAAGAAACGACAACATTTGCAACATTTTTATGCTGGAATTACCGAAAAGCATATTAAAATTTCCATAATGTTACCTATTTTTACACGATTTGAAGGCATATCATAGCATTTATCGCTTGCACAGTATAATTCTGAAGATAAAGATTGGAAATTATATCTTTAGAGAAAGAAAACAGTAGGGATGTGCTACAGACTATTCAGTAACTAGAAACGTATCTCGTCTCTAAAGATTTATATGTGAATACTCTGAAATAGAGGAAACTGGTAGTTCCACTCATATTTTTCATTAAGGAATACCGATTTCACTTACACAACAGTTTCCAGATCAACTATACAACAGATTGTAGATCATCCTTGCACTTTAAAAATTCAACTAAGATATTGATACTCGTAATCATATGAGTTTCTCTGACAATCTTGATGCAAACAACACTTTACAATCGATTTTCTCTCAACTAAATAAAGACAGAAAATGTGTAGAAAGGCAGTATTCCTAAAAGTCGAACAAGTGACTTTTGAAACTTTTGACTTGTTTCCAGAATGAGATTTTCACTCTGCAGCGGAGTGTGCGCTGATATGAAACTTCCTGGCAGATTAAAACTGTGTGCCCGACCGAGACTCGAACTCGGGACCTTTGCCTTTCGCGGGCAAGTGCTCTACCAACTGAGCTCCCGAAGCACGACTCACGCCCGGTACTCACAGGTTTACTTCTGCCAGTACCTCGTCTCCTACCTTCCAAACTTTACAGAAGCTCTCCTGCGAATCTTGACTTGTTGTACAGGGGGACAGAGAATCGTCTAACAACTTGTCTCATTACAGTCCTAACAGAGAAGTGTGATGTCACTACCAATCACTTGCAGAACCTTTCTTTCAGGAGTGCTAGTTCTGCAAGGTTCGCAGGAGAGCTTCTGTAAAGTTTGGAAGGTAGGAGACGAGATACTGGCAGAAGTGAAGCTGTGAGGACCGGGCGTGAGTCGTGCTTCGGTAGCTCAGATGGTATAGCACTTGCCCGCGAAGGGCAAAGGTCCCGAGTTCGAGTCTCGGTCGGGCACACAGTTTTAATCTGCCAGGAAGTTTCATATCAGCGCACACTCCGCTGCAGAGTGAAAATCTCATTCTGGAAAATCCCCCAGGCTGTGGCTAAGCCATTTCTCCGCAGTATCCTTTCTTTCAGGTGTGCTAGTTCTGCAAGGTTCGCAGGAGAGCTTCTGTAAAGTTTGGAAGGTAGGAGACGAGATACTGGCAGAAGTGAAGCTGTGAGGACCGGGCCTGAGTCGTGCTTCGGTAGCTCAGATGGTATAGCACTTGCCCGCGAAAGGCAAAGGTCCCGAGTTTGAGTCTCGGTCGGGCACACAGTTTTAATCTGCCAGGAAGTTTCATATCAGCGCACACTCCGCTGCAGAGTGAAAATCTCATTCTGGAAAATCCCCCAGGCTGTGGCTAAGCCATTTCTCCGCAATATCCTTTCTTTCAGGTGTGCTAGTTCTGCAAGGTTCGCAGGAGAGCTTCTGTAAAGTTTGGAAGGTAGGAGACGAGATACTGGCAGAAGTGAAGCTGTGAGGACCAGGCGTGAGTCGTGCTTCGGTAGCTCAGATGGTAGAGCACTTGCCCGCGAAAGGCAAAGGTCCCGAGTTCGAGTCTCGGTCGGGCACACAGTTTTAATCTGCCAGGAAGTTTCATATCAGCGCACACTCCGCTGCAGAGTGAAAATCTCATTCTGGAAAATCCCCCAGGCTGTGGCTAAGCCATTTCTCCGCAGTATCCTTTCTTTCAGGTGTGCTAGTTCTGCAAGGTTCGCAGGAGAGCTTCTGTAAAGTTTGGAAGGTAGGAGACGAGATACTGGCAGAAGTGAAGCTGTGAGGACCGGGCCTGAGTCGTGCTTCGGTAGCTCAGATGGTATAGCACTTGCCCGCGAAAGGCAAAGGTCCCGAGTTTGAGTCTCGGTCGGGCACACAGTTTTAATCTGCCAGGAAGTTTCATATCAGCGCACACTCCGCTGCAGAGTGAAAATCTCATTCTGGAAAATCCCCCAGGCTGTGGCTAAGCCATTTCTCCGCAATATCCTTTCTTTCAGGTGTGCTAGTTCTGCAAGGTTCGCAGGAGAGCTTCTGTAAAGTTTGGAAGGTAGGAGACGAGATACTGGCAGAAGTGAAGCTGTGAGGACCGGGCATGAGTCGTGCTTCGGTAGCTCAGATGGTATAGCACTTGCCCGCGAAAGGCAAAGGTCCCGAGTTCGAGTCTCGGTCAGGCACACAGTTTTAATCTGCCAGGAAGTTTCATATCAGCGCACACTCCGCTGCAGAGTGAAAATCTCATTCTGGAAAATCCCCCAGGCTGTGGCTAAGCCATTTCTCCGCAGTATCCTTTCTTTCAGGTGTGCTAGTTCTGCAAGGTTCGCAGGAGAGCTTCTGTAAAGTTTGGAAGGTAGGAGAGGAGGTACTGGCAGAAGTGAAGCTGTGAGGACCGGGCGTGAGTCGTGCTTCGGTAGCTCAGACGGTATAGCACTTGCCCGCGAAAGGCAAAGGTCCCGAGTTCGAGTCTCGGTCGGGCACACAGTTTTAATCTGCCAGGAAGTTTCATATCAGCGCACACTCCGCTGCAGAGTGAAAATCTCATTCTGGAAAAACCCCCAGGCTGTGGCTAAGCCATGTCTCCGCAGTATCCCTTCTTTCAGGTGTGCTAGTTCTGCAAGGTTCGCAGGAGAGCTTCTGTAAAGTTTGGAATGTAGGAGACGAGATACTGGCAGACGTGAAGCTGTGAGGACCGGGCGTGAGTCGTGCTTCGGTAGCTCAGATGGTATAGCACTTGCCCGCGAAAGGCAAAGGTCCCGAGTTTGAGTCTCGGTCGGGCACACAGTTTTAATCTGCCAGGAAGTTTCATATCAGCGCACACTCCGCTGCAGAGTGAAAATCTCATTCTGGAAAATCCCCCAGGCTGTGGCTAAGCCATTTCTCCGCAATATCCTTTCTTTCAGGTGTGCTAGTTCTGCAAGGTTCGCAGGAGAGCTTCTGTAAAGTTTGGAAGGTAGGAGACGAGATACTGGCAGAAGTGAAGCTGTGAGGACCGGGCGTGAGTCGTGCTTCGGTAGCTCAGATAGTATAGCACTTGTCCGCGAAAGGCAAAGGTCCCGAGTTCGAGTCTCGGTCGGGCACACAGTTTTAATCTGCCAGGAAGTTTCATATCAGCGCACACTCCGCTACAGAGTGAAAATCTCATTCTGGAAAATCCCCCAGGCTGTGGCTAAGCCATTTCTCCGCAGTATCCTTTCTTTCAGGTGTGCTAGTTCTGCAAGGTTCGCAGGAGAGCTTCTGTAAAGTTTGGAAGGTAGGAGACGAGATACTGGCAGAAGTGAAGCTGTGAGGACCGGGCGTGAGTCGTGCTTCGGTAGCTCAGATGGTATAGCACTTGCCCGCGAAAGGCAAAGGTCCCGAGTTCGAGTCTCGGTCGGGCACACAGTTTTAATCTGCCAGGAAGTTTCATATCAGCGCACACTCCGCTGCAGAGTGAAAATCTCATTCTGGAAAATCCCCCAGGCTGTGGCTAAGCCATTTCTCCGCAGTATCCTTTCTTTCAGGTGTGCTAGTTCTGCAAGGTTCGCAGGAGAGCTTCTGTAAAGTTTGGAAGGTAGGAGACGAGATACTGGCAGAAGTGAAGCTGTGAGGACCGGGCCTGAGTCGTGCTTCGGTAGCTCAGATGGTATAGCACTTGCCCGCGAAAGGCAAAGGTCCCGAGTTTGAGTTTCGGTCGGGCACACAGTTTTAATCTACCAGGAAGTTTCATATCAGCGCACACTCCGCTGCAGAGTGAAAATCTCATTCTGGAAAATCCCCCAGGCTGTGGCTAAGCCATTTCTCCGCAATATCCTTTCTTTCAGGTGTGCTAGTTCTGCAAGGTTCGCAGGAGAGCTTCTGTAAAGTTTGGAAGGTAGGAGACGAGATACTGGCAGAAGTGAAGCTGTGAGGACCGGGCGTGAGTCGTGCTTCGGTAGCTCAGATGGTATAACACTTGCCCGCGAAAGGCAAAGGTCCCGAGTTCGAGTCTCGGTCAGGCACACAGTTTTAATCTGCCAGGAAGTTTCATATCAGCGCACACTCCGCTGCAGAGTGAAAATCTCATTCTGGAAAATCCCCCAGGCTGTGGCTAAGCCATTTCTCCGCAGTATCCTTTCTTTCAGGTGTGCTAGTTCTGCAAGGTTCGCAGGAGAGCTTCTGTAAAGTTTGGAAGGTAGGAGACGAGATACAGGCAGAAGTGAAGCTGTGAGGACCGGGCGTGAGTCGTGCTTCGGTAGCTCAGATGGTATAGCACTTGCCCGCGAAAGGCAAAGGTCCCGAGTTCGAGTCTCGGTCGGGCACACAGTTTTAATCTGCCAGGAAGTTTCATATCAGCGCACACTCCGCTGCAGAGTGAAAATCTCATTCTGGAAAATCCCCCAGGCTGTGGCTAAGCCATTTCTCCGCAGTATCCTTTCTTTCAGATGTGCTAGTTCTGCAAGGTTCGCAGGAGAGCTTCTGTAAAGTTTGGAAGGTAGGAGACGAGATACTGGCAGAAGTGAAGCTGTGAGGACCGGGCGTGAGTCGTGCTTCGGTAGCTCAGATGGTATAGCACTTGCCCGCGAAAGGCAAAGGTCCCGAGTTTGAGTCTCGGTCGGGCACACAGTTTTAATCTGCCAGGAAGTTTCATATCAGCGCACACTCCGCTGCAGAGTGAAAATCTCATTCTGGAAAAACCCCCAGGCTGTGGCTAAGCCATGTCTCCGCAGTATCCTTTCTTTCAGGTGTGCTAGTTCTGCAAGGTTCGCAGGAGAGCTTCTGTAATGTTTGGAATGTAGGAGACGAGATACTGGCAGAAGTGAAGCTGTGAGGACCGGGCGTGAGTCGTGCTTCGGTAGCTCAGATGGTATAGCACTTGCCCGCGAAAGGCAAAGGTCCCGAGTTTGAGTCTCGGTCGGGCACACAGTTTTAATCTGCCAGGAAGTTTCATATCAGCGCACACTCCGCTGCAGAGTGAAAATCTCATTCTGGAAAATCCCCCAGGCTGTGGCTAAGCCATTTCTCCGCAATATCCTTTCTTTCAGGTGTGCTAGTTCTGCAAGGTTCGCAGGAGAGCTTCTGTAAAGTTTGGAAGGTAGGAGACGAGATACTGGCAGAAGTGAAGCTGTGAGGACCGGGCGTGAGTCGTGCTTCGGTAGCTCAGATGGTATAGCACTTGCCCGCGAAGGGCAAAGGTCCCGAGTTCGAGTCTCGGTCGGGCACACAGTTTTAATCTGCCAGGAAGTTTCATATCAGCGCACACTCCGCTGCAGAGTGAAAATCTCATTCTGGAAAATCCCCCAGGCTGTGGCTAAGCCATTTCTCCGCAGTATCCTTTCTTTCAGGTGTGCTAGTTCTGCAAGGTTCGCAGGAGAGCTTCTGTAAAGTTTGGAAGGAAGGAGACGAGATACTGGCAGAAGTGAAGCTGTGAGGACCGGGCCTGAGTCGTGCTTCGGTAGCTCAGATGGTATAGCACTTGCCCGCGAAAGGCAAAGGTCCCGAGTTTGAGTCTCGGTCGGGCACACAGTTTTAATCTGCCAGGAAGTTTCATATCAGCGCACACTCCGCTGCAGAGTGAAAATCTCATTCTGGAAAATCCCCCAGGCTGTGGCTAAGCCATTTCTCCACAATATCCTTTCTTTCAGGTGTGCTAGTTCTGCAAGGTTCGCAGGAGAGCTTCTGTAAAGTTTGGAAGGTAGGAGACGAGATACTGGCAGAAGTGAAGCTGTGAGGACCGGGCGTGAGTCGTGCTTCGGTAGCTCAGATGGTAGAGCACTTGCCCGCGAAAGGCAAAGGTCCCGAGTTCGAGTCTCGGTCGGGCACACAGTTTTAATCTGCCAGGAAGTTTCATATCAGCGCACACTCCGCTGCAGAGTGAAAATCTCATTCTGGAAAATCCCCCAGGCTGTGGCTAAGCCATTTCTCCGCAGTATCCTTTCTTTCAGGTGTGCTAGTTCTGCAAGGTTCGCAGGAGAGCTTCTGTAAAGTTTGGAAGGTAGGAGACGAGATACTGGCAGAAGTGAAGCTGTGAGGACCGGGCCTGAGTCGTGCTTCGGTAGCTCAGATGGTATAGCACTTGCCCGCGAAAGGCAAAGGTCCCGAGTTTGAGTCTCGGTCGGGCACACAGTTTTAATCTGCCAGGAAGTTTCATATCAGCGCACACTCCGCTGCAGAGTGAAAATCTCATTCTGGAAAATCCCCCAGGCTGTGGCTAAGCCATTTCTCCGCAATATCCTTTCTTTCAGGTGTGCTAGTTCTGCAAGGTTCGCAGGAGAGCTTCTGTAAAGTTTGGAAGGTACGAGACGAGATACTGGCAGAAGTGAAGCTGTGAGGACCGGGCATGAGTCGTGCTTCGGTAGCTCAGATGGTATAGCACTTGCCCGCGAAAGGCAAAGGTCCCGAGTTCGAGTCTCGGTCAGGCACACAGTTTTAATCTGCCAGGAAGTTTCATATCAGCGCACACTCCGCTGCAGAGTGAAAATCTCATTCTGGAAAATCCCCCAGGCTGTGGCTAAGCCATTTCTCCGCAGTATCCTTTCTTTCAGGTGTGCTAGTTCTGCAAGGTTCGCAGGAGAGCTTCTGTAAAGTTTGGAAGGTAGGAGAGGAGGTACTGGCAGAAGTGAAGCTGTGAGGACCGGGCGTGAGTCGTGCTTCGGTAGCTCAGACGGTATAGCACTTGCCCGCGAAAGGCAAAGGTCCCGAGTTCGAGTCTCGGTCGGGCACACAGTTTTAATCTGCCAGGAAGTTTCATATCAGCGCACACTCCGCTCCAGAGTGAAAATCTCATTCTGGAAAATCCCCCAGGCTGTGGCTAAGCCATTTCTTCGCAGTATCCTTTCTTTCAGGTGTGCTAGTTCTGCAAGGTTCGCAGGAGAGCTTCTGTAAAGTTTGGAAGGTAGGAGACGAGATACTGGCAGAAGTGAAGCTGTGAGGACCGGGCCTGAGTCGTGCTTCGGTAGCTCAGATGGTAGAGCACTTGCCCGCGAAAGGCAAAGGTCCCGAGTTCGAGTCTCGGTCGGGCACACAGTTTTAATCTGCCAGGAAGTTTCATATCAGCGCACACTCCGCTGCAGAGTGAAAATCTCATTCTGGAAAATCCCCCAGGCTGTGGCTAAGCCATTTCTCCGCAGTATCCTTTCTTTCAGGTGTGCTAGTTCTGCAAGGTTCGCAGGAGAGCTTCTGTAAAGTTTGGAAGGTAGGAGACGAGATACTGGCAGAAGTGAAGCTGTGAGGACCGGGCCTGAGTCGTGCTTCGGCAGATCAGATGGTATAGCACTTGCCCGCAAAAGGCAAAGGTCCCGAGTTTGAGTTTCGGTCGGGCACACAGTTTTAATCTGCCAGGAAGTTTCATATCAGCGCACACTGCGCTGCAGAGTGAAAATCTCATTCTGGAAAATCCCCCAGGCTGTGGCTAAGCCATTTCTCCGCAGTATCCTTTCTTTCAGGTGTGCTAGTTCTGCAAGGTTCGCAGGAGAGCTTCTGTAAAGTTTGGAAGGTAGGAGACGAGATACTGGCAGAAGTGAAGCTGTGAGGACCGGGCCTGAGTCGTGCTTCGGTAGCTCAGATGGTATAGCACTTGCCCGCGAAAGGCAAAGGTCCCGAGTTTGAGTCTCGGTCGGGCACACAGTTTTAATCTGCCAGGAAGTTTCATATCAGCGCACACTCCGCTGCAGAGTGAAAATCTCATTCTGGAAAATCCCCCAGGCTGTGGCTAAGCCATTTCTCCACAATATCCTTTCTTTCAGGTGTGCTAGTTCTGCAAGGTTCGCAGGAGAGCTTCTGTAAAGTTTGGAAGGTAGGAGACGAGATACTGGCAGAAGTGAAGCTGTGAGGACCGGGCGTGAGTCGTGCTTCGGTAGCTCAGATGGTAGAGCACTTGCCCGCGAAAGGCAAAGGTCCCGAGTTCGAGTCTCGGTCGGGCACACAGTTTTAATCTGCCAGGAAGTTTCATATCAGCGCACACTCCGCTGCAGAGTGAAAATCTCATTCTGGAAAATCCCCCAGGCTGTGGCTAAGCCATTTCTCCGCAGTATCCTTTCTTTCAGGTGTGCTAGTTCTGCAAGGTTCGCAGGAGAGCTTCTGTAAAGTTTGGAAGGTAGGAGACGAGATACTGGTAGAAGTGAAGCTGTGAGGACCGGGCCTGAGTCGTGCTTCGGTAGCTCAGATGGTATAGCACTTGCCCGCGAAAGGCAAAGGTCCCGAGTTTGAGTCTCGGTCGGGCACACAGTTTTAATCTGCCAGGAAGTTTCATATCAGCGCACACTCCGCTGCAGAGTGAAAATCTCATTCTGGAAAATCCCCCAGGCTGTGGCTAAGCCATTTCTCCGCAATATCCTTTCTTTCAGGTGTGCTAGTTCTGCAAGGTTCGCAGGAGAGCTTCTGTAAAGTTTGGAAGGTAGGAGACGAGATACTGGCAGAAGTGAAGCTGTGAGGACCGGGCATGAGTCGTGCTTCGGTAGCTCAGATGGTATAGCACTTGCCCGCGAAAGGCAAAGGTCCCGAGTTCGAGTCTCGGTCAGGCACACAGTTTTAATCTGCCAGGAAGTTTCATATCAGCGCACACTCCGCTGCAGAGTGAAAATCTCATTCTGGAAAATCCCCCAGGCTGTGGCTAAGCCATTTCTCCGCAGTATCCTTTCTTTCAGGTGTGCTAGTTCTGCAAGGTTCGCAGGAGAGCTTCTGTAAAGTTTGGAAGGTAGGAGAGGAGGTACTGGCAGAAGTGAAGCTGTGAGGACCGGGCATGAGTCGTGCTTCGGTAGCTCAGACGGTATAGCACTTGCCCGCGAAAGGCAAAGGTCCCGAGTTCGAGTCTCGGTCGGGCACACAGTTTTAATCTGCCAGGAAGTTTCATATCAGCGCACACTCCGCTGCAGAGTGAAAATCTCATTCTGGAAAATCCCCCAGGCTGTGGCTAAGCCATTTCTTCGCAGTATCCTTTCTTTCAGATGTGCTAGTTCTGCAAGGTTCGCAGGAGAGCTTCTGTAAAGTTTGGAAGGTAGGAGACGAGATACTGGCAGAAGTGAAGCTGTGAGGACCGGGCGTGAGTCGTGCTTCGGTAGCTCAGATGGTAGAGCACTTGCCCGCGAAAGGCAAAGGTCCCGAGTTCGAGTCTCGGTCGGGCACACAGTTTTAATCTGCCAGGAAGTTTCATATCAGCGCACACTCCGCTGCAGAGTGAAAATCTCATTCTGGAAAAACCCCCAGGCTGTGGCTAAGCCATGTCTCCGCAGTATCCTTTCTTTCAGGTGTGCTAGTTCTGCAAGGTTCGTAGGAGAGCTTCTGTAAAGTTTGGAATGTAGGAGACGAGATACTGGCAGACGTGAAGCTGTGAGGACCGGGCGTGAGTCGTGCTTCGGTAGCTCAGATGGTATAGCACTTGCCCGCGAAAGGCAAAGGTCCCGAGTTTGAGTCTCGGTCGGGCACACAGTTTTAATCTGCCAGGAAGTTTCATATCAGCGCACACTCCGCTGCAGAGTGAAAATCTCATTCTGGAAAATCCCCCAGGCTGTGGCTAAGCCATTTCTCCGCAATATCCTTTCTTTCAGGTGTGCTAGTTCTGCAAGGTTCGCAGGAGAGCTTCTGTAAAGTTTGGAAGGTAGGAGACGAGATACTGGCAGAAGTGAAGCTGTGAGGACCGGGCGTGAGTCGTGCTTCGGTAGCTCAGATGGTATAGCACTTGCCCGCGAAAGGCAAAGGTCCCGAGTTCGAGTCTCGGTCGGGCACACAGTTTTAATCTGCCAGGAAGTTTCATATCAGCGCACACTCCGCTGCAGAGTGAAAATCTCATTCTGGAAAATCCCCCAGGCTGTGGCTAAGCCATTTCTCAGCAGTATCCTTTCTTTCAGGTGTGCTAGTTCTGCAAGGTTCGCAGGAGAGCTTCTGTAAAGTTTGGAAGGTAGGAGACGAGATACTGGCAGAAGTGAAGCTGTGAGGACCGGGCGTGAGTCGTGCTTCGGTAGCTCAGATGGTATAGCACTTGCCCGCGAAAGGCAAAGGTCCCGAGTTCGAGTCTCGGTCGGGCACACAGTTTTAATCTGCCAGGAAGTTTCATATCAGCGCACACTCCGCTGCAGAGTGAAAATCTCATTCTGGAAAATCCCCCAGGCTGTGGCTAAGCCATTTCTCCGCAGTATCCTTTCTTTCAGGTGTGCTAGTTCTGCAAGGTTCGCAGGAGAGCTTCTGTAAAGTTTGGAAGGTAGGAGACGAGATACTTGCAGAAGTGAAGCTGTGAGGACCGGGCGTGAGTCGTGCTTCGGTAGCTCAGATGGTAGAGCACTTGCCCGCGAAAGGCAAAGGTCCCGAGTTCGAGTCTCGGTCGGGCACACAGTTTTAATCTGCCAGGAAGTTTCATATCAGCGCACACTCCGCTGCAGAGTGAAAATCTCATTCTGGAAAAACCCCCAGGCTGTGGCTAAGCCATGTCTCCGCAGTATCCTTTCTTTCAGGTGTGCTAGTTCTGCAAGGTTCGTAGGAGAGCTTCTGTAAAGTTTGGAATGTAGGAGACGAGATACTGGCAGACGTGAAGCTGTGAGGACCGGGCGTGAGTCGTGCTTCGGTAGCTCAGATGGTATAGCACTTGCCCGCGAAAGGCAAAGGTCCCGAGTTTGAGTCTCGGTCGGGCACACAGTTTTAATCTGCCAGGAAGTTTCATATCAGCGCACACTCCGCTGCAGAGTGAAAATCTCATTCTGGAAAATCCCCCAGGCTGTGGCTAAGCCATTTCTCCGCAATATCCTTTCTTTCAGGTGTGCTAGTTCTGCAAGGTTCGCAGGAGAGCTTCTGTAAAGTTTGGAAGGTAGGAGACGAGATACTGGCAGAAGTGAAGCTGTGAGGACCGGGCCTGAGTCGTGCTTCGGTAGCTCAGATGGTATAGCACTTGCCCGCGAAAGGCAAAGGTCCCGAGTTCGAGTCTCGGTCGGGCACACAGTTTTAATCTGCCAGGAAGTTTCATATCAGCGCACACTCCGCTGCAGAGTGAAAATCTCATTCTGGAAAATCCCCCAGGCTGTGGCTAAGCCATTTCTCAGCAGTATCCTTTCTTTCAGGTGTGCTAGTTCTGCAAGGTTCGCAGGAGAGCTTCTGTAAAGTTTGGAAGGTAGGAGACGAGATACTGGCAGAAGTGAAGCTGTGAGGACCGGGCGTGAGTCGTGCTTCGGTAGCTCAGATGGTATAGCACTTGCCCGCGAAAGGCAAAGGTCCCGAGTTCGAGTCTCGGTCGGGCACACAGTTTTAATCTGCCAGGAAGTTTCATATCAGCGCACACTCCGCTGCAGAGTGAAAATCTCATTCTGGAAAATCCCCCAGGCTGTGGCTAAGCCATTTCTCCGCAGTATCCTTTCTTTCAGGTGTGCTAGTTCTGCAAGGTTCGCAGGAGAGCTTCTGTAAAGTTTGGAAGGTAGGAGACGAGATACTGGCAGAAGTGAAGCTGTGAGGACCGGGCCTGAGTCGTGCTTCGGTAGCTCAGATGGTATAGCACTTGCCCGCGAAAGGCAAATGTCCCGAGTTTGAGTTTCGGTCGGGCACACAGTTTTAATCTGCCAGGAAGTTTCATATCAGCGCACACTCCGCTGCAGAGTGAAAATCTCATTCTGGAAAATCCCCCAGGCTGTGGCTAAGCCATTTCTCCGCAGTATCCTTTCTTTCAGGTGTGCTAGTTCTGCAAGGTTCGCAGGAGAGCTTCTGTAAAGTTTGGAAGGTAGGAGACGAGATACTGGCAGAAGTGAAGCTGTGAGGACCGGGCGTGTGTCGTGCTTCGGTAGCTCAGATGGTATAGCACTTGCCCGTGAAAGGCAAAGGTCCCGAGTTCGAGTCTCGGTCAGGCACACAGTTTTAATCTGCCAGGAAGTTTCATATCAGCGCACACTCCGCTGCAGAGTGAAAATCTCATTCTGGAAAATCCCCCAGGCTGTGGCTAAGCCATTTCTCCGCAGTATCCTTTCTTTCAGGTGTGCTAGTTCTGCAAGGTTCGCAGGAGAGCTTCTGTAAAGTTTGGAAGGTAGGAGACGAGATACTGGCAGAAGTGAAGCTGTGAGGACCGGGCGTGAGTCGTGCTTCGGTAGCTCAGATGGTATAGCACTTGCCCGCGAAAGGCAAAGGTCCCGAGTTCGAGTCTCGGTCGGGCACACAGTTTTAATCTGCCAGGAAGTTTCATATCAGCGCACACTCCGCTGCAGAGTGAAAATCTCATTCTGGAAAATCCCCCAGGCTGTGGCTAAGCCATTTCTCCGCAGTATCCTTTCTTTCAGATGTGCTAGTTCTGCAAGGTTCGCAGGAGAGCTTCTGTAAAGTTTGGAAGGTAGGAGACGAGATACTGGCAGAAGTGAAGCTGTGAGGACCGGGCGTGAGTCGTGCTTCGGTAGCTCAGATGGTAGAGCACTTGCCCGCGAAAGGCAAAGGCCCCGAGTTCGAGTCTCGGTCGGGCACACAGTTTTAATCTGCCAGGAAGTTTCATATCAGCGCACACTCCGCTGCAGAGTGAAAATCTCATTCTGGAAAAACCCCGAGGCTGTGGCTAAGCCATGTCTCCGCAGTATCCTTTCTTTCAGGTGTGCTAGTTCTGCAAGGTTCGCAGGAGAGCTTCTGTAATGTTTGGAATGTAGGAGACGAGATACTGGCAGAAGTGAAGCTGTGAGGACCGGGCGTGAGTCGTGCTTCGGTAGCTCAGATGGTATAGCACTTGCCCGCGAAAGGCAAAGGTCCCGAGTTTGAGTCTCGGTCGGGCACACAGTTTTAATCTGCCAGGAAGTTTCATATCAGCGCACACTCCGCTGCAGAGTGAAAATCTCATTCTGGAAAATCCCCCAGGCTGTGGCTAAGCCATTTCTCCGCAATATCCTTTCTTTCAGGTGTGCTAGTTCTGCAAGGTTCGCAGGAGAGCTTCTGTAAAGTTTGGAAGGTAGGAGACGAGATACTGGCAGAAGTGAAGCTGTGAGGACCGGGCCTGAGTCGTGCTTCGGTAGCTCAGATGGTATAGCACTTGCCCGCGAAAGGCAAAGGTCCCGAGTTCGAGTCTCGGTCGGGCACACAGTTTTAATCTGCCAGGAAGTTTCATATCAGCGCACACTCCGCTGCAGAGTGAAAATCTCATTCTGGAAAATCCCCCAGGCTGTGGCTAAGCCATTTCTCCGCAGTATCCTTTCTTTCAGGTGTGCTAGTTCTGCAAGGTTCGCAGGAGAGCTTCTGTAAAGTTTGGAAGGTAGGAGACGAGATACTGGCAGAAGTGAAGCTGTGAGGACCGGGCCTGAGTCGTGCTTCGGTAGCTCAGATGGTATAGCACTTGCCCGCGAAAGGCAAAGGTCCCGAGTTTGAGTCTCGATCGGGCACACAGTTTTAATCTGCCAGGAAGTTTCATATCAGCGCACACTCCGCTGCAGAGTGAAAATCTCATTCTGGAAAATCCCCCAGGCTGTGGCTAAGCCATTTCTCCGCAATATCCTTTCTTTCAGGTGTGCTAGTTCTGCAAGGTTCGCAGGAGAGCTTCTGTAAAGTTTGGAAGTTAGGAGACGAGATACTGGCAGAAGTGAAGCTGTGAGGACCGGGCGTGAGTGGTGCTTCGGTAGCTCAGATGGTATAGCACTTGCCCGTGAAAGGCAAAGGTCCCGAGTTCGAGTCTCGGTCAGGCACACAGTTTCAATCTGCCAGGAAGTTTCATATCAGCGCACACTCCGCTGCAGAGTGAAAATCTCATTCTGGAAAATCCCCCAGGCTGTGGCTAAGCCATTTCTCCGCAGTATCCTTTCTTTCAGGTGTGCTAGTTCTGCAAGGTTCGCAGGAGAGCTTCTGTAAAGTTTGGAAGGTAGGAGACGAGGTACTGGCAGAAGTGAAGCTGTGAGGACCGGGCGTGAGTCGTGCTTCGGTAGCTCAGATGGTATAGCACTTGCCCGCGAAAGGCAAAGGTCCCGAGTTCGAGTCTCGGTCGGGCACACAGTTTTAATCTGCCAGGAAGTTTCATATCAGCGCACACTCCGCTGCAGAGTGAAAATCTCATTCTGGAAAATCCCCCAGGCTGTGGCTAAGCCATTCTCCGCAGTATCCTTTCTTTCAGATGTGCTAGTTCTGCAAGGTTCACAGGAGAGCTTCTGTAAAGTTTGCAAGGTAGGAGACGAGATACTGGCAGAAGTGAAGCTGTGAGGACCGGGCGTGAGTCGTGCTTCGGTAGCTCAGATGGTAGAGCACTTGCCCGCGAAAGGCAAAGGTCCCGAGTTCGAGTCTCGGTCGGGCACACAGTTTTAATCTGCCAGGAAGTTTCATATCAGCGCACACTCCGCTGCAGAGTGAAAATCTCATTCTGGAAAAACCCCCAGGCTGTGGCTAAGCCATGTCTCCGCAGTATCCTTTCTGTCAGGTGTGCTAGTTCTGCAAGGTTCGCAGGAGAGCTTCTGTAATGTTTGGAATGTAGGAGACGAGATACTGGCAGAAGTGAAGCTGTGAGGACCGGGCGTGAGTCGTGCTTCGGTAGCTCAGATGGTATAGCACTTGCTCGCGAAAGGCAAAGGTCCCGACTTTGAGTCTCGGTCGGGCACACAGTTTTAATCTGCCAGGAAGTTTCATATCAGCGCACACTCCGCTGCAGAGTGAAAATCTCATTCTGGAAAATCCCCCAGGCTGTGGCTAAGCCATTTCTCCGCAATATCCTTTCTTTCAGGTGTGCTAGTTCTGCAAGGTTCGCAGGAGAGCTTCTGTAAAGTTTGGAAGGTAGGAGACGAGATACTGGCAGAAGTGAAGCTGTGAGGACCGGGCGTGAGTCGTGCTTCGGTAGCTCAGATGGTATAGCACTTGCCCGCGAAAGGCAAAGGTCCCGAGTTCGAGTCTCGGTCGGGCACACAGTTTTAATCTGCCAGGAAGTTTCATATCAGCGCACACTCCGCTGCAGAGTGAAAATCTCATTCTGGAAAATCCCCCGGGCTGTGGCTAAGCCATTTCTCCGCAGTATCCTTTCTTTCAGGTGTGCTAGTTCTGCAAGGTTCACAGGAGAGCTTCTGTAAAGTTTGGAAGGTAGGAGACGAGATACTGGCAGAAGTGAAGCTGTGAGGACCGGGCGTGAGTCGTGCTTCGGTAGCTCAGATGGTATAGCACTTGCCCACGAAAGGCAAAGGTCCCGAGTTCGAGTTTCGGTCAGGCACACAGTTTTAATCTGCCAGGAAGTTTCATATCAGCGCACACTCCGCTGCAGAGTGAAAATCTCATTCTGGAAAATCCCCCAGGCTGTGGCTAAGCCATTTCTCGCAATATCCTTTCTTTCAGGTGTGCTAGTTCTGCAAGGTTCGCAGGAGAGCTTCTGTAAAGTTTGGAAGGTAGGAGACGAGATACTGGCAGAAGTGAAGCTGTGAGGACCGGGCGTGAGTCGTGCTTCGGTAGCTCAGATGGTATAGCACTTGCCCGCGAAAGGCAAAGGTCCCGAGTTCGAGTCTCGGTCGGGCACACAGTTTTAATCTGCCAGGAAGTTTCATATCAGCGCACACTCCGCTGCAGAGTGAAAATCTCATTCTGGAAAATCCCCCAGGCTGTGGCTAAGCCATTTCTCCGCAGTATCCTTTCTTTCAGGTGTGCTAGTTCTGCAAGGTTCGCAGGAGAGCTTCTGTAAAGTTTGGAAGGTAGGAGACGAGATACTGGCAGAAGTGAAGCTGTGAGGACCGGGCGTGAGTCGTGCTTCGGTAGCGCAGATGGTATAGCACTTGCCCGCGAAAGGCAAAGGTCCCGAGTTCGAGTCTCGGTCAGGCACACAGTTTTAATCTGCCAGGAAGTTTCATATCAGCGCACACTCCGCTGCAGAGTGAAAATCTCATTCTGGAAAATCCCCCAGGCTGTGGCTAAGCCATTTCTCCGCAATATCCTTTCTTTCAGGTGTGCTAGTTCTGCAAGGTTCGCAGGAGAGCTTCTGTAAAGTTTGGAAGGTAGGAGACGAGATACTGGCAGAAGTGAAGCTGTGAGGACCGGGCGTGAGTCGTGCTTCGGTAGCTCAGATGGTATAGCACTTGCCCGCGAAAGGCAAAGGTCCCGAGTTCGAGTCTCGGTCGGGCACACAGTTTTAATCTGCCAGGAAGTTTCATATCAGCGCACACTCCGCTGCAGAGTGAAAATCTCATTCTGGAAAATCCCCCAGGCTGTGGCTAAGCCATTTCTCCGCAGTATCCTTTCTTTCAGGTGTGCTAGTTCTGCAAGGTTCGCAGGAGAGCTTCTGTAAAGTTTGGAAGGTAGGAGACGAGATACTGGCAGAAGTGAAGCTGTGAGGACCGGGCCTGAGTCGTGCTTCGGTAGCTCAGATGGTATAGCACTTGCCCGCGAAAGGCAAAGGTCCCGAGTTCGAGTTTCGGTCAGGCACACAGTTTTAATCTGCCAGGAAGTTTCATATCAGCGCACACTCCGCTGCAGAGTGAAAATCTCATTCTGGAAAATCCCCCAGGCTGTGGCTAAGCCATTTCTCGCAATATCCTTTCTTTCAGGTGTGCTAGTTCTGCAAGGTTCGCAGGAGAGCTTCTGTAAAGTTTGGAAGGTAGGAGACGAGATACTGGCAGAAGTGAAGCTGTGAGGACCGGGCGTGAGTCGTGCTTCGGTAGCTCAGATGGTATAGCACTTGCCCGCGAAAGGCAAAGGTCCCGAGTTCGAGTCTCGGTCGGGCACACAGTTTTAATCTGCCAGGAAGTTTCATATCAGCGCACACTCCGCTGCAGAGTGAAAATCTCATTCTGGAAAATCCCCCAGGCTGTGGCTAAGCCATTTCTCCGCAGTATCCTTTCTTTCAGGTGTGCTAGTTCTGCAAGGTTCGCAGGAGAGCTTCTGTAAAGTTTGGAAGGTAGGAGACGAGATACTGGCAGAAGTGAAGCTGTGAGGACCGGGCGTGAGTCGTGCTTCGGTAGCTCAGATGGTATAGCACTTGCCCGCGAAAGGCAAAGGTCCCGAGTTCGAGTCTCGGTCAGGCACACAGTTTTAATCTGCCAGGAAGTTTCATATCAGCGCACACTCCGCTGCAGAGTGAAAATCTCATTCTGGAAAATCCCCCAGGCTGTGGCTAAGCCATTTCTCCGCAATATCCTTTCTTTCAGGTGTGCTAGTTCTGCAAGGTTCGCAGGAGAGCTTCTGTAAAGTTTGGAAGGTAGGAGACGAGATACTGGCAGAAGTGAAGCTGTGAGGACCGGGCGTGAGTCGTGCTTCGGTAGCTCAGATGGTATAGCACTTGCCCGCGAAAGGCAAAGGTCCCGAGTTCGAGTCTCGGTCGGGCACACAGTTTTAATCTGCCAGGAAGTTTCATATCAGCGCACACTCCGCTGCAGAGTGAAAATCTCATTCTGGAAAATCCCCCAGGCTGTGGCTAAGCCATTTCTCCGCAGTATCCTTTCTTTCAGGTGTGCTAGTTCTGCAAGGTTCGCAGGAGAGCTTCTGTAAAGTTTGGAAGGTAGGAGACGAGATACTGGCAGAAGTGAAGCTGTGAGGACCGGGCCTGAGTCGTGCTTCGGTAGCTCAGATGGTATAGCACTTGCCCGCGAAAGGCAAAGGTCCCGAGTTCGAGTCTCGGTCAGGCACACAGTTTTAATCTGCCAGGAAGTTTCATATCAGCGCACACTCCGCTGCAGAGTGAAAATCTCATTCTGGAAAATCCCCCAGGCTGTGGCTAAGCCATTTCTCCGCAATATCCTTTCTTTCAGGTGTGCTAGTTCTGCAAGGTTCGCAGGAGAGCTTCTGTAAAGTTTGGAAGGTAGGAGACGAGATACTGGCAGAAGTGAAGCTGTGAGGACCGGGCGTGAGTCGTGCTTCGGTAGCTCAGATGGTATAGCACTTGCCCGCGAAAGGCAAAGGTCCCGAGTTCGAGTCTCGGTCGGGCACACAGTTTTAATCTGCCAGGAAGTTTTATATCAGCGCACACTCCGCTGCAGAGTGAAAATCTCATTCTGGAAAATCCCCCAGGCTGTGGCTAAGCCATTTCTCCGCAGTATCCTTTCTTTCAGGTGTGCTAGTTCTGCAAGGTTCGCAGGAGAGCTTCTGTAAAGTTTGGAAGGTAGGAGACGAGATACTGGCAGAAGTGAAGCTGTGAGGACCGGGCGTGAGTCGTGCTTCGGTAGCTCAGATGGTATAGCACTTGCCCGCGAAAGGCAAAGGTCCCGAGTTTGAGTCTCGGTCGGGCACACAGTTTTAATCTGCCAGGAAGTTTCATATCAGCGCACACTCCGCTGCAGAGTGAAAATCTCATTCTGGAAAATCCCCCAGGCTGTGGCTAAGCCATTTCTCCGCAATATCCTTTCTTTCAGGTGTGCTAGTTCTGCAAGGTTCGCAGGAGAGCTTCTGTAAAGTTTGGAAGGTAGGAGACGAGATACTGGCAGAAGTGAAGCTGTGAGGACCGGGAGTGAGTCGTGCTTCGGTAGCTCAGATGGTATAGCACTTGCCCGCGAAAGGCAAAGGTCCCGAGTTCGAGTCTCGGTCAGGCACACAGTTTTAATCTGCCAGGAAGTTTCATATCAGCGCACACTCCGCTGCAGAGTGAAAATCTCATTCTGGAAAATCCCCCAGGCTGTGGCTAAGCCATTTCTCCGCAGTATCCTTTCTTTCAGGTGTGCTAGTTCTGCAAGGTTCGCAGGAGAGCTTCTGTAAAGTTTGGAAGGTAGGAGACGAGGTACTGGCAGAAGTGAAGCTGTGAGGACCGGGCGTGAGTCGTGCTTCGGTAGCTCAGATGGTATAGCACTTGCCCGCGAAAGGCAAAGGTCCCGAGTTCGAGTCTCGGTCGGGCACACAGTTTTAATCTGCCAGGAAGTTTCATATCAGCGCACACTCCGCTGCAGAGTGAAAATCTCATTCTGTAAAATCCCCCAGGCTGTGGCTAAGCCATTTCTCCGCAGTATCCTTTCTTTCAGATGTGCTAGTTCTGCAAGGTTCGCAGGAGAGCTTCTGTAAAGTTTGGAAGGTATCAGACGAGATACTGGCAGAAGTGAAGCTGTGAGGAGCGGGCGTGAGTCGTGCTTCGGTAGCTCAGATGGTATAGCACTTGCTCGCGAAAGGCAAAGGTCCCGAGTTCGAGTCTCGGTCGGGCACACCGTTTTAATCTGCCAGGAAGTTTCATATCAGCGCACACTCCGCTGCAGAGTGAAAATCTCATTCTGGAAAAACCCCCAGGCTGTGGCTAAGCCATGTCTCCGCAGTATCCTTTCTTTCAGGTGTGCTAGGTCTGCAAGGTTCGCAGGAGAGCTTCTGTAATGTTTGGAATGTAGGAGACGAGATACTGGCAGAAGTGAAGCTGTGAGGACCGGGCGTGAGTCGTGCTTCGGTAGCTCAGATGGTATAGCACTTGCCCGCGAAAGGCAAAGGTCCCGAGTTTGAGTCTCGGTCGGGCACACAGTTTTAATCTGCCAGGAAGTTTCATATCAGCGCACACTCCGCTGCAGAGTGAAAATCTCATTCTGGAAAATCCCCCAGGCTGTGGCTAAGCCATTTCTCCACAATATCCTTTCTTTCAGGTGTGCTAGTTCTGCAAGGTTCGCAGGAGAGCTTCTGTAAAGTTTGGAAGGTAGGAGACGAGATACTGGCAGAAGTGAAGCTGTGAGGACCGGGCGTGAGTCGTGCTTCGGTAGCTCAGATGGTATAGCACTTGCCCGCGAAAGGCAAAGGTCCCGAGTTCGAGTCTCGGTCGGGCACACAGTTTTAATCTGCCAGGAAGTTTCATATCAGCGCACACTCCGCTGCAGAGTGAAAATCTCATTCTGGAAAATCCCCCAGGCTGTGGCTAAGCCATTTCTCCGCAGTATCCTTTCTTTCAGGTGTGCTAGTTCTGCAAGGTTCGCAGGAGAGCTTCTGTAAAGTTTGGAAGGTAGGAGACGAGATACTGGCAGAAGTGAAGCTGTGAGGACCGGGCGTGAGTCGTGCTTCGGTAGCTCAGATGGTATAGCACTTGCCCACGAAAGGCAAAGGTCCCGAGTTCGAGTCTCGGTCGGGCACACAGTTTCAATCTGCCAGGAAGTTTCATATCAGCGCACACTCCGCTGCAGAGTGAAAATCTCATTCTGGAAAATCCCCCAGGCTGTGGCTAAGCCATTTCTCCGCAGTATCCTTTCTTTCAGATGTGCTAGTTCTGCAAGGTTCGCAGGAGAGCTTCTGTAAAGTTTGGAAGGTAGGAGACGAGATACTGGCAGAAGTGAAGCTGTGAGGACCGGGCGTGAGTCGTGCTTCGGTAGCTCAGATGGTAGAGCACTTGCCCGCGAAAGGCGAAGGTCCTTAGTTCGAGTCTCGGTCGGGCACACAGTGTTAATCTGCCAGGAAGTTTCATATCAGCGCACACTCCGCTGCAGAGTGAAAATCTCATTCTGGAAAAACCCCCAGGCTGTGGCTAAGCCATGTCTCCGCAGTATCCTTTCTTTCAGGAGTGCTAGTTCTGCAAGGTTCGCAGGAGATCTTCTGTAAAGTTTGAACGGTAGGAGACGAGATACTGGCAGAAGTGAAGCTGTGAGGAGCGGGCGTGAGTCGTGCTTCGGTAGCTCAGATGGTATAGCACTTGCCCGCGAAAGGCAAAGGTCCCGAGTTCGAGTCTCGGTCGGGCACACAGTTTTAATCTGCCAGGAAGTTTCATATCAGCGCACACTCCGCTGCAGAGTGAAAATCTCATTCTGGAAAATCCCCCAGGCTGTGGCTAAGCCATTTCTCCGCAATATCCTTTCTTTCAGGTGTGCTAGTTCTGCAAGGTTCGCAGGAGAGCTTCTGTAAAGTTTGGAAGGTAGGAGACGAGATACTGGCAGAAGTGAAGCTGTGAGGACCGGGCGTGAGTCGTGCTTCGGTAGCTCAGATGGTATAGCACTTGCCCGCGAAAGGCAAAGGTCCCGAGTTTGAGTCTCGGTCGGGCACACAGTTTTAATCTGCCAGGAAGTTTCATATCAGCGCACACTCCGCTGCAGAGTGAAAATCTCATTCTGGAAAATCCCCCAGGCTGTGGCTAAGCCATTTCTCCGCAATATCCTTTCTTTCAGGTGTGCTAGTTCTGCAAGGTTCGCAGGAGAGCTTCTGTAAAGTTTGGAAGGTAGGAGACGAGATACTGGCAGAAGTGAAGCTGTGAGGACCGGGAGTGAGTCGTGCTTCGGTAGCTCAGATGGTATAGCACTTGCCCGCGAAAGGCAAAGGTCCCGAGTTCGAGTCTCGGTCAGGCACACAGTTTTAATCTGCCAGGAAGTTTCATATCCGCGCACACTCCGCTGCAGAGTGAAAATCTCATTCTGGAAAATCCCCCAGGCTGTGGCTAAGCCATTTCTCCGCAGTATCCTTTCTTTCAGGTGTGCTAGTTCTGCAAGGTTCGCAGGAGAGCTTCTGTAAAGTTTGGAAGGTAGGAGACGAGGTACTGGCAGAAGTGAAGCTGTGAGGACCGGGCGTGAGTCGTGCTTCGGTAGCTCAGATGGTATAGCACTTGCCCGCGAAAGGCAAAGGTCCCGAGTTCGAGTCTCGGTCGGGCACACAGTTTTAATCTGCCAGGAAGTTTCATATCAGCGCACACTCCGCTGCAGAGTGAAAATCTCATTCTGGAAAATCCCCCAGGCTGTGGCTAAGCCATTTCTCCGCAGTATCCTTTCTTTCAGGTGTGCTAGTTCTGCAAGGTTCGCAGGAGAGCTTCTGTAAAGTTTGGAAGGTAGGAGACGAGATACTGGCAGAAGTGAAGCTGTGAGGACCGGGCGTGAGTCGTGCTTCGGTAGCTCAGATGGTATAGCACTTGCCCGCGAAAGGCAAAGGTCCCGAGTTCGAGTCTCGGTCAGGCACACAGTTTTAATCTGCCAGGAAGTTTCATATCAGCGCACACTCCGCTGCAGAGTGAAAATCTCATTCTGGAAAATCCCCCAGGCTGTGGCTAAGCCATTTCTCCGCAGTATCCTTTCTTTCAGGTGTGCTAGTTCTGCAAGGTTCGCAGGAGAGCTTCTGTAAAGTTTGGAAGGTAGGAGACGAGATACTGGCAGAAGTGAAGCTGTGAGGAGCGGGCGTGAGTCGTGCTTCGGTAGCTCAGATGGTATAGCACTTGCCCACGAAAGGCAAAGGTCCCGAGTTCGAGTCTCGGTCGGGCACACAGTTTTAATCTGCCAGGAAGTTTCATATCAGCGCACACTCCGCTGCAGAGTGAAAATCTCATTCTGGAAAATCCCCCAGGCTGTGGCTAAGCCATTTCTCCGCAGTATCCTTTCTTTCAGATGTGCTAGTTCTGCAAGGTTCGCAGGAGAGCTTCTGTAAAGTTTGGAAGGTAGGAGACGAGATACTGGCAGAAGTGAAGCTGTGAGGACCGGGCGTGAGTCGTGCTTCGGTAGCTCAGATGGTAGAGCACTTGCCCGCGAAGGGCAAAGGTCCTTAGTTCGAGTCTCGGTCGGGCACACAGTGTTAATCTGCCAGGAAGTTTCATATCAGCGCACACTCCGCTGCAGAGTGAAAATCTCATTCTGGAAAAACCCCCAGGCTGTGGCTAAGCCATGTCTCCGCAGTATCCTTTCTTTCAGGAGTGCTAGTTCTGCAAGGTTCGCAGGAGATCTTCTGTAAAGTTTGAACGGTAGGAGACGAGATACTGGCAGAAGTGAAGCTGTGAGGAGCGGGCGTGAGTCGTGCTTCGGTAGCTCAGATGGTATAGCACTTGCCCGCGAAAGGCAAAGGTCCCGAGTTCGAGTCTCGGTCGGGCACACAGTTTTAATCTGCCAGGAAGTTTCATATCAGCGCACACTCCGCTGCAGAGTGAAAATCTCATTCTGGAAAATCCCCCAGGCTGTGGCTAAGCCATTTCTCCGCAATATCCTTTCTTTCAGGTGTGCTAGTTCTGCAAGGTTCGCAGGAGAGCTTCTGTAAAGTTTGGAAGGTAGGAGACGAGATACTGGCAGAAGTGAAGCTGTGAGGACCGGGCGTGAGTCGTGCTTCGGTAGCTCAGATGGTATAGCACTTGCCCGCGAAAGGCAAAGGTCCCGAGTTTGAGTCTCGGTCGGGCACACAGTTTTAATCTGCCAGGAAGTTTCATATCAGCGCACACTCCGCTGCAGAGTGAAAATCTCATTCTGGAAAATCCCCCAGGCTGTGGCTAAGCCATTTCTCCGCAATATCCTTTCTTTCAGGTGTGCTAGTTCTGCAAGGTTTGCAGGAGAGCTTCTGTAAAGTTTGGAAGGTAGGAGACGAGATACTGGCAGAAGTGAAGCTGTGAGGAGCGGGCGTGAGTCGTGCTTCGGTAGCTCAGATGGTAGAGCACTTGCTCGTGAAAGGCAAAGGTCCCGAGTTCGAGTCTCGGTCGGGCACACAGTTTTAATCTGCCAGGAAGTTTCATTATCTGTTGTATCTGTATTTAATGGTGATTTGCTAAGTTGTAAGTCACTGCACACACTATTATCTATACTGATGTTTATTCCTTCATTAATACCGTGTGGTATTTTTCATTTATTGTTGAGTCTGGAATTACTGGTTTAAAATGAATTGTGTATAATTGTGTATAATTGTAAAAGGCAACCAAGTAACTGATTACAGCCCCATACACAATCGTAACCGAATCCTGCTTTCACTTGACTAATACCACGTCACATAAGCGTTTCAGAAAAGTAATGAACATTGCAGTAGCAGGTACGTGTACTCTGATCACTGCAGTCCTCCTTCCTCCATAATATCTATATGTATTCCACTATAGACGGTTATTTCAGCTGTCGTTTTAAATCTGGTCTTTTTTCTGCCTGTTCACAAGTGGAGCAGAGAAATTTATTTTGACTTGGAGGTGAAGAAAGCGTCCTATGTAGAGTTACTACTTATTCTGAGTCTACCTGCTACTAGTTTCAATTGGTATTGTGAATTTTTCTTTCATCACAATAGCACCAATTGTGTGCCGTCGTCAGTTTTGAGCCATACTGCGATTTCAGGCACTCATTGTGTACCTCTGTGCACATAGGTGAGTTATTAATAGCCATCTTTACTTCAGTTTACAACCAAAATAAATGAAGTGCACTAATCTAACTGTCCTCTCTGGCAGCTGGACAGAGACTGACAGCTACAGCCATTTCCAGCGGGTTGAGTGGGGGTTGGGTTGACGTCATAGGAGTGGGGAGATGTGTGGAATTGGCCAACAGTGCCCTCTGGTGGATGTAGTGTGAATTAGCACAGTCCCTGCGCGTTGAGTTGAACGCACGCACTACCGAATTACATTACTAGAGGTTGACCTACCGAGGTAAAAATAAATAAATTAATAAAGTACCCTGCCTTCCTCCCCAGCTTTGAATTACTGTTTCCCACCAAAAACAAATAACCTTCCTTTGTGGCAGCAGGGCAGAGACCGACAGTTTCCTTGCATTTCCAGTGGGTAAGATCATAGGGGAGATGTAGGGGTGGACGACGTCACAGGAGTGGGAGAGAATTGGGGAGGGTTAGATTAGTGGAGATAACCGAATTGTTCTATTTTTCCACCAAAATTTGAATTTCCAGCCATAACATCAGAGTCAAGTTGGTACATGTATGTCTCGCATCTTGGATCCGTTATCTTCGATAAATTTCACAACAATGCAACCTCCAGCTGAAACAGCCTAGCCCTACTACTCTCGACTTCTGTCACTCTTACTGTGTAAGCGTGACCACATGTGATTTAAATTCAAAGAAGTAGTATCGAAGCCAGTTGAGAGATATGCACTAAATAAATTAATAAGAGACAGTACTGATCCACCATATTACACGAAATGGGACAGAACACTATTGCAGAATCAACGAAAAAGGTATAACAAATTTGAAAGAAAGTAGAACCCACAAGATTGGCTAAGTTTTATAGAATCTCTAAATATAGCCCCAACTTCAGTGCGAGATAATTTTAATCGTTTCCACAACGGAACACTGTCTCGAAATCCGCCAAAAACCCAATGGGATTATGGTCGTAAGTAAAGTACACCAGCATCAAGATGCAATCAATTCTTTCAATGGGTGATAACAATGGTGATGTTGTTGATGATGAGACTGATGACCTCAGATGTTAAGTCCCAGAGTACTTAGAGCCATTTTCTGATGACAATACGACTAAATCAAAAATACCTACACCGTTTTCGGAAAGTCCTTCACCGAAGAATGCGAAGTAATACTCTTAGATTCGCATCAAGAACGACTAAAATTATGAGTAACATATAAATATATATCCTTCGTGTAACGAAGCAGCTTATATTACTAAATGGAGGTCAGGCCTCCGGTCCAGATTGTCAACCAGTCAGGTTCCTTACAGAGTATGCTCCACAATTATCAATCATACGCAATCGCTCGCTCGTTGAAAGATCCGTACCTAAAGACTGCGAAGTAGCGCAGCTTACAACAGTAACCAAGAAAGGAAGTATGAGTAATCCGCTGAATGACAGATCCATATCGCTAACGTGGATTAGCAGTAAGATTTTGGAACATACACTGTGCTCGAACGCTGTGAAATACCTCGAAGAAAACGATTTACTGACAAACAGCCAACACGGTTCAGAGAATATCTTTCTTGTGACACACAACCAGCTCCTTATTCCCAGGAACTAAAGAGAGTTATCGACAGTGGATGTCAAATTGGTTTTAAATTTTTAGATTTCTGGAAGGTTTTTGGCACTGTTTCTAGCAAAGCTACTTCTAATAAAACAGAGTTTCTATGGAGTATTGTCTCCGTTATGCGACTGGATTCGGGATTTCCTATCAGAGAGGTTAGACCTCATTGTAATCGACGGAAAGTCAACGAGTGAAACAGAAACAATACTTGGCGTTCCACAAGGAAGTGGTATAGGCCCTCTGCTGTTTCTCGTATGCATAAACGATTTAAAAGTCAATCTGAACAGCCCATATAGATTATTTGCTGTTGAAGCCGTCATTTTACGTCTGTGGAAGTCATCAGATAATCGGAATCAATTGCAAAATGTTTTAGACAAGATATATGTATTGTGCGAAAAGTGGCATTTGACTTTCAATATTGAAAACTGTGAAGACATCCGCCTGAGTACTCAAAGAAATCCGATAAATATCAATTGCCCGATAAATCACAGAATTAGACCACTTAAACTAAATACGTAGGATTTAAATTACTAATAACTTAAACTGGAATGATCTCATAGATAATGTTGTGCGGAAAGCAAACCAAAGACTGCTACTTAGAAAATGCAATAGGGCTCTTTAACTACGCTTATCAATTCTCTTCTGGAGTATCGCTGTGTGGTGTGATATCCGCGCCAATTAGGATGGTTGGAGAACATCGAAAAAAAAGATTAGCCTGTTTTGTATTGCCGCGAAATAGGGAAGAAAGTACCACGGATCTGATATGCAAATTGGAGTGACGATTATTAAGACAAAGGCGTTTTTTGTTGCGATAGGATCTTCTCGTGAAATTTCAGTACCACCTTTCTCCTCAAAGTGTGAAAATATTTTGATGGCGCCTACCTCGAAAGGGAGAAATGATCATCATAATAAAATAATAAAAAACAGAGCTTGCACGGAAAGATTTAAGCTTTCGGTTTTCCCGCGCGCTTTTCGAGACTGGAACGGTAGAGAAATTACTTGAAGAAGGTTCAATGAACCGTCTGCTTGGAACTTAATTGTGGATTGCAGAGTAATCATGACGATGCAGATATAGACAGAGCTGCTACTGAAGCATTTGGTGAACTTATGCATGTATTGTTACGTAAATTGATGTTGCTCTTTAGATTATAATATTTCTTCAGTACGGTTTTAATATCCTGCACTTATATTTCAACAAGCTCGGCATGATAGAGTGTAACGTACGTATGAATTTTTTAAGGAAAATAAGGAGATTCAAGGGCTAGAGGAGATTCGAGATGGTTTTCATATGACTGGAGACGCTCGACTGCAAGTTCAATAAAACTCGGGAAAACCTTCATTAGATTGTGAAACGAAGAAAAAGTTCGTCAGAGCTGGATGGAGTTGGTGTTCGGAAGGAGACAGAATCGGTAGTTTAGAGAGTGCGGACGTTGTTATTTGCGAGAAAATGCGAGTCGAACGTGGAAAGCTGCTGAAGGTCATTGGTGCATTACTGTTACTACTGTTCGTTACATTCTGGTTCAAATGGCTCTGAGCACTCTGTGCTCATCAGTCCTCTAGAACTACTTAAACCTAACTAACCTAAGGACATCACACTCGTCCATGCCCGAGGCAGGATTCGTACCTCCGACCGTAGAAGTCGCGCGGTTCCGGACTGAAGCGCCTAGAACCGCTTGTCTACAACGGCTGGCCGTTACATTCTAAGAGGAAAACTTAGTCAGTAGATAGACGCAGAAGAGGTAGCGCAAGAGTAGATGGCAACAGAAGAATAAAGAGAGTCAAACAAGAAGATGTTAGAAGATTCGTTGCATAAATCGACAGAAGGAAGAAGATGGCCAAGAGACGTCGAATTTTGTACAATCCGCAACGACAAGGCTAAGAGAGCTCATCGTAAATTACTCATGCAGCAAAACGAACAAATTGCATAATCATTATGGACTGAAAGAGAGAAGTTGAATATCAGGGTTGTAAAGCACGTCGAGCTCTAGTGGACTGAACTGCGTGTTCGTAATTTTGATCCAACATTCTCCGCCACGCACCTTTCGAAACAGTTTAAAGTTCAGTTTACAGTGTTTTCTGCTAAGGAGCAGCGCGCCCTAGCTGCAGTAATGATTTACTTTCAGTTTCTCTGCGTTTTTGGAACTCGACGAAATCGTCTTCACCATTATAGCAATATCTCAGTGTTATTACCGGATTAGCAGAGCGTCGACTCCAAAAACTACAGTGAAGTCTTCACAAGGTAGGAAGTATCTGAGCTGACATCTCTGAATTATCAACAGTCCACCGCCTAACTAACCTAAGGACATCGCACACATCCATGCCCGAGGCAGGATTCGAACCTGCGACGTAGCGGTCGCGCGGGTCCAGACTGAAGCGCCTAGAACCGCTCGGCCACACCGGCCGTTGCCTGGTGAAACGTTGTTGTGATGCCTCGTGTAAGGAGGAGAAATGCATGCCATCACGTTTCCGACTTTGATAAAGGTCGGATTGTAGCCTATCGCCATTGCGGTTTATCGTATCGCAACATTGCTGCTCGCGTTGGTCGAGATCCAATGACTGTTAGCAGAATATGGAATCAGTGAGTTCAGGAGGCTAATACGGAACGCCGTGCTGGATCCCAACGGTCTCGTATCACTTGCAGTAGAGATGACAGGCAACTTATCCGCATGGCTGTAACGGATCGTGTAGCCACGTCTCTATCCCTGAGTCAACAGATGGGGACGTTTGCAAGACAACCACCATCTGCACGAACAGTACGACGACGTTTGCAGCAGCATGGACTATCAGCTCGGAGATCATGGCTGCGGTTACCCTTGACGCTGCATCACAAACAGGAGCGCCTGCGACGGTGTACTCAACGACGAACCTGGGTGCACGAATGGCCAAACGTCATTTTTTCGGATGAATCAAGGTTCTGTTTACAGCATCATGATGGTCGTATCCGTGTTTGGCGACATCGCGGTGAACGCACATTGGAAGCGTGTATTCGTCATCGCCATACTGGCGTATCACCCGGCGTGATGGTATAGGGTGCCATTGGTTACACGTCTCGGTCACCTCTTGTTCGCATTGACGGCACTTTGAACAGTGGACGTTAAATTTCAGATGTATTACGACCCGTCGCCCTAACCTTCAATCGATCCCTGCGAAACCCTACATTTCCGCAGGATAGTGCACGATCGCATGTTGCAGATCCTGTACGGGTCTTTCTGGATACAGAAAATGTTCGACTGCTACCCTGGCCAGCACATTCTCCAGATCTCTCACCAAGTGAAAACGTCTGGACTATGGTGGGCGAGCAACTGGCTCGTCACAATACGCCAGTCACTACTCTTGATGAACTGTGGTATCGTGTTGAAGCTGCATGGGCAGCTGTACCTGTACACGCCATCCAAGCTCTGTTTGAGTCAATGCCCAGGCGTATCAAGGCCGTTATTACGGCCAGAGGTGGTTGTTCTGGGTACTGATTTCTCAGGATCTATGCACCCAAATTGCGTGAAAATGTAATCACATGTCAGTTCCAGTATAATATATTTGCCCAATGAATACCCGTTTATCTTCTGCATTTCTTCTTGGTGTAGCAATTTTAATGGCCAGTAGTGCAGTTTGTTGCGTCACTGTGGTCCCAACTGCTCCTCAGACTGCTGCTGAAGATGCATCACCATGGGGCAGAGCCATACGCCGAACAATATGGCTTTCTCTCTTAGTAGAGCTACGGGGCTGTCTGGAGCCCGATCTTCTTGCGACTGTACATTCTCGTGATCACCGCTGCCAGAAAGCATGTACAGTGGACGGGCACATTCCTGACGTCTTTCTGTGGTATCGGAGAAGTAACATCCAGCTTCTCGGAGCCCTATTACACGACGTCACTCAAACTCAGTGAAGTGCAGATAATGGTCTCTTTCTCACCATAATTGGTTCCTTGACTAACATCAGCTCACCACGTCCCATCTTAAAGATAAGTAACGCTGGTCGTAGGTTGTGTTCCAAAAATGAACGGCTTAGAGACAGAAGTGATGACACGTTCAGAAGGACCTGGCCATCATTTTGCAGGACAATGCTCAATCACGTACAGTGCAGGCTGTTACTGATTTGTTTGACTAATGGGGCTGCTAAGTGCTATACCAACTACTGCACTCCACTGACTTAAGCCCTCGTGAGTTCAACTCGATTTGTAAACTGAAGGAAACACTTCATGGCATTCGCTTCAGAACTGCAGCAAATTCGTCGGGAAATAGACCGCGCCGCTCGAACTGTCAACACAACTGGCACTTCTAAGTGTGTCCTACGACCTCCACATCGCTGGCAACGGGTTATACACAATGCTGGTGACTACTTTGAAGTTCAGTAAAACCTTGAAACACATCTATTTTGTACGAGCTGTAAATAAATAAATAGTTGCCACTATTAAAGTTCCAACCTTCGTATGTACAAAAACACCTACCAACTTTCGTTTATGTCACACAACCCTTTATTGCTGTTATGATTTGCTTTTCTGTCAGCGTATTTTCCTACAATAATATAAAGGACAACTCTACAGTGTAACAGTGTTCACGTTCCTTAAGATGATAATTAACGATATTATTTCACCGGAGCTACCGAGTTTAAAAAATAGTTATTGAAAACATAACATAGCTCTGCGCTCAGCTTTCAGCTACTTCAAATGAAAACAGCATACTGAGGTAAACTATTCCTCATTTTATACAAGTACTAGTCAGTTTTATAAATCATTTAATTCTTGTTACAGTTTATATTGCTGCGTTCTTCCACCCCGAAAGGCAATTAATGTCTGTTATCACGATACAAATCAGTCAACGTACGTCAGCGATTATACTTTCCATCCGCTTACTACGTGTAAAACCATAACATAAATCATATTTGCATTTCCTCTCCTACACAGTTACTTTCGCACCTTACTGTTAATTGACAGCAACAACCTTGACAGGAGTAACTATAATATTTGTGTATTTAATCTGTTATGTATTTTATCGTATTCTTTCTTCTCTCTCTCTGTGTGTGTGTGTGTGTGTGTGTGTGTGTGTGTGTGTGTGTGTGTGTAGTTGGGTGTCGTGTGGGTCATATCATTCAAGTGTAAGGAGATAAGCTAGTTTTCAGATATTTGAATGAATACATCTACTCAAGGTAGGAAATATATCGTATTAAGTGGATTTTGAGAGAAGAGACGTGGCAGTTCGATGTATATTTAGTCAATAACGTGTTACGGAGTATACATTCGCTGCTGACGATTACATACTAGTGGCTGTATAGTGTGTTCAGAGTAGCTAAGTTTACATCCAATGTTGGAAGAGTAGAAGCTATGTACATATTTTTTTACTACAATGGGAGCATATTGCAAAGAGTGCCAATTATTTACAAGCTGGAAGGTGATTTCTCAGTGACCCATTGACGTAGCAAATCGGAAGTTCGGGTGGCTAATCACAAGAACAACGACAGTTCGCAGCGACGAGAACATCGGGTTACCTTTGTCAGCACCAGTTTTATATATTAACAGGTGTTGTTTGAAATCAGTATACGAAAAAATATCAGTCTGCATAAGTTCTTGAGCTTGAATGACCATCATTTGTTACCAACATTCGTAAAATTGTCTGAATGTTAAATACATGTGTGTGTCAACTACGTCTACTGATTAGCGTGATAATATTACCGCTGAACCATACTGAATTTACTGAAATTAGATTACCTACAAGATAATCTTTAAATGCATTTCATCGACACTGTATTGGGAGGCTAGATCTTCTACTTTAATCTGCTGCTGACTATTGAAATTAAATTTGTAGTTACTAACTGACAAAATGTTTTTGCAAATTAGTGCACGACAGAACATACAGTAAAAGGCTTTCGGACTTGTGAAATGTGTATCACTGAAAACGTTGTCTTCCTTTAAAGTGATGAACTCTGAACAGCGAGAGAAACTTTTTTGTTTGATTTCCTGGCTTCGAATTTTATATTAGCGGTGATTGAAGTACTCGCTATCTTCACACAAATTTTCACCTTTCATTTAAATCTCTGAGGTTTACCGATAGTCGTTTTAGATTAACGATGCGTTTGAGGGAAAAGTAAAGACAGTAATTCTGAGTCGGCCGTTAAGACCGAGTGGTTCTAGGCGCTTCATTCCGGAACCACGCGGCTGCTAGGGTCGCAGGTTCGAATCCTGCCTCGGGTATGGATGTGTGTGATGTCCTTAGGTTAGTTAGGTTTAAGTAGTTGTAGGTCTAGGGGACTGATGACCTCAGACGTTAAGTCCCATAGAGCCATTTTATGTTTTTGAGTAATTCTGAAGTGTAATAACTCATACAGTTTCTTATAGTTTTCGATTGTCATTTAAGCATAGAGTAGTTTAAAGTGACGTATCTTAACGTTGCGCAGCAGAACTATTAAAAATATCTGCGGTCAATCGAATTTTATGAGAATGGCGTGCCATTGATTTAGCGTAGCGGAAAAGCATTTGTTACAAAATTTAAGAAACAGTCCCATCTCAACTAGGCAGACTGATCAAATCTGAAATATACAGGCAAACAGAAAACGAATTAATATTTCGCATAAGGAAGATATGAAATCATCCTCGAAGAAAATTTCGTAGGAAGTGTGGTCCCACCGATAAACACCATCATTCAAGTTACTGGAAAGAGTCGTTGAATAATTAATTGTTAGTTGTTAATTAACTGTTTTTACTTCTGAAGCTAGTGCACAATGATTTATCATAACATGGATATGGTTTGGCTCTGTGAATTACTGAAGATAGAGAGGCTTTTAATTATTAAGATTGTGCCAAGAAGAGAGAGAATATGCAGCCAGCGGAACACAATATCGCAGCTAGTATTGGGATGCTCATCTCATTGTGGCTACCAACGTGGACAGTACGTCGCTAGGAGAGAAGAGCGATGGGAAATGTTGAACGATTGTTAGTCCTGGGAAGACCGAGTTCGCCGTTCACCAGAATGTCTCTGGAGTGCAAGAATTCTCTCACTTTCGCAGTAATCTTCGGTTTGTCCGCGTTCAGTGTAGCTGTCCGTGTATGATGTCTAATGAATAAAATCTACGACTAAGTCGGTGCGGGCAGCAGTCGTCTTCGAGTCACTGCCAGCAGTTTGCAGCAGCAGTCGGGGGCAACAGACGTCTAAGAGTCAACACGTAGAGTATTCCGGAGCTGATAAACTGCAGCCGTTGGCAGTCCATTTAGCAGTAGAAGCTGCGGCTAGTCGGAGTCAGCAATATAGCAGAAGTCGGCATCGAGGAGGTAGTACAGCAGCGGTAGTCATATACAGAAGTGAGTCTTTTTCAGAACGACTGTAACTTGTGCATGTATACGTTTGCTAGTGAAATGTGAAATATGTTCACTGGAAAAAAAAATTGTTGTATGAATGTCGATAAGTCTTGGAGACAATCGGGCACGATAATTACCGTAATTGTTACTCGTGTATAGTCAGAACATTAGGTAAGAATAGAACTTGATATAATTCAACTGTTTAAAGAACTATGAGAGCAGCTAGAGTAGGATCGCCGAGAGATGTGAAAGGAAAATAGAGAATAAACAAAAGAATTTAGTGAGCTAACGTCCAATAACAACAGAGAATTTAAAAGGGACTTTGGGAGGAAATAGGCAATGATAATTAGGCTCTTAGAAGTCAGCTCTTGGAGAAAATAACCAGATATCGGAGAAAATATCCAATAATAATAAAGAGTAGAAAAGGGAACTCACTGAGGAAATATCTAATCACCTCACTGAGCAGGTAACTAATATAAATCTAGCTTTTATTGGGTAAGTATGTAATCATCTGTCTGATCAAAAGTCTAATCAACTATGTTAGCACATATCTAACAATCAGTAGGTCTTATTGAGCAAACGTTTCATCAACTCTTTGAGTAAATGTCAATGCAACTTTCTGGGCAATTCCTGATTAGCCTTTTGAGCAAATCTCTAATAATAAAATGACACATACGGAGGAAATAACTAAGCAACTCTGAAAGAACAAAAGCTATCTGTAGTGGACTGACAAGACAGCCAGTCCACAGTGACGGGTAACCGAAAGCACGCGGACACACACGCCGATTGGCGTGAAGTCTGGAACAGGATACGTAATGAATGCACTAAAGAAAAGTACGTAGCTAATTTAATACTCAACTTTTAATTCCATCATTGTGGTACATCGCTCTTGACTATACAAATGAGACTCTCTCCAGATATGGTTAATGGCGCTTTGCTAGGTCGTAGTCATGGACTTAGCTGAAGGCTATTCTAACTGTCTCTCGGCAAATGAGAGAAAGGCTTCGTCAGTGTAGTCGCTAGCAAAGTCGTCGTACAACTGGGGCGAGTGCTAGTACGTCTCTCTAGACCTGCCGTGTGGTGGCGCTAGGTCTGCAATTACTGACAGTGGCGACACGCGAGTCCGACGTGTACTAATGGACCGCGGCCGATTTAAAGCTACCACTTAGCAAGTGTGGTGTCTGGCGGTGACACCACACTATCAATCAACTCCAGACACATATCGATGAATCACGAGCTGAGAAGAAACAGATTCATAATGAAATAAATAAATTAGGGAAGATTTTCCGAGTTTAAGTTTGCTCGAGTATCTCGAAAAGGATAAGGACGATCCATGTAGCGAAGTAAATGCCAATTTAGATCTAACTAGAAAAGAATTTATAGAAACTATTAACGCAGACTTAGAGAAGATACAAGAAGAAGACCAGGAGAGAAAGATTTGAATTAAATAAATAAACGGATAGGCAGAAATAATTTACAGAACAATTTCTGAGTTTCCAGAATGAGATTTTCACTCTGCAGCGCTCTGCAGCGGAGTGTGCGCTGATATGAAACTTCCTGGCAGATTAAAACTGTGTGCCCGACCGAGACTCGAACTCGGGACCTTTGCCTTTCGCGGGCAAGTGTTCTACCATCTGAGCTACCGAAGCACGACTCGCGCCCGGTCCTCACAGCTTTACTTCTGTCAGTATCTCGTCTCCTACCTTCCAAACTCTACAGAAGCTCTCCTGCGAACCTTGCAGAACTAGCACTCCTGAAAGAAAGGATATTGCGGAGACATGGCTTAGCCACAGCCTGGGGGATGTTTCCAGAATGAGATTTTCACTCTGCAGCGGAGTGTGCGCTGAAATGAAACTTCCTGGCAGATTAAAACTGTGTGCCAGACCGAGACTCAAACTCGGGACCTTTGCCTTTCGCAGGCAAGTGCTCCACCAATTGAGCTACCCAAGCACGACTCACGCCCCGTCCTCACAGCTTTACTTCCACCAGTACCTCGTCTCCTACCTTCCAAACTTTACAGAAGCTCTCCAGGAAGTTTCATATCAGCGCACACTCCGCTGCAGAGTGAAAATCTCATTCTGGAAACATCCCCCAGGCTGTGGCCAAGCCATGTCTCCGCAATATCCTTTCTTTCAGGAGTGCTAGTTCTGCAAGTTTCGCAGGAGAGCTTCTGTAAAGTTTGGAAGGTAGGAGACGAGATACTAGCAGAAGTAAAGCTGTGAGGACCGGGCGTGAGTCGTGCTTCGGTAGCTCAGATGGTAGAGCACTTGCCCGCGAAAGGCAAAGGTCCCGAGTTCGAGTCTCGGTCGGGCACACAGTTTTAATCTGCCAGGAAGTTTCAATTTCTGAGTTAATACATGGAGCCTAAATGTGTTCTGGAGGTAGATAACAGAGATAGAGGTAACAAGAATCAACCAGAGAGAACTTATAATTGCCACACGAAATGTGAAGTTCTTGCTACAGCCGAGGACTGGCGAACGGAAGATCCATCAGGGAATTGCAGTAATAGGTGAAATTGCTTTTCCATATTTAAACCTGAGGAAAAAGTACACCGTATTATTTTCCTTAAAACTTTCGAATAAGGGATAGCTTCGTCACGGGAAAGTAAGATGAAAGAAAGATTTACCACAGGATGATTGGAAGGTGAAACAACGGAATAGGTATCTCCGCATGCTAAAGATTTCCTGAATTGGGAAGACTTTCGCAGGCAGTGTAAGAAAAATATTGGTGTGAAAGTGAACAATAAAAATTTACATTGAAACTAAAACATCCAAATTCTTATAACCGAGGTTGGGGAGGTTTTTAAAAGTATTTCGAAGGAATCCACCCAGACTGAAATTCTCATCACTGCATCCCTTTGAATTTAAAAAGGCAGACTACGGTATGTGAAGGGCTAGGACAAGCAACCAGAAGGACAGGTAGAAATAGGTGTTACCTCAGCAATACCACTCGATCAACAGAATCGTACACTCGAAAAGGAGACAGTAGGAGGGGAACAGTTTACTACAAAAAAATGATTGAATTACGCCTACTCAAATGAACAGCAAGTGAAATGCAGAACAGTTTAGATTATTAATTAAGAATAAAAATATATTTTCAAATAATCCAGGATGCATCAATCAAAAATCAAGAAAGACAAACAACTTTTTAATAATTCCATCCAGTACCAATGTTCAAATGTGTGTGAAATCTTATGGGACTTAACTGCTAAGGTCATCAGTCCCTAAGCTTACACACTACTTAACTTACATTATCCTAAGGACAAACACACACACCCACGCCTGAGGGAGGGCTCGAACTTCCACCGGGACCAGCCTGTAACAATGATCAGATTAGACACTACATTAGAAATTAAAAAGATGGTAGAACAGGATCCCACTGAAAGATTCCAGAGTGAATGTAATAATCCTCTTTTAGTAGCAGAAAAACCCAATTGTGAGGTGTACGTGACTCCAGAACTTTAAATGAGATCATGCAAGTGGAAAAGGTACACCCTTACCAATAGAGGAGGTGCTAGCTGGATTAAATGGTGCCAGACATATTAGTAGCGCGGATCTCGCTGCTCACAGTGGTAGCTGAGCCTTCTGTCACAGTCACGACGCAATACAGCGTTATACTTTGAAGGACAGTCTTCTCAGTTTATAATTTTTTTCTGTTTCGTCTTAAACCTTACAGTACCATCTACAGGGGAGGGGTGGGGAGGGGTACTTTATTCACATCTTTGGAAAATATTGTAATCCAGTCATGTACTTCATGTTTCACAGTTTTGAAAAAAAAAAGTTTGTTGCTGTTAATGACTTTTTACACCAGATTCAATAACTATAATGAAATCCAGACGCTGCTTACAAGCGTTGATAAATATCAACGGGGACAGTTGAAAATGTGTGCCCTGACTGGGACTCGAACTGAGGATCTCCTGTTTGCACGGCAAATGCTCTATCCGACTGAGCCATTCAGCACACAGAACATAGTGTCCCTAAGGGACTTATCTCTGGCACGCTCCCCCTGAGACCCAACTTACTGTCCACACACTACATTTGTAGTGCCCCTGCCCACTGTACTCATTGCTCGCGGCAGTCAGTCTACCGATTTCCATAAGACTCTGAGCAATGTGAGTGCACCTACACTGAAGAAGGTCATTAGCCGTTAAGCCTTATCTATATGAAGATGGTATCAAGATGGTATCTGTTCTTTCGGACATGTCCGAAAGAACAGATACCGTCTTCGTATAGATTCAGTAATTGTTTTGCATTTTTCAGTAAAATTGACCCAAACATTTAGGTCTTACTAGTAAATGTGACGTTTCACAACGAACGTTGTGTGTTTTGAAGTACAGGACACTTACTACACATCTGCACACCTTTAAAAAGTATATTGTGAATAAAGCTCGGTAACAATTAATGAGATCTGTATTTCCTTAAATTTTTTTTGCGATGGTCCTAAAGTAGCCGTCTTCTATGTGTACACGTTATGGGAAATGTGTTGATACAGGTAAGATTGTGCTAATAGATATTTTGAGATTCTGGGCTCTTCTCATACATCAACATTTTTAATAAGAGCTTATAAAATTAACGAAATTAGTTTTTTCAATATTTCGTGGTGTGCATAAAGTACTTGGTGCCCTTGGTGGCACACATTATGGAAAATATGTTGGTATTCCTAGGATTAGTGTGTCGGTATCTGTATTCATAAATAGCTATTCTGGGCAGGTTCTCAGACAGTGTGTGTCACTGATGATGTTATCAATGGGTCATGAGATAGCCGCACTCCTTCCCACATCCCCCATGACAAACGTCAACGGCACTATGTGTTAAAAGCCTGGAAGTTCTAAATTTGGCAGGAAATTCAAATTTTGGTAGAAAATTTAAAAAAAGACCAATAGAATTAGTGTGTTTCCTATGAAAGGAGAGCTGTTGTCCTATGTATAAACTGGAAGTAAATCCAAGATGTATTGTCATGCTGGCTGACTTGGAACGTTGGCCCTGGCTGTGTGACATCAGGATCCGACAATGGAAATGTGAGCACCAGCATCACTATGACGTCAGAATCCACCATGCATCGCTGACAGCAACACACTTACTAACAATTCGATAAATTACTGCAGAGTGGAGTGTAGAATTTCCGGTTCCTAACACTTGAATGCTATTGTGATTGAGCTGCAGCCCGAACTTGCATGGCTGGCGTTAAATTGACAGGGAAACATGAAAAATCTAAGAATCACACTCGCACTTTCACCCAAACGACGGAAGACAAAATTAAAAGTTCTCTCAACCAAGTTTAATGTGATAGCTTTGAAACTATAAAGCACTCATCATAACCATAAAGCTGAATAGTCCACCAATGTAGCCTGTATGGTTGTCAAACTCCCGTTGCTGTCATATGTCTCTGCGAGTAAAAAAGCAATGTCTGAGGTATTTACTTGTTTATTTATTTATACACTGTTGCCCCCGTCCCCCTCCGTCCCCAAAATACTGCACAGCGCTGACCGTCGGTTAACTCCCAGATACCAACTTCTGTTAGCTCTGCCGCACCTTACATGCAGTGCAGTGCAGTGTCATGCTGGGCCAGGTCATGTGCCGTGCCGGAGAAATCCTCTTGGGTCAACAGGCGACATGTTTTTTTCGAAGTTTGTTTCTGACATATCCCTAAGACTATACGATATTACACTTAAACATAATCTAATTTTAGAACGCGACTGTATACTGTTGTGTTAGAGGAATACGACGGAACGATCGGTCTCTGCACACTGCTACCGCCTCCACCTCGCTACAAACCCTGCCACAAACACCTTGTGTGATTCACCTGTTCATACTTTAATTCCAATATGTTCAGTACAGTTGTACATGATTGTTCTGCTCTAAAGTGTCCTGCAGCCTTCAATATCTTGCTGAATGATGACAGGATTCGAACCTGCGACCGTAACAGCAGTGCGATTCCGGACAGAAGCGCCTAGAACCGCTCGGCCACAAAGGCCGGCTAGCAGGAGGGAAATGGGTATAATTAGCTGGAAAGCGTCTAATACACTCCTGGAAATTGAAATAAGAACACCGTGAATTCATTGTCCCAGGAAGGGGAAACTTTATTGGCACATTCCTGGGGTCAGATACATCACATGATCACACTGACAGAACCACAGGCACATAGACACAGGCAACAGAGCATGCACAATGTCGGCACTAGTACAGTGTATATCCACCTTTCGCAGCAATGCAGGCTGCTATTCGCCCATGGAGACGATCGTAGAGATGCTGGATGTAGTCCTGTGGAACGGCTTGCCATGCCATTTCCACCTGGCGCCTCAGTTGGACCAGCGTTAATGCTGGACGTGCAGACCGCGTGAGACGACGCTTCATCCAGTCCCAAACATGCTCAATGGGGGACAGATCCGGAGATCTTGCTGGCCAGGGTAGTTGACTTACACCTTCTAGAGCACGTTGGGTGGCACGGGATAAATGCGGACGTGCATTGTCCTGTTAGAACAGCAAGTTCCCTTGCCGGTCTAGGAATGGTAGAACGATGGGTTCGATGACGGTTTGGATGTACCGTGCACTATTCAGTGTCCCCTCGACGATCACCAGTGGTGTACGGCCAGTGTAGGAGATCGCTCCCCACACCATGATGCCGGGTGTTGGCCCTGTGTGCCTCGGTTGTATGCAGTCCTGATTGTGGCGCTCACCTGCACGGCGCCAAACACGCATACGACCATCATTGGCACCAAGGCAGAAGCGACTCTCATCGCTGAAGACGACACGTCTCCATTCGTCCCTCCATTCACGCCTGTCGCGACACCACTGGAGGCGGGCTGCACGATGTTGGGGCGTGAGCGGAAGACGGCCTAACGGTGTGCGGGACCGTAGCCCAGCTTCATGGAGACGGTTGCGAATGGTCCTCGCCGATACCCCAGGAGCAAGAGTGTCCCTAATTTGCTGGGAAGTGGCGGTGCGGTCCCCTACGGCACTGCGTAGGATCCTACGGTCTTGGCGTGCATTCGTGCGTCGCTGCGGTCCGGTCCCAGGTCGACGGGCACGTGCACCTTCCGCCGACCACTGGCGACAACATCGATGTACTGTGGAGACCTCACGCCCCACGTGTTGAGCAATTCGGCGGTACGTCCACCCGGCCTCCCGCAAGCCCACTATACGCCCTCGCTCAAAGCCGTCAACTGCACATACGGTTCACGTCCACGCTGTCGCGGCATGCTACCAGTGTTAAAGACTGCGATGGAGCTCCGTATGCCACGGCAAACTGGCTGACACTGACGGCCTCGGTGAACAAATGCTGCGCAGCTAGCGCCATTCGACGGACAACACCGCGGTTCCTGGTGTGTCCGCTGTGCCGTGCATGTGATCATTGCTTGTACAGCCCTCTCGCAGTGTCCGGAGCAAGTATGGTGGGTCTGACACACCGGTGTCAATGTGTTCTTTTTTCCATTTCCAGGAGTGTAGATCCATGACCTTACCCTGTTAGTTAGAGTTAGCTGGCCTTAAAATTGGTGATATGTTGGAGCAAATGTCTGGAATATCGATGTGCCTCTCGGTTCTTCTTCGACGTATACAGGACGTTACAAAAAGGTACGGCCAAACTTTCAGGAAACATTCCTCACACACAAATAAAGATGTTATGTGGACATGTGTCCCGAGACGCTTAATTTCCATGTTAGAGCTCATTTTAGTTTCGTCAGTATGTACTGTACTTCCTCGATTCACCGCCAGTTGGCCCAATTCAAGGAAGGTAATGTTGAACATGTGCCTTTACAAGTACGACACAACATGTGGTTCATGCACGATGGAGCTCCTGCACATTTCAGTCGAAGTGTTCGTACGCTTCTCAACAACAGATTCGGTGACCGATGGATTGGTAGAGGCGGACCAATTCCATGGCCTCCACGCTCTCCTGACCTCAACCCTCTTGATTTTCATTTATGGGGGCATTTGAAAGCTCTTGTCTACGAAACCCCGATACCAAATGTAGAGACTCTTCGTGCTCGTATTGTGGACAATACGTATTGTGATACAATACGCCATTCTCCAGGGCTGCATCAGCGCATTAGGGATTCCATGTGACGGAACGTGGATGCCTGTATCCTCGCTAACGGAGTACATTTTGAACATTTCCTGTAACAAAGTGTTTGAAGTCACGCTGGTACGTTCTGTTGCTGTGTGTTTTCATTCCATGTTTAATGTGATTTGATGAGAAGTAATAAAATGAGCTCTAACATGGAAAGTAAGCGTTTCCGGACACATGTCCACATAACATATTTTCTTTCCTTGTGTGTGAGGAATGTTTCCTGAAAGTTTGGGCGTACCTTTTTGTAACACCCTGTATAATGAGTTGTAGGTTAGTAGCACTGTGACTTTATGTTACCACCTGTCAATCCAACTATTTCTCTCGAACTTGAACTTACATTTCAACATTTTCTCCTACATCTTGTTAATTAAAATACTTTCCCTATAGCTTATGCCTACTTTCCTTAGAACGTCATTCATCTGTTCGCTCCCTAGTGGCAAATTTAACATCTTGACAGTCGAGTTTGTCGCAGATTCTCCCCAAAACTGCAGCAATTTGATAGAAGGATACCGCATAATGGTCATACTTTGGAGGAAACAGCAAGAAGCAGTACGAGAAGATGTAACACTTAGACGCTTCATTTTATGACAATACACAGACCATTATGGCTTCTGACATTATTTATAAAAAAAAGCACTTGAAAATTGGTTCTATAAAGTTACAAGGCACATATGTGAGTACTACTGACCTAAGTTGCAAGTTAAAGTACACTTGTCGGTCATTACAGTGGAAACTGTAGGAGATGTCGATGGAATAGGCCTATGCAGGTTAGTAAACTTGCATGTGGTTTACTGTGTTACATTCTGGGCATGTCAGGCACATGTTTGTAGACTGAAAATAGTACAGGGTTGCAAGTATCTCTGCTATAAGTTGCTGATGGAATGTGTTTCTAGTTTAAACATGGTCCTGCAAGTTACCAACTCTAGCTAGCTGATGTAGAGGCAGACTAGAAACAACATTCTTCCCCAAAGGAAAGTCTGGAGAAAATTGTGTGTGTCGTGCTCCTCCAATGTATCATAGGGCTATATATGTTGCCGTAATACTTAATACGGTATCTCTGCACACTTGTGAGGTTTAGATCCTATTTTGACCTCATTCAGGTCTTTTAGTACTGATGGCATAGCTTAATATTCAGGTCACTGGCTTGTATGACAACCGTTCTCGCATGTGTAATGCGGTTCTATACGTACTTACAGAGATAGGAGACATTTACATCAACAGCTTCCACCTGTGACCGATGACTGTTTCTGGCTTCACCCATCACGGATCAGCCTGGAGTTTCCAGTCTTTACATTGCCATACAACACCCACAATTTAGGTGAGGACTCTCTTGAAGTTGCTGTGCTGATGCTTAAAACACAATCAAAATAATGTTCCAGGGGATAGGTCGACTACGTCAAACTGATGGATCAATATAAGGGAAGCTTTACCAGGAAACCTACCTCCCGCACCTTTCATTTAATGACCATGCACATACATATTGTTAACGGTCAGTTCTCTACGAAATGCGGTACTACATAAAAGTTGTTATAGAGAAAACACAACAGAATCGCTTAAATTTGTAGTAAAATTCACTGTGTGTGCTATACTGTGTACGAAATTAAATATTGGATTCTTTAAGTCACTCTTGGTTGTGGCGTCCTCCTTCCGTTCTGATATTTACGTCCCTTTACACGAAATGGTTTTGCGAGAACTACCTCGTTGTTCTTCAATGGAGTTCCGTTTTAGTTCCTGATGCATGCGTCACATTTTCCTATGGAGTTGTGTTACAGCCATTATCATAAATTTAGCTTTAGTTTCCTGCAATTCTTTAGAAACTTCCTATAATTGTAAATCCTTCCATACAACGTCATTTTCATCGAACACCAGACGTGAGAGTACCCAGATGGTTATGGCTTTGAAAGTCTTGTGCACAACAAATAGCGTTAGTTCAAATGGCTCTGAGGACTATGGGACTTAGCATCTGAGGTCATCAGTTCCCAGAACTTAGAACTACTTAAACCTAACTAACCTAAGGACATCACACACATCCATGCCCGAGGCAGGATTCGAACCAGCGACCGTAGCGGTCACGCGGTTCCAGACTGAAGCGCTCAGAACGGCACGGCCACACCGGCCGGCAAATAGCGTTAGTAAGAGGTGTATTGCTGGAAATAGGTCTCACAGCAGATACAAGTGCCTACCGGCTTAGAGGACTACTGTCTAATCCTTCACCTGTATTGAGATCTGACTTCAGCCATGACCTTTGTGGTTTTTAGACTAACATATAAGCTTCCATGACTTATATATTTGTAAGCTGTTATTAGGAGTTCCACGTCGCTGTTAGGCATTTTTTTCACTGAAAACAAGAACCTATGCTATAAGCTTTGTGTGATGTAGACTGTGCAAGCATTTTCTTCGACGTGCCTGTGGGATTATAAGAAAATCACACTGTGCATCTAGAAGCTGGGTGGATAAATCTTGAAATACTCTTCGATTGTGTTGTCTAGTACTTGTTGGAAAACAGCGATCCTGGCTACTGGCTGATATGAAATATCAGATGTGCGCTATTGCGATCTCCACACTCAGCATTTGTTTAGATACATAAAGGTTTGGATCCTACTATATTGAACAAAAGTACAATATGCTGTATGAAGTTCTTAGCTATCCTGCCTCCACCTAGAACAGCTGCTGTTTAACGTCTTTGCGTCATTACGCTTTGCGTAAAAATGTATCAAACGGCGAGCCACAGATATTGGACATGCAGTGAGGCGTGGCATATGTGACGTGGGCTGGTAACGTGAGCTGTTTTCGATATAGTATCGATTTAGTGGGGTTCAGATAATGTTTCAGGTGAATACTTCTCCTAGTCATTTCCCCAGCATCATATGACAATGATGTGTGTCATCGAGTGCATCAGTGTGCTATTCAGTTTTGAAGTTAGGAAGAGTGCTCGATAGTTTGACAGCGAGTAGACTTCCCATCATTTTAAACGTGATCTAGGTGGACTTTCTCACCATTTGAACTTATATTAGCTGGTGTGGAGGGGTAAATTATTTAAACTTTAACTTTTAATGTTTAATGGGATGTGGAAAGTTGCTGGAGTATAGCATAACTGAACCTGCTATGGGAGAAGCAAGCCATAATGTGGGAGAGTGGTCTTTCCCTCCCTATGTTTGCTCAAGATATAAACTGAAGAGATCCAAACATAGTGTTTTGAGAAACAGCCCGCATCTCGTGGTCGTGCGGTAGCGTTCTCGCTTCCACGCCCGGGTTCCCGGGTTCGATTCCCGGCGGGGTCAGGGATTTTCTCTACCTCGTGATGGCTTGGTGTTATGTGCTGTCCTTAGGTTAGTTAGGTTAAAGTAGTTCTAAGTTCTAGGGGACTGATGACCATAGATGTTAAGTCCCGTAGTGCTCAGAGCCATTGAGAAACAGCATGCTGTGACTATAGACCTCAGGGAGGCCCATATGTCGGAATTCTACTATAAACAGGGTGAGAGGGCAGAGCTCGACTGTGATTTCATAGAGCCAGTGCTAGCAGTCCAGGTCTTGGATTCTAATGTCATAGAGCTAGTATTCTAGGTCAGCCATTTAGCATTCGATTTTGACATCATAGAATCATTGGAAAAGGCTGATGTCGTTATCATTTGCGTAAAACATACCAGACCATGGAATAACAGTACTTTAGCGAGGTGTGAGATGTGAGTCGCTAACTGGATGTTATTCTCGTTGTTGAAGTATGTTTTCATTGTCATTGGATGATGCTCACGCACTGTAATCCAGTAAAACTGTCAGCGCTTAGAGGTGAACATTTCTGAAATATGTGCTGATTTCAGCAGAAAACACATGCACACATACATCTGCAACGACATATTCAATAAAGAAAGACACTTGTATGAACAATTTTAGAGTGCGTGGCGAACATACACTACTGGCCATTAAAATTGCTACACCAAGAAGAAATGCAGATGATAAACGGATATTCATTGGACGAACATACTATACTAGAACAGACATGTGATAACATTTTGACGCAATTTGGGTGCATAGATGCTGAGAAATCAGTATCCAGAACAACCACCTCTGGTGAATTCGGTGACTATGTTACCTCATACTATGCTCTTCCACCAACATTGGAGCCGAGGTAAACGCAGGCTGTCGACCTGAGAGGTTGTCTCCAGAAAAGCACGTGACCCGTCTCCACCCGAGATGGCTCTGTACAGTGACTGTGGCAGAGGTGACGTGAGCCAGCATCCATGAGTCTCCCATCCGTTCCCCCTAACTGCGCTCGGCAGTGACGAGTGTTGCACAATCTCACAGGCTACGTCGGTGGATTATTCAGTCTTAACGTAAGGACAAGTGCTTTGTAGCTTGACAGCCACCACACTTTCCGACTTGGAGTAACTAGATTTTTCATTTTGACTCCGTGTCATTCGGTGGTTCCTGCATCCTCCATGACTGCCTGGAATTTTAAGTCCAATCATGCCTTCTCTGGCTGCAGTGCTATCACAACAGCATACTAGCACTGGGGATTGGAAATTCTATACTCCATTCTGTGTCAGGTTATCGAATTGGTAGTATGTGTTTGGCGTCTCTCTAAAGAGAGCTGTCGTAGGTGCACAGTATTGCGACTCCAGGGTTACTTGGTTCTCGGCGAGGTACTGCAGAATGTTGGTTGCAGATTTCTTGGCCAGTCTGTGCTCCAAGTCAGCCATCATGGATTCTGATGTATAGTTAGGCTGGTGTCCTTATTCCAAGTGGCCAATTGTGGCGTGACAGAGCGAGGACCATTATTCCAAGTCTACATATACATCTACATCCATACTCCGCAAGCCACATGACGGTGTGTGGCGGAGGGTACATTGAGTACCTCTATCGGTACTCCCTTCGATTCCAGTTCGTGGAAAGAAAGATTGTCGGTATGCCTTTGTGTGGGCTCTAATCTCTCTGATTTTATCCTCATGGTTTCTTCGCGAGATATACGTAGGAGGGAGCAATATACTGCTTGACTCCTCGGTGAAGTTATGTTCTCGAAACTTCAACAAAAGCCCGTACCGAGCTACTGAGCGTCTCTCCTGCAGAGTCTTCTACTGGAGTTTATGTATCATCTCCGTAATGCTTTCACGATTACTAAATGATCCTGTAACGAAGCGTGCTACTCTCCGTTGGATATTCTCTATTTCTATCAACCCTGTCACACTGGTGAGCAATATTCAAGCATTGGGCGAACAAGTGTACTGTAACCTACTTCCGTTGTTTTCAGATTCCATTTCCTAAGGATTCTTCCAGTGAATGTCAGTCTGGCATCTACTTTACCGACGATCAACTTTATATGGTCATTCCATTTTAAATCACTCCTAATGCCTAATCCCAGATAATTATTTATGGAATTAACTGCTTCCAGTTGCTGACCTGCTATAGTGTAGCTAAATGATAAAGGATCTTTCTTTTTGTGTATTCGCAGCACATTACACTTGTCTACATTGAGATTCAACTGCCATTCACTGCACCATGCGTCAATTCGTTGCAGATCCTCCTGCATTTCAGTACAATTTTCCATTGTTACAACCTCTCGATATACTACAGCAAGCATGAAAATGCGTCGTCTTGAATTTCCCGCCCTGTCTGCATAGTAAACACACTAATGCAACCGGACTATTTTTGAATATCAAGCCAAATGTATTTCAATACTTTATTTGAATTTCCAGACATTTCATACGTAGAAAACTTGGCGTGTGTCAGTGGGGGGAGGTGGGAGGATGTGGGAAATCCCATGACTCATCAGTGATATCATCAATAACGTCATCAGTGACTCAGGCAGTTCGAGAACCCGCTCAGAATACCTACTTTCACTAGGGCACGAGATCTCGCTTTCAGCAGTGAACTAGTACGAAAGATTGTAATATATATGGCTTTGTCATTATTCCATAGACATTGGTTGAACACAAACAGTTTTTAGAAGTTTTTTACAAGTTAACCAAAAAGGGCTCACTATAAAGCTGGCCAAATCTTCATTTGGTAAGAAGGATGTACAACTTTAGGGGCATATTGTGGGTGCTAAACGAATTAGACTTGAGCCATAACGATTAGACGCTATCACTAAATCTCCAAACCCTGAAACAAAAAAAGTTTAAAATAATTTCTAGCCATGATTTCTGTCAGAAGACCACGTAATGCATCCCTTGATCGCACATATATTGAAACAACATTCCCATTGGCGCTAGGGTGAGGACGTGAAATTAGTGTTTGATAAAATCAAAGAAAATCCGTTACAAGCACCTCTAACGTATAATGCCAGTTTCACTGAGGCATTTGCGTTATCAATGCGATTATGGTGGGGTTTGCGACGTTTCCCAGTGAGATTTATCAGTACAAGTGGGTAGTCATCGCACTGTAGCTTGTGCTAGCCGAATTATAAATAAGCGCGAAAGAAATTATTCTGTTACAGAAAAGGAAGCATTAGCTGAGGTCTGGAGATTTAAATGGCTTAGGTACCTCTTAGCAGGAAACAGAGCCGTATTTTAGACCAATCGTCAGGCCCCACTTTTCTAATGAATAATAAGCAATTACACCAGTGACCAATGAGGTGTGTTTGGTTTCCTCAAGAATTTGACTACGATGAGATGTGTTTGGTTTCCTCAAGAATGTTGTTGTTGTTGTTGTTGTTGTGGTCTTCAGTCCTGAGACTGGTTTGATGCAGCTCTCCATGCTACTCTATCCTGTGCAAGTTTCTTCATCTCCCAGTACCTACTGCAACCTACATCCTTCTGAATCTGCTTAGTGTATTCATCTCTTGGTCTCCCTCTACGATTTTTACCCTCCACGCTGCCCTCCAATACTAAATTGGTGATCCCTTGATGCCTCAGAACATGTCCTACCAACCGATCCCTTCTTCTGGTCAAGTTGTGCCACAAAATTCTCTTCTCCCCAATCCTATTCAATACTTCCTCATTAGTTATGTGATCTATCCATCTAATCTTCAGCATTCTTCTGTAGCACCACATTTCGAAAGCTTCTATTCTCTTCTTGTCCAAACTATTTACCGTCCATGTTTCACTTCCATACATGGCTACACTCCATACAAATACTTTCAGAAATGACTTCCTGACACTTAAATCTATACTCGATGTTACCAAATTTCTCTTCTTCAGAAACGCTTTCCTTGCCATTGCCAGTCTACATTTTATATCCTCTATACTTCGACCATCATCAGTTATTTTGCTCCCCAAATAGCAAAACTCCTTTACTACTTTAAGTGTCTCATTTCCTAATCTAATACCCTCAACATCACCCGACTTAATTCGACTACATTCCATTATCCTCGTTTTGCTCTTGTTGATGTTCATCTTATATCCTCCTTTCAAGACACCATCCATTCCGTTCAGCTGCTCTTCCAAGTCCTTTGCTGTCTCTGACAGAATTACAATGTCATCGGCGAACCTCAAAGTTTTTATTTCTTCTCCATGGATTTTAATACCTACTCCGAATTTTTCTGTTGTTTCCTTTACTGCTTGCTCAATATACAGATTGAATAACATCGGGGAAAGGCTACAACCCTGTCTTACTCCCTTCCCAACCACTGCTTCTCTTTCATGTCCCTCGACTCTTATAACTGCCATCTGCTTTCAGTACAAATTGTAAATAGCCTTTCGCTCCCTGTATTTTACCCCTGCCACCTTTAGAATTTGAAAGAGAGTATTCCAGTCAAAATTGTCAAAAGCCTTCTCCAAGTCTACAAATGCTAGAAACGTAGGTTTGCCTTTCCTTAATCTTTCTTCTAAGATATGTCGTAAGGTCAGTATTGCCTCACGTGTTCCAATATTTATACGGAATCCAAACTGATCTTCCCCGAGGTCGGCTTCTACTAGTTTTTCCATTCGTCTGTAAAGAATTCGCTTTAGTATTTTGCAGCTGTGGCTTATTAAACTGATTGTTCGGTAATTTTCACATCTGTCCACACCTGCTTTCTTTGGGATTGGAATTATTATATTCTTCTTGAAGTCTGACGGTATTTCGCCTGTTTCATACATCTTGCTCACCAGATGGTAGAGTTTTGTCAGGACTGGCTCCCCCAAGGCCGTCAGTAGTTCCAATGGAATGTTGTCTACTCCGGGGGCCTTGTTTCGACTCAGGTCTTTCAGTGCTCTGTCAAACTCTTCACGCAGTATGGTATCTCCCATTTCATCTTCATCTACATCCTCTTCCATTTCCAGAATATTGTCCTCAAGTACATCACCCTTGTATAGACCCTATATATACTCCTTCCACCTTTCTGCTTTCCCTTCTTTGCTTAGAACTGGGTTTCCATCTGAGTTCTTGATGTTCATGCAAGTGGTTCTCTTATCTCCAAAGGTCTCTTTAATTTTCCTGTAGGCAGTATCTATCTTACCCCTAGTGAGATAAGCCTCTACATCCTTACATTTGTCCTCTAGCCATCCCTGCTTAGCCATTTTGCACTTCCTGTCGATCTCATTTTTGAGACGTTTGTATTCCTTTTTGCCTGCTTCATTTACTACATTTTTATATTTTCTCCTTTCATCAATTAAATTCAATATTTCTTCTGTTACCCAAGGATTTCTACTAGCCCTCGTCTTTTTACCTACTTGATCCTCTGCTGCCTTCACTACTCCATCCCTCAAAGCTACCCATTCTTCTTCTACTGTATTTCTTTCCCCCATTCCTGTCAATTGTTCCCTTATGCTCTCCCTGAAACTCTGTAAAACCTCTGGTTCTTTCAGTTTATCCAAGTCCCATCTCCTTAAATTCCCACCTTTTTGCAGTTTCTTCAGTTTTAATCTACAGGTCATAACCAATAGATTGTGGTCAGAGTCCACATCTGCCCCTGGAAATGTCTTACAATTTAAAACCTGGTTCCTAAATCTCTGTCTTACCATTATATAATCTATCTGATACCTTTTGGTATCTCCAGGGTTCTTCCATGTATACAACCTTCTATCGTGATTCTTAAACCAAGTGTTAGCTATGATTAAGTTGTGCTCTGTGCAAAATTCTACCAGGCGGCTTCCTCTTTCATTTCTTAGCCCCAATCCATATTCACCTACTACGTTTCCTTCTCTCCCTTTTCCTACACTCGAATTCCAGTCACCCATGACTATTAAGTTTTCGTCTCCCTTCACTATCTGAATAATTTCTTTTATTTCATCACACATTTCTTCAATTTCTTCGTCATCTGCAGAGCTAGTTGGCATATAAACTTTTACTACTGTAGTAGGTGTGGGCTTCGAATCTATCTTGGCCACAATAATGCATTCACTATGCTGTTTGTAGTAGCTTACCCGCATTCCTATTTTCCTATTCATTATTAAACCTACTCCTGTATTACCCCTATTTGACTTTGTATTTATAACCCTGTATTCGCCTGACCAGAAGTCTTGTTCTTCCTGCCACCGAACTTCACTAATTCCCACTATATCTAACTTTAACCTATCCATTTCCCTTTTTAAATTTTCTAACCTACCTGCCCGATTAAGTGATCTGACATTCCACGCTCCGATCCGTAGAACGCCAGTTTTCTTTCTCCTGATAACGACGTCCTCCTGAGTAGTCCCCGCCCGGAGATCCGAATGGGGGACTATTTTACCTCCGGAATATTTTACCCAAGAGGACGCCATCATCATTTAATCATACAGTAAGCTGCATGCCCTCGGGAAAAATTACGGCCGTAGTTTCCCCTTGCTTTCAGCCGTTCGCAGTACCAGCACAGCAAGGCCGTTTTGGTTATTGTTACAAGGCCAGATCAGTCAATCATCCAGACTGTTGCCCTTGCAACTACTGAAAAGGCTGCTGCCCCTCTTCAGGAATCTGACTATGAAATACAATACACTGAAGGGATGAGAATATAATAGCTGAAACATTTTCAAGATTACCCACAGGTTTGGAATGGAATCACTCAGTATATGAGCCAACTACCAAGTTTCAAATTAATTTCAGGAAAAACAAGAAAGTATAATAAAGGCGTGAGAAAGGTAGTCCAAATAAAAATGATGAGGCAGAACAATTAAGTATATGTAGTACGACGGAACTGGGCATTATGCACTGTAGATTTGTTCAAAAAAATGGTTCAAATGGCTCTGAGCACAATGGGACTTCTGAGGTCATCAGTCCCCTAGAACTTAGAACTAGTTAAACCTAACTAATCTAAGGACATCACACACATCCATGCCCGAGGCAGGATTCGAACCTGCGACCATAGCGGTCGCGCGGTTCCAGACTGTAGCGCCTAGAACCGCTCGGCCACCCCGACCGGCTGTAGATTTTGTAACGTCCCCTTAGAAAAATTAATGAATTACTGTGCTGGTAAGCCCCTAAGTTATTTGATTTTGAAACAGCTGAGCAGAACTGAATGTACTCAGACATTTCGCATTTCGCTCTTTACCTATTCTGATCAACACTAAAATGACACACAATATTTTTAGCGCAACGCAATCTGACTTTCAATAATCCCTACAAAAGAATGGCCATGACTAACATTAATCTATACCTTTCACAAATCACTTACCTCACAAAAATCTTCGTTACTCGAACTACTGCAATACAGTGAGCGCCACTGCTGCCAGTTAAATAAAGATTCAAACTATTGAAGTCACTAACTACTGATAGGCATAGTTAGCAAATGAAAGATTTTGATGGAGAAAAAACAATGTATTTACCTTAATATTGTCCAAAATTGATATTATATATATCAGCTCATGACATCTAGTCTTACAAATTTACTGTCTCTGTCCAGATCATCCGCTATCAAAACTCCGCCATCTCACTCCCCACATCCACCGCTGTTGGCTGCTCACCTCGAACTGCGCAACGCTACGCGCTGTTAACAGCCAACTGCCAGCACTACAATAGCAAATTCCAACAATGCCACCCAGCCACAGACTGCGCACAGCACAGCCAGTGATTTTCATACAGAGCGCTACGTGACGGTGGCGTTACCAATATAAGAACCTAAACAGCCTACTTACAATTTGTATAGTTAGTTCGAGCCCGCATGTGCTATGGCATGAAAATATATACATTTGTTACACTCAACATTCAGCTTAACTGTGCAGCCCAGAGATGTGGCTGGTCTCAATGTCTGTCCACGTTTTTAGTCATAGGGTGCCAGCTCACACCTGCCGTAAACTCAATTTTCAAGCTGAAATAAAAATACAAGGAAAAGAAACAATGCAGGAAGGTATTATGGTGAAATTTAAAAAATATTAGAGTCACTCACGTTGATTTATAATTTGAACGAGTAGTTTATTTATGTTTTTCCACGAAAGTCTTCAAAATATTGACTAAACACTTAAAATGCAGTCTGAGGGGCTTTTGCATAAGGGCAGCTGTTAATAACTGATGCTACAACACTTCAATATAAAATTCCTATGTCACGATCGCCAGCTATTGTGGCCGAGCAGTTCTAGGCGCTTCAGTCCGGAACCATCCGACCGCTGCGGTCGCAGGTTCGAATCCTGCCTGGGGCATGGAAGTGTGTGATGTCCTTAAACCTAACTAAGTTCTAAGTTCTAGGGGACTGATGACCTCAGATGTTAAGTCCCATAGTGCTCAGAGCCATTTGAACCATATGTCGCGATCATGGCACTCGACAGTCTGTTCACAGTTCACTAAATACACTGTTGACTGCTGTCCTAAACCACTATATTGCGCTCAACTTGATCGTTTTTGAACGTCGCTACATACATACTTCTCCCCGATCATGCCTACCAACCCAATACTATCCCCAGATGCGCGGCACGTCCGGCTTTTAGCGTGGCTCAAAGATGGCCGCCCTATGCAGTCTCGAAACGACTGCCTAACTCAATGTTTGACAAAGAAATTACGAAGTCCGATTGTTTGTATCTACCATCGTTTCTTCACAAATAATGTTCTTGTGGCGTGATTTTGCTTTTCCCAGATTGTTGATACTAAACATATATAAACAAATAAAAATACATACTTAATTATTCACTTACCTCTTTAAACCTTAGAATTTTGCTGCTAGTTTCGTCTCTTTAAATTTATTTATTACCAAAAACACAGTTTCTATCAGTCGAGTAGCATATTCCGACCTCTCATTCAAAATTGGGACATACTCTGCTAAATCGGCTATGACTACTCGATGCAGCTCTACTAGCCACATTCGTAAACACTTTGTTCATATTAATCGGCCAAAGCATTGCCGAGATATTAGCTTCTGAACTTTCATAAATTTACAATTTTTAAGAAAACTTTAACTTTTAAACTATTATACATTTTTGTGGTGCGTCTAGATAATTTAGCTTTACATATTTTTCTGTCCATGAGTGCCAACTCGCACCTCCGTGTCACTCTTAGTTCTGTTTTTATCAGTTTTTCTCTGGCATATAAATTCCTCCAAGGGCGCAAACACGGAAATATGCTCCCCTGCCAAGCTTCCGCTCGCTCGGGTTTTCCCAAGGCCGCGTAATCGCCAGCCCCTCGCGATGGCCCCGCAGCAGCCGCCACCCACGTGCTCTGTGGCGGGAAACTGCCACTGTAATCTCCCGCCACAGCTTGTACGCTCACAATGACCCCCACTTGCTACTCGATGAACGTAGTGCATGGTGGCGCAAATAGCACCAAACCAAGTCTGCGCCCTCAGAAACGAAATAATACAGAGAATTAAACTCTACATATGATAGCAGAAAAAGCGCAATGAACAAGTCCCTATATTATCTTATTTGGCAGCTTATACCTACCATTACTTAAGTAAGCCTTCTCTAAATACGTTTATGCATCAGCATTTCCATGGTGATGATATGATTGTCCAAAGGTTGTAAGTAACAAAACATAAACGAACCGAAGGTGCACCCGCAAGTTTTCTCAAAGTGCTCTAAATATTTTTCTTTTTTATCAGTCTTTTTATTTCATTGCACTATATTTCTTAGTAGAAATTACACAGCACATACAGCAAGCACTGCACCTTTTGTTGTCTTCTCTGCTGTGCCTCTGAGCTGCGTCAGTGCTGCAGCTCAGACCTCAGGTGCCATCTCTCAAGTTCTCCTGCCAGTCAGCTAACTCGATTCTAACAGGAACAATAAAAATTCACCCAGTCAATTTCGTATCAGCAAAGGTGTCCGGGTACCAAGAATTGGTCGGATGTAAACCCACCCCTTCTGCTATTCGGACTTGGCACAGTTAAAGTGAAATTTCAGTGTGAAACCTGACACAAACATACCGATGGTAGTGTTACCAAGAAATATATGAAGGCTACAGACTTTTCTTTAATTGCAACAATTTGTTCCATTCGGGAACAGGAACGGCCCAAATCGTTGCAACTGTACAACAATGAGACAAGGTTTCTCTAAGCAAAGTGTAACTTGAAAATATGTGACCAGAATAGTACTCAAAAACATATTATATGAAGGGTTCCACACTAGGTTCCAGCAACAACCCTGTCTCTAGCTTTAACCCAAACAATAATATAACTGATGCTCAATGACCAATGAAAATTGCAACACTACAAAATGAATAAAATACCCCATGGCACGATATAATCCACAAATCACCCTATATTCCCCTGAAACTAAGTAATCCTAAGCATAAAAACAAAATAAAAACAAATTATATATCCACCCAAATATAAACATTTCTTCAATGACTACAAAAAATATGTCATATGTATACCATTCAATTCCATATTCTCATCAGTCAATCCCATGCTGAACTATCTCCACCCCCACACACCAAAAAAAATTTGGTGTGTGTCCAAATCACAATCACCACTCAGAAAAATTGAATCAGTATTTGTGTCATTATAAACAATAATGAAAATGCCACTCAATGTTCCTCTCTCACATTCACATCCTATCATGTACATATAAGTGCTGTACAGTGACTACAAGAGTTGTAGCCCATATCACTAGTCATTATGAGAGAATTAGCTGTGTCAACTGGCTGTTCCACAACTTCAGGTACCACTATACTTTTGCCAAGATAAACATGAAAACCACAATGCCACCCAGAAAATTCTTAAAACTAAACACATATGTAAATAGTATACAGCATGGAGTCCCTTGCAAAAAAAGACACCTTATCATACACATGATAAATTAGAGGATCTCTGATCTCTGCTAGTGCTATAGGGTATTACCTGACCTTCATGGGTTCATGTGCATTCACTTTGAGTGAATACTCAAAATCAGTCACCTTCCCTGGTTTTTCAGAAAACACATCTTTGTTTTTACTCAATAATTGATATAATTTTGCCTTCTCATCTTCAGAAATCCCCTTTGTACCACTTACTTTACTCCTTATCTCTTTCTTAGCCTTCATCTCATCCATCCATCATTGTGCTACATTCAAACTAGCCACCAGTTCTGCATCATTGAGTGCATTTTTGAATTTACCCTTTTCCTTCCCTCAAAAGTATTCAGTTCCTTACAATCTACATATGACTCATATTTACTCAGGAAATAAATCCCTAACATCAGATTCATACTTAAACTACCACCTTTCTCACTAGTTTACTGGAAGTTACTATAGCATTTTTTATTTTCACCCCTGTGACTGGAAATTACACTGCCTCCCTGTTCCTAATATGATCATAAAAGCTCTCTGCCAACCCAGAGACAGAAATTCCAGTATCCACCCAAACAGTTTCACAGACCCCGACACACCAACAGTTATTATTGGCTGCACCTCTTCAATAAAATCATGCTTTAGTTCTGTTTTGGTCAACAAGTCCTCCTCTGTCTCGTGTACGTAATGTTTAGTCATGGTGCACACCTGCTCTTCACTAAAAGATTCAATATCCTTATCCCCTGAAAATATTTAATCAAAGGACTCTTTAATTCCAGAGTTTCCTACTCTCAACACACCTAGCTTTTTAGGAAAGCTGTATTTTTCTTCCTCCCAGGTCTCTGGTATCAACTGCAGGTGCCACTTTGCAAAATCAACCCAGTCATCAGCATTATAATCACACTCAACTTTCCCCACCCATTCATTATTTAGCTGCTCATGCATGGCTATCTGTTGTTCATCATTATACACTGTGAAATTTTCGATTTCATCAACATCCTCATTAATTGTATCATTATTCACAGTATTATTATCACCTATACAATCTTTTCTCATTATAAATACACATTCTTTATCCAATGGTTTAACAACATTATTCCACTTAACTGTTTCCTTGTAAGCGTGTTTCAATTCCTCACTTTCCCTACATAAATCCCTGATTTGTCTGGCATAATCATGCTTGCTAGTCTCCCAATCATCAGGTGCACACTTCTGAAACCATTTTGCTCTGGCTATCCAATCATCAGAATCAAAATCACTCTCTGCTTTATTCTCTCATGCTTCCTTAAAAAAAAAAGTGTATGCTGAGCTTCTTCACTCATACTATTAGCAACAGACATAAACTTACTTTAATCAACAGAATCCTTCACAGTTTGAATCACAATATCAACACCTGCTGCTCCCTTCTGCACAATAAAAACTTTACCCACAGCTACTGCTCGTTCATCGGTTACAGGAACTATAGCCTCCTCATTGGTAGATTCTCTATCATTACTGGACTGAATGTCTCCACATACATTAATAACTCATTCTGCAGCCTTGTGCTGTATCAACATCATTACCCAAGACAACAGCTGATACAGGATCTACTGCCTGCTCACTATTTAATACATTCACACTGCTGAAGCACATAACTTCCTGTATACCTCCATCTACAATAACATTTGAATGGGTCACTGTGGCCTTCACATAATTTTGACTTCTAACCACTGGTGAACGTTCCATTGCATTCAACACATTGCTATTTCTGCTGTGTACAAATTAATGGCGTCATAGTATATTACTTTAAATGAAACGGCGACGAAAATAACGTAACTGGATATTTTAGTGGTAAATTCCGCGATTTGTATGACAAAGTACCATGTAGTTGACACCACATGGAAGAAACTGGCACAGAGTAATAATATCCTACTCAGCACTTGCCCTATCAAGTCGCAACAAATATGTAGCACTGATTGAACCATCGCACCCCAAAAGGCTTCCGATCAAATGCTAGCTGAACTGATGGAGTCACAAATCAGTCCTTCCAACCCATGCACCCCCTCACCCACCCCAGGAATTCCCTTTGTGCCTATGACTTGCCCCTACAGCCTGGAGGAATAATGTTCATCTTCTTACAGAAGCGGTAAAATGCATGGGGATTGATACACTATTCTACCTCACTAAACTACAATAGAACTCTACATTAATAGAACTGATTCAGGAGTCTATAAAGTTATAGTACGTGGAGGATAACGTTCGCTTGCAGTCGACTTCTCACAGGTATAGCTACACCTACACAGTTGGGTTGACTTTTTAATGTGAATGATCTCCAGTTGTATAGTAAAACTTGTGTAATAAATTATATACGTCAAATAACAAGCCCAGAAGTGGCAAAATTTATTGGTAACAATCTTACAGGTTTTACAAAGTTACCAGACACGTGATTACAGGAAACTTCTTATGTTTTCCTATGCCAAAGTACGTGGCATTGCCTGCCTGGAGGCCACATCAGCAGAATTTATTGTGTGTTTGTTCTCTGCACAAGACTACTCATGTGTATCCACCACGAGTTGTATCTTCCTTTTCAGCTACTGTGAGGAATGTAGTGTCATCACTTCGTCATTTGTTGGTAATGATTTACCGCTGTGGCTGCTATTATCACTTGATTCGTCATTGTTTTCCGTATGTTATGACGTCGATATCTTCGTCTTTGCAAACACTGCAATTTTGAGGTGTGATACTTTATAATATTTAGTGCTATTTTGTTTAAGGCTTGATTATTGAGGGTCCGAACGTAAACGATATGATTGAGGGCTGAATAATAAGCGTATATTTCAGCTGAGGCAGCATCATGGGTTGGTTGAATCATTAAGGTCATTTGTTGTTGTGATCCAGAATTTTCTTAGAAAATGATTTCCACATCAATAACTGCATATCTGAACGTTACAAAGAACAACATCAGTTTAATAAGTGTTGTGGCATTTCATTTACATTTATGGCAATTTAGCGTGGTCATAAAATGTCTTGGGTTAGGTGTATTTGATGGCCCTTTGTGCCTAAAAGGCGTAAAAAATTGAATGTTCATATGTGATTTAGTGTACTTTACGATAAACATCTAATTTAATGAATTAAATAGGAAATCTAGAAGTGACGTTATTTAATTTGTGGTTGCAAAACGTGTGGTGTCTCACAATATACGATAGTAGATTTATTTATTTCTCTAAGATATCGACTCTGACATTGTCTTTCGAAATGTCACATCTCTCACTATTACTATCTTTGGTGACTTGTTTACAAGCAGTACGTAGTCTTCTGCAGTCTAAGTAATATTAGGTAATAATAACACCTTATTTCTTCCTTCCATCCCGAGTACGACAATTGTGTTGTAAGTGTGTTTGTGGTGGTGCAGTTGCTTATATGGTTTTATTTTGATAAGCCATGGTTTCCAGAAATGCAACTGCACAGATTGTATATACATTTTACATATTCAGATAATGCTGTTCCATGAACATCGCGCTTTTCACGTTTCTGACACATATTTTTAATATATTGTGAGCGATGATATCAAACAAATATAGTCTATGAAGCTTTCAGACAGCCTTCTAACTATAAATTACTCTTTATTACACAGCCTTCATTAGACCTAAGTCATTTTATATAAAACCAGTAACTGAAAATGAACAGCATCATTCATATTTTTTCTAGTGAATAACGCCTTTCAGTATCTCCACCCCTCCTAAAATGGTGCTTGAGAATAATTTAAATGCTAGAACATATACTTTCGGGTGTATTATGATTTATATTAACATTTGGCCTAATTAGATACTGTCGGTCTGTGCATTCGCCTCCTTAGTGCTGTATTTTTTTTTGCAGTTATGAGCCTGGTCAGGTTAGTTTTACAACATGGAATTACTACACCTAGCTTCTAATATGTTAACAGTTATTAGTCATTGACATAGTTTAGAATATTTCAGGTACAGATTTGACAAATATTTACTTATGTGGAAATTAACTTACACTTTCTTTACATTGGAGATACATGTGATGTCACATTAATTAATTTGAGTCTAACAGTTTCTCTTTTAATCCACTAACCTCAAGAAGCAATTTGAACACTGTACCTTTTACACAGCGTATGTATTTCGAAGGTTTGTACAATTTTCTCTGCAGTTATAACCCTATCAGGTTAGTTTTACGATATCGAAATATTAGGCCTATATTTTAAAATGTCAACTGTCATTAGGCACTGAAATTTAGCAATGTGAGTGCATACATTAGAAGTTTAGGCACTAATTTCGTGAATATATGTGTATGTCGAAATTAACTCGCACTTTCGAATTACGGAAGATTTTTCAGTGGAGCCATCCACTGGTGACAGTAGAAAGTGGGATGTGATACAGGATTTGTTTTTATTGCACATTATCTGGGTTTGTGGGATAGTAATGAAGGTAAAACTCATGTTTTCTAATTCTTTATTTGTGTTGTAGAGGCAAAATTTAATTTTTAATTACTTATAGATGTTGTTGTTGTTGTTGTTGTCTTCAGTCCAGAGACTGGTTTGATGCAGCTCTCCAGGCTACTCTATCCTGTGCAAGCTTCTTCATCTCCCAGTACTTACTGCAACCTACATCCTTCTGAATCTGACTAGTGTATTCATCTCTTGGTCTTCCTCTTCCTCTACGATTTTTACCCTCCACGATGCCCTTCAATGCTAAATTTGTGATCCCCTGATGCCTCAAAACATGTACTACCAACCGGTCCCTTCTTCTTGTCAAGTTGTGCCACAAATTTCTCTTCTCCCCAGTGCTGTTCAATACCTCCTAGTTAGTTATGTGATCTACCCATCTAATCTTCAGCATTCTTTTGTAGTACCACATTTCGAAAGCTTCTATTCTCTTCTTGTCCAAACTATTTATCGTCCATTTTTCACTTCCATACGTGGCTACACTCCATACAAATACTTTCAGAAACGACTTCCTTACACTTAAATCTATATCGATGTTAACAAATTCCTCTTCTTCATAAACGCTTTCCTTGCCATTGCCAGTCTACATTTTATATCCTCTCTACTTCGACCATCATCAGTTATTTTGGTTAAAAAGAGCAAAACTTGTCTACTACCTTAAGTGTCCCATTTCCCAATCTAATTCCCTCAGCATCACCCGACTTAATTCGACTACATTCCATTATAGGAGTGTTGCTTTTGTTGATGTTCATCTTATATCCTCCTTTCAAGACACTGTCCATTCCGTTCAGCTGCTCTTCCAAGTCCTTTGCTGTCTCTGACAGAATTACAATGTCGTCGGCGAACCTCAAAGTTTTTATTTCTTCTCCATGGATTTTAATACCTACTCTGAATTTTTCTTTTGTTTCCTTTACTGCTTGCTCAATATACAGATTGAACAACATCAGGGATAGGCTTATTATTCATGTTTAGAATATTTCAGGTACAGATTTGACAAATATTTACTTATGTGGAAATTAACTTACACTTTCTTTACATTGGAGATACATGTGATGTCACATTAATTAATTTGAGTCTAACAGTTTCTCTTTTAATCCACTAACCTCAAGAAGCAATTTGAACACTGTACCTTTTACACAGCGTATGTATTTCGAAGGTTTGTACAATTTTCTCTGCAGTTATAACCCTATCAGGTTAGTTTTACGATATCGAAATATTAGGCCTATATTTTAAAATGTCAACTGTCATTAGGCACTGAAATTTAGCAATGTGAGTGCATACATTAGAAGTTTAGGCACTAATTTCGTGAATATATGTGTATGTCGAAATTAACTCGCACTTTCGAATTACGGAAGATTTTTCAGTGGAGCCATCCACTGGTGACAGTAGAAAGTGGGATGTGATACAGGATTTGTTTTTATTGCACATTATCTGGGTTTGTGGGATAGTAATGAAGGTAAAACTCATGTTTTCTAATTCTTTATTTGTGTTGTAGAGGCAAAATTTAATTTTTAATTACTTATAGATGTTGTTGTTGTTGTTGTTGTCTTCAGTCCAGAGACTGGTTTGATGCAGCTCTCCAGGCTACTCTATCCTGTGCAAGCTTCTTCATCTCCCAGTACTTACTGCAACCTACATCCTTCTGAATCTGACTAGTGTATTCATCTCTTGGTCTTCCTCTTCCTCTACGATTTTTACCCTCCACGATGCCCTTCAATGCTAAATTTGTGATCCCCTGATGCCTCAAAACATGTACTACCAACCGGTCCCTTCTTCTTGTCAAGTTGTGCCACAAATTTCTCTTCTCCCCAGTGCTGTTCAATACCTCCTAGTTAGTTATGTGATCTACCCATCTAATCTTCAGCATTCTTTTGTAGTACCACATTTCGAAAGCTTCTATTCTCTTCTTGTCCAAACTATTTATCGTCCATTTTTCACTTCCATACGTGGCTACACTCCATACAAATACTTTCAGAAACGACTTCCTTACACTTAAATCTATATCGATGTTAACAAATTCCTCTTCTTCATAAACGCTTTCCTTGCCATTGCCAGTCTACATTTTATATCCTCTCTACTTCGACCATCATCAGTTATTTTGGTTAAAAAGAGCAAAACTTGTCTACTACCTTAAGTGTCCCATTTCCCAATCTAATTCCCTCAGCATCACCCGACTTAATTCGACTACATTCCATTATAGGAGTGTTGCTTTTGTTGATGTTCATCTTATATCCTCCTTTCAAGACACTGTCCATTCCGTTCAGCTGCTCTTCCAAGTCCTTTGCTGTCTCTGACAGAATTACAATGTCGTCGGCGAACCTCAAAGTTTTTATTTCTTCTCCATGGATTTTAATACCTACTCTGAATTTTTCTTTTGTTTCCTTTACTGCTTGCTCAATATACAGATTGAACAACATCAGGGATAGGCTACAACCCTGTCTCATTCCCTTCCCAACCACTGCTTCCCTTTCATGTCCCTCGAGTCTTATGCAGCCGTGACATATTAAACTGATAGTTCGGTAATTTTCACATCTGTCAACACCTGCTTTCTTTGGGGTTGGAGTTATTATTATTATTATTATTTTACATTTTGCGCCCAGGATTGAGGTGCGTGAGTTGGGTACATTATGTTAAGTTGTTGAACGAAATACTATTGAAAAGAGAATTTGCTGGTATGGAAAAAAAGGTGAAATTCTTTTCCTCTATTATAGCAAAGCGACACAGTACACAGAGTGTTTTTCGTAAGGTATTGACAACCGTGGTCGCCTATTGCTTGTTTAATAAGACACTCTGTTTCCAGATTTTGTCGCAATACCTATTGCAAAAATTGTTTGTCCAATTTATACCGTGTTTTGATAAAAAAGAAAAATAAATCTGTCAAAAAGAGAAATAACTGATGAAGATTCTGTAAATGAGAAATGGTCAACGTTTCAGAAAAAACTAAATCGACAACTATGTTGCTGTTTTGGCGGGATCCTGTACCCCACGGTATTTTTAATAGTAGACGACTGGAATGGAAAATTACCAATTGGTTTTGTCCCTGTTTTTTGTCTGAGAAATGTGAAAATAATTTGCGGTGGATAGTGTACCGTATTTATCTCCCTATCCCCATTCAGAGTGGTGTATTTCTTTACCACAATTGTATTCTAATATGTTAAAGATAGATTACACATACTGATAATCTCTTTAGCCTGAATGAGTAGTCTCAAGCGACTCATGGAGTAACGACTATCGTGTCTTTGTAACTATTCGTTAAAGTCAATATTACTGATAAACTAAAAAGAATTTGTAGCAAGAACATTCACTTCTTTACTCCATAAAGCGATAGGAACGGATAGTTAGTACGGTATTTGGTGTACTTTTACATATGTTAATTGCAGTTGAGATATAGAAAGAAAATCCTTTGCTATGTTTCAGTGCCAGCTATTCACTATTAAACATAAACTGCGTTACAAGATTTCCCTGCGATTCCAACAAAACTGGCAAATTATTTTCGTCTGCATAACTGAAATTCTTTAGCCGAAAATCACCACTGATGACGCTTTTCCGAAAGGGAAAAGGCTAATAAGTCAGGCCAAAATGAATCGTTCCTTTTGTTCCAGCTTCAGAGTCGTATTATAACCTAGTGTCTTTTTACTATGGAATAGGTTTTACCAAAACTTAGCAAATGATTTTCTTTTTGCACTTTGAACAAATAGTTCTGCAACAGTGGGTGGTTAAATAAGGAACTGAGTACAAATTAGGTCCACAGCTTATCAAGAAGTGCATCCTAAATATCAAAATAAACGTGTTGTTTCTTCACTTATGTTTTTGCAAATCTCATTTAACCATCTGTCGATGGCACTTAAATGTTATATTGTTTCATTACATTATGAACCGTTTAAGACTACTTATGAAGATTAAAATAGATTATATCTATGGGTAATCTATCTCTAATACACTAAAAGATAATTATGGTGGAGACGTTGTAACGGAACATATTAAAGGCTTTATTGTACCGAAGTATGTGATACCCTCCAAATTCAACCAGTTTAACGAGTATTTATGATTATAGAAAACTTATTGTGTATGTTAACAATGATCGCATAACATGTCTGCATAAACAGTCAAACCATTAAATTATACTGAGTAACTGACCCACACAAAAGTTTATATCACTTGATCACTGATACAGCAAATGTCATCATGTAAAAACACTAAGTTCATCTTAAATAATTAATATGAAGTACGAAAAATAGTGGCCAACTTAGGTATTTTGGATCTCCTTAAATAAAAATCACCCAGTGAAACCTATTTGTTCACTAGGAGCATTTTCACTCAGTATTCACGTAATCAATCCTATTTTAGACGAAAACCAATGTAATTCTTAATAATTCATGTTATTTACTTATTTATGCAAATTAGAGAAGTCAATTGACAAACTTCTAAAAAACGGACTTTTTGTAACAAAGAATTATTCTGTCAAGTCAACAAATCTGTCTGTCATTTTAATAACATGTTAAATTATGTCACTCGATGCAAATTAATAACTTTTCTGCACAAATTATGATAACAGATGTACATGTGACTTGTAAACTATATCTCTTTTTAGTAGTTCTTTGACAATGTTATAAATACAAGCAGCAAGAACAGTCGGGAGGCAGTCGGAATGTCACTTTGGTAAAGTGTGTTTGTGTGTTATTGTTTGAGGTGGATAAACAATGCAAAGAACATGTAACGGAAGTACTACTTTGTGTTGAGTCATGGTCTTTGGTGGACAGTGGAATTAAGATGGCCACCAGAATAATAAATATTTGAAGTTTACATATTTGTTGGTTTCGCTCGTTCTTTATCATCAAAAGCACATAAAAAACACGGGACCTCATGTGTTTAACCCTAGACAACCAGATGTAGAGCCAGCATCAGCATCGAGAGACAGCAGCGATCCAGCAAGTAGCAGCGATTACTACAACACAATGCATTTTAATGGCGCCAACCTAAAATCAAGTGCTAACAAGCTCCATAAATGGGAGTGAAATAGTGCGATTATAGCAATTAGCAATATCTACGATCAGGCGACCATTACAACGTTCACCACTTCACTCTCAATGAGGATAGGAAGAAAAATACGGTACGGTATTTACCACCAATTATTTTCATATTTCTCAGACAGAAAACAGGGAAAAAATCAATTGGTAATGTTCCATTCCAGTCATTCACTATCAAAAATATCGTGGGGTGTACTGGATCCCACCAAAACAGAAACAGAGTCGTCAGTTCATCAGGTAGCGGGAACGTCTACATTTCCTTTATATACAGGTCTAATTTCGCTTTTTTGCCATAACACAGTATAAATTGCACTAACTCACCTTGCAATCATCATTGCGATAGAATCTGGAAAGAGTGTCTTATTAAACAAGTAATAGGTGACCAGGGTGGTCAATATCTTACGAAAAACCTCACTGTGTCGGTTTGCTGTAATAAAGAAAAGACATGTTACTTTCATTTCTACATGAGCAAATTCGATTTTCAACAGTTGTCGAAGACTCTTAAAAAGTTGAAGTACTGGATAACTAAAATAAAATTAAAACCATGGCTTCTACTATATCTCCGTAGATAAGAAAGTTCCCTATGTTAACCATATAGCAAAATACTCTCCTTTTTGTGTGTTATCATTTGTCAAAATCTCGTTTCGCTATCTTCAACACTTTAGGCAATATGGTGTAAGATATGAGTATTTCATTCCCTCGCGCGTGCGGTCGGAAGTATAAGTGCTACATAAATTCAGTTTTCTCCAGACTGCAAACAGGTCCAGGTCAAAAGAAAAATTAAAATATAGAAAGATAAAACTAAGTTGATCTGTTGATGCGTACGACTCACGGTGATTTACATGCTCCACGTCCAACAATTATGGAGGGATCAGATAAATTTACGTTTTTTCGTTCTGCGCGCGGTTCCTGAGACCTGTCGCTCATGCCAGTAACTATTTCCATTGCAGTGAGCAACCGCATGGATTTATTTTTATCTTTGTCTTACCGCCTACAATCAGTACCGCGAAACAGTCAGTACTGTAGTTGTTGCCTTGTGCGGTATGGCACAAAAACAGTTGACGGAAAGCGAAATTATTGCTGAATTGTTCGTGAAAAATTGTTCTGACGTTCTGAGTAATTCAGATGATTTTACTGATAGTGGTAGTGGAAGTGAAGAAAAAAAGAACGTGGAAATATTCAACCAAAGTGAGACAATTGTGAACGATTCAGATGACGAAGCTTCTGACAGTGAAAGCTGCCTGAAGGAGGACAATATACATTTAGAGGAATTCCAGCAGTAAAAACACTTCCCAGTGATACCAATAGCGTTATAAGTAATTTGGAATTTTTTGTACGGGATGAATTGATTGATTAGATGTCGACACAATCAAACTTGTATTACGAACAAAACGAAAACCATTATAAAGAATCTCCCAAACCTCGAAATTTACGAAAATCATTGCTGTTGAACTGAAAAGGCTTCTGGGCATGATTAACTTGATTGGGCAAATAAAAAAAGATTATTTTAAGAACTATTGTTTAACAGCTACTCCAATAGAGACACTGACTTTTTGCAAGCTAATGAGCAAAAAAAGTACTGAGCAGATATGGATATCGTGGCATTTCAATGACAATTACTTACAGATTAGTCTGTAAAACAGACTCCACAAAATAGAGCCAGTGCTAAAGTACTTCCTAGGTAAGTTTCAAACCGTATACAAACTTGAATAGGAGCTTTTTCTAGATGAAACAATGATACCATAGAGAAACCGGAAAGGTGTCCGGACATATAATCCTGGAAAACTTATCAGATATGATTTGGTTGTTCGTATGGTTTGCAAAAGTGTAAGTGTATATACAGAATGTGCATAAAGCCCAGGAACACTTTAAATTATTTATTGCACAAGAACTAATCATTGTACAGATGTCATACATATTGCATTTTGAAGAGAAACTCTGAAAGGTTTCTTACAAACATTCGATATGCGAACCATGAGTGACCCGGCAGACGTCAGTACGGTAAACGAATTCTTGCCATACCCGTGCCAGCATGGCAACGCCGACTGTGGCAGTCGCTTCCCGTATTCTCTCCTGGAGCTCTGCTACATCACGTGGTAGAAGCGGTACATACACCAGATCTTTAATGAGTCCCAACAGAAAAAAGTCACACGGAGTGAGATCTGGTTTTTGTCGAACTCCAACACACAGAAAACACGCTCCGCAACTGAGCTCGCCTTGTTTGCGACTAGCGCTGATTACTTGTGAATTACCAAACCACGCTGTGGCGGTATGCATAAAAAAAAAAACTTTCAGGGTTTCTCTTCAAAATGACATATATATTTATCTGCACAATGTTTGGTTCTTATGATAAATATTTGAAAGTGTTCCTGGAATTTATGTACACTCTGTAACTGGAATCTAGAAATATACTACGGGGAAGGAAAAAAGCTTCAAGACATTGTTCTCTTTGTACTTCCACCTCACGTTGGCATGTACAGTACAGATTGCACAAACTTACCTTGCAATATCTTATTAATAAGATACTGTTTCATGATTCTGTCACAATAGATATAGCAAGATAAGTTTGTGCAAACAAAAAACGCAAAATTAAACTTATTAACAAGAGAAACATAACCGTTTCTCATGATTTATGAGGTTTCTTCAAATGAGAAATAGCTAACAATTCAGACAGAAATAAATCGCCAATTCTGCTGCAGTTTCGGTGGAAACCTGCAACCCACCGTACTTTTAATAGTGTGCGACTGCAATGGACGCTTAGAAAGGGATTTTCTCTCAATTTTTCATCTGAGAAATATGAAAATAATTCGCAGCAAATAGTGTTCAATGTTTCTGTTCCTGTCCCACTCACAGTTAAGAGTTGAACTTGTCTCTCATAATTACATTTTAATCTGCTAAACATAGGTTATACATATTTACAATCTATTTTAACCATAATGAGTAGTTTCGAGCAATTCGTAAAGTGATGAAACGATGTAGCTTTTAAGGAGTATCAATGGTGAAACGAGATTGGCAGGGGTTTTTTGCAGCAACACAAGTAAAGAAATTACACATTCATTTTCACTTTCAGGATGTACTTCTTGATAAGCCATTGACCGAATTCTCCCTCATTTCCTCACTTAATGAACCACTGTTTCTGCAGGTTTAAGATGCGGAAAGAAAACCATGTACTAAGTTTCAGTACTACCTGTTCCTTATCGAGGAGAGACTGGTTTAAAATTATCATGAAATTACAACAAAAGGAATGATTTATTTTGGACTGACTTGTTAACCTTCTCTCTTTCCGAAAAGTGTAATTAGTGGCGATTTTTTCCTAAAAAAGTTTAACAACATATATGAAAGTAAATTGCAAGTTCAGTTACAATTTCAAGAGAATGCTGTACCCCAGTGTCTCTTTAACAATAAACAGCTAGGTCTGAATCTTATCAAGGATTTTCTTTCTACACCTCTGTTACATTTGACATACTAAAAGGTTCGGCAAGTAGTGTACCATATTTCCGTTCCTATACCCGCACAGACTGAGGAAGTGAATCGCATTACTACAAATATCTTTTGATTCATCAACGATGTATATTTTGAAGAATAGTTGGCAAGGTTCTGCAAGTCGTTATTGTGTTCACAGATTCAAAGTTATGAAAGAGTATTGTTGGTCACTTCTACTCTGCAGCAAAATGCACTATTGTTCTATCAGAAATAACAAACTAGGTGGCTGGGTATCTGTGGATAACAGTGTTACAAAAAATGATAGTCATTCCTCTATGAACCACTTGATATTACTAATTAAGACTGAAATGGAATATAAATTTAATATATAACATATCTTTAAATATATATAATCTATATTTAACACATTAGAATATAATTACGGTAGAGAAGTTCGCCACTTTACTCTGAATTGGGGGTAGGAACAGAAATGTTATACACTGTTTGCTGCGAATTATTTTCGTGTTTCTCAGGTGAAAAACAGGGAGAAAATCCTTTCGCAAGTTTCAGTTCTAGTCGTTCACCATTGAAAGTACGGTGCTTCACAGGATTCCGTCAAAACTGCAACAGAATTGGCGATTTATTTTTGTCTGAGGTCATAACAATTTCTCATTTGAAGAAACATCGTCAATTGTGGGGAATGGCTACATTTCTCTTGTTGACAGATTTAGTTTTGCTTTTTTTGTTAAAATGCGGTATAAACTGCACAGACCTACCTTGAGACAGAATCGTGACACAGAGTGACAGCAATAGACAACTAGAGTCGTCAATAACTTTACTGTAAAATAAGTTAGAAATTTGAGATTTCGTTTCATACTAGCATATCCTCTTTTCAAGACTCTTATAAATTACAGTACTGGATTGAAAAAATAAAATAAAAATTATAGATTCTGCTAAATCCCCATAGATAAAAATGTGCCTTATGTTAATGCTATAGCAAAACACTGTTCTCTTCGCATGCTATCACTTACCACAATCTCATATCGATATCTCGAACGGTTTAGAAGATATGAGGTATGTTATGAATATGGCCCCGGGGGTAGACAACATTCCATTAGAACTACTGACGGCCTTGGGAGAGCCAGTACTGACAAAACTCCACCATCTGGCGAGCAAGATGTATGAGACATATGAAGTACCCTCAGACTTGAAGAAGAATATGATAATTCCAATCCGAAAGAAAGCAGGTGTTGACAGATGTGAAAATTACCGAACTATCAGTTTAATAAGTCACAGCTGCAAAATACTAACGCGAATTCTTTACAGACGAATGGAAAAACTGGTAGAAGCCGACCTCGGGGAAGATCAGTTTCGATTCCGTAGAAATGTTGAAACACATGAGGCAATACTGACCTTATGACTATCTTAGAAGAAAGATTAAGGAAAGGCAAACCTACGTTTCTAGCATTTGTAGAGTTAGAGAAAGCTTTTGACCATGTTGACTGGAATATTCTCTTTCAAATTCTAAAGATGGCAAGGGTAAAATACAGGGAGCGAAAGGCTATTTACAATTTGTACGGGAACCAGATGGCAGTTATAAGAGTCGCGGGGCATGAAAGGGAAGCAGTGGTTGGGAAGGGAGTGAGACAGGGTTGTAGCCTCTCCCCGATGTTATTCAATCTGTATATTGAGCAAGCAGTAAAGGAAACAAAAGAAAAATTCGGAGTAGGTATTAAAATCCATGGAGAACAAATAAAAACTTTGAGGTTCGCCGATGACATTGTAATTCTGTCAGAGACAGCAAAGGACTTGGAAGAGCAGTTGAACGGAATGGACAGTGTCTTGAAAGGAGGATATAAGATGAACATCAACAAAAGCAAAACGAGGATAATGGAATGTAGTCGAATGAAGTTGGGTGATGCTGAGGGAATTAGATTGGGAAATGAGTCACTTAAAGTAGTAAAGGAGTTTTGCTATTTGGGGAGCAAAATAACTGCTGATGGTCGAAGTAGAGAGGATATAAAATGTAGACTGGCAAAGGAAAGGAAAGCGTTTCTGAAGAAGAGAAATTTGTTAACATAGAGTATAGATTTAAATGTAAGGAAGTCGTTTCCGAAAGTATTTGTATGGAGTGTAGCCATGTATGGAAGTGAAACATAGACGATAAATAGTTTGGACAAGAAGAGAATAGAAGCTTTCGAAATGTGGTGCTACAGAAGAATGCTCAATGTCAGATGGGTAGATCACATAACTAATGAGGAGGTACTGAATAGAATTGGGGAGAAGAGGAGTTTGTGGCACAACTTGACAAGAAGAAGGGACCGGTTGGTAGTACATGTTCTGAGGCTTCAGGGGATCACAAATTTAGCATTGAAGGGCATCGTGGAAGGTAAAAATCATAGAGGAAGACCAAGAGATGAATACACTAAGCAGATTCAGAAGGATGTAGGTTGCAGTAAGTACTGGGAGATGAAGAAGCTTGCACAGGATAGAGTAGCCTGGAGAGCTGCATCAAACCAGTCTCAGGACTGAAGACCACAACAACAACAACAACAACAACATGATTATTTCATTTTCGTACGCGTGCGGACGGAAGTGACCGTACTACATAAATTTCCTTTTCTTGAGATTGGAGACAGATACCTCCTCCCAAGTCTAAAGAAAGCTGTATTATCTTTGCTAATTTTATCCGCAGCAACGTATGGTGGAATATGCAACAAACGTAAAATCATAGCGGCCCATATTTTTCACTGTAGACTTTTCCGAATTCAGCGTAGCATCGTACTTAGATACGAAGTTCACGTTAACTATGACAATTAGCTAGATGACGGGCACTTCACCATGAAGATGACATACAAAGTATAAATAACTTGAAAACAGTTTTTCCAACCGATACTTTCTGAAAAATCGTTTGAGTAAGAGATCTGGACGTGAGCCTCGATTCTGTAAGCGCAGCACGTCGTCAGCCGGTGCGCCGAAACCCTGCAAAGAATGTCTCGTTGATTCCGGATCGCCGGCGGGTGTGGCTCCGCGCTCGTCGCCGCCGCCACGCGGCTGCCATCGTGTGCTGCTTCATTAAGTGCAGGGTATATCCTGCTCTGGGTCAAGCTGCCTAGTGCAGTTCACCCTGAGCAGATAGCCCACTTTCATTCTGTGCTCATCCTAACGCACGAGCCCGCTCGAGGGTTAAGAACAGTCGGAGGTAAAAGATCCAACCGACAGGGACCGGAGACGCATTTCATGCATTTGTCAATGACAAGCGGTTTCAATAAGTTTCCTTTAATTTACGTCTATGATCACAAACTTTTGTTAACGGATTACCGGTTGCAGTCTATAATGACCATCGTCAGATCTGCAGAAAAAAAAAAGAACACTCGCAGGTTGTCTACAGCTTAAAAACAATAAATAGATCATGATGAAAAGTACTACTGTCAGATATATACATTTGTGCGCTGTAGGTATTCCTGGTACCGCGCGCCGCGGGATTTGAATCCCAGCCAGAAGTCATGGACGTCGAAGACCCCTAGAGGTCTCTGCACAATCACGCCGTAAGCTGTGGCGGCGCGCGCCTCCTGGCCCGCATATAGACTGAGGGCGCCACAGTGGAACACGTGGTTCCAGCGGCCAATAGCGGCCCCCTCGATAGAGTATTTAAGCGCCTCTCACTCAGCCAGCGAGTCTGGTCTTGTGTACGTCTCTGGACACATCGCCTCGTGTTAGACATCTTACTTACTTTCTTGTTCTGTGTACGAGTGGACGTGTTAGGTTGAGGCCATTCCTCGTCCAAGGACTTATCTGAACTGCCTGTGTTTTTGGGCAAGGTTTCTTATTACTGAAAGTTCTCGCCCCAGGCTGCCTCCGTTGCTCAACCCCTCAGTCACTTGCGTCGCAAAGGGGTACCTTTTGTTTGGACTCCTGCCTGTGATCAGACTTTTAAGGCGATGCTGAAGTCCGCCCCTTGCCTTACTCCCTTCTCTCCGGACCGACCCTTGGTTGTGGCGGCTGATGCGTCGACATACGGCATTGGGGCCGTCCTCGCGCACCGGAATGCCGATGGCTCCGAACAGCCCGTCGCTTATGCCTCTAAGACGTTGACCCCAGCACAACGGAACTACTCCCAGATTGAAAATGAGGCCTTGGCGATCGGGTTCGCCATCCAAAAATTTCACACCTATCCTCTTTGGGGCAAAGTTCATCCTCCTCACGGACCATAAATCCTTGGTTACACTCTTCGGACCCCACTCTCACCTGCCAGAGCAGACGGCTCAACGTCTCCAGTGCTGGGTGTTGGTTTTACGTAATTACACATACACCATCTGGTATGAGTCCACAGCCCACCATGCTAACCTGGACGCTTTGTCATGTCTCCCAGCAGGCCCCGATCCTGCCTTTGATCAACAGGAGGTCCTCTGCTTTCACATTGACTCCACCTGCTCGGATGCACTGCATGAATTCGTCTCATGGCTTCTCACATTGCTGAGGCTACCTGCCGCGACCCTGTCTTGTGGCGGCTTCTCCACTACATTGTCCACGGGTGGTCCTCCTGTGTTACTTGTCAGATGCAGCCCGATTTCAGCCCCTGGTGCCACCTGTCCTGCAGGCTCTTCATGGTCGGTGACGTCCTTCTGTTGGCCACAGAGTCAGATGCAAATAAAAATCAAATGGTTCAAATGGCTCTGAGCACTATGGGACTTAACATCTGTGGTCACCAGTCCCCTAGAATTTAGAACTACTTAAACCTAACTAACCTAAGGACATAACACACATCCATGCCCGAGGCAGAATTCGAACCTGCAACCGTAGCGGTCTCGCGGTTCCAGACTGAAGCGCCTAGAACCACATGGCCACACCGGCCGGCAGAGTCAGATGCCCATCAGGTGGTCATCCTTCCGGACTTGCGGCTTTGGGTGCTCAGTTTGTTACAACATGGGCACTGGGTTATGTCCTGTATGAAAGTTTTGGCTCGCCGGCACGTGTATTGGCCCGGCATCAATAGCGATACTGAGTGCCTGGTGTGTAGGTTCACTGTCTGTGTGTGTCATCAGGTAAGACCCCCTCAGTCGTTTGCACCATGGCCTGTGCCTTGTCAGTCCAGGACCACATCCATATTGATTTGCGGGCCCGTTTTTGAGGTCCAAGCGGTTACTCATCATTGATGCCTACTCCAAATACCCATATGTTGTCCACATGGCATCCACCACTACACTCATAACCTTGGTCCAGGTTCTCGCCATTGATACAAACCTTGGTCTCTGATAATGGTCCCCAATTCACAGCGTCCTCCTTCCACAACTTCTGTCAGGCCAACGGTGTCAAACATATCCGTAGCCCCCACTTCCTCCCTTCAGCCAATGGTGTGGCAGAGAAGCTTGTCCGCACTTTTAAACACCAGTTGACTAAGGTGGTCGAGAGATCTCCAAACACATCGTCCCTCACCCTGTTTTTGAGCACCTTTCGCACTACGCCAATTGACAGATGCAGTCCGGTGCAGCTCCTTCATGGGCGACAGCCATGGACCCTGCTCCATTTGCTGATGCCATCCTCCTTCCGCCCCCACTCCCAGCCCCTTGCAGTGGTATTCCCCTGGCACAGCCTTGTGGGCCCGCGAGTATGGGCACAAGGTGGGTTGGACACCCACCATGGTCGTCGCCACCCGTGGGCGGCATCTGATGTTCGTGCAGGCGTCAAAAGTGTTGGAGCGCCACCATTATAATCAGCTCCACCTTCGTGACCCCATGGGACTCGTGCTGCTGCCTCTTCCCTCACCTCCTTCGGGTGTGGACGTGGTCCTGGAGCCACCATCCCTGCCCCCAGTTGCTGTCTCCCCGCAAGCCTGCCACTGGCCCTCTCCGCCCCCAGGTGGTTCAGCGGCTCCCTCCCCCACCCTGGACTCTGGATCGGCTGTTGTGGATCCCTCAGGTGTCCCTTCGTCCCTGCCAATAGCGATTGATGAGCCTGGCTCCTCTTCCCACTGCAGCCCACCTCGGCACCATCTAGGGTGTTTCCGCCCCTAGGCGCAAGTCTCAGGGTTCAAAAATGGCTCTGAGCACTATGGGACTAAACATCTATGGTCATCAGTCCCCTAGAACTCAGAACTACTTAAACCTAACTAACCTAAGGACATCACACAACACCCAGTCATCACGAGGCAGAGAAAATCCCTGACCCCCTGGGAATCGAACCCGGGAACATGGGCGTGAAGTCTCAGGGGACAGGGAATTTGAATCCCCACCAGACGTCATGGACGTCGAAGACACCTAGAGGTGTCTGCACCATCACACCGTCAGCTGTGGCAGCGCACGTCTCCTGGCCTGCATTTAGTGTGAGGGCACCACAGTGGAACACGTGGTTCCAGTGGCCAACAGTGGCGCCCTCGATAGAGTATTTAAGCGCCTGCCTCTCACTCGGCCAGCTCCCTTGATCTTGAACGTGCTTACGACTGTGTATGGCATTCTGGTCTCCTCTTCAAGCTCCAGACCTTCGCCCTTCCTATCAACTATGTCAGTCTCATCGGGTCCTTTCTTTCCCAACGTCCTTCCTATGTAACCATCCATAATATGGTGTGCCCCAAGGTTTCGTCCTCTCCCCTCTTCTATACCTTCCATATACGGTGGACATGCCACTTCCTTCACCCCCCCCCCATCCACCTTCTCCAATACGCCAATGACATCGCCATCCTTGCCCTCGCCCCCACGCTTCAATGCTCCCAACACCTTCTCCAATCCCATCTTGACCGGTTCACCGCTTGATGTAACCAGTGGTTGCTCAGGGTCAATCCTTCCAAGACCCAGGCGATCATTGTAGGCAAAACCACTCCTTCCTTCATCTCCTCGACTTCTATATCACCATTTATGACCGTCCTATCACCCTCACTCCCACCCTCAAGTATCTTGGCATCACCCTTGACCGTCGCCTCTCATGGCCCCCCATCTCAAGACAATGCAAGCCAAGGCACGATCCTGCCTCTGTCTCCTCAAGCTCCTTTCTGGCCAAACATTGGACCCCTGCACTATTCTCCACACCTATAAATCCCTCATCCGCCCTATCCTCTGCTACGCTCACCCTGCATGGTTCTCTGCCCCTCCTACCTTTTACAAATCCCTTCAAATCCTAGAACGCCATTCGCTCCGCCTCGCCTATCACATCTACCTCCCATCCCTGATGCGGATCCTATATGACCTCATCCCTTTCCCGCACCTAGTCCTTTTCCTCGAACAGATATGGATCCTCTACACCTCCTGCAAACTTGATCCCCCTCACCCGCTTGTACCTCCCAGCCACTACCCATCCCCATCCGCTGCCGCGCCTCCATTCCCACATCCCACCATCTCTCCGCTCTCCATACCCTCTCCCAAGGTGGCTTCCACCATCACCCCCTCCCTGATGATGCCCTCATCCCCTACATTTACCCCTCGTACCAACTTTGATCCCCCCCATCCACCCCTGTTTTCCCCAAGGGTACTCTCTCTCCCTCCTCCCTTCCTACCTCCCCTAACCCCCTTACCTTCTTTCCTCTCCCTCCCATCTCCCCTGCCACTTGCATCTACACCATCCCCTCTCCCTCCTCCCCTTTTTGGCAGGTCCCCGGACTCGTACACATATAGTGAACTTTCGCGCACCGAAGATCATCGGCTAGTGCTCGTGTGTGCCGTCGTGTTCGTGTTCCAGTGTTTCATCGTTTGTGCTCCAACGTTCGCGTGTGTCATCTCTGTGCGTGTCCACGTTTCTGAACGTTTTTATTTTGGATACTGCGCCCGTGAACGGCTCCGTCTGTTTTAATTTTGTGTGTCTACGTTTGTATATCCACCATGTCTGTTCTGCAATTGGCTCCTTTTCTATCTTTATTCTTATCTGTGGCCGAAGAGCGGCGTAGTATTCCGCTGCTGGCCTACCTGTATCAGGTGTGAAAACAACAATAAAGAAAAAACAACCTCAGCCAGCGAGTCTAATCTTGCGTACGTCTCTGGACACACTGCCTTGCGTTAGACAGCTTACTTACTTTCTTGTTCTGTGTACGAGTGGGCGTGGTTGTTCGGTTTCCGTGTTAATCCGTTGTGTCGATCTTGTTGTTGTTCGTTCTGTCCTTCTTTGGTCGTGTCCGTCCTCTCCCGTCGTGTTGTTGTTCGCGGGCCGCTCCGCGGGTCCCGCCGCGCTTTCCGTCACTTCAACCCTGTTCCGGTCGCAGTTACAAGTATGACGAGGCATACCTGTTTTATAAAAACAAAGTCCTAATGTACTGCAGCCATAGTGGCATCGTCAAATGTTAAATGCAGTATCAGCACCAGCATGGTCAAATACGTATAAATAACTTCATATATACCAGTCATGTGCACGTACGAGGTAGCAAAGAGCTTTCTGTTTGCCTTGGACAAAGCTCTTGCACCACACAGTAGAGAGCTCTCTGGATACTTCTGGAAGAACTGAACACGTGGGCTCCAAAAGCGTCCGCTCGGCAGTGTTCCGGGAGACGCGAGACGGGTGACACCGACTAAGTGTTAAGTGTGCCCATTCATAGTTTATTCACTATCATATTTTTGTAGATTTGAGCTCAAGTCAAAATTAGCGTCTTGCTCTCGTCACTGATCGCTCGTTGAGCGGTACACGGACTTTTTGTTGCTAATTTCGGAACATTATGAGCAGTTGTATTTAGCCTCGCATGCAAGTCATGGTTCTGCTCTACCTCTGTTCAGACATGTGGACTCGTATATTCTCACTTTAGTCTGGTTTAGTTCATTGTTGATCTCACGAGTATAGTATAATAGAAGAGATTTCTGAAAATTGGCTGATTTAGTTTTCAGGTCATAATCTGGTTTCCACGTGCCTTTGTAGGCTCAGCAAGTGTTAAGTACGGATCTGGAAGCCTTAAGTTCGCAGATCGCATCACATAGTAACATATCTTGTCCAATTTGGTTAGATATTCTAAATTTTAGCACTCATTTTATCCAGAATTTCTGTTTGTGGCGATACGTGTTCGCGAATTGTGACAGTAAATTCTTGTTCACTTGCTTCGTACACTCAAGACAAGAGAACGCCAACCACGTGCGCAGTGGTGAAGTTCTTCTTCGTTCTTATATTCATCCTGAATGTCTATTATATGAGTATATGTGCGTCAATGTCGCGATTGAAAGAGTCCTCTGACCTTTCCATAATTAATAATTAATGATAACTGTGCTGGGGTCTCCAAGACGCATTTGCAAATGTGACTTTGTAATTCATTCGAGAGCGCTATGAAGAACAGCAACCATCACTCATTCATTAGTTTAGCTTATTATTTTGTTCCGCTGTTCTTGACGAGATATTTTTAGCACAGCACATGCATGTGTATTCCCTCCCAAACTTCCATTTAACGTTCTACTGCTATCCGCTGTGCATTAGATCAACATGACCAAGTTATTCATTTAATATTTATTCAACGTCTTAATTGTGAAGATCAGTTACCGACAGATACCCTTCAACTCTTAAAAAATTAAAATACTGTATTGAGAAAAGAAAATAATCATGGCTTCTGTTACATCGCCGTAGGGAAGAAAATTCTATCTGTTACACGTATAACTGAATACTCCGCTCATTGTATGTTATCACTGGCCAAAATGTCGTAACGATTCCACGAATGGTGAGTGCGATCGGAAGTTTAAGTGCTACATAAATTCCATTTTGTCGAGATTGGACACAGACAGATAATTCCTCCCGAGTCTGAAGAAAAATTCAATATGTTGGCTAAATTTTATTCGCAGTAACATATGGCGTAATATGCGCCAAACGTAAAATCGTACCAACACATACTTTCAATTGAACATTTCTTGAATTTTGCGGAGGGTCTTACTTCAATGCGAATGTCACAATAATTATGAACATTAGGGATATGATGGTCACCTCACTATGACTCAGAACTGCCATACAGATAGCACCATATTACAGGATGAACTGTTGGTTGAAGTTAGGAAATATCAACACAGGACTTGATACCAAAGTCTAGTTTAGTTTCTGGAATTGGGCTTGACACATTCAAATAACCAGTTTCATCCCTTTTTCTTAAGAAACGATTCAGGCGTTTGCAAATTTCGCAAAATCCCTCTCAAAGTCTTACAGTAGCTACAGAGGCCAAAAATTGTTTTGTAGTCTGCAGTGGTACAAAATCACAAACCACTGAAATCAGCCATGGTTCAGTTTTTACTCCTCCCTGGCTAATTACATGCCCCAGATTGTTTACTTCTGTTTGATCGAAAGGGCACGTATTGACATTGAGTGTTACGCCTTGCTACCGATAGTCATTTAAAAACTACTTCCTATCATTTCACTAGTTCTTGCATAGCTGTTGAAAATACAATTATGTGACCAAGATAAATCATGATTTCTTTCAGTATTCATTCCCCAAACACTCAATCCAAAGTGTCTGAAATGCAGGTGGTGCATTTCTCAGTTCAAATGGCATGCTACGGTACATATAACATCCCAATGTCGTACAATGCTCTATCACTTTTCAACATTATCTCCCGGCACGCTCAATGCAAGGCCTCCAGCGCTTACAAAGTTCATAAATTCCTTTAGAAAAAAGTTCTTTTGGTAGTCCGCGCAGCCACTCATGCCTCACGTGGCATACCTCTTCATCAGAAAGGAACTTCTTTCCTCCCATTGTGTCTTTGAGTGGTCCAAACATATGTAAATCACTTGGGTCAAGGTCTGGTGAGTATGGTGGATGAGGAAGACACTCAAAATGCAGGTCTGTGATTGTTGCAACTGTTGTATGGGCAGTGTGGGGGGCCTTGAATTGTCATGTTACAAAAGGATATCTGCTGACAGCAATCAGTGTCGCTTTGATTTGATTGCAGACGGCAGATGATTTTTTAGGAGATATGTCTATGATGCACTGGTGACAGTGGTCCCTCTAAGCACATAATGCTCCAAAATGACGCCTTTTTCGTCCCAAAAGAGAGTCAGCATAACCTTCCCTCCTGATGGTTCGAAATTTCTTTGGTTTTGGTGATGAGGAATGGCGCTATTCATTGCTCGCTCTCTTCGTTTCCTGTTAGTGGAAGTGAACCCAGGTTTCGTCCCCAGTAACGATTCTTGCAAGGAAGCCATCACCTTCTCGTTCAAAGCGCCGAAGAAGTTCTTCACAAGCATCAACACGTCGTTCTCATTTCAGGAGTCAGCTGCCGTGGCACCCATCTTGCAGACACTTTGTGAAACTAGAGCACATCATGCACAATGTGGTGTGCTGACCCATGACTTATCTGTAAATATGCTGCAATGTCATTCAGTGTCACTCGGCGGTTTTCCTTGAACTGCTGTAATGTTCTGTGGAGTCACAACTCGTTGTGCCTGACCTGGACGAGGAGCATCTTCCACCAAAGTCACACCATTTGCGAACTTCCTACTCCATTCGTAGACTTGTTGCTGTGACAAACATGTATCACCGTACTGAACATTCATTTGTCGATGAATTTCAATAGGTTTCACACCTCCACTAGGCAAAAACAGAGTAACTGAACGCTGTTCTTCCCTGGTGCAAGTCACAAGTGGGGCGGCCATCTTGATAATGATACTGCGACGGTATGTGCGCATCTGCACTATGCTGCCACCTACAGGCCATTCTGCACGCTGTTTGCAGCACGCTTACCAACTTACAGGATAACGGCGCGAAATGTAGATTTGTTATTACAAATTTAAGGTTTTAATTTGACTCACCCTCATAGAAGACCCAAAACTGCTGTATTTAGTTCGCTGTACTGATTACAATGCACCTCACGCCACAGCAGGTTGTCACCCATACTACGGTTTGGGCTTCTCCGACGATATTGTAATTCTCTCCAACGATTTAGCAAGATCTTTTCTTCTCCTGCCCGTCGTAACACTTTTCCCTTGCAGTACCTGTTTAAGAATTCCCATTCTGATTTGTCATCGTTAACGAACATAAATCCATTGAAGATGGCCATAAAGCAGTAATTGCGCGCGTTGCAAATATGATGTCTATGTTTCGACAAAATTTTCAAGCACAAGCATAAAAAATCATCTTTCTAAAATAGGATGTACTGCACTATAAATTAAAAATCACAATACTCTCTTATAAAGGTGTTTCAGTACCTACTTTATCGGAATGGAATGCATTGACCTATGAAACATGGATTCCTGCAGAAAAAAGACTTTCACTTAACGAGTGTAAATTAGGAGTAAGATGCAGGAACGAATCATGCTTATTGAGTGATGTAACAGTTCAAAATTTACAGTCCAAATGAATCATACAAAGTAATACAATAATTAGTCGTTTTTATTTTGTGGCCAATTAAGATAACATGTTAACTGACATTTTTAATGTGAATGAATATTTTAACTGTAATTAATCGCATGAGATTTCTTGAAAGTTTACCGTATTTAAGAGATACAATTGAATTCACATACTGAAATTAAGCACAACAGTTATGATTAATGAAATTTATGTGACTGTAATTTCCACTTACAATTGTTTGTGGTTGATGATCAAGTTTATTAGTGGAAATAATCATGAGCGACTTCAAATGCTCATTAGTTAGTTTCGATCTGTGGATGTATTTGTATATTTCATTTGTATATTTCATTTCACGTATAAATATTGCCGAAAGCGGAATAAAAGACACGAGCAAACTCACTCAACTGATCTGAGTGTGTGAATGGAAGACTCTTATTAAACTACAGTAATGATGACTTTAAACATTTGTCTTTGTAAGAGTCGCTACATTGCAAATCAGTCTATTTTCAAAGCGAGTAAAGAAATGAGTTGTCAGTAAAGAATTACACTAGATATTCAACTTTACACAATTTTAATTACATTAAATAGTCACTGTTAAACACATTGTATCTTCACTAAGATACTGTAGTCAAAAAACACACTAGTTCCATTAAATTTTTCGTTTCAGATCGCACATGTTGTCCGAAAGGTGGTGCTGTACTACGCACTTAACTTCTCTATTCTTCGGAAGATGTCGCTATTATATATTTAGTATTGTCGGAAGGAGTCGTAACAATACGAAAACCGCAGCACACGCATCGGCTATCACCGCGGCGATGAAGTAATATGGACACTTGCCCGTAAGCGAGAACAGAAATTGCGCAGTGGAGTCCACCCCCACCCCCACTCCCTGTGCCATGGATACCTCAAGCACATCTAGTCCCGAAACAAAAATGTAGGCGTCATTCAGTACCACAGTTTGCTGATATGGTGAGCTATAGTCTGTCCGTCTTCTCTTGAGCCATGCCAACGATGATCGCAGGGAACGAAGGAATTGCCGTCACTTGGCGAGGAATGTTACCAAAAATTTACTATGAGAAGATATCCTGAAATTCGGATACTATATGCAGCTTTCCCCGCGTCCAAACCACTTGCTGTGATGTTAATGATCTATTGAAGTACAATACAAAGGGTGTTACAATGACCTTCATTTGTGGTATTTATGGCGGGTCTTGGCTCTGGGGACTTAATGGAAGAGCTAGTGTGGCCCATAGGCTAAAATGTTTGGACACTCCTGCACTAGAGTATTGCATTCTGTAGGCAACCTATGCTGTGTTATGGGTGTCAGTGGTAACGGACCCACTGGTTTGTACAAATTCGCGAATCTAAGAAATGAATCTTCGAGGTCTTCCCTATCCTTTCCTTGCAAATGTTTGGCTTTATCACACAACGCAGAATTGCTAACAGTTTGCTTGTGGTGTGGGCATCACCCAACAAATCAGTATTGTCTTCTTCCAAGAGACTCAAACCGCCAATCAGGCACTTTGGCAGAATAACCTCGTCCATTCAAAAGTTGCACAAAGTCACGGGAACTGTAATTTCTCCATCTGTGATGCCTACAACTCTGCTGCACGCAGTACTAAACTTCGATTGCAGGTCAATGGTTCCACCACGTACTACAATTCCTTGGTAAGTCCTTATCTACACTAACCCAGAACAATTTTGCTGCACCTGCTGGTACGTTATCCAACGAATTCACCATTAGTGTATGTGTACGCTGTTTAGCTGGTTACACCCTCATGAGAGGTGCATTTGACGACGTTGTTTCACTAGTAGCTTTGTCTCCAAGTGGAAACAGAGTTCCAACGAGTTCTATTTTACAACTCGAAAGGTCAGTTACAGCGTGATGTTTATCCAGAAAATCGGATTTGACAATTGCACAGTGTAGATCACAAATGTGTGGCGACATCTGCTCCTTAAAGTTTTTAGTCCCGATGTTAGAAGTAAACAGTGTTGTCTCCAATGATCTCATCTCTTCGTTGCGTTCGCTATGTAACCTATACCGTGGGACTAAAGTCTCTTCCCAACCTAAGAGGTCGAGATCATCGTTTGACACATGTGCATCCATGTCTACCAAGAATTAATCTTCTTTTTTATTTACTGTTACAAGCAGGCAAAAATCTGCAGAAGGCCACGGACTGTATCGTTTTATTGGGAATGATCACCACTGTTTGCGTAAAGCCACTGTTGGGCTTATCCTGCTTTCTTTTGCAGCCACGCTGATAGGGGGCTGTAGATAATTTCTTAGTCATTTTTCTAGTACTTGGATGTCATAAACGTGTAAGTGCATTTTTAATGTTTGAAATGGTATACGCGCATTGTCATCAGAGATGCTGTGTCGCCTGGAACCGTGCATGGACCGTCTTTGCCTTATTGGGTGGTGAGCGGGGGGAGGGTGGAGGGGGGGGGGATTTGCGTACTGTTGACAGCGAGACGAAAAGACACAACAGTCGGCAGTGGTGCGTCGTGAGTTGTAGTACGGCACAGACCGAGTGGTGCCTTTGCAGTCATATTCAGAGCAAGTGGAACATATTGATGTACTGATTAATTATTTGAGATGAGGAAAGAGATTGAAGCCTTTCGAGAAGAATATTTTATTACGATTAATTTGATGAGAAATAGAAGAGGATTGAAATTAAGGTAATTGGTTTTAGATTTTGTATTTTAATGCGGCGGCTTATCGTTACGTATTCTTGGTTCAGACATCCAGAGACTTTAGTATAAGGAAAGACAATAGCCATACGTAATTTTCAGTATGAAACTGGGGGTAGGAATAACTGCTGAATATTTATTGCCATTTTTACGAGTTGCTTTTCTAAAAAGATCTCACTTGATACTGAAGACTACTTACATTTTTCGACTCAGGAACTGTAATTTTTTGTGGATTAATGCTTGTGAAGCAAGGAAAGAGATAATTTTTCAGTACAGAAGTTTTTTAAATCGGGAAACTAATTGCATTTGATGGTAAGATTTACCCAAGTCATCGTCTACATCCTAAGTCCATGCCAAAATATGAGACGTCATTTTTACCTACTCATATTTGTTGTGAAACAAATGCTCTGCCTTTTTTTTTTTTTTAAAAAAAAAAAGAGAGCCGATTGTACCAGACGCAGCACTACAGTTAACTGTAGCTCAGCAAACGCAACGCGATATAAAGACGACACCAGTGTCACCGTGTTTCCAGTCACCGTGTTTCCACTGTGCAACAGGTAAGCCAAAATTAAATAATTAAAAAAGAGAAGAAGATTTTAAACATGGCTGCAACAGCAACTGTTGAAATTCTGCAAGATAAAGGATGACAGCCAAAACAGTTGCAGGATAAAAATTTATTAAAATTCGTGACCAAGGTTTCGGTATATATAAATATACCTTCAACATTGTGTTTATGCAGAGCCAGTTTTTCAGTTTAAAACGTTAAGAATTCACAGTGTTGAATCCAGCAAGTACTCTTGTCACGAATGTTGAAACATACAGGGAACCAGATAGGTAGTTTTAAGTTGCAAAGTATTCTAGCAGTAGAAGTCTATGAATTCAGAGTTTACGAATTCCTATGCAGAAAGCCTTTCGTAAGTTTACAAACATCGGACACAGCCAGCAAGCAAAAATTTTAATGAAAACAATTGTATTATTTACAATTAAGATAACTTTCACATACCGACATTCCTGCAAGGTTTAAAAAGTCGAATAAGTGCGCTGCTCTTGTCATACATTATTCATAACTGTGTTTTGTCATTGCGTTATTTACTAACAAGCTATATTTCTTTCCAGCTATTAAAGAGACCAGCTGTTACATTTTTTTTATCATTTGATCTCAACATTATATAAATTTTTTTGCTAACATGCCGCGCTACACTGGCAGTAGTAAACCGCGCACCACAATCGACTCGCAGAAAACTGATTTGCAAAATTCAGCAGATTTCATATGACGTAGTTGTTAATCACAGTGAGCTTAATTTGAGTGCAATATTGCATTACGCTGTCACGTTCCGTACGGACAGTCAGACACGATTCAAGTCCAAATGACATTTTTGCCGATCTGAATATTTCTTTCTCTGAGGATTAAATCTCGAGATTAAATGTTGAAAATTCAGCTCCGTTGAAAACCGCACCCACTCAAACAATATTAATTTTTTTAGAAACTGTAGTCATACAACTGGTTCATCACTCAATGAACATTACGAACTCTTTGCGGAACAATGAGCTTGGACTTCTGCTTCAGCAGTCATTACAAGAGAATAACAAAACCATGGCAAAATGATTTGACACTTCACTCAAGTCTGGTCAAAAGGGACTAGCAAAGCCACAGAAAGAAAACGAAGAATTATTTGACAGGAATTTAACGAAAGAAATGAGAACAAATTCAGAATTCTACTTCTGGCATCGAGGTAATCCCAGAAACACTCACACGGTTAGAACGATGTTTTTCGCAATTTGAGGCTGAGGTAGACGAAAGGCTTAAAGCAACCACTGACACATACCGCCAAGACAAAGCTTTAATTACTGATGAGATCAAAAAGGTAGTTCCTAGCACAGCCCCCCCCCCCCCCCCACACACACACACGCACGTTCAGAACAGGTACAACAAATAGGAACCATGCGAGACACTGAAAACTCAAGTTGATGACCATTCAACTAAAGTAACTTAGCTATAGTTAAATGCAGAGAATGAATCAGACGGAACCCAACCTGTACACATCACAGAAACACAGCAATAAGAATCATCAGAAAATTTAAAATTAGGGCACATGGGAATTAAGCAAGAAGTAAACAAAAATCACGCTTCTCAGGATTGTACACACAACTGCACAGATAGCTATAAAGGACGCGGAATGGAAAATATTCAGCTGCCACATTTAAGCAAGCCCTTGAGGGAAAGAAACTTTGTACACGGGAACATTCTCGTATTTACTCAAATTTACAAAATTCTTACGACTCACATAGCTTTGGCGACAATCAATTTTTATCAGTAAGCAAGGTTAATGTTTCGAAATGGAGCGACGACTTTCATCCGACAGACTGGGTCCAGCAGTTTAGTTTTTCATGATCACCTACTTGGTCAGTCACACAGAAATTAGAATTTATTTGCAGTTTTTCACAAAAAGAACCAGCAATGAGAATGAGACCGATTGCACAACAACGTTTTTATCAACGCCTGTAAGCAGTGGAAGGTCCAGACTTCATTATAACTTCATTCTTCGAGAGCTACAAGATCACCAGTGATATCTGTACATATACCAACTTCACAATGCTTTTCAGTTGAAGAATTTCTGAGCACCTTTCTTGCAGCGTACTGGTCACATACAACACAACGTGGTGTCAAGGACATAAACTTTACCAAACTTTGAAAACTTGCAATATTTGAAGCGCTAAAACAATTTTTTCAACACATGGTACATGAAAACCAACATTTGTTAGAACCTTACAGCCCACCAGCGTTAATCAAGCTTTGCGTTTCAAAACATCCAAGATCATTACACATTTCGCTACTGACAGGAGACCAGAAAGACGATATTCACGGGTTCCGATACTTTATACAATTACTAGAGATAGAGAAATAATACAGCCAGTACAGAAATAAGTATTTTTCCCACTAAAACCGCAACTATCAGGACATAAACAACAAAGGGCAATCTGGGTCATTTACGAGTAATGACAACAGACAAAACCATAATCACAAACACATCTGGAATTCGTGGTACACGGTCATACTCTTTTCGCCAACTTTCTGATCGTGCCACTACTCACAACAGAGCAATGCAGAGTGTCCATTTTCTGAACGAACATGAATCGGTATTGGATTTGAACAATTCTTGCATATCGCTGTACAAGAACGATGCTCAGATTTCATTAAAGTTTGAACACAGCTTGTATAGAGAAATACAGTACAACAACAGCTTCTTAACTTCAAACGAAAACGTTGATTGGTACAAGTCACAGTTAAATAATACAGACTTTTATTACGCAAATAAAGATCACGAACAGCCAACAAACATTTTAGAGGTAATACAGACTACAGTAGACAGTTACAAAGCCACATCTGACCACGACAAACAACAACTACAGCAGATTCTTCAAACGCATGCTCATGTTTTTGTCAATTTCCGAGGAACCATTAGGGGATTTCTTAACAAATTTCCAGTGAAACAGCACAGTAATTTTGTAGGAAGACATTAACATAGTCCATAAATTTATAAAGTGAAACAGGAGATTGAATCCATACTTCAGGAAAGCACCACGGAAATAACAGCTAGCATAATAGTCCATCAAACATCTTACCGAAGAAAACGGTTTTCTCATATTTGTTCAGGATTCAAGGCAAATAAATGAGACCATTGTACCGGAAACAGACAGACCAAAAATCTTAGCCAAGTCGTTACAGAAATATCACGGTCTCACCGTATTTTCCACTCTCGATTTCAAGTCCGGTTTTTGGGAAATTGAACTACATCCAAACTGTTGCCAATACGCAGCGTTTCTTTGCTTTGGAATCGGTTACCAGTTTTGCAAACTCCGTTTCGGCTTGAATATTTCTTCACCAGCATTTACCAGAGGATTAAACTCCAGTCTGTCGAAAGAATTAAGGAACAGAATCACTACGTATGTCAATGACAATCACTGCAGAGGAAACGTGGCACCAACACAATAACACTTTAAAGTCATTGTTAGATTTCTTTTTTAAAATAAGGTATTACTGTCATTGTCAATAAATCGCAGCTTGGAAAGATTTCAATTAATTTTTTAGTACATAAGATTTCAGCTTCTGGAATTAAATCTGATCCAGACAAACTTCAGGCCATTCAAGATATTGTTACTCCAACAAATAAACGCCAAATGAGAAGTTTTCTTGGCCTCATAAATTTCTTTCGCCGTTTCATTCATTACAAGGCTCTTCACAATCCACGGTTATGTCCGCTTAGTGGTAAAAAATCCAAATTGTTGCTGGGACGAACAGGTTCAGAAAGAATTTGACACCTAAAACTGGCTTTGCTAGATGCAGCATAACTTTCACATCCTGACCTTTCTTGCGAGCTTTGTTTCCTACTGGAAGGCGAAATACGGCAATTGGCGTTTATCTGTTTCAAGTGATTGAAGAAGATGAGGCTGCTGTTCAAAAAAGTATCGCCTTTTCAAGTTGAGTCTAAAGTTTTTGAAGACCACCGAGCCTTAGAATTTCTCATGGCACCCAAACATTCTCACGATCGATTAATAAAAAGGGCAACATATTTACAAGAATTTAGCTCCACCATTGTGTACATTCCTGGTTTAAAAATGTAGCAGACGCTTTATCACGATCTCTTGGAGAAACACAAACTGTCTCATTTACAGAGTTTTGTCAATCAATTTCAGCGTACTGTACATACATCAAGTAGCATTCTAAAATTACATTTCATCAGCTTTAAGTGTCATTGCAAGGGATGAAGACCAAGATCGATACGGAGAAACATTAAACAAAAATAGCGTGACAAAACAAACTCTTCAGTCAGACCCTTTTACCTTGTAAGAAACGACTGAAACCTAACAGTACTATGTGGCTTGTTTGTATCCCCGAAGATCTAGTTAGTAAACTTCTATGGTACATTCATGTAATTCAGGGACACTATGAAAAACGAGAATGTTCCTACACACTTTGACAATCTTCTTACTTCTTCAACTTGGAAAAATGGATTCGATGACTTCTAGCGAAATGTGAATTGTGTCAATAGATTGAAACATTAACTACTTCATAGTTTGCCCAGCTATACGCTACCATTCGTGTTAAACTTCGCCATTTAGCAACCGTTGACCTGTATGGACGTGTTCCGACTAGTAGAAAAGGTTATCAGAACATTTTTGTAGCTGTAGAGCTTACTTCTAAATTCGTTTCATTCACACCATTGAGGAACGCAACTGCCGAAAATGTCTCAGCGGCATTTGTTAAGAACTTCTTAGGAAGAGTGGGACATGTTGACAAAGTTATCTCTGAGACTGGACATCAATTTAGACACAGTTTTTGATTTCTCATAACAATAGGATGATTAAGAAAATATTTATGTCCCGCTACCATGCCTCATCCAATCCAGCTAATTTAATCATGAAGGAATGTAGGATAATACGCAAGCTTTACTGTCACAAGAAACACAGAAAATGGGACAAATACATGAACATTTTTCAGTTTATCATAAATTCTTTCCCAAACTATCCTGCATTACTTTTTCCTTACTTAGTGCTCAAAAACAACCACCAGACAGAATTCCTAAGCTACGATGCATACAACGTCACAAAATAGTAGAAATTGCTCTTGCGAACATAAAGTAAGTAGCAGAGAAGAGAAAACGACTTCAAAAGACAAAAAGCAGAGACAGAAATTTCCAGGTAGGTGAAAAAGTCTCGGATTCGTTCACACCGAATATAACACACAATGGTAAACATCCTTCAGGAAATTATTTTTAACTTACAACGATCCTTACCGCATTCATCGAATTTGTTATCGCTATGCTTTGAAGTTTAACCATTACGGACTAAACGCGGCCTTAGCATACACCACATTTCCATTGTCAAACAGTTTCACGAATAATGCCTGCTTTTACACTTTTTATGCTGTCCGCATATATTGACGGAGAGAGAATGCAGCCAGCAAGAATATTTTTCTATCGCATTTTGGAACATTTGTACATGTGTAGAATTAAGACAAATTTTTATTTCAACCTGTATATATGCATCTTATCATTTATCTTGTTAGATGCAAGTGGAAGCCTTAGAGAGTAGATATTTACTTTTTTGATTAAATGAAATGTCGTGTGGCTAGGGCCTCTGGTCGGGTAGACTGGTCGCCTAGTGCAAGTCTCTCTCTTTTTTTTATGATGATGCAAAGTGAACAATTTCTTGTATTTCTGCCTCACATGCGTGTCTTGATACAGCTGACTTCCTGTTACAGATTATATTTCACACTTTATACATAATGCAATTTATTTTTAAAGATATAACCAGGGGGTAACAAGCTAATAATTTTATTACCGATAGACAGTGATGTACTGCCAATTCACAGGTAAATATTACTCAAGTCGGACGCTTGTGCAGTGAGGTAACATATATTTGAAAAAGTTATTAAAATGTTGGAAGAATTCGCTGTTTTCATCAAGGACTACTGAGTCGATTTCTGGCAAAAGAAACATTTCTCAGCAAAGTCACTAAACGTTTTCGGTATGACATATTGGAGGATTTTTTAGTAGTGGATTTGAGATGATGTTATGGAGATTTTATTTTGATACACTTAAAAAGCTTTATATGGTACATTTTTAAGCAATGTATTGGTGATGTAGAGGAAACTGCGAATAAGGTTAGGGAACTTGTGATTTGCTTACTACAAACAGGTTGTAATTTTTCAGATTTCGTATTTTTTTGCCTGAGAAAGGTGTTTCTTATGCCTTGAGAAAGGAGGTTGTTGATAAGGTTGTCGAGAGGACGCTACATTTGATTTGTCATGATGTTCCTGACGATGTTTCTTTCCCTGTAGATAACTGTTTGTTGACTGTGGTTATGAGAAATTCCCTCTGTGTTCGAGTTCCTAATTTTGGAGTTGTTTTTCTCAGCAGGTCAACACCACTTTGTTTCCCATGATTTCTGTTCATTCCACGATGTCTATCAGTAATTGTTGCATACCAACTCTTCACTCTCTACCTGACGTATGTATGGACTACATTAAGCAATTTCTTCTTAGGTAAGATTTCTTCATTAGTACATACATAAATTAGATACCACAAATTTAATGTTTGACAGACTTACAACTGTCTCCGTAATAACATATTTCTTTCAACTGCAACAAACAGCATGCTATGCACAACAAAATGAACCCTTTTTCTCCTTTATCATTTACTTTCCTTCCCAGAAATTACACGGAATCTATCTTCGGAATTATATTGTGCAAGCGATCAGTAGCATAAAGCTATGTGGCTCACAGTGAGAACAGCGACGTAAATGGAGTGATATTCCGTGTGAACATACAAGAATTTCTGGAACTTTTCGTATGCTACTCGATGATCTCAGCATAAAACTGTCGCAAATATAGTCAGGGTGAAAAATCGGATATTGTAGCTGATCTCGGTTTCGAGATCGGTAAATTAATTCGCGATTGACGAAAGATTTTTCATCGACAGAGCTCACAAAGTAAATATTCTTGTAATCCCAGAGTCAAATAGTCGTAACTCGTTGCAGAAATTGCCGATCCAACCACGCCCGTCCGGAAACAGTACCGCTAGAGGACGCCTTTGTGCTAAAGGAACCAGGCCAGACTTTGTACACCAGTACAGAGAATGACATCTGTCCGCAGAGGGCGCCACGATTTTTTAATTTGTGGTTTCGTTTTTCTTTGGGCCTGAGGTGTGGTCGATTGATTGATATGGATGCCGTATGGCCAATGGAGGACAGTTCGGGTGTGAGTGAGGAAACGACAGGAACGTCTGCGAGGTACACATATTCAGAGTGCATTAGAAATCGAAATGAAAATTGAGGAAAGTTCGGGGGTGTACAGGGTAACGCAGGGCACGTCTTTGAGCCAAACGGAATGTCAGAGTCGACTAGATCGAATTCTCGCAATATTAGAAAACCACATATCGCAGGTAACAGTTACGAAAGAGGAAAATAAAATACGATTTGAAAGACTTTGAAATCAAAGCTTGAAGGGTATATCGCTGAAATTTGACGAATTGGAGACCGAAGCCAAAGTGATACAAACGGAGGTGGAGGTGAGAAAGTGTATGACACAAAGGGTGACAGGAGCTGGGTTAAACGTGAAGATGACTGACATCTCCGCGCACATAGGTGAGGAAAGTAAATCATCTAAGCAAACATAAATACGTGTGTCAGCCCTCGAGAAAGAAGTGACTCCAATGCGACAAGTTAATGTCCTTGTAACCTAGCTCATGCCGAGGAATATGCTTCCCGCATACTCGTTGCACGGGGTGGACATACTACAGCCTGGGTTCGTTCGAACGCGCAGTATCCACCCGCAGCCATATCTGAGGAATCTGTGTCTCTGTGCGAAAATAGTGACGGAATGTAATGCTGTACTCGTTGCACGCCAGACGCTCGACCGGGAAGGGGCTGGCTGGTTTGATGTAGCAGTTTTCGAGAACAGATCTTACACGAAATTCTGCATCAAGTGTCCGGCAACATACTGGAACCCGGACGCACCCAACAGATGCTGCCCACCTTCTCGTTCCGACGGGGTATTTGGAATACAAAACGACAAATGAGGAAAGGAGCAGCGCAGTGCACTCAGATTTTCTTGCTCACGCACAACGTGCACTCGTCGACGCACTCTCGCGAGAGCAGTTACTTGATAATTTAAGGTCCTTGGACGACACCCAAGAGCAGGAGACACAAAGGACGGAGCATGCTAACTCAATGAACACAGAAAAAAGGGTACCACAAGGGTGTCCGCAGCACAATGACCGGCAGAATTAGCGCCATAATTGACGAAGGAGAGAAGAAGGAAATAGGCGAGAGCGAGACAGACGTCTTGGTTCACATCAGAGAGCGCATGCCAGGAAAGAAGTGCCACACCACCGACGCGACGTGACTTGCGTGCGAGCGTTTTATAATGAAAGAGGCCTTGAGAGTAATGGAGGTTTGCTATCTCTGGCCCCACCTGAGGCGGAGGAGGGTGACAGCACACAAGTGAATGACCAAAGGCAATGAGATATCGCAGGTGACGCCAGAGTAGAGAAGTGACATCACATACCCAGTGTGTGGTACTGGTAATCGCAAGGGCAAGACGACACTGACCAGTACTGTGATGATCCAGAGTGGTCGGAAAAAGCGGGCAACCGGTTTCCCCTTATTAAGATAACTGTGGAAGGGAACTGAGACGAGAGCATTTCTTGTTTCTGGGTCGGAAGTGACTGGTCTTCTGACGTGTTTTTACGCAAAACCGATAAAAACTGCGGGTAAATTAGCTTTGATAGCAGTAAAAGGGTCTCACTAATTGGTTCAAATGGCTCTGAGCACTATGCGACTCAACTTCTGAGGTCGTCACCTAGAACTTAGAACTAATTAAACCTAACTAACCTAAGGACATCACACACATCCATGCCCGAGGCAGGATTCGAACCTGCGACCGTAGCGGTCACGCGGTTCCAGACTGAAGCGCCTTTAACCGAACGGCCACACCGGCCAGCTAGGTCTCACTAATTCCCGCTTTTGAGGCGAAAAGGTAGAGTGTAGGAAAAGAAGTGTTGGTACCACTAAGCGACGGAAGAAGTGGCTTCCAGCTGAATGCAGTTGTTGTCTGTGGGTTATCGCTCGATTTTATAGCCCGTAATGACATACTCTCAAGCAGAGCGCTGATCGTGGGTTGGAGCATTAAAGCTGTGGCCAGTTCGCTTGGGGTGCAGAGGGCAATAAGAGCACAATTAGTAAAATGCAAGGAGGAGGGCGAAATTTTCATAGGTTGGCCACGGGAGCTAAAAAGTGGCTTATTAGAGGAAAAGTGGGTTCCAGAGGAAGTCAGTTGGCCGTCCGCAGGTGGTGATGATAATTCCACTCACACAGCCGATGAAAGAGAACCTGACGGACGTGATGCAACTGATCGTGGGTTAGAGACCCCAGCACATTAGTATTTAGAGAGCCAGAGGCCAGTGCGATTCCACGACACCCGAAGCCGCCCATGCGAGTACAGAAGACACCCTCTAAAAGGAACATAACAAAATTTAGAGAGAGACCACAGTCAAATCCCTGACAACCAGCAAACCAAGATAATGACAAAGATTGAAGGTGAAGCCCGCAAAGAAAAGGTACATCTCATGTGGTGCGGAGAATTGGAAGGAGGTTGCAGAGTGGCTGAGAAGCACTGTGAGGTGTGTCAAGGAAGTAAAAGCATAGTGTACGAACACTTTCCAGAAGTATAAAACAATCTTTTTTCGCCCACAATTGAAGAATTTGTGAAAGTCAGGCGGTTTTCGGAGGACCGCAGGTGTTTCCATGCGGCAAAGTGGCGAGATAAATTGATCACGTCTTTCTCATACACAATGGACACCGTAAATGGCACCCCGTTTACAGAAGATCAGTCTGAAGTGGGTGTGAAAAACGCAGAGGTGAATCCGATTGGAATACTTAGAAAGAGTATTCAAAATTATACGCGGTTGGGCCGGGAGCAGGGATACAAGGTTGAGAAAGCAATTATGAAATTCGAGGGAAGATTTCTGGATGAGGTCCAAAAGTTTGAGTAATGTGTGATCGGCCGCCGACCAGTAAAGCGTTCTCAGTGGCCTAGAAGCGCGGGAAAGCTACCAGAGAAGTGATACAGGCGATGGAGGCAGCAGGAGTCATATCGCGGGTTGCGTCGGATTACGTGAATCCGCTCGCAGTTGTACCTAAGAAAAACGGATCATTCCGTTGTTGAGTCGATGCGAGGATGTTAGATGATCACATTAAGATAGACAGAACAAGGCCAGAAAATATACCGGACATAGTGCTCCAATTCTCGCGAAAAATTTGGCTGTCAGTCTTTGACATTACACCTGATTTCAGTCAAGATGAGCTGGATCCATCCTGCCGAACATATACTGTCTTCCTACTCGAAATGGAACAGTATGTTAGCAACCCAGCACCATTCCGGCTTAAGAACTCAAGTTCGGCACTTGTGAGTGCGCTTAACTGCATATTTACACCAGAGATGAGGGGATTTGTGTCGCCTACATCGATGACATAATTGACGCGTCTGCAACAAGAACACATAAACAAGCTGCTAACGGTACTGCAGAGATAGAGCACGACGCTCAGGCGTGACAAAGTGAATCTGTGCGCAACCAGGGTGGTATATCTCGTGTTAGAGATTTCGTCGGAAGGTATCCGTTCGGAAACGTGTGAATTGATGGAAATCACGAAAATTGAGAAAGTTCTTGGGGTTGATTTCATTTTATATTTTACTTCGCGCTGAAGTTCAGTCCTCTATAGGAGCTGTTAAAGAAGGGCAAGAAGTGCAGCTGTGGAAGAAAGAAGGAAAACGGGTGTGAGAAGGTTAAGCTTGTGTTTCATGATAGTGTTTGTTTGGCGCAACCTGACATCGCAGTACCTTTCGAACTCTTCACAGACGCAAGTGCGCATGGCATTGGAGGCTGTCTACAGCAAGTCTAGGATGGGAATGTGAATATTGTGGCCAAATGTAGCCGGAAGCTACTGGACGCAGAGACACGGTATTTCACTATTGAACTAGAAATGCTGGCCATTGTCTGTGAGACAAAACAGTTTAGGGGTTTCGAATAACTTCGGGGAATACAGCCAGGTAACACTTTCAGCGACAGCCGATATTTCGGCGGGAGAACACCCCGCCATTTTCAAGACAAACTGCAACGGACAGGCAACGTACATGCAAATTTAAAACCTCGGTTCTCAGGCTGATGCAGAAAAGATAACACACACACTGAACACCAGTGCCACCAAAGATGACCGAAGTCAGAGATATCGATAGTGAGACTACGAACTCGCAGGTGAGGTAGCATTGACTCTGTCCCTCTGTTTTTTGGCAAAGGAGAGAGGTGGATTCCAAACAGAGGTTAACCAAAAACCTCCATCCCTGTTAACGAGGTTGCTCGCTAATTTAATCTCAACTGCCTCCTTAATAACACCGTCCCAATACTAGCTGGACGTGCATGCAAATATCTCGGTGTTATTATATAACATGGGGTGACCAGTATCCAAGCAATGTTCGGCAATAGCAGATCTACTTGGCTGCTGTAATCGTGTGTGCCGTTTATGCTCAGTACATCGGCCCTCCACGGTCCTGATAGTTTGACCAATATATACCATGCCGTAGCTACAAGGAATACGACATACACCCGCCTTACGCAGACTAGGATCATCCTTAACAGGACTCAAAAGCGCTCTGATTTTAGATGGAGGTCGGAAAACACATTTCACATCGTTTTTCCGTAAAATACGACCGATCTTGTTGGAAGTGTTTCCTATGTAATGCAAAAAGGCAGTAGACTTAGGTGTCGACTCAGAATTATCATCCGTCACCCGATGTACAGTTGGTCGATAGAGCAACGCACGTTCAATCTGTCTATCACTATAACCATTTTGACGGAACATAACTTCAAGGCGGGAGAGCTCAGCTGGCAAAGTCTCAGCGTCGGAAACGACATGTGCCCTGTGTACCAAGGTACGCAGTACTCCACGCCAAGCCGGATGGTGTCAACTATTAGCCTGTAAGTACAAGTCGGTGTGAGTACGTTTCCTGTAGACTGCATGTCCCAATGATCCTTCATCCTTCCTCCTAACCAACACGTCAAGAAAGGGAAGGCAACCATCCTCTTCCATCTCTATCGTAAAACGAATGTTCCGGCGGATCTAGTTCAGATGTTCTAGAAAGGCATTCAACCATGAAGCCAAACAGCAAAGGTATCGTCAACATATCTAAAGAAACAGGCGGGTTTCAAAGGCGCCGAATCGAATGCACGTTTCTCGAAGTCTTGCATCAACAAATTTGCGATCACAGGAGACAACGGACTACCCATCGCAACTCCATATGTCTGGAGGTACCTACTCGGCCGCAAAACTCGTTTATATTCAGACCATCACGCTCTAACGTTTCTAAGAACCGTCAGGTACACGGCCGGCCGATGTGGCCGAGCGGTTGTAGGCACTTCAGTCTGGAACCGCGAGACCGCTACGGTCGGAGGTTCGAATCCTGCCCCGCGCATGGATGTGTGTGATGTCCTTAGGTTAGTTAGGTTTAAGTAGTTCTAAGTTCTAGGGGACTGATGACCTCAGAAGTTAAGTCCCATAGTGCTCAGAGCCATTTGTACCATCAGGTACACGAGTAAGAGAGTGATGAGGTGGGCTCTGCCGATTCAGGAAGATGATGGGAAAGTCGCTTATTGTTGGCGTTAACATAACAGATTTTCGGACTGGTGAAGCGGAAATCCTTCGAGGGAGGTCGGCAACGAAGACGTCACGCGGGAAAGTAATGAGATCATAATTGCAATGTTAGAGCAAAGGTACAAGGCGTCCATCTCACAACACAGCTGGGAGTTAGCCGCAGCCCGGGAGCAATAGCCAGAGACCCAAAGAGAAAAGGACTTTATGCTGCACGGCGTTGGTGGAGAGGATGAGCGAATGTGAAACCTGGTCTATGTGGGCACGGCTGAGCGGAGGGTATCTTTTTTTGTGGCATGTGAAAGAAGTGGGAAATTTGGCTGCCTGCTGCATTTTTGGTGACATTAATGGAGAGCTATCAACAACACCTTGGGCACTAAGGACTGACGATGTAGTGTGCGACCATCGCCAATTAGTGGGAACGTGCTGTACTCATGGGGTGACCAGGGAAGGTTGCTCAGGTGGTTAGTAAATGCGGCATGTGCCAGCGTGTAAAACATCCAAACGTACGAGATGTACTGCATGCCACCATGTCAGAAGCACCAAATGACATGGTGTGTGTTGATCATTACGACCCTCTGCCGAATGGACAGTTAGGTGGCATTTTACCTGTACTTGTCATCGACACATTTACTAAGCACGTCAGACGTTACGTCACAAGCAGCACCACAACGAAAAGCTGTGCAAAAATTTTGACGTAAGATTATGTGCGCACATGTGGTAGGCCCAAGAGAGTCCTCAGAGACCATACTTCAATTATCGCATCCCTGAGATGGAAGGCAGGATTAGAAAAGGAAGGGATCCAAATCACATTCTCCTCAATCATAAACCGCGCGGTACATGCGCCAGCTGGGAATGTTCTTTATGGTAATAGTTTCTAACATACACAATGCATGGGTACGGCACCTACCACAGATAGAGAGATACTTCAATGTAGCCGCGCATTGCAATACGAGATACAAAGCAATAGACCTACAGTTCCAGAAACTGGAGAAGTCCGTGGCTGACAATACTGTCAAATGTTCGTCTGGAGCTGACTCAGAGGCACACCAGCAACGAGGGAATCAGGCCCGAGAGTTCGCGATGGAGAAGGCGATGAAAAGAATCGACAGAGAACAGGGAAGAAGGACAAAGCCTTACGAGGTCGGGGACCGAGTCCTCGTGAAGAAGCATAGGCCGTCTGATGCCGAAAAGAACAGTATAGTAAAGTAGTACTTGGGCGCATACTCGGCACGACAGGAAGTAGCACCGAATAGCTACGCAATTTATGATGATAATCGCGAGGTTGGGTTAATAGAGTAATGCACAGCAGCGGCGGTATCAAAAGTTGTAAATTGTTAACAACACGTTGTTGTTGTTGTGGTCTTCAGTCCTGAGACTGGTTTGATGCAGCCCTCCATGCTACTCTATCCTGTGCAAGCTTCTTCATCTCCCAGTACTTACTGCAACCTACATCCTTCTGAACAGCGGTAACTATTGCCCGTCCTACACGCAACAGAAAACAAACTCAGCTTTTTTTATATGATGAGTAACACGAGAGTTGAGGATTCAAAGTTGCGTGAAGCATCTCTCTCGTGTGTTCAATATGAGTTTTCCACACCTCAAGGAATACTATCAACTAAGGTGCTGAGAAAAGCCACTCCTAGCAAACATCACGCAAATGCAGAGGTGAGAAAAAATCAAACTTTGTCTTTATTCCACCAAAATATATGTAGCCTCAAGAATAAAATAGACCAGTTGCTAATAAATGTAAAAGACGAGTGAGAAAGTGAGCCTGATATACTGTGTTTCTCAGAACATCACGTTATGAGTGGAATCCGCATGCTAGAGATTGAGAACTTTAGTTTAGCTACTCATTACTGCAGATCTGTTTTGGAAAAAGGTGGTGTTGCAATATTTATAAAAAATAATATAGTGTATAAATCCCTAGATTTAAGCAAATACTGTGAAGAACAACATTTTGAGGTGTGTGGCATCGAGTTAACAGCAGAAAGTACAACTGTTATTGTTCTGGCTGTTTACAGGGCACCTGCTGGAAATCTAAATGTATTTCTAAGACAAACTGAATCACTTCTGTCGAATCTATGTAGGAAAATTAAATCTATCTTTGCTATGGGTGACTTCAATGTGGACCTTTTAACAGAAAATAGAAACAAAACAGACTTTGAACATTTAATGTACTGTTACAATTCAGTACCAGTGGTGGACACTCCAAATAGAGTAACTGCCAGCTCTAGCACTTTAATAGATAATGTATTTGTAGATAAGGATATTTGCAATAATTTAACCATGAAAAATATTATAAATGGGCTCTGTGATCATGAAGGGCAATTCCTCACTCTAAACCAAATGAATGTACAAAGAAAAGAAAATTTCATTTGGAAAACATATACAATTATAAACAGACACACCATTGAAACCTTTAATCAGCAATTACATCTTGTGGACTGGTCTCCTGTATATGCTACAGTTGATGTTAATTCAAAATGTAATATATTTATCAATGAAGTTACAAGCCTTTTTGAAAAAGCATTTCCTAAAAAATCGGTGAGAGAAAACCTGTTCCAATCTGGAAACAACCCTTGATTACTAAAGGCATCAAAATCTCTTGTAAAACAAGAAGACAACTATATGCTGCAGCCAGGAGTTCAAATGATAACAGTAGGATTATAAACTATAAAATCTACAACAAAGTTCTGAATAAGATCATTCAGGCAGCAAAGAACATGTGCTTGAAGGCAGAAATTGACAACTCGAGCAATAAAGTAAAAACTATCTGGAAATTTGTAAAGAAGGAAACGGGGGAAAATGCAGTTTGTAGTGAAAATATCCAAATCAAAAGTTAGGGTAATCTTGTTAGCGATCCAAAAACAGTTGCAGACACATTCAACGACAATTTTTAACAGTAACAGAAAAAATAGGTTTACAAGGCTCCATGAAGCAAGTCATCAATCTTTTGGAAGCTAGAGTACCTGGTTCAGTACAACACATGAAGGTAAAAACAGTCACTCTTCAAGAAATTGAAATAGTTATTAAATCCCTGACATGTAAAAACTCTCCTGGAATTGACAACATTTCTAACAGATTACTAAAATACTGCTCCAGCCATGTAAGTAAAGTCCTTTGCCACATTTTTGATACATCACTTAAGCAAGAAATAGTTCCTGAGAGGCTTAAGTATGCAGTTGTAAAACTGCTGTATAAGAAGGGGGATAAGACGGATACTGCTAACTATAGGCAAATATCACTACTGACAAGCTTTTCAAAGGTTTTAGAGAAACTAATGCATGCCAGGATAGTTAAGCATCTCAGTGAACACAATATCTACAGCAAAAGTCAGTTTGGATTTCAGAAAGGTTTGTCAACAGAAGATGCAATATTTGTATTTACTGGCAAACTCTTGGAATCTATCAACAAAAAACTGAAAGTGATTGGCATATTTTGTGACCTAACAAAAGCATTTGACTGTGTAAATCACCAAATTCTTTTACAAAAAGCTGCACACCTCGGTATAAGTGGTACAGCAGGGAAATGGCTTGACTCATATCTGTCAAACAGGAAACAAAAAGTTGTAGTAGGTAGTCAAGATGGTGTCTCATTATTTTCAGAATGGGATACGATCACATGTGGAGTGCCTCAGGGCTCAGTTCTGGGCCCCCTACTTTTTATTATAGTTATAAATGATCTCCCTCTCTGTGCGGAATATTGTAGATTCCCCATTTTCGCTGATGACACTACACTACTTATTGATAATTCAGTAGATAAACTCGAGGTAACAGCAAATAAGGTTTTTAATGAGATGGTGAACCGGTTTAACATTAATGGTCTTTCTTTTAATTACTGTAAAACAAACTACATTCAGTTCCACACAACATCCAAAGATGAGGCAATAGTAGTACAAATAGATGAGCAGACAATAATCAGGTTAGATTCCTCAAAATACCTAGGCTTGCATATACACTCCTGGAAATTGAAATAAGAACACCGTGAATTCATTGTCCCAGGAAGGGGAAACTTTATTGACACATTCCTGGGGTCAGATACATCACATGATCACACTGACAGAACCATAGGCACATAGACACAGGCAACAGAGCATGCACAATGTCGGCACTAGTACAGTGTATATCCACCTTTCGCAGCAATGCAGGCTGCTATTCTCCCATGGAGACGATCGTAGAGATGCTGGATGTAGTCCTGTGGAACGGCTTGCCATGCCATTTCCACCTGGCGCCTCAGTTGGACCAGCGTTCGTGCTGGCCGTGCAGACCGCGTGAGACGACGCTTCATCCAGTCCCAAACATGCTCAATGGGGGACAAATCCGGAGATCTTGCTGGCCAGGGTAGTTGACTTACACCTTCTAGAGGACGTTGGGTGGCACGGGATACATGCGGACGTGCATTGTCCTGTTGGAACAGCAAGTTCCCTTGCCGGTCTAGGAATGGTAGAACGATGGGTTCGATGACGGTTTGATGTACCGTGCACTATTCAGTGTCCCCTCGACGATCACCAGTGGTGTACGGCCAGTGTAGGAGATCGCTCCCCACACCATGATGCCGGGTGTTGGCCCTGTGTGCCTCGGTCATATGCAGTCCTGATTGTGGCGCTCACCTGCACGGCGCCAAACACGCATACGACCATCATTGGCACCAAGGCAGAAGCGACTCTCATCGCTGAAGACGACACGTCTCCATTCGTCCCTCCATTCACGCCTGTCGCGACACCACTGGAGGCGGGCTGCACGATGTTGGGGCGTGAGCGGAAGACGGCCTAACGGTGTGCGGGACCGTAGCCCAGCTTCATGGAGACGGTTGCGAATGGTCCTCGCCGATACCCCAGGAGCAACAGTGTCCCTAATTTGCTGGGAAGTGGCGGTGCGGTCCCCTACGGCACTGCGTAGGATCCTACGGTCTTGGCGTGCATCCGTGCGTCGCTGCGGTCCGGTCCCAGGTCGACGGGCACGTGCACCTTCCGCCGACCACTGGCGACAACATCGATATACTGTGGAGACCTCACGCCCCACGTGTTGAGCAATTCGGCGGTACGTCCACCCGGCCTCCCGCATGCCCACTGTACGCCCTCGCTCAAAGTCTGTCAACTGCACATACGGTTCACGTCCACGCTGTTGCGGCATGCTACCAGTGTTAAAGACTGCGATGGAGCTCCGTATGCCACGGCAAACTGGCTGACACTGATTGCGGCGGTGCACAAATGCTGCACAGCTAGCGCCATTCGACGGCCAACACCGCAGTTCCTGGTGTGTCCGCTGTGCCGTGCGTGTGATCATTGCTTGTACAGCCCTCTCGCAGTGTCCGGAGCAAGTATGGTGCGTCTGACACACCGGTGTCAATGTGTTCTTTTTTCCATTTCCAGGAGTGTAGATAGCAAACTGAATTGGTCAAACGACATCCTGGATCTATGCAGAAGACTAAGTTTAGCAACATATGCATTGTGCATTGTTTCTTCTTATAGAAATATGGAAACCATGAAGTCAACATATTAAGGTTACTTTCATGCAATTATGGCATTTGGAATTATATTTATGGGAAATCAGCGACTGGCTAAAAAAGTACTGTGTGTACAAAAAAGAGCCATAAAGATCATGTGTGGAGTCCATCCTAGAGCCACATGCAGGAATCTTTTTAAGAAGCTTGAAATACTTACATCCACTGCGCAATATATATTCTCTTTGATGTGCTTCATAAGGAAAGAAAAATCCATCTTTAAGCTGAATTGTGCATATCACAGTCACAATACTAGAAGGAAACATGAATCCACTATGAACAGCCAAATCTAAGTATGGTGCAGAAAGGAGTCCACTTCAGTGGCTGTAAGATTTTTATGCCCTCCCTTCAAGAATTCAGTGTTTGGTAGATGATGATCTCTTGTTTAAAAAAAACCTTAAGGCAGTTCCTATTGCAAGAATCATTTTATACAATAGACGAGTTCCTGAACTACAGTGTTTAACATTTCTTGTATTGTAAATCGCAAATGTATGCCCAAATTTGTATTTGTAATACCGAATTTTTTTATTGCAAACATATATTTTGCAATATTTATTTCTCTGTAATACTTATTATTTTGTAACCTTTATCTACTTCTAAAATGTAATTTTTGTAGTGGGATCTAAGTTGCTGTTTACTGTTTTTGTTTTGTAATATCTATCTCTAAAATGTATTTTGTTGTAGTGGGACCTAAGTTACTATTTACTGTTTTTATTTTGTTTTATGTATTACCATAAATTCTGGCCAAAAACTTGTAAAATTGACACGTTCCATATCCTGGGATGTGTCACAACATGGATCATCGGAACAAGAGATAAATAAATAAAAATAAATAAAAAAGTAATATGCATGCTAAATGGGATATCACAAAGACTTTCAGTTCATTACAGTACATAGTAATAACATATAACGCACCTGCTCCAAGGCGCTCCAGTGCGTGCCAGTAATGATAAGCCATGCAGAGGCTGTAAAAGCCCTCCCTAGTTGGGACACCACTGTGTGGACAGGATCACTGACAGCTCTGCTTTAACGACAGCAAATGGCCGCCTAACCTGCTGCGATGATGCGTTATTTGGCTTTGTATATCTCTTTCCGAAAGCTCGTCCTCTGTGTGTCAGCTCATTCCGTCCGCATCGCCGATCGCAACGAAAGGACAGTATCGGTAGTTACAGGTCAGCACTGCTGTCGAAGCATAATGTACTGCTTACCACCTGTCTGAGGACTTCATCAACAAGACCGCCACTTGCCGGCTGCGAGTGAAAATGGTCGCTCCACGCCGTCGCTTCTGATATCTCTCAGACATGACTGGTAGAAAATACAGACCTACTGGGACATCTTCTGGTGAAGGGCCTAACCGACAGTCTGCAAGCTGTCATATTCTACTCGCTACATGAGCGTCTAAGTACCGCTTCCCAGGTTGTCTTCCGCCTTCCTCGCTGTACACTGAGGTAAGAAAAGTCATGGTATAGCCCTATGCACGTATACAGATGTGGTAGTGCCGCGTACACAAACTATAGCAGGGCAGTGCATTAGCCCAGCTGTCATTTGTCTTCAGATGGTACACGTGAAAATGTTTTCGATGTGATTATGGCCGCACGACGGGATTTTTGAAGACACTGAACGAGCAAGGGACATTCCATTTCGGAAAGCGTTAGGGGATTCAACATTCCGAGATCCACAGCGTCAAGAATGTGTCTAGAATACCAAATTTCAAGCATCATCTATGTCCACGATCTTCGCCGTGGCCGCCGTGACCAAGAGCAGCAGTGTGTGCGTAGTATTAGCAGTGCTAACAGACAAGCAACACTGCGTGAAATAACTGCAGATAACAATGTGCGACGTACGATGAAGGCATCCTTTAGGACACTGGCAAAATTTTGCGTTAATGAGCCATGGCAGTGCCTTTGCTAGCAGCAGCACATCGCCTGCTGCGTCTCTCCTGGACTCGTGACCATCCCTCGAACCCTAGATGACTGGAAACCACGGCGTCGTCAGATGAGTATCGAATTCAGTTCATACGAACTGGCGGTAGGTTTCGAGCTGGCACAGAGCTCACGATGTCACTGCCCTAGTTGTCAATAAGGCGCTGTGGTGGCCCAACAGTGATATGGATTGGTTTTATATGGAATGGACTGAATCCTCTGGTTCGACTGAACTGATCATTGGCTGAAAATGGTTATGCTCAGCTACTTGGAGACCATTTGCAGCCACTCATTGACTTCATGATCCCAAACTACGACGGAATTTTTACGTTTGACGATGGGACATATCATTGGCCCTCAATTTTTCGCGATTGTTTGGAGAACATTATGGGCAGCTGGAGTGAATGATTTGGCCATGGAGATCTCCCGATACGAATCCCATCGAAATGTACGGTACATAATTCAGAGGTCAGTTCATGCACAATACCTTGCACCGGCAACACTTTCGCAATTATGGATGGCTGTAGAGGCAGCGTGGCTCAGTATTACTGCAGGGGACTTCCAACGGCTTGTTGAATCCACGCCATGTCGAGTTGCTGTACTACCCCGGAAGAAAGAAGGTCCGGCACGATATTAGGTATATGCCATAAGTTTTGGCACATCCGTGTATGCGGTGTTTGCTGGCTAGGGAGAGAAGCACAGTTATTCAGGCAGTAAGGGTCCAATTCTGGCCCTGTTAAGAGTGGTAAGTGTTCTCATTTCGATGTCTGAATTTATCTGAAACTGGCATCATGTGGATACTAGGAACTTCACAACAACATGTTTCTTAAGGACCTCCGGAAAGGCTCAAAATCATGAAAAGTTCAATTTTTACTGTTTTGCGTTTTCCTAATCTGCAGACTATTACCTTTTAATAGATATATAATTTATTCAATTCCGAAGACTACAACTATTTTTAAATTTCTTTTGAAATGGGCGTGACCCACTGTGGCGCTGTTAAACTGCTGTCAAATGGTGTTATTATTAACGTCCGTGTTCATCAGGTACATTTTAGTGATGTGAGATAAAGTATGTGTTGTGGATAAACCTATTTTCAGAGACTTAGCAGCACCTGAACTGTTGAAAAAGTGTATTCACGGAAAAACTCAAAACCCCAATGAATGTGTAAATAGTGTTATATGGTCGAGAATCCCCAAGACTGTATTTGTTGGAATAGAAACACTTCACTTCGGTGTGTATGATGCTGTTGCGACTTTCAATGATGGCAACATTGTAAGGTGCAAGGTATTTAGAAATATGGGAATGAAGATAGGTTCTAACATGGTACGAGCGATGCTTGCTTTAGACAAGGAACGCCTTCGGGCTGCAGACAGGGCTGTAAAGAGACTAGAAATACAAGCAAGAGTAAACAGGAGGAGGAACAAGAGGAAGCTGGAGGAGGAGTTTGCAGAGGATGAAGATAATCCATCCTATGGACCTGGAATGCACTGAAAAGTTAATCCAATCTTTGTCGCTCGAGTCCCAAAACTTTTATTTTCTCATACTAATTACATGTTTTCTAAGGATCTTCCAAACATATTTGTTTCAAACTTTCAGTAAATGTTACACAGTACCTTCTGCATAATTTAACACAGCTATTTCCAAAAAACTGTATATTTTTGAATATATAAATAAAAAATTGCAAAAAAATGTTGTGAATTTTCATTACAATTGAAAAAAAATCATCTTTAATAACTGAACTAAAATTTTGTAAAATCCCTGTGTTAAGTTGTAGCCCATATTCCAATAAATAATCTGTAAAAAGTTCAACTTCCTACCTCAAATACTTTGCGAGGAAAGATGTAATTTATAAGCGTTATTTTAACATTGCAAGTATAGGGCGTTCCGGAGCCCCTTAAACCAATATTCATGATTGTTAACTTTCTTAATTATGTAATTCCCTTTCTTCCACGATTCTGTAATGGATTCATACTACAGTGAATACTGTGATACCATGTGTTTCTCGTTACCTTGGCAAGTGCAAGTATTGGCATGTGTACGTTTAAATAGCACCTATTCTTGAATCATGGATAACGTTATTATTTCTGCCAAGTCGTTTAGAGTCATACGATCACTGGAGTAACAACTACTTTGTACAGTATTTAGCAGTAACTTTCGAGTCAGTCATGTGTGTAATATGTATAATTTAGACAATTAACGCTTTAAGTGTACATTGTTATTTTTTAATGTAAATGTTCGCTATATTTCGTTTTTCTCCTTGTTTCTAGATTCCAGTGAAATAAAAGTGCAATAATTCAGTTCCATTTGTTGCTCATTGGATGATAGTTACCTTTTGTCACTGCTTGATTATCGATTAGTCTGGGCCGTCAGCCATACTTATGTCTCACGGACATTTTCTCTTGACAATTATGTTGTGCAAATATTTCACCTAATAACGTCTAGCGTTTCAGTCCGCTTAATCCAAAAAGATAGCTTAATTTCGTCCAGATAACCAGTTAGTACACCCATCTCAATCTTTGTAAATGAAAGCTGAAGAAATTTTTTGACGTAATTGACGTGGAAAAATATCGCTTTAAATATTAAAATACGCGTTATCTATGAAGCATATTGGAGGCTTCATACCTATAAGAGAGACAACTGTCTCAAAATATTTACGTGCATCTCAAATTTGTGGTTTACGAAATTCTTTGTTGAAGGCTCTCTGAGATGTTTACTTTACGTTAGAAAAATTATGAGCTAAGATGCAGAGAACCTACACTCATCTGCGAAAACTCACTAGCTGTAGTCTTATTCCCTTGTGCTATTCGATAATTTTGAAGGTCTACGACATAGGTCTTTCATCTTAAGAAATGAAATGAACAAAGTTATACCTTGATATGGCAATTTTTCCGATTCCTTATCTAGAAACACCGTATTACCACTGCCTTTTCCTATTCATCGACTGTGGCTGTTATGGAAGCTATTTCTGTAATGATTATTTCATATTCCACAAGAAGTACTGTCTCCTATAAGCGGTAGCAAATGCGGCTCTCCTCTGTGACTATAACAGGCGACATACATGCATTGCATTGTGGTGGACCAGATTATATGCATCGTAAAAACCTTGAAATATACATTCAAGAATAAATGAAAAATGCTTAAAATTCCTGAAAAGTGTCGATATAAGCAGGATCAAATAATAAAAAAAAACATGGTAGTTACTGCGTGCATTATATCTCAGAGTAGAACCTGCGCATGTCAGTTACGAGGAACAGCGCCAGCCATGGGAAAAGTCGGTACATTTAGAACACTGATATCATTTTCTGAATACTTTATAGTAGAGGTTAGAAAAGGGCCTTTCTGGGATTATTTTCTAAAAATTTGCAAAATGGGGACGCAAACAGTGTTTAAAGAATTGTTCCTTCTTTGCTATTCTTGTTGTTAACAAGCGGATGCAATGCGAGTGAGTTACAACGAAATAACCGATATGTGCAGGAACAACTTTGACACATATTGCACGCAATGGGCCAGGCTCAAAAACTCCGTAATATTTTATTAAAAAACAACATACGATCATAAATTTGATTGAACAGCATTAACTTGTAATTAATACTGTTGGCCCAAAGCAACAGTATTCATTACAAGTTAAAGCTGTTAAAATAACCAAATCATGATTTACAGTTTATTTTACATTTTTCTACTGTTGTAAACATAAACGACCAAGTGCTGCTCCAAATGTTCGGTTAGTAAGACTGTCTCTTGGATAACCAAAAACATTTTTATAAGCAGAAAACGACCGTTCTACATCAACAGAGGTAACTGGGCAGTATTTGAATTTGGGTACTACGTTGGCACTTATTGTTTCTGGTAAAAGTTCACCCGCCCCATTAATAAAACTATCAACTTGGCCCAAGCTTTCAAATCTTAGTTATTGTTTAAAATGTTTTCAAACTTTTCTATAAGTTTTCTTGGGAATACCTCCGGCAATGAGGAGTTCACTAGAAGAATTTTATCCATTAACTGATTAGATTCGTTCAACACCAAACCTTGAGTTTCAAGCTTTTTAATACTTGCAGATATATGAGAAAAATGACGCTAATTACAGCAATGTCTTTTTTAATAACGGAATCATTAAAAGCTTCCTTGCAGAGGCAAACTGCCAAAGCCTCTGCACTATCCAAGACGTTTGCTACATGGCCTCAAAATTTTCATTGTAAAACAATACAGCTTCGACCCATGTACCCCAAGAGTTACCACTGGTTCGGGAGGTAAAGGCACATTTGGTAGTTTTTCTTTGTTGGTCTTGATGCGAGCAGGAGCCTTTAGAAACACTTTCTTTGTGGATGAAATCAGTTTATTTACATTTACAAACGTGGAACGTACTTCTTCAGCAAGCCGATGTACTCTAGGAGCAAAGCACGTCACATGAATCAAATGGGAATAAAATGTTCGGAGGGCTTTTCCTGCTTTGATCATATAGGGAGCAGCTTCTGAAATAAACACGAACACCCTTTCATCTGCAGAAGATTCTGGAAATTGTTCCTAATATCCTCATTCACAAATCTGGCGATCGTAGAATGATTTACTTTTTCAAGTTCTTTGCAGGCCGCTAAAAAGGAAAAAGAAGGCTCTTCTTTTAAAGCACCAACAATTAAATTTTCAATGTAACAGCCACAAGTGTCTGTAGTTTCGTCATCTGAAATCCAGATAATGCTGTCTTTGAGGTCATTGCGTATTTTTTCCTGAAAATTTACGTAAATTGTGGATATGTAATTTTTACACAATGTACATTCATCTGGTGTATTTTGAGTTAAGCAATATTTGCGCAGGAAGCCTTTGAGGATAGGGTTTGTATGTTTGTGAAGGGGAATATTACTTGCAATGAATGCCTCACCTAGATCCACGTTAAACCGCCTTTTTTGGTTACCATTGGACAAATACCTGCTACTGAACTTACTGTTGTCAGAAGTTGTTGTGGTCTTTTCTTCTGCGTTCCTGCTATATGAAGACTTATCTTGACATGCTGATCTGTTTGAAACTATTTTTGCACGAAACATTTTTCTCGCAAATGTAAATGTTCCAGGATGGTGAGCTATCCATGAAACGACGCGACGTTTCCTTTTTCGGGCGGCATGGCCACAACACGTTACACACTACACGTCGTAAACACGTTCAAATGTGTACAAGTGAATGTAAAGCTAAACTGAAACAATGGACGTGCGATTTAAAGCCCGTGTAGTTTAATAGTTGCCGACGCGTACTGTATGACAGCGGAGGGGATTAACCGGTGGAACGGGCGCAGGAGCATTGACTCTTTCTGCCTGGTTCAAATGGCTCTGAGCACTATGGGACTTAACTTCTGAGGTCATCAGTCCCCTAGAACAGAACTACTTAAACCTAACTAACCTAAGGACATAACACACATCCATGCCCGAGGCAGGATTCGAACCTGCGACCGTAGCCGTCGCGCGGTTCCAGACTGAAACGCCTACAACCGCTCGGCCACTTCGGCCGGCCTTTCTGCCTGTTCCTCTTCTGTGATGATTTCACTGGGCAGTGGCCTCTTGGTTAACGTTTGCACGCAGTTCTAGGTCGCGGTCAATCTGTGATCCATCAAACCCATCGAGATAGAGACAGCCCGTCTAAATTTGTAAAATATTGTAGACGTAGAGCGAAAACATGCAGCATCACTAGCTTTTAGTTGAAATATGCAATAAGCGGTGAGAATGAGCCGAATATGCAAATGCATATGCAACATGCAAATGCATATAACCCGGTCTGTAGCCATTGTACTCTATCGACTAGTTCTCACTTTAGTGGTGGACCAAGCCAAGGCCACGCTGGAGGAATATAATGAAAGCCCTCTAAGTTCAGGAGCCGATTATTGATAGGGGAAGAACAAAAAGGTAGATTACCTTGTCTGGAAATGGACGGCGAATCTGCAGTAAAGTAAACAGTGCTTGTAAATCACATTGTACATTACATGGTAAAGTTAATTAATGCATATTTGATAACATATGTAGGGATTACCGCCAGTGGATATTCCTCCACGAGGGAAGTTTGGTAGCTGGTTGTTGCACAAGGCGACCATCACTGTCGTATTCGATCGGTCAGTAATTTTCATTAATGACGTGTGATGCAATCACAGACTTACATATTCAATATCTGAGCATGAAACAAAACTGCGAGTAACGTGGTTGATGCACGATGGAACACCATCCCATTCCCAGATTATTTTTCATCAACATCTCAATAATATCTTTGCCAAGAGATAGAAGAGACGAGAAATCATTATGCCTGCCTATCGGTCATTCAGTTTAAACCGCCTATGACTTACTTGTGGGGCCTCCCCAACGTGATGCATATCCTGAACCAGTGGCCTTTGGGCAGATCCTTGAACAGCTGGTTAGCCTGTGATGCTCTTCGACTACCGTCTGAAATACTGAAAAGTGTGAGGCATGTTAAGTGTATAACGTTCATACGCATATGCATCCTATAGCAGTGACCTTAAAGATCGTTTATGGTATGCATTTATAACACAGCCATCATTCTTCGTGGGTGATTCTTCAGGAGAATGTCAAGAAGCATACTGAGCTTATCTGTTTGTGTTCTCAGTATAATTCGTAAATTTGTCCGTGTTTTTGTGAACTTGCAAAGTTTAACTGTTAAAATCATTGTGTGTTTTCGTATTTGAGGGTATAGAAAGATGCTTTGGTAACGATAACACGTACAGGCGAGCAGTCGTCTTTTTTTAACTTTTTGTTAGCCAGTAAGCGTTGGCCACATGTCAGACACCTGCAGCCTCGGTTGGCGAAGCATCAGGAAACTAGCGAGTCACATATTTAGTTTTGTTTCTGTGTATTTTCATAGTCTAATACTGAAGCTACTAGTAGCAGGATGGGTTTGATGTGCCCGTGATGTGTGCAGACGCAGATGTGTAGTTCTGTTAGACGCATGCCAATGTTTCAGTACGATTACGACTCCCAAGGATCGTGTGTCTCTTAATTCTGTTTCTCCTGCGGATATTGACAATGGGTTTATACATTATACGTAGGTTGTCGGGAGCTGTCCGGGCTTGTCTTTTGACTGTAATTGGGAGAAGTATTACTGATCATATAGGTTGTGATCGGATGCTCATCTGCCGTTTCATCCAGGATTTTACCAAGGGAGTGACATGTTTTACGAGCTCTTGTACCTTGAAATTCGTGGCACGTGAGGTATTAGTTTTCTATGACTTGAAGATATACCTCCAGGGCATGAAACCGCCCGTCATACAGTGAGAACTTAAAAACAAAAGAAAAGGTTCAATTGGCTATGAGCACTATGGGACTCAACATTTGAGGTCATCAGTCCCCTAGACCTACTTAAATCTAACTAACCTAAGGACATCACACACATCCATGCCCGAGGCAGGATTCGAACCTGCGACCGTAGCGCGGTCGCACGGTTGCAGACTGAAGCGCCTAGAACCGCTCGGCCACAGCGGCCGGCCACTTAAAAACAGCTTTCGTGGATTTGGACTTTCATTCAGTTTTAGTGCCGGCTACTTTACCTTTTCTGATTTTAAATTGTATGATTGTTCTGAACATTATGTACAACCTTTCTAGCTATGGTCACCCGAGCTATAGGGAAATTGTGAGTTTAAAATACAGGCTGTATCAAAAAGAATCGATTCGGCCCATCTATATTTCTGAAACTAATAAACATAGACAATGAATTTAGTATTTTGATGAACGGAAAACTCAAAGTTTTTCTCACAGTCCTTCAGAGGTGTTAAATATGCCCACCTTGTGATGCACAGCATATATCAGTGCTGTATTGAAATTGGTCCCACACTGCAGTGAGCATGTCTTTAAGTTACAGCTTTAAACAGTTGCTGTTATGTGATGTTTCAGTTCATTCATTGTTGTGTCCGCCACGGTAGCTGAGTGCACAGCGCTCTGGCTTGTCATTCTGCGGGGCCCAGGTTCGATTCTCCGCTGAGTTGGACACTTTCTCCTCTCAGCGACAGGGTGTTTGTGTCGTCTTCATCATCATCATTTCATCCTCATCGACGCGCAAGTCGCCGAAGTGGCGCCACCTCAAAAGACTTACACCAGGCGATCAGGTCTACCCGCCGGGAGGCCCTCGCCACACGGAATTTCATTTCAGTCACTGTTGTAGCTAACGGAGGCACATGAACATAGTCTTTTATAGCCCTCACAAGAGAAATCACATACAGTCAGATCCGGCGACCATGGAAGCCAGTAATGTAAGGCTGAATCATTTGGTCCAGTGGCGACCAATCCATCGTTCAGTAGACCTTCGATTTAAAAAAACCCGCACTTCCAGATGACAGTGCGACAGTGCCCCATCCTGTTGCTAAATGAAGTTCAAATGTTTCAAATGGCTCTGAGCACTATGGTACTTAACTTCTGAGGTCATCAGTCCCCTAGAACTTAGAACTACTTAAACCTAACTAACCAAAGACATCACATACATTCATGCCCGAGGCAGGATTCGAACTTGCGACCGTAGCGGTCGCGCGGTTCCAGACTGTAGCGCCTAGAACCGCTCGGCCACTCCGGCCGGCGCTAAATTAAGTCGTTCGAATCAGTCTACAACTGTGGGAAAAGGAAGTTCTCAAGCATATCGAGATATGTGCTTCCTGTAACAGTGTTCTCGGTAGAGTAAAATGGACCATACCTTTTCCTTTGAAACTGCACAAAACTCATTAAATTTTGGACAGTCCCTTTCATGACTTACAATATCATGTGATTGTTCCATGCCCCATATTCTCACCCTTCCATTTAAATGGAATGTTGCCACGTCACTAAACACTAAGTGTGGAAGAAAACTGTCATCCTCCATCTTGCTAAGAACGATATTACAGAACTCCACACGTTGTTGTTTGTCACCTTCGCGAAGAGCTTACAGTAGCTGAATTTTGTATGGTTTCATGTGTAAACATCTACGCAACACACGCCAGACAGACATCGGGGGCGTGTTGAGCTGTCGAGCTACCCGGCGAACGGATTTCTGCGTGCTCCTTGTGAAACTATGGCGGATGCGTTCGACGTCTGCATCAGACACTCGGGGACGGCTCGGCGATTTGGTTTTACACAAACAATTGTTCATGCCATTGTGTAATGCTTTGTGTAGTAACAAAACCCACACCATACCTTGTACGAACGACACTCTGAACAGTTATTACTGACGCAAAACGTAGAACACAAAACGCTTTCTGTTGTCCCGGCACGTTTTTACTGGGACTGAAGAGGGCGCACATTGCTGCTACCTAGTGGGAACCATGTAAAACTCGAGAACTTGATCTTTCCAACACTACATTGTTCACGCACGTATCTCAAATAACATAATAGTTATGATTTTTTTAATCAGATGATTCTTTTTGGTACACCCTGTATTGGTCCTTTCTAGTCGCCACACACAGATCTCTATCCCAGATCTCAGATAACTTGCAGCTGGAACAGATGAACCTAGCTCGACGCTAGTAAAATGACAATAGTATGAAAGTGATACAACATTTGAATACAGTCAGCGATTCATATTATAATACTGTGACAGTTTGAAACCTTTACACACAAGGATACAATGTTATCAATATTGTAAATAATATAAATAAATTTGCTCAATATTTAATCATTTATTAAATATTGATGTGCCTGTGGCACCTCGTTCACACACAAACACGACTAGTCTGGCCTGGCTGTTCCTTCCTATACTGCTCCGAATTTGTACTATGGTTATCTGTGCAATTATGAGTCAGAGAACCTGGGTGGCGCGCTGGGTAGTGTATCTGGTTAGTGAGCAGGAGATCTGGGTTCGAATCCTGGAATTTTTGCAGATTTTAATTCATTACCATGGGCTTGAGACTTAATGTGTCTCTGGAACAGTTAATTTCGTATGATTGATGTATCTTTTATTATGTGCAGCATACCAGATCTACTTGCAGTAACTCTTCAAAGTTATGAAAATTTTACGGGTTTCCTGTGGTAAGAATATGTATAACTTTTTGTATGTGTGTGATTTTTTCAACAATGCAAAATGAAGTAGTGGGAGTCCATTAGCAAGTAAGTTAATTTAAGTAAAGAGAGAAAACACTTGCAGGTACGAGCCCTTACGACAAATATCTGTAAATAGTCAAAGGTTAGCAAATAAGTGTGCACACCTTGAGAGACGACTTGGTGCTGAAGAACTTGCCGCAATCTTCACACTTGTATTTTGTGCGCTGATCGATTGCTTCATCAGAGGCTAAAACTGGATTTTCTGGCAGTTCTTCAGGTTTCCGTGATGATTCTGGCTCGTCTGGAGCCTGCTGTAGGTGAGGGCTTGGAAGCTGCAACAACGGTGGCTGGGGCTGCTTGAGTTCCTGAAAGGGGGCTGGGAGCTTCGATGGTGGTACTGAGTATGGTGGCAGTGTTGCTGTGAGTGGTTGGCGGGATGGTGGGAGAGGCGGCGTCACAGGAGTGGCACAGTGGACCTGCTGTTGGAGATCACTGAGAGATGGTTGAGGTGGAGCTGGTGGTGGTGGAGGTGGCTGGTGCTGAACAGTGGGAATCCACTGGTGCTGCTGCAGCTGTTGTGCTGACATTGTGGCCTTCGAGTTGTAGGGCTGGCCGATGTCGTTTGTATTGCTGCTGTTACCGTTGCTGTTGTTGTTGGTTTCTAGGCGTACCGTCTCGTCTGGAGATCCTATGTCCATCAGCCTCTTGACGAGAAAGCTGGTGCGGTCCTGCTCACTCTGGCGCACTGTCGGTGCCTCGGAGCCATCACCAAGCTGCTGTACATGGGAAGTCTTACATGAACAGCAATACAAACACTGGACCTACTACAGTGAGAGAACCACATTCCACTGGTTGTTAGTCACATGTTAAAAGAAGCAAGTGACAGTCAGAGGAGTTCAACACTAAGTGAGACTGATCAGTTACAGTCAGGCATGATGGTATTGCAGGAAACCTAGCGTTAAAGCCTGGAAACTATATGGTCATGGATGGTATCAAGAACGGTCCACGGAATTTTTCGGTATGCTTTCAACCTAGTCTTCACTTTTGAGTGTGATGATCCACCACAAACGACACATGGTGCGAATTCTACGTTAACCTGTATGTCCCTTTTATCTAATAGTATACCTGGGGTGGGTAATTGATACGCATGTCTCTGAATGGCGTCCAATTGAGAGACTTCCCGTTCAGCTACAGGAAGCTATTGTGCCACTGAATGATCAATGCATTATAAACTAGAAAGGATGTACACTAACGTCCAAAACTTGAAGGTTAATTAATTACTTGAATAAATAGAACATTTTAAGTGAATCACAGTTCGGTTTCCGAAGTGGCAAAAATAGAGTCAGCCATAGTAGAATTCACAAAAGTTGTACTTGATGCTCTTGATAAAGATGAGTGTGTGAAAGGCATATTTTTGGATCTTTCTAAGACGTTTGATGCAGTCGACCATAAGGTTATATTAAATAACATTAGGAATAACATTAGGAATAAGAATAATAAATAGCATTAGGAATAAGAGGGGCAGCTAATGATTTGTATTGATCATACCTAACAGATAGGGTACAAAGAGTAGAGATAACACATACTTCAAATAGCTCTAAACGTTTAGTAAAACACTTATCCGAACCAAAATACATTAATATGGGGGTTCCACAAGGTAGCATATTAGGACCAATACTGTTCCTGATATACATCAATGACTTTCCCAGTAGTATTGCTCATAGTGAAAAAATTCTCTTCACTGATGACAGCAATATTATAGTAATTGAGAAAACAAATGAATCCTTGTTGAGAAAGCAAATGAAACTCTCAAGGAAGTTTATGATTGGTCAATAAGCAGTAAAGTGACTTTGGACATAAAGAAAACTAATGCCATGAATTTCAGTTTGAAGAGGAAAAATGACAATGTTAAATTAAATGTAGATGACACCTCTATAGACTGTAACAAATGCAAAATTTCTAGGAATGAAGTTTGATTCTCAGTTGAAGTGGTGTGAACACACGAAGGTACTTGCAAACAGAATGTCATCAGCATCTTATGCCCTTAGAATCCTATCATCAGTGTGTGACTTGCAGTGTCTTTTAGTTGCATATTATTCATATGTAAACTGAATTTTTAGCTATGGCATGCTTTTTTGGGGAACAAATGCACAAAACATGAACGCAATTTTCAAACTCCAGAAAAGAGCCATATGAATAATAACCAAAAATACTAGACGAGTTCATTGTAAAGATCTACTCATAACACTAGGGATTTTAACTGCTCCATGTGAATACATTTACCAATCAGTTGCACATTTCAAAAATAACATTGGTAATTACTGCACAAACAGGTCTGTCCATGACAATACAACAAGAGACTGAACTTAGATTTATCAAGAAAAAATAAACATAAAACTCAAAACAGCAATTTCTGCCAAGGAATAAAACTGTACAATAAATTACCAAAAGAGATTAAAGAAATTTCAAAAATATACTTATTTAAAAAGGCAGCTAAAAAGTACCTGTTATGCAATACATTTTATACATTGAAGGATTACTTAGCTAAAACAGAATAGGGATTTGATAAAAAAATGTTATACAAATAAATAATAATAATAACGATTATAAAATGTCCAAAATTACACATAACACCTTAACTTTATGTTTTTCTTCTTTTTTCCTTTCTAGAAATATTTACCCCCAAGCTCTTCCTCTTTCTGAGCTCAACATCTCATTCATTATGGAGGGATGCTGACTCAGTTTTTCGGAACAGCAAATGGGAAGTTTCGGTACAGAATATGACCCAGAGATCACCAGTGTGTGTGTGTGTGTGTAGTGAGTGAAGTGTTTTATGAAACAATGTGTGTATAGAGTGTGCAGTGCCTGATACTGACATATGAGTGAAAAGTGTGACATTATGTTATTTAATAAGTTATTTGTAAAAAAAAGTATTGTATACCAGGAGTAGTTCTAATGATTGTCTCTAACTAGAAGTCTCTAAATATATTTGTATACGAATAAGCTTATTTTAAATTGATCTAAATTTGTAAATAGTCTGACATGTCCTATACCTTCGTTAAAAGAGATCTATGTATGAATAAAGCTACTACTTCTACTACTAGTATAGAAGTGGGGTATGCATGGGGGTAATTATGGAAAACCTACAGTCGTGAAGAGGAGCAGCACAATGTGAACTTCGAGTAGCAGTAGCCTGAACATCTTCCGACTACGGGGGGACATCCAACGCTGGAATTCAAATCGGTCTACTCCAGTTTGGCTAGAATACGAAAGGCAATGATGGCCTTTTATTTTATACTTGAGTGACTCATTGGCGTTTAATTAGACGAAATCCCGCAATCGTGTCAGAGTAACGTTGTCGATCTGGAAACTGTTATTAATGAACTGCAAGTAGAGCTTCGGCAGTTAAAAGCAGAAATAAGTCAGCATAACATTCCGAAAGATCTGTCAAATGATAGTTTATGCTGTACAAGTACAACTACAATAATGAATTTTTCATTATTGCCATCAGTACCAGTGGTTAACGGGAAAACCGAAGATGAAGTGAAAGTGTTGTTTCGTAAACTTGAAGGTGCCGCCCTGTTAGGATCATGGACAGATCGCGATAAGCTAGTGGTTGCCAAATTAAGAATTCAGGGAGCAGCGGAGCCTACTTGCGTGAAATCATTTGTCGCAGAAAGGAAGATTAGACTAGGCCGTAGCAACTACAATCTATGAAATCGTTCTTCAGATGGTACTCAAGGGAGCAGCGATACTGACGTCGTGTGAATGGACTGCCCAAACGATGTATCAGTTCAAATCATCCTAGTCGATGTTCAAATTGATCAGCCTCAGCAAATTCCCAAGAGAGCAGGAAAGTCAGCCCCATGCAAGGAAGGAACTTTGTTATTAACTGAGCGATCCGAGAAAAGTGAGTTACTGGATACAATGCTTTGTTATGTTGCTAGACGTGTAGGTGTCGCTACAATGGTGAGACAGAATGTCCCGGTTACAATAACGAATATGAGCAATAAGGATGTTGTTTTGCCACGAGGAACGGAAATAGCTGAAGTGTCGAGCATAAGTAAAAGCGATGCAATACAGATTCCAGATGTGGTAAGAAACGCTGCAGTTATAAACACAGATTTTTGTAACAGTACCGCAAAATTACAAAGAGGAGACGAAATTAATAACGAACTGAAGCGCAAGATTTGGAAGAAGATAGAACATTTGACAGATGATGAACAGAAGATTTTAGAGCCTGTTTTGTTGGAGTATGCAGATTTATTCCGAGAACGTGCAAATTTACCTGTCACTAATTTAGTTCGGCATCGTATTCATTCAGGGAATGCAGCCCCAATCACACAGAAACTTTACCGAATACCATTTAGTCAAAGAGAGTTGGTAGAAGACATGGTTAAAGAACAATTAGAAGCCGCAATTATAAAAACACGAGATCCTTCAGACCCATCATGGTATTCGCCTGTTGTAATTGTCAAGAAGAAATCAATTTCTGGAGAACCACAGTTCCGTTTTGGTGTTGATTACCGATCTTTGATTGCTGTGACCACACCCAACATTTACCCCTTACCAAATTTAGTAGAAATCTTGGATTACTTCGGCAAATCTCGAATTTTTCAGTATGTGATTCAACAAGTGGTTATCACCAGTTAACAGTGCATCCGAATGATCAAGCAAAAACTTCATTTTTAACTGCAACAGGAGTATACAAGTATCTTAGTATACCATTTGGACTTCATAATGCTCCAGCTACATTTCAACGACTAATGCATTCAGTTTTACAAGGGCTCACCCCAACATAAGCACTTGTTTACCTCGATAATGTAATAATTTTTTGGTGCAAACATGAAGCAGCATACTGAGAGATTACAAACTGTTTTTGAGCGTATAAGAAGTGCAAGCCTGTCTTTGTCAATAGATAAATGTCATTTTGCACAAAATAAAGTTAACTATGTTGGTCATGTTATAACCTGTGAAGGTGTTCGACCTGATCCAAAATTAATTGAAGATGTAAAGAAGTTTCCTGAGCCACAGAATTTGAAAGAACTACAATCATTCTTGGGATTGTCAACTTTCTACAGACAATTTATGGCCAGTTATGCGAATATAGCACATCCAGTGACACAGCTACTGAAGAAAGGAGCCACATTTAATTGGTCAACAGAATGCAAAAAGGCAATGGATGAACTTAAAACTGCTCTAACCATAGCCCCAGTGTTAGCCTATCCGGATTTCAGTTAACCTTTTATTATTTCAACAGATGCATCGACTTTTGCCATCGGTGCAATCTTGTATCAAAAAGTTGATATACATGAACATTCAATCTGATTTGCTTCTAGACAATTAATCAAAGCAGAATGTAATTATACTACTACTGAGAAGGGGCTTTGTGCTTTGGTTTTTGGTATAACACATAACAGATGTTTCTTAACAGGAAGAGATTTTACAGTTACTACAGATCATGCCGAACTTAAATGGTTACTGAGCTTAAAGCATCAAAGTTTCAGATTAACAAGATGGGCGTTAAGGCTGAGTCAGTACCAGTTTAAGGTTATTCACCGACCTGGTAAACAACATGGGAATGCTGATGCAATGACTCGAAAAGTCAATGTTTGTGTTACAATAAGTCAAGAAGAAGAGCTAAAGGCAGCTCAAGAAGAAAATCCACAATGCAAATCACAGAAAAATGATAAACATTTTGTCGAAATAGATGGATTATTGTACAAAATCACTTGTAAAGGAAACCACCTAGTTATTCCAGAAAGCTTGAAAGAAGAAATCATGAGATAACAACATGATTCTTTATAATCAGGGCATTGCAGTAAAAAAGCCTCAAACATTAAAATAGCTCAAATGTTTTGGTGGCCGAGCCACAAAGCTGACGTATTCGAGTTTGTTTCACAATATGATTCATGTAACACAAGGAATAATGTAGGAAAAAGTAGAGCACCATTGCAAAAACTGCCAGAGACAAGTAAACCATTTGAAAGAGTAGGACTAGATGTAAGACCGTTGCCTAAGACTAAAGATGGAAACAAATACATACTGACAATGTTAGATCATTTCTCTATATACCTTCTCATAATACCAATACCTGATCAGAGTGCTGTGACTATAGCTAAAGTTTTTGTGAAAGAATGACTTCTGGATCACCATTGAGTATAATTAGTGATAAGGAACGAATTTTATGCGTAAATTACTAAAACAGACTTGTAAGCTCATCCAAATAACTCAGCACACGCTGAAGGAAATGGAAGAGTTGAGTGACTCCACAGAACAATTATTAAAATGGTTAGGCATTATGTGGGCAAGAAACACTACAATTGGGATGTATGTTTACAGTACTTAGTAAGTTGTCACAACGCCAAAATGCACAGATCAACTGGTCTAGGTACATATGAGATCGTCTATGGAAGAAGATTGCATTCACCTTCGGACTTTGTACAATCAACTACTGGAATCAGCAGTGAACATGTAAGGGATCTAGCATGCAAACTAAAGGAAGCATGGAAGGGAGTGAAACGCCGAAATCATCTATCCTTTCTTCAGCAAGCAAGACAACACAACCACCAAGCAGCAGTGCCACAGTACTGAGGTGGAGATGATGTGTGTCTGAGCAACATGGTGTTAAGAGTGAAGTCGAAAAGTTTAAGAAGTTTCGGAAAGGTCCATATCCAATCATGGAGGTGTTGGCGCCAGTCACTCTTAAGCTCCAACTGTCCTTTCGTTCGTTTGTCGTTCATGTCAGTCATGTAAAGCTATTTCTGAATAGATTTCCTGTAGCATCGCAAGACGACAAGGACCGACCGAAAGGTAGACCTCCTGTTCTGAAACCCAAGAAGCGAGAATCGCGAGGTCGCAGTCTAGACTTTGAGGCTGAGGCATCGCCACGTTCCGAGCTATCCTGTTCAAGACACGCCAAAAATCTGCGCAAACGTGCGTAGTGTGTGAGAGTGCAATGCGTGTGTTTATTTTAGCCATGTGCTTATGTGAATGCGATGTGAAAATTTAGTATTGAAACTATTGCACACGTGCACAAATGCAGCTAAACCTTTTATTCCACAAGTTACCACAAGCAATTCATTTATTTTATGTTCATTGTTAACTCTAGTATTTAGAACTAATTAACCATGCCCATTTTTATTATAATGTTTGCTATGATAACATATTCTACTAATGCTGTAGTAATAGTACCACAGAGTACAGGTGTTTTGTTTGAACCATGATCAGACATGGTCGTTTCAACAAGCAATGTAAAACTTGTACTCAAGTACAATCTGAGTGAAATCCAGCAACAGTTCAATTCTGTAAAAAAGCAAATTGATCCAATTCGTTCTGTTGAGGGTAATGATACAATTTTAGAAATGGCTACATTTTGGTATAATAACTGGATCACAGCCAAAATGCAGGTAGATTCTACATTTGCTAAGTATGAAAAGAGATTTACTGTTTTTTAAAGCTTTTGCCATCCAAAACTTTAATTAGGCGTAAACATGCCTGGTTTGATTTTGGAGGGAGTATCCTTCATACTGTATTTGGTACTTTATCTAGTCGAGATCTACAGGAAGTGAAAGGTAAAATATTAGCTCTTGAACAACAGTCCATTACAAATTCAACAAACCTCTCTAATGAAATTATCGTAGTAAACAATATGCAAAAAACCAATACTAATCACACAGTTTTCATTGAACAGATTGTAAAGCAATTTATCTCGCATTTCCATGTAATTCGTAATGAAACGAACGCAAATATCAAAAAATTATTCCAACAATTAAATGCTGTGAGTGCACACTTAAACACTCTTTTGTTAAGGGTTACTGATAGTTTATCAAATGCTAGAATTGATGCCTTAACTTAAGAACAGCGTTAGAAAGTAGTTAAAATGATTTTTTGTACAGTATAATACAACATCCAGATCAATTTTTACATATCCTATTTTCAACTGAACGAAAGCTAGATGCAACATATACTATGATCTACCCTGTTAACTCTTACGATTTGTATTCTTACTACAAGTTAACCACCACACACTCTTTATTAATTGAAGATGAATCAACTGCTATTGTTTCTATACCCGTTTCTAGATCAAAGCATAATTTTGAAATATTTATACTTACCCTGTGAAATGGAGATAGGCAGGTATTCGTTTAAAGTACTCTACTAAATGATTATCTACTGATCAGCAAGGATCGAAGATATTTTGTGTCCCTAAATGAAAACGATTTGCATACAAGTAAATGTAATCATAAGTTAATTTGCCCTGAATCGGCAGTATTCTTAGATAGTAGAGTGTACAGCTGTGAGAAAGGATTGTGTACGAATCATCCCCCAAGATATGATTGCCCTAGAATTACAACGCATCTTTATCATCCATTTCTTAAACGATGTTCTGAAGGTATAATTTTTTCGTTTAACTTCACCTTGATGTCACATTTATTTGTAAAAATTACGATTCACGTAAGCTACCCCTCACACTCAAATTTAATTATAGTGGATTGATCGTTAATGCCACACATTGTGATTTGTCATGTGAACTATTTGACAAGCCTAGTGGACTGCCAACTTCATTTAATGCAACTGGACATCTGCTACTAATGAGAATGTTATCTGTTTATTACAATGATTCAAACATATTAACATATGGAAAAGGATATCCATGAAAATGTAATGTCTTCCAATAATGAAGTAAACTTCATTGAAGCAGCAAATAGAATTACATCCTTCAATTCATCCAGTGAGGTTAATGTTTATTTGATTGTCAGTATTGTTTTTATTGCTTTTATTGATTTGTCTTTTGTCAACAACATTTGCCATGTATGAAACTGTCATCCTGAAAGCTCGCCTCTCTGTACCGAACGTTACTGTGTCTGCAAATGAAATACACATTATAGTGCCTTCTGATGCCATGAGTGGTGAAGTAAATTCATAACGCCCAGGAGGTCGTTTTGAACCTATAGTTCATCTTTTTCTCTGAGGAGAGTAATGTAAGGATCTATGGGTTTGCAAGTAGCCTTACAGTGTGTAACACGTGCTCGCCAGCCGACCTATCTTGGAATATTGACAATTTGCTTGGTCAGTAGTCATGTGTCAGGCCACAATGTGCCACAAGAGAGTAAGCCACTGGCCGCCGTCTGCAGTGAGCCATAGAACTAGCGTAGACTAGGACGCAAATATGTCACTTTTCTTAGCTCACAATGGTGCCTTTCGATATGACTGTAATTAGCTGGTGTTAGGATGTCAGACGCAGTGATTATGGGTGCGCGTAGCGTGCATGTTTCATAATCAGTCTTTTGTTAATAAACTGTTTAAACTTACGTCTCGGTGTTCGTGTATCCTGTACCTCAGGGACTCACTGCTTACGAATCCTGACAAATATTTCATGTAATTATCCTCCATGTACTTACTATTTTTGGCATTCTGTTACCGGGCCTTCAGATAGGATTACTTTTTTTTATCTTCACCGGCTTCAGTAGTATCAGATATTCAGATTTTCGATACAGTTGGATGCCATAAAAAGAAACAAAGTCAAAGTGAACTCAAGACGGAATATAAGAATAGCTGAATAGGAATCGAGACAAAATTCAGGCTTATCGGCATGAGGATAAAATCTCGGTTTTCAAGCTGTGTCAATTCCAACGAAATGCTCGAGCTTTTTATGGCTAGATCCGCCATTCAAGAATTCGGAGGCCTTTGTAAAATTTATGAAATATGGAGATCCAGGCGACACTGCCATGACAGAAGACCAGATAGATCAAGAATTTATAGCTATGACGATGGTGGAAGGGTGCAGTTCCAAAGTCTGGACAGATAGGGGTTTCAGGAGACAGAAGCCTGTGTGGGATTGGCATTGGACGCTAAGGTGATGGGGAGTCCAGATGAGGTGAAATGGTTCAAATGGCTCTGAGCACTATTGGACTAAACATCTGTGGTAATCAGTCCCCAAGAACTTAGAACTACTTAAACGTAACTAACCTAAGGACATCACACACATCCATGCCCGAGGCAGGATTCGAACCTGCGACCGTAGCAGTCGCGCGGTTCCGGACTGAGCGCCTAGAACCAGATGAGGTGACAGTGAGGGGTGAGCACAAGGTATTTCAATATGAAGATGGTATCTGTTCTTTCAGCCATGTCCAAAAGAACAGATACCATTGGTGACTGTGCAGCTCTCTAGAGTGATAATTAAATCAAGACCTTAAGCTGTCAACAGGCGTTGATATACATCAAGTGGGACAGTTGAAATTATGTGCCATGACCGGGACTTGAACCCGGGATCATCTACTTACAAGGCAGATGCTCTATCCATCTGAGCCACTGAGGGCACAGATCAAATAGCGACTGCAGGGACTTATCCCTTGCACACTCCCTGTGAGACCCACAGTCCCAACTTAATGCCCATGCGCTATGTTCGCAGTGCCCCTGCCCATTACACTCATTACTCATGGCAGACAATCTTACTGAGTCCCATAAGAGGTTGAGCAATGCGTGTGCATCCACGTAGAAAAAGGTCAATGGCTGATTAGCCTTAACTCTATGAAGATGGAGCTTTAAAAGGAGCTTGGAATGCCATAAATATAGGCATTCTGCACATCGAGGGAAACAAAAATAGCAGAGGGGCAAGAATTAAGTTGGAGAGAGAGGAGATGGATAAGATTGAGGTGCTGGTTGTCAGTGGAGAAGGAAGGCCAGAAACGACACTGGGTAAGAGGGAGGAAATAGTGGTGAGGTGGATGGTGATGATGCCAGCAAGAGAGGATGGACTTGAATATCTTACTGATCATGGAGGTGAGGCATATGGGGCAATAGGAGGAAGTGTCGAAAGGTGGTTTCTTTGGTTTAAGGAGCAACAGGATGTGGGAGGTTTCCGCAGGTCAGGGTAAAAGCCAATGGAGGGGATGGTGTTGTACAGGGTGGTAAGGGCACCAAGAAACGAGAGAGGGGATTGCTTGAGGCAGAAGTAGGTGATGCATTTATGACTAGGGGCAGTGTGGCGTTTTGATTAGAGGATTATTTTAATGTTGTGTGCTGTAATAGGGGCGTTGATTTTTGAGGACAGTAACTAGTCCAAGTATTGGAAACTAGGAGCAAGCAATGGGACAGTGGTACCGGTGTGGTCAAGGCGATTGGGGAAGAGGGAGTAATCAAAGTGAGAATTATCAGGTATGGAGGCATGTTACTGAGGGAAAGGGCAGTTGTCACGGAGGAGTGGGTAATGTGGGGTGGGATGTCTACCAGTAAGGTGATGGAAGGCAGACCTGTACTTAGAGGACAGGAAGTCTGGTACTGTGTTTGGTGCATGTATGGCGCCAATCCGGGGTATCTGTGCTATCAGAAGGTTTCAAACGCGTCTTTGTAATTGCCAGTGATGGAGGAGTGTGTTCCAGTCAATAATGTGGAGGAAGAAATGGTAGACCCGGAGGTATTCATGCAGGAAGAGAATTTCTTTTGGAGGAATGGTAGGATGGTGGGAGTGGATTTGTTTGGTGGGAACATGGGTTGCCACAGCGCCACAAATGGTCTGCTGGAGGAAGGATGAGGGGTGACCATTGTCATCAGGATAGTGGAAGGGGATGGGCTGGCTTCTGACCTACATGTTGATAGATTCCCAGTAGGCATTCCAGTCAACACATCTACATCTACATTTATACTCCGCAAGCCACCCAACGGTGTGTGGCGGAGGGCACTTTACGTGCCACTGTCATTATCTCCCTTTCCTGTTCCAGTCGCGTATGGTTCGCGGGAAGAACGACTGTCTGAAAGCCTCTGTGCGCGCTCTAATCTCTCTAATTTTACATTCGTGATCTCCTCGGGAGGTATAAGTAGGGGGAAGCAATATAAACGATACCTCATCCAGAAACGCACCCTCTCGAAACCTGGCGAGCAAGCTACACCGCGATGCAGAGCGCCTCTCTTGCAGAGTCTGCCACTTGAGTTTGTTAAACATCTCCGTAACGCTATCACGGTTACCAAATAACCCTGTGACGAAACGCGCCGCTCTTCTTTGGATCTTCTCTATCTCCTCCGTCAACCCGATCTGGTACGGATCCCACACTGATGAGCAATACTCAAGTATAGGTCGAACGAGTGTTTTGTAAGCCACCTCCTTTGTTGATGGACTACATTTTCTAAGGACTCTCCCAATGAATCTCAACCTGGTACCCGCCTTACCAACAATTAATTTTATATGATCATTCCACTTCAAATCGTTCCGCACGCATACTCCCAGATATTTTACAGAAGTAACTGCTACCAGTGTTTGTTCCGCTATCATATAATCATACAATAAAGGATCCTTCTTTCTATGTATTCGCAATACATTACATTTGTCTATATTAAGGGTCAGTTGCCACTCCCTGCACCAAGTGCCTATCCGCTGCAGATCTTCCTGCATTTCGCTACAATTTTCTAATGCTGCAACTTCTCTGTATACTACAGCATCATCCGCGAAAAGCCGCATGGAACTTCCGACACTATCTACTAGGTCATTTATATATATTGTGAAAAACAATGGTCCCATAACACTCCCCTGTGGCACGCCAGAGGTTACTTTAATGTCTGTAGACGTCTCTCCGTTGATAACAACATGCTGTGTTCTGTTTGCTAAAAACTCTTCAATCCAGCCACACAGCTGGTCTGATATTCCGTAGGCTCTTACTTTGTTTATCAGGCGACAGTGCGGAACTGTATCGAACGCCTTCCGGAAGTCAAGAAAAATAGCATCTACCTGGGAGCCCGTATCTAATATTTTCTGGGTCTCATGAACAAATAAAGCGAGTTGGGTTTCACACGATCGCTGTTTCCGGAATCCATGTTGATTCCTACATAGTAGATTCTGAGTTTCCAAAAACGACATGATACTCGAGCAAAAGACATGTTCTAAAATTCTACAACAGATCGACGTCAGAGATATAGGTCTATAGTTTTGCGCATCTGCTCGACGACCCTTTTTGAAGACTGGGACTACCTGTGCTCTTTTCCAATCATTTGGAACCTTCTGTTCCTCTAGAGACTTGCGGTACACGGCTGTTAGAAGAGGGGCAAGTTCTTTCGCGTACTCTGTGTAGAATCGAATTGGTATCCCGTCAGGTCCAGTGGACTTTCCTCTGTTGAGTGATTCCAGTTGCTTTTCTATTCCTTGGACACTTATTTCGATGTCAGCCATTTTTTCGTTGGTGCGAGGATTTAGAGAAGGAACTGCAGTGCGGTCTTCCTCTGTGAAACAGCTTTGGAAAAAGGTGTTTAGTATTTCAGCTTTACGCTTGTCATCCTCTGTTTCAATGCCATCATCATCCCGGAGTGTCTGGACATGATGTTTCGAGCCACTTACTGATTTAACGTAAGACCAGAACTTCCTAGGATTTTCTGTCAAGTCGGTACCTAGTATTTTACTTTCGAATTCACTGAACGCTTCACGCATAGCCCTCCTTACGCTAACTTTGACATCGTTTAGCATCTGTTTGTCTGAGAGGTTTTGGCTGCGTTTAAACTTGGAGTGTAGCTCTCTTTGCTTTCGCAGTAGTTTCCTAACTTTGTTGTTGTACCACGGTGGGTTTTTCCCGTCCCTCACAGTTTTACTCGGCACGTACCTGTCTAAAACGCATTTTACGATTGCCTTGAACTTTTTCCATAAACACTCAACATTGTCAGTGTCGGAACAGAAATTTTCGTTTTGATCTGTTAGGTAGTCTGAAATCTGCCTTCTATTACTCTTGCTAAACAGATAAACCTTCCTCCCTTTTTTTATATTCCTATTAACTTCCATATTCAGGGATGCTGCAACGGCCTTATGATCACTGATTCCCTGCTCTGCACTTACAGAGTCGAAAAGTTCGGGTCTGTTTGTTATCAGTAGGTCCAAGATGTTATCTCCACGAGTCGGTTCTCTGTTTAATTGCTCGAGGTAATTTTCGGATAGTGCACTCAGTATAATGTCACTCGATGCTCTGTCCCTACCACCCGTCCTAAACATCTGAGTGTCCCAGTCTATATCTGATAAATTGAAATCTCCACCTAAGACCATAACATGCTGAGAAAAAAAAACACGATGGTGTTGTGAACGACCATGGGAGGGGTGAGGGGTGACAGGGTGGGGAGCTGGTACAGGATGAGGGACAAAGTAGATGGAGAACAGAACTGAAAGGTGGTCATGGCAAATGGGATCTAGGACTTCTGTGGTGATATGCTCTAGGAGGTTGGGTGAAGGGAGGATGATTTCAGGGGTGGTGTTAAATTCAGGACAGCTATGCTGAGGGAGGGGTACAAGGTACCCTTGGAGGGTGGAAAGGAAGTGATGCCACCACCAGAGGGTGTCAGGGCCATGGCTATGGATATTAAGGTCTACAGCAATCACGTAGATGGAGAATTTGCGGTCAGTATGGGAGAGGGAGTCACAGAGGATGGGAGCAACAGGGTGGACATACAGATGATGATGATGAGCGTGGGAAAAGGACCCTGAGGATAAGGTGTTTGGTTGAGTCATTGTGCACGTGTCGTGGCCAGGCATTGATATGCCAATAGCGACCCCACCTCGCCCTAAAGGGCGTGGATTATCGGTTTGTTGAAGGACATAGCGAGAGGTGCAGCCTATGTGGTATTGTTGGAGTCACACCAGAGAGGCATTTCGGACATTGATAATGAAATCAAATCACAATAATATCAAGACACGTTCGTAGGATTAGTTGACCTGGAGAGAGTGTTCGACAATGACAAATGGTGCAAGAAGTTCGAAATTCTGAGGAAAATAATGTAAAAAGTGGGGAGAGATGCGTAATATACAACATGTACAAGAGGCAAGAGGGAGTAGTACGAGTGGAAGACCATGAACAAAGTGTTCAGATTGAAATGGGTGTAAGACAGAAATGTAGCCTTCCACCCCTACTGTTCAGTCTATACACTGAAGCAGCAATCATGAAGATAAAAGAAAGTTTCAGCTATTTAATTCAAATTCAAGGTGAAAAGATACTAATGACATTGATTTCATCAGTGAAAAATCAGGAAAATTTACATGATATACTGAACGGGTTGAGCAGTCTCATGAGTACAGGTTACAGAGTGCGAGTAAATAGGAGAAATGAAAAGCAGCAAGATACTTAACATCAGGACTGGTGATCACGAAATAGATGAAATTATGAATTCCGCAATCTAGGCAGCAAAGTAACCCATGACATGGAGCATAGACATTAACAAGTCTATCATTGACAAGGAGGAGGTTTCTGGTCAGTAGCAGTCTACTAATATCTAACATATGTCTTAATGGAGGAAGAAATTCCTGAGAATTTACGACTGGAGCACAGCCAAAATCCACCATCTGGAATGATATCACAACTGCCATCTTAAATGACGTCATCACCACCATCTTGGATACGTCTGGCAACAATGCAGAGTGGCTCAGTTACACTTTGCCCCAATACTCTCTGCATTGAGGTACAAGGTCGAGGATATATTGGTAGGGAGGACACAGCATGTTATCTTGGTTGCTGAGTAATCGGTGGATAAAGAGGAAGCTTTAGGTGTATCCCAGGGAGATGTGTTGGGATCCTTGCTGTTCATGTTCCATCTTCACTTCCTTTTGAACAATATCAACAATAAAAAGAAGCTTCCACAGACGATGCTGCTATATATGCTGAAGTACTGCAGAGATATTCAGTGGGATCTCAATAAGATTTGAAAGTCGCGCAAAGATGACAACTTGTTTGAAAGTTCTGAAATGTAAAATTGTGCACATCACATACGATAATGACTACAACATCAGCGATTCACTCTTTTGATAAGTCAAATGAAACAAATACCTTGGAGTAATGTTTTTGTAAAGATAGGAAACAGAAAGACCACATAGTCGTAGGTACAGGAGTTTGGAAGGCTTCGGTTTATTGGAAGAATACTTGGGAAATGCATTCAGTCTACAAAGAAATTGTTTACAAAACACTCGAGCAATCCCTCCTAGAATATTTCTCATCTGAATAGGAGACGTACCAAGAGGACTAACATGGCATATAGGGACACTGGAGGTCCTAAATCCAATCTTAGGGAAGTTTTTGAAGATGGTTGGTGGTTGGAGTGGTCGGTTTTTGTAAGGAGAGAGACGAAGAGGTAGTACAGGAATCTGGAGGAAGAACGCAGTTTGTGTGTCTGGGAATCTCTGAGGGGGCTTCATGTGACAAGTGAGCCACCAATTTCTCGCACGTTTTCGAGGAGCCTTTAAAGTGATTAAGCGGAAAGCGTTTTTCAACCGGTAATCGGACCTCGGCTTTTCTTAATGCATAGTGGCTGCATGAATTTGAGCACTTTTCCAGTGTGCCAGTGGCCAACAATTTACAACACAAAGCACAATGCGGAATAAACTATTGTTTTAATCCTGAAACGTGTGCCCTCCTAGAAATACTTTTTTCCTATTTATCTGTGCAATATAGTTGACAGTAAAAGATTACCGATTAGATTGTCTAACTTTATGTGAGAAGCTTTGGTAACATCTAGATTACAGGCTCCAACACCATCCAGCGAATGCATTGTCCGCCCACTCGTTGAGCCCCTTTAACGTCTCTGTCCAGATTTACTGTAGCTATACTCGTTCTTTCCATGCATAAAGTGTGGCCAAAGCGCTTGAGTCTAGATATTCTGAAAAATGTGGCCAAAGCACTTGAGTCTAGATATTCTTACTTGCTCAAGTGCTTTCTCTCACCTCCTCAGATCACAATTTGCCAAGTTTTGTTTTCTGTATAGTGGACCTTAAGACCATCATTGACGCTTGTAGATGCTATGAGACTCCTTGTGAGGGGAGCACAGTTCTACAGTATATGTTAGGAAAGGTTTGAAGCAGCTTCTTTGCACCGCTGATTTTGATTTTCTTGGCATGTCTGGACACCATCCAAACGGTATCGTCTCTTGGTAGAAGCTAAGGCTGTTCTCAGTACTACTTGCAACCTCTTTTGTGACAACATTAAATCGAAAAACTTTGTTTCCCATTCTACCATATTCTCGCTGTTTACAGTCTTGACCTTTGCTGACCACCTGTCGTTACTAACTCACGTTCTTATTCCTTGCAAAGCATTTGTTTTGATATTGTATTTGTGGTATCCTCCATCCATTTGCTAAGTTTCATTTAAATCTCTACAATGCGTTTCTCAGACGGACAGAGTGATTCCATGATGATGTTATAAACTGTCATCGATGATGAAGAAGAGTGAATCTATCAATTTGAGGGTCCATGGCCTGGAAAACGCATTTTCTGAAGTAGATATGGATTAAAACTATAAAAAATGTCTGATAAACAAGCATATATTAAGTGATATGAGCTTTTATTCGCTTTTGATACTGTGAAACACATCTTTTCTATTGAAGAGTTCACAAAGTTCATGATTACCAGACCAGTCTATAAGTCCACCACCTCCTTGTCCACAGTACCCCACAAAGAGAAAACCATGGTATACCACTCCTACACATAAATACGACAAACTCGATAACCTTATGTGTAATGCAGTGTAGAAGTTGAAGTATCTATGCTAGCAGAATAGATATGTAGAAAACACAAGATGAAACAATTTATTGGACTCACCAAAACGAACCAATAATACAATATCCAAAAGAACAACCGACTCGATCCCAACTGCGGGTCGAAACAAAATACAAAATAAAAAATTATAAAAAAAATAAAAAAGACCCGATTCTACACGTGGAGTGAACACAAACAGTTCTACCAAGTCCGGAGGTTCGTCGACTATACCAAGAGATCGGCCAGCCAGAAGAGGGGTCTGGCTGTGGCTACTGGGGCATCAGCTCTGTATCCTTCAAAGTGGTGCATAGAACTGCCTTTCCCAGGCAGTGCGCTGCCTTATAAAGCCCTTTGGCGGATGTATCTACCGGAACTATATGCAACACGTGCCTGGCGTAGCAAAGTAGTTCCTAGGCTACCTGCGACCTCTGGTGAAGCTGCTTTGCAGGCTTCGGGAACGGGTAGCAGTTCCTGTCGGCCGTTCGTGGAGACCTGTTGGTGTGTTGTGTTGTGGCCGCCAGTAAATCTGTGTTTTGACAACACAGATGACGTAAATTATCGTCATAAATATACACCCTGTGACGCAGGCACCCCGTGATGGTTGGATGTAAAGTGGGATGCCGATGCAGTAGGCGTTATGGTGTCCGAAGTGTGCGGCCACAGAAGTAGTTCCAATTTACAATGTTAGTTTAGTATGCTGTCTTGTTGGCGCTGCAGCCACAGCTTACATGACCTGAGATAAAATGGCTGAAAACCCGAAAAATGCATGGAACACACTCGTACCTTGACTTTAACGTCAGGGAGTCAAAATATACACACACCAAAAATAATCTGCATCGGAGCTGAATAATGTGTGAGTGCTCATTCCTACTCCTGGCGGTGGAGACTCCTGCAGTGGTTCCGAAACAAGAAAAAATGTCTCCAAAGACATTTGTGTATGGAATTACCAATAGCTCTTTTATCTCCAGTTACATAACCATCACAGAGTCATTTTTATATTTATTATTATATCATCCCTGTCGCCCCATTTTGGGGGCTGTGTCGCATGGTTAACAAACATGCAAAGTTATATGTATCAGGCATGTAGCAGCCACATCTCGGAATGGAACACCCAGATATTGTATACTAGCCATCAAAAACGAGATTAATACATATGATGGGATAGTATTATTTATCTGTGATAATAATCTTCAATATCATGCTTGAACAGCACATTCCAAGGCGAAAAACTGAACTGCCACAATCAGCACAGTCAATCGCCATCTGGCGGACGTAATATGCAGTCTACAGTTCCCCTCCCATAAATAAATTACACGCAAATATGGGTCAAGCCTGTCACCTAGGCAGCCACAGTCGGTCGAATTTTCCATCATATAGTGGAAATTTCTAACCAAATGGGTCCCACCTCACCCTGCGTTTTATTTTGCACCAATCTGCAGGTGTAACCTTACGTTTTTAACATCCATATGGTTGGAATCCCTCCTTCCACACGAAAGAATTTGTCGTCTGGGCTACATTCAGTACCAATTCGCCAGTTGGAAGCTCTCAGTGGCCCTTCTCTGTACCGTCTTGCTGCCCTCCGCCTCCGAAACCGCCGCCGTCGTTCGCTGCTTTGGGGTCTACTGCCAGCTGCCCGCCACTGCTCGCCGCTTCAGAGTCTACTGTCATGTCGCCATCGCAGTCACAGTCGCCATGCTATTGCGTGGTCTTTGCGTTCGTCTTAGTCTGATGTATCGTCTCCCAACTCAGAGTTTTCGTGTCCTACCTAGGCAACACCTGTCAGCAGTAAATTCTTCTGCATTTAGACACCCAGTCACCACCATTATCCACATTTCCCCTTCCCCTACCCCCACTATCACTTCATGAAGTTCCTCCTCTGGTCCCCTCCTTACACCCAACCTCCCCTCATTACTGTTTTCTACCCTTACATCTCCTTCCCCAAATTGTACCTCAGATATATTCAGTCCACTCCCACTCCTGCCCATGCCACCTGCCCTCGAAAATTTCCCCTCCTCCCCAGTCACCCTGCAATATCAGCACCTCCTTCGCCAGACAACAGAAGCCACCCCTGATGATTTACTGACACTACCTCATTTTGGCACCTCCACATCTCAAGAAGGTGTGGCCTTCTGTCACCTCCCACTCCAACCTATCCCTCACCCTTCTTCCCAGGTCGGTCTCACCAAAAAGACTCTAAACGATCTAGTGTCGACCCCACTTCTGCACCCCACCAAAAAACCACCGCCTACCAATAACCCTTCTGACCTCCCATGGGATATCACTATGATGCCTACCTTTGCACCAGCCCCAAGTTCTGTAACACCTGATCCACCACCTTAGAAGTCCACAAATACTTCCCCAACGCCCCCATTTCCTAACTCATTCCCTGAAAGGACTACTTTCTCAGCAAATCCCCCAATCCCTCCCTTCACACCAACCTCCTCAAAAAGATCTTGCGTGTCACCTTTGGCCGCCATTCAACTCTTACACCAATCCTTACCCCCTCCTGTCCCTACTAGACCCAACCCACTCACCATTGTTGCTGACCTCCAACCATCACCACTGTGTTCACAAGGCTCAGCCTTGTGGTCATGGAGATGGAGGTGTTGGCAGAACTGAATGCCCACCCTGCCCCCAGAATCTGGACTTCCCACCACATGTACAATGTCCCTGGACCCACCTTCCTCATACATGTCTTCATAGAATTTCCCTCCTCCAACAACCACCTCCTCACCAAGGGAGGGTCCTATATTTATAACTACCATCCTCCTTCCCAGTCCCACCAGTGCCAAAAGTACCTGGTCTACAATGATCACCTTACATCTATGTGCCTGTAAAAAATCCTCCCACCTGCCCCCACAGCAAAGCCTCTTATTTCCTCAAACTCTGAACCTCACCTCACCTCCTTCATGTAATACATGTCATGAAGCCCATCCCAACAATTCCTCTACATGTAAGGCAAAACCCACTCCCATAAAACCATAGTCTACCATTCCCACCATTCATCCCACTGATCAAACCCTCCACACCCACAATTCCATCTGCCTACCCCCACAGCCAAAGACATCATCCAGTTCCTTACGATCATCCTTCAAATCATGCATCCCTTCCAACACTGACACACTCTCCAGCATATCTCCCTCACTGCCCATTCAGTTTTTCACCTAAGCAACTCAGCCACCTACTCCCACAATCAAGCCCATTTCGTCTTCACATCCTTGTCTAAGCCTCTCTTGCCCACTTCCCTCTCTCTCTCCCCATGCTGGCGTGACGGCAGTATCATTTTCTTCCCTGCTGACAAGATTCTATTCATGCATACCCTGTCCCAGCAGCAGGTTGACATCTTAATCCTCAATGAAGTGTTCAGCTGAACTTGCCATAATTCTTGCACTTGTCGGCTCTCACAGTCTTTGGAATTGTATTGATGTTATTTTTACGAAAGTGAGATATGTTGCTAGGTTGATACAATCTACACACCAACGTGAATAGTCGTTTTGTTGTCACTTTCACCAATGATTTTAGAAATTCTGATGGAATCTTATAAATACCTTCTGCCTTATTTGATAATAAGTCTTACAAAGCTCTTTTAAATTCTGACTGAAATACAAAATCCACTCTCTCTTCCAAATTGACTCCTATTCCTTCTTGTGTCACTTTTAACAAATCTTCCCCCTCACAGAGATCTTCAATATACTCTTTCCACGTCTCTGCTTTCTTCTCTGCATTTAAGAGTGGAATACCCATAGCACTCTTAATATCACCACGCTCGCTTTTAATTTCACCAAAGGTAGTTTTGATTTTCTTGCCAACAATCATTTCTTTATCGATTTCTTCGCATTTCTCGTTCAATCATGTCTTCTTAGCTTCCCTACATTTCCTGTTTATTTAATTTCTCTGTGACCTGTATTTCTTTTTTCCTGAATTTCCCTGATCATTTTAATACTTCCCTCATTCATCGACCAACTGAAGTATTTCCTCCGTTACACATGATTTCTTTGCAGTTACTTTCTTTGTATCTTCGTGTCTTTCCCAACTTCCATGATTATTCTTTTTAGAGATTTTCATTCCTCTTGAACTGTACTATCAATCGAGCTATTTCTTGTAGCTGTATCTATAGCCCTGGAAAAATCAAAGCGCATAGTCTCCTGTAACTCTTTCGTTTACTACTTTCCCTACAACAGCATTCCAGTCCCCGATGACTACTGTAGTTTCGTCTCCCTTTACAGGCTGCATTAGCCTTTCAGTATCCTCACATGCTTTCTCTCTCTCTCTTCCTCTTCAGTTCGCAGCAGCACTACATACACTTGAACTATACTTCACAGTGCTGGTTTGCTGTCGATTCTGATAAGAACAACCATATCACTAAACCGTTCACAGTAACACACTCCATATCCTACTTTCCTATTCATAACGAATCCTACTCCCATTGTACCATTTACTGCTAATGCTGATATTAGCCGTTACTCATCTGACCAAAACTCCGTGTCTTCTCCCCATTTTACTTTTATGAGACCGATTCTACCTAGGTTGAGCCCTTGCACTTCCCTTTTCAGATTTTCTTGCTTCCCTACCCCGTTCCTGCGTATGACATTCCATGCCTCGACTCATAGAGTCATTCATTTTTCTCGCAGTTGTCTCCCTTTTGGTAGTCCTCTCCCGGAGATCCGAATAGGGCTCTATTCCGGAATCTTTTGCCAATGACGAGATTGTCATGAGACTTTTTCACCTACAAGCTACATGTCCTATGGACACATGTTATGCGCCTTTAATGCAGTGGTTTCCACTGCCTTCTGCGTTCTCATGCTGTCGATAATTCCTTCCCACCACAAGGGAAGCTTTGTCTGGTCCTCTGTTCTCTTTGACAAGCCTGTTGGCAGAATGAGGGTGGCTTTGTATGTGAGAGGAATTTGACATAACAACCTGGCATGCACCTATCAAGTTCCATCACCCCATAGATGTCATCAAGTCCATGACCTTATAGATGACGCAATGTCTCCTCCAGTAATGACAGAAAGATCGGGTAACTTATGAATTAGTGAACAGTTAAAAAAATGGCTCAGAGCACTATGTGACTTAACTTCTGAGGTCATCAGCCGCCTGTAACTTAGAACTAATTAAACCTAACTAACCTAAGGACATCATACACATCGATGCCTGAGGCAGGATTCGAACCTGCGACAGTAGCGGTCGCTCGGCTCCAGACTGTAGTGCCTAGAACCGCACAGCCACTCCGGCTGGCTAGTGAACAGTGCTGAGAAAGATTTCTGTTACATTCACAGATGAGTCCAGAAGGTGACAGATGAATCTCAGTATAAGTTTATGCTGACCCTTGATACTGAATCTTGCGCAACGGTACATCCATTTCATAGGTTCTGTGTCGCTTACCTCAGTCCTGCCTCACTCCAGGACTGACCAAAGTTACCTAGAACCTACAGAATTGTTCTAATTGCAGTCCCTCTTTTTAGGTCTAACTCATTTAATTTCATTAAAGAAATACATATTTTATAGTAAATTATTTAGAAAATTAATAATTATGAATATTTTTTCTCATCACATTCACTTATTATAAAACATCAGGAAGCAAATTTAATATTTTTTATAAGAGGAGCACATAAGAAAAAATTAATCATGTGAATGTAAGATATATTTTCCTTACCAAAAAGTCTTACAACATTGACAAGTAACTTTATTATTCTGGCAATATTTTTTACTTTCTTCACAAATCCAACAAAACCCACCTGCTTCATACTTACATTTATAAAATTCATTAATATTCTTTTTATTCAGACAGTTACCTCAATGCTCCAGCTGTTTGGTATTGTCCATTTAACGATTATAAAACTTAGTAGGAAAAAAATAAATTAAAAAATCACAAAGTGAATTTCAGATCATGAAAAGCAGTATTTGTAATTTTCATATTTCTTCAGTTCTGTATCAGATATTCGAAAATCCCAATCAGTAATTAACTTAGAATATCTATCTGGTAACAAAATCTTAAACTCATTATTAAACTACATATAATTTTTTCCATACCTGGTATTTATCTATACACGTCCAGTAATACTATATAAAATATTTATGTCTAACTAACTTATCTTTTTAATCTTTTTTTTTAGACACTTGCACTGTAGAAAATTCTTGGTTAGAGTTTCCATATATACAGAATACATTTTACTACATTTCTGTATAATTTGTAATGTCCATGTGGTAATGTATCTATTTTATTTTCCCAAACATATCGTTTATCATCATATGGACTCAACACTTTCTTATTTATCCCAGCTTTATAGATTTCATGTTTTCCACTGTGAATCGTATATGTTTTTTCTTTACTGTTCTCTGTTGTTAAACATACAGTCTTCATAATGTTCTAAGATTATTCTACATTTAACAATACATTGCTTTACTCCTTTAGATTTTTCTTTATTATTACCAACCTTATAAGCATACATTTTTGCTGTCAAACAACAAAATTCTTCTGTTATTTTTCCATTGCATTTATCTTTCAGTTTCCCTGAAACTTTCTTGTTTACTTGTGGAATGCCATAAATATTATTTTCAGTATAATCAATAGTATCTAATTTATCAATTATTATTTTCATGTCTTCATAAAAATCTTCAGTTTTTGTATTGTAAACGTAACTGTCATTATCTTGATAACACAACTCAGTATTTTCTCCATTTTTCAGTTCTATTATCCTATAGTGAAAATCATACATCAGTTCTTTTGATAAATCAAGTTCACTGGTACCAAAATAGATGTGTTTATTAAACACTATTTTTGTTTCATTCATATGAATAGCCACAAGATTTTCATTAAATGTATTTCTTCCTTGAAAGTTTGGTTTAGCTATAAGGTTACTACATTTATCAACATCTGTCACTAACTTTACATCCACTATGTTTCTTATGCTTCCTTTCGATTTTCCACACACTGAATTATTCACTCATTTCCAAAATAGTTTTTGGTTTTAGTTCTAATATACATATTTAAATCTATATATTTGTTCAACCAAACTCACTTGTGGAATTTTAACAGTCTATGTATTTTGTTATTTTTATTCCAAGACACAGCTACTGTTTAAGATTTAGTGAACTAAAACTATCTTTGTAAATCAAGGTACTCAACAACTTTCTTTCTTTAGTTTCTGGTACACTTTTATTTTCTGGAGGTAATGGTAAATCCTTGTGTAAATCATATATTTCTTTTGAATATTTTAAATCTACTTTTTTAAAAAAAATCATATTTTAGCACTATCTTATATTTCACTTATTTTTGTACAGTCAAAGTTATTTGGTTAATTCCATTCAAATCCACCATACGCAAAAGATTGACACATTGCGTCAACATATAAATTATCTGTGTCTAAATATGCTGAAAATTTGATACATTTTTAACATTGTCATCTTTCATATCTTTATTATTGACTTTAACATAGCTTTTACAACACTGTCATAATCCTTCTCTTATTCCCTTCCCAACCATTAATATCATATTATAACCATGTAATAAATCAATTGACTGTTTAGTCAATCAAGATCAAATCATTTTATATGTGTTTTTCTAAAATTTGGAAACATGTCAGCCAATAACAAAACATCAGTTTCAACATACAGATCAAGATACTCATCAAAAATTTTGATATGAAATTTTTCTCAAATTTTTCTGCATTTTTACAATCGTCATCACTTATTTCACAAACATACTGTAAAATTCTACCTTGCTGGTAATTGTGTCCCTTCAAATTTTTTGGAAGAATCCATGTAATCATATGGATATACACCTTTTCTGCCTACTAGATTGAATAACTCTTCTCAGAAAAACTTTTTAATATATTTCTTTTGATCCTGTTTCAAATTAGATTACAGTTTGACATTTCCTAATTTTTAGTGGATACATTTTGATACTTGTCATCAAATGAATGGCAATTTATAAATATATTAATTGTACTCTCGATTTTTGGAATATTATCAACCTCTAACAGAAATTCAAAATTTTCAAAATTCTGATCAAGATCAGGACCACCATTTTTATATTTTGCAGCTCTTTCTGATTTATTATCTACAACTATTTAGTTTCTACATTCAAACATGCTTTTTGTTTCTTCTTCATCACCATTTTTCATCGATAATAATATTTTCGAATGTTCTTCACTTGGAATTTGCTGTAAATGTTTTTATGATAATATTTAGAAGTATTTTTTCCACATATCCACGGAATTTGTTTACTGTTATAATTTTTATGTGTTATTCCTTCACACATTGTCCACACATTCTTCTGTATACATCTTTTGTATATTTCTCTGAATTAAAATTATTAATTCACTTTCCCCTGTTACAGTATGTTCTAAATTGGGATTTGAGATGAGACTGCTATGGTTTCTGTTGAACCTGTTCCTTTTGTATAGAAAAAAAGTTATGGATTTCGTGAAACAGTAAAATCTCCTAATTTTTATAATTATCTTTTGACATATTTATCATGTCAAGCAATAATGTTGTACACTTAATAACAAATAAAGACAAATCAAAAATAAATTCATTACATTCATAGAAAGTACCATCCTCGAAAAAATAGAACAGTTCGTTAATCTAACTGAACGCAGAATTTATTCTGGTAGATAACCCTGGATATTCCATAGTTGTAGCTCCTTGTGATTAATATCTAAAACTAGATTCCTCTAATTCCTGATAGATAAGTTCATAAAAGAATAAAAATGTTCTACCTGAATATCTGTTGACTATAACATTAAATTTAAATATTTTAGATAATTCTGTACAAGATATTTACTTTGGATATCCCAAATTAATTGTATTGTTTGTGAATTTGTCATGTATATTATACTTTCAACAAATAACAGAATCTCACAACTTGATCCTTGATTATTCCATCTATTTTTCATACAGCTTGTGGTAAATATTTTAGGCAATAAGTTATTTATTGTGAATTCATGTCATCATCTATCCATACCCTTTTCTGATAAAAAATATAAAACTCCATTCATAATAAAGATGTGATCAAATTTATTAACTTCACATAGTGCTTCGACTGTCTCATTTAAGTTATCTGTTCATACAACTAGATGCAGATGGTTGTGTTGATATTCTTTTAGCATATAAATTTTGAATAGTACCATTATCATCATGAAATAATACAAAATGTGAACCATTTTAGCATGGATACATTATTCAATCATAAACATGTGAATGATATAATCCTAATAAATGTCTGATTCCTTGAACTAAAATTTCAATTAAGTTTCTTCATGAATTTGATGTATTTTTATCAGTTTTGGAATACCTAATCTCATTGCAAATGTATTTCTATAGGATCATTATTCATATTTAGAAAATGACCTAACATTTTTCATTTACCATCTAGTTCCTTTGAACATTTATGACCAGTTATTCCGTGTATATGAACTCATCTTGTAATTAAAACATCAGCATTATTATATCACACACAATCTGAATATCAATATATTTTTGGCATAAACGAAATGACACCTGTGTTACTGCTAAAATCTTTTATTTGCTCCATTACTATTCAGTGTAATTTTGTATACCCTTTTAGGTCTTACTTAATTCTTAATTTATTGTATTAAATCATCATTCAATTGAATTATTTCAAATGCTGATGGAATATCCAAATAACCAAAATGAAATAAATATTTTACTGCATTATTTTTATCATTGCGAATTACTGTTTTCACAAACAACAACAGTGCAACTAACTTAATTTATATACATTTACAACATTGTAAGAGTAATCTAAACCAAAGCATCAGCAATATATATTAATCAATGTGTGTCTGTGTGTGGTATATACAAACAGTTATTATTAATGAAAGTAGAAAATGTAATAAAAAGTTTTCTCTTAAATGAAGTCAGTTATTGGCCTCATCTACAACAAGCTTACATATAATAACAAGTAAGTCTTCATGACTGTTGATGAAACGAGTTATCAACGGTTTTATGCAAATCAAGTTACTGTTCTGTTACGATATATTGATCTGATGCAAGCAATTCAAGACTTTGTTAATCTAAAATAATGTAAATCATTTGAAAATTTTTATACTCCCTTTGTATTAGGATTCAGTGTACAGAGCATACGAGAACAAAAGTGGAATGGCACATGACACAAACAGGGAATATCAAGCAAGGTATACTCAATGTGACTAGAACAGTAACAAATTTAACAGTGGAATACAGTATGCATGGGGAACCAGAACTGCTTTGAATAGTGATTTAGGGAATATTCAAATTCAGTTGAATAATTTAGACAGCAAAATACTAGTAGCCACATCACTACACACTGTAGAGAACACATCAGACGATGCAAGAGTAGAGGTAGAGAAATTACATGAGGCAATGCAGTATGCTACACATCGGTAAGTACACAGCAAATTCTTGTATCAATACAACAAGTACAGTTTCCCAAGGGATTGCTCCATATCACACCAATAACAAATAGGAATATAGCTATATTTTATCGTATATTTATTGTATAAGTAACCACTGATTAAAATAGGATACATGTTAGAATTAAATTTAAAGTAGTAAGATTGCATGCACGATACCAATGTTATACAGTACATCCATGTCAAATAAATTGGAGGACACTTCAGAATGGGTACAGTTACAAACACGAGAAATACTACTAGTTCTTTTGTGCTCCTTATGTCAAGTCTGCAGCTGATTTCAACGATTAATTCAGAAAAGAATTATTATTTGTCCACCAACTGCAGTACAAACAAACTAAAAGTCATTTGAAATGCAATGGCTTTTAGGGATGCTAGAAGCAAAAAGCCTTAGCGCCACATTTGGAATTCCAGAGAATTTGATACTACCTCTTTTTTTCTATGTTTATGCCAGAAACAGTAATCACAACATGTTACGAAAATGGAAGATAGAAAAAAGAGTTATGCAATTAGAATTATGAGGCAACAGATTGCTAATAAATGGGACTAGATGTGAGATAGCAGGAAGACAGTTTTACTTTCCAGCTACCATTACTGGTACAATACTAAACAATGTGTCCACACC